>NC_139562.1:47692038-48292038 GCF_965112155.1 Podarcis liolepis | reverse complement strand
TGTTTAGTTTTTTTTTAATTTGAAAAGTTTTTATTGTTAAAATAATTCAGCATTAATACACACATATTACGAATATACAAGCATGCAAACATACATTTCATACAATCCTTAAGAATATTCAAACATACCTACATTCAGTCCCACAGATAATTCCTTTTCCCATCACCATCTACCACCCCTCACCCCACCTTTGTGTTAGACTTCCAATCTACTCAATTGTAATTTCTTTCCACTTCTATTATTTTCTTTCACACACCTTTAACCTAATTTCATGCTTCTTTTTCTATTACACATTGTTATCCGTCTTATTTAGTATTTCAGTATTTAAAACAGAACTTGTTTATTCTAATAGGAGTTCTGATTTTTCAATATGGTTTTGCAAGTATCCTTTAAACACCTTACAATCCCTGTCTATCTTCTCTTTTGAGATCCTTCCAATTTCTCCCATTGTTTTGGATATATTGTAGTACTCCAATAATGTGGCAAGCCACTCTATTTTTGTCGGTATAGTACCACTTTTCCAATTTTTCACAAACAATAGCCTTGTGGCTACTGTTGCGTACAAATATAATGTCTTGTCTTCTTCCTTTAGACTTCCTGGTACTATTCCCAATAGAAAACCTTCTGGTGTTTTCCTAAATGAATATCTAAATTTTTTTTTCATATGTTATATATTGTTTCCCAAAATTGTTTGATGTTTAAACATTTCCACCATATATGTATCATAGTACCTTTTCCAGGTACTATGCAATGATGCAACAGAGTTGTTTAGTTTTTTTAGGGAGCAAAAGTTGTGTTGTTGAGCTTTTTTTAAGGGAGCCAGAATTGTTGCCCTAGGCCTGCTCTAGGGCTTTGTGGGAAATTAAAATGGCAGCTTCCAGCTATTCAATGCCATATAGCAGGCACGTCCAACAGGTAGATCATGATCTACTAGTAGATCACTGGACATCTGTGGTAGATCACTGGCTTTCTTCCTCCCTATAAAAAGCTACACAATTTAGACCTGAACCCCTAAAAAATGGGCCTTCTTCTTCCCTAAACAACTTTGACCTGAAGCCCCCAAAAGGGCTACTGCCAGAAAAGCCTGCCAGGCCTCCCTAACAGAGGTGGGGTCCCACCAGCAAACAGACAACTAAAGAGCTCTCAAAAGTGGAGCCAGAGCTCCATAACCCCACTCCAAATATGATGCGTCAATACTGTTTAGCACTGTTTCTGAGCCTCTCTGCGTGTATATTCATGTAGTCACGAGCTTGATCCTGGTGTGCTTGAAAAAGAATATCTGTATGCAAATGCTATCATTTGCCTTTCATTTGTAATTGCAAGAAGGTAAACCTACAATGAATGGCCTTCACTGTGACTGCTGATGCAGTTGTTTAATCTTTGTTAAATGTAGGCTTCCAAAGCAGGTGTGGACATTTAGTTGGTTGCGCAGGACTGGCTATCAAACCATTAGTGCTGAACAAGCCATCCAGCGCATTGGAAAGACTCATGAGTGCCCAGCCAAATGTGATAGCTTTGGCTCAGAAATCTATCAGCCCGGGGCATTCAAGATTATTGCAAGTGATGGGACAGAGTGCAAGGAATTTATGACACTCACAAAAAGGGGTAGATAAAAGTCAAGAGCAGAGATTACTTTTACGGGAATTGGATGCTGAAGGATCCAAAGTCATTAGCTGAATTAATATGGGCATAAAGCTCCACACAGCTCAGAAATGCCGCAAAAAAATATTTCAAGTGTTTGTTACATCCATTTCTGCTTGCCTTGCTCAGCCTAAGAAATGAGATGTCCAGTAGATATTTTTGTTCTGTTTCTTTTTTTATTTGGCTTAAAAACGTATTCTGTGCAATTATATGATGGTATAATCTACTGTTATTAAAATGAAATCGTTGTTAAGATCTGCTGCTTTGTCTGATCATTGCGGGCCTGTTCTAATCCCTGTCAAATGTTTTTACATAAAGGCAACCAGCTGTGGACTATGGTTCTTTGTAGCGCCTTACATACCTTGCATGCAGAAAATTCAGTACACCTTCAGAAGATCTCAAGTAGAAGCAATGAGGAAACTATCTGCCTGAAACGCAGGTGCACTGGCAGTATGACCCTTCTGGGCTCGATTCATAGCTGTCAACTTTTGCCTTTTCTTGCGAGGAATCCTATTTGGAATAAGGGAATTTCCTTTAAAAAAAGGGAAATGTTGACAGCTATGGCTCGATTATGAGTGTTCTGATACAGCATAAAATCCAAAAGGAGAGGCAATAGTCCCAAAGTAGCGCTCTAAAATGAAAATAAATTACGATATATATGCTCCTTGAAGGACAAAATTCTGGTGGCTACAGCCACACCAGTTTACGTAGAGAATGTTCTGGAAGATAGTGTAGGTAATCAGCCTCAGAAAACATCTTCCTAAGGCCTCAACGCTGTAGAGGGTAGACAGTACCTGAGCACACTAGGAACTATAAGGTTCCTTGACTCAGGACCAAGCTAAATAAGCCAGTGTGATTTAGTGATTAGAGGGGTGAGCTAGGACTTGGGAGGTCACCAAGTTCAAATGCCCACTCAGCCATGAAGCTCACTGGGTGACCTTGGGTTAGTCACTGTCTCTCAGCCTAACTTTCCTCTTGGGGTTGTTGTGTGTGGATTAAGTGGGAAGGGGGAGAACCATGTATCACACCACCTTGAACTCTTTGGAAGTGGGATATAAAACAAAAAACAAAAATGGAAAAAAAATGTTACTCTTCTTCACCTTCATTGTGAATGCAACAAAATGCAGAAGAGCAAGCCTGGTTAAGACTGAGGAGAAAGCAAATCCCATATGATGTATTTATTTGAAGACAATGGCTGGCTACCTTAGACCTCCTTAATGATCCACATCATGCTTACAGCTTACAGTCGTCATGGATTTTCTAACAGTAGGTGCAGTCTCTTAATTGATCTGACTTTGAAACTATATCCATTAACATAGCAACCCTATCCTGCAGATTATTTATATATAAATCTTATATTTATGATGCACACATTTGTTCAACCCTACCTGTAAGGTCTGATGTGTTAAAGTCAAAATCTCCATCAATGCAAATGGGTCAAACCATGGGCTTTAGGCATTTTCTATATATTTTCTCTACTGCTTTTTTTTTTTTTAAAGCACAGGTCTAATAACCAGAAGCATTAGGACAATAGATGTCAACAGGAGTTTTTCTTTGCTTGATTGCTTTCCCTAGTTTACAGCAGGGGACCCTCTTTCCGCTATAAAACAACAGGGAGGGAGCCTTATTTCAATGAAAATGCAAGCTACTCACAAGACTTCTCAAGGACTAGAACAAATGATTAATTGAGCTCCACTTTTCATGAAAACAATACGGTATCTTCTAACTACTGACTATATGAAAACTCCGCTTCTGAATTCGCTACACTAACTTGCCTCCCAATCCCACTGTACTCTAATTTGGACTCTAAGTCCTGCTATTTTTTTTACCGTCATGCACTAATTCCTGAAATTTCTATAGTTAAGTTATGAAGATCAACACAGCATGGTTGAGAGAGTAACTAATCGCAGCCCAACTATAATCATGCACTAAATGGGATTAATGAGTAAACCTACTACTTCATGTAATTTTGTGTTTTACTTTGGTTTGCATGGGTCATTAGCATTCGTTCGGAATGTGGCTGTGTTCTTTGATGTGTACTAATAACGTTTCTCGTGGTTACACAGAAGAATGATTTCTAAATAGGCCTGCAATAAGAAAGATGCCATAATTAAATCATAATAATTAACACGGATATTGGATTGCAATTTGGATAATTCACGCTTGGAAACAGGGTTTTGTTCACATTAGGACCGTCAGATGGTTTTGCAAAGCACTTTCAAGGAAAGCTGTGCACAAATGGCCTCTTCAAATTCGCCATCGTATTTGTGAGCAGAGAAATTGGTGGTGGTAGGAGCCATTTCACTGAATTTCTCCAGGAGCAGTAGAAGTTATCCAACAGCATCAATGAGGTGGGGCTCTTCATTATCTGTGGCAGTGGTATGGGATGAATCCAAATCATTCCACAAGGGCAGGGGAACTTCCCCTCCCTCTCTTCTCCCCATACATGCCCTACACTACCCCCAAAACTTCTCCAGAGGATTGGGAGGGCCCCCAGAGCATATTTGGGGTGTGTTGGGTATATAGGGGAGGAGAGAGAGGGGACGTCCCATTGCACTCATAGATGTTTTGCTTGTAGAGTGATTTGCTTGGATACAACCCATAGCTTCCTATCTACCATTTTGCACTGTCCACTAGGCCCCAGGTCTAGTGTCCTTCTGTGATATTGTGCGTGACACTGTGGGTAAACCACTGAGCCTCTTGGGCTTGCAGAAGGTTGGAGGTTCGAATCCCCACAATGGGGTGAGCTCCTGTTGCTCTGTCCCAGCTCCTGCCAACCTAGCAGTTCAAAAGCACGCCAGTGCAAGCAAAGAAATAGGTACCACTGTGGTGGGAAGGTGTTTCCATGTGCTCTGGTTTCCGTCACGGTGTTCCATTGCACCAGAAGCGGTTTAGTCATGTTGGCCACATGACCCAGAAAGCTGTCTGTGGACAAACGCCAGCTCCCTTGGCCTGAAAGCAAGATGAGCGCTGCAACCCCATAGTCGCCTTTGTCTGGACTTAACCTTCCAAGAGTCATTTATCTTTTACCTTTTTACCTATTGAGGGAGGAAACTGGCCAGCCCCCACCCTGCCCCCCAGTGGTAGGTTTTTTGCCTATAGGGCAAAATCTATAGGACAAAATCTAAAAAAAAACAAAAAAAACATTCACCATTCTTCAAGTTAGTTTTTCTTTTTTGAAGCTTAACCTAAAATTCATACCCCCCCACTCTATTTTATAGAAACAAAATTAGTGGTGCTCAGTTTATATCAGTGATTTAAAAGTCTTGTCTAAACAGATGAGTGCTAAAAAGCTGGACAGTGTTGCATCCCTGTGTTTCTCTCATTTTTAATTAATTTTATTACACTATTTATAACCTGCTTTCCATAAAGCGTTCACGATGTTGGTTGATAATTTAATTAAAAAACCTATAGTTGAATGAAATGCAAATAGCAGCTTCAAAGAAGAATGGTAGCAGAGAGAGAAGAGTTTAAAGTCTTTCTCTTCTCCCTCACATCCTTTTCCTATGTCTGCTCAGACTTCCTTTCTGCTGCTGTTATTCACAAAAAAGGGTGCATGTTGTTTGAATCATTAATGTCCTGCTCAACCTGACGCACCGTCCAGACAGCTCCAGTTAATGGAACTGGCTGAAGGAGCAAATGGAACTGGAACTAGGGTTAGAGTGAGAAAACATGTGCAAAATACTTTGAAATGTGTCCTTTGCATTGACATTGGAAAATAAGAAGTAAAAGTAGTGTTGAAGAGAGGTAACATAGGGGGGGAAAGGAAACCTGCTTCATGCTTATGCGCTCCTTAATTCAGGTTTTCAAAGGAGGGAACATCGTGGAAGATCTAAACGCCAGAGGAGCTTACACAGTAGTATGATGTGAAGCTTCTTCCTCCCCTTCTTCCCTTCTCACTGTGCAATGTATAATTTAAACATAGCAGTGAATAGCTGAAGCCCTGCACGGTGTCAGAAATCCTCAGGAATCGTCTACGTGGGCATCACTGCAAGATTTTGATTCACGCTGTGCCTTTTAAGATGCTGATTCTGCAGTATGTTCAACTCTTCCCTTTCTGTATACTAATGACAATACCTGACCAGCCTTCTCCTTCCACAGAATACTTTTACCTGGGAAGAAAGAGAGAGAGAGAGAGAGAGAGAGAGAGAGAGAGAGAGAGAGAACGGGATATATCTTTTCAAATAAAGCTCCAGCATTGCGGATTAGTATTCCAGGGGTTCTTCTCGCAAGCTATGCCAATTTTCTTTAATTGTTGTAATGATGAGAATGTTTTCGTTGATCGTTACGGTAGGCTCAGGACAATTCCATTCTGACTTTGCAAAAAGGTGAAATAGCACAAGGAGATCTCATTCGGTTTCGCTATGCAGACGGAAATTACGTTTCGGTGATTATTGCCATATTTGAGTCGAGCAGAGCCCACGTGGCACTTTGAAGGAAAATGTTCTTGTTAAAAGGTGATAACACAGAAATCAACAAGGAACGAGGCTGCAAGCAGAACGAGGCATTATATCAGCAAATGGGAGCACCCATTTTAAGTGTGGAGCTCTGCTCTTCCTGGGTGAGAGATAGAGGAAACTGCACTGGCGCAAGTTGCATGGGTGCGATATCATTCGCACGCTGTGCATTGTCACTCACATTTCCCAATGCTGTGCAAGCCAGGGCAGCCTTCTGCAATGTTGCACCAGGCCCCCTCAACATTGGGGGTGGCGTGGGCCCCCTTCAAACAAATATTGAGGCGGCGGAAGACACCTCTGCACCCTAGATTGTTGCGCCTGGCTCCCAGTTTGATGTTTTTGGGATTTATTTGGCCCTGATCTGTTGGGAATTATTGAATAGCTAACTGCGTGAGAGGATACAGTGGTACCACGGGTTAAGAACTTAATTCGTTCTGGAGGTCCGTTCATAACCTGAAACTGTTCTTAACCTGAGGTACCACTTTAGCTAATGGGACCTCCTGCTGCCACCGTCGTGCGATTTCTGTTTTCATCCTGAAGCAAAGTTCCTAACCTGAGGTACTATTTCTGGGTTAGCGGAGTCTGTAACCTGAAGCGTCTGTAACCTGAAGTGTCTGTAACCCGAGGTACCACTGTGCTTGTTTCTTCAATGGGTGTTTGGGAAGAGTGAGGTTGGGCAAGAATGGGGGTGTTTCTTCTATCCCAGTTACCCAGGGTTGCAACTGGGTGGAGAAGATTCCACCATAAGAGGTGGGGTATCAGGTTGCACACCAGGCATGGTTGAGCTCCGAGACCCCAGAATCTCAAGTTCCTGTTTGCTCTACTCCGATAACACTATCCAGTCTGGCTGTTCAATGATAGAATACCAGGTCAGTTCACAGCCAGACCTCACTTATCCACGATTTGATGGTGAATGAGGGAGTTGATCTGGCATTCCTCACTGAGATCTGGGTGGGTGAGCTGGGATGAGTGGACCTTACCTAGCTTTGTCCACCCAGGTACTTGATGTATCATGAGCACAGATTAGAATGTGGGGGGGGGCACTGTCATGATCTTTGAATCTCCTCTCTTACTCTCAAGGATATCTCTCCATCTGGCAGCTGGCCTTGCTGGCCTGTGGTTGGAGAGGTTGTATAGCCTGGGAACAGTCCCAAGGGCCAGAGATAGAGAGAGGCTTGGATGGCTGCATTTGACCTCTGGACCTGAGGTTTGCCACACATGCCCTGCTGTAACTTACCCTGCAACTAAACTTGCGCAAGTGGAGCAATCTCACGTTGCTTCTCTGATCACCTGCCAACCACAGCTGTACAGTGGTACCGCGGGATACATACACTTCAGGTTACAGACTCCGCTAAGCCAGAAATAGTACCTCGAGTTAAGAACTTTGCTTCAGGATGAGAACAGAAATCGTGCTCCAGCGGTGCAGCAGCAGCAGGAGGTCCCATTAGCTAAAGTGGTGCTTCAGGTTAAGAACAGTTTCAGGTTAAGAACGGACCTCCAGAACGAATTAAGTACTTAACCCGAGGTACCACTGTCTTGTCCAACTGGAGTTCTATTTCTTGGATAAAATCAGAACGTACCAAGAGCTCTGCTGGATTAAGCCAAAGTTTCAACTCCATACATCCCCTCACATGATGACCTGGGACAGCTCAGTTGGTAGAGCACGAGGCTCTCAATCTCGGTGTTGTCGGTTCAAGCCCCACATTGGGCAAAAGATTTCTGCATTGCAGGGTGTTGGATTAAATGACCCTCGTGGTCCCTTCCAACTCTACAATTCTATGATTCTATGTGCTTTCAAATGAGGATATTAATCTGAATTCTCCTAGAGAGAGAGGATAATAATATGCCACTGCTGTTGCTTTGGTGTAACTCTAATCACAAGTGTCACAAATGTGTCAGAAAACCTCTTTTGATAGCCAACCTCCACTTAAAAAACATAGTCCTAGGCATCTTTACTCAGAAGCAAGACCCACTTTGGTCATTTGGGGCATACTCAAATATAAGTATATATAATATGATGATGATGATGATGATGATGATGATTGGGTTTCACAAACATCCTGCACCTCAAGATCCAGGGTGGCCACAATAATATTCAAATATAAAAATCAGTTAAAACAATCTGCACTCCTGCCCACATTCACACACAAGGAATTGGCTTCAGCGTGCCTGGGTTCTTGGGGGACGAAGCTCATTTAAAAGATTGGCTAGATGCAGATTTAAAAAGGTAAAGGGACCCCTGACCATTAGGTCCAGTCGTGACCGACTCTGGGGTTGCGGTGCTCATCTTGCTTTATTGGCCGAGGGAGCCGGCGTACAGCTTCTGGGTCATGTGGCCAGCATGACTAAGCCGCTTCTGGTGAACCAGAGCAGCACACGGAAACGCTGTTTACCTTCCCACCAGAGCAGTACCTGTTTATCTACTTGCACTTTGACGTGCTTTTGAACTGCTAGGTTGGCAGGAGCAGGGACCGAGCAATGGGAGCTCACCCCGTCACGGGGATTCGAACCGCCGACCTTCTGATCGGCAAGCCCTAGGCTCTGTGGTTTAACCCACAGCGCCACCCACGTCCCTCAGATGCAGATTTAGGAAGCAACAAAAAAATTGGAAAAGGTTAAAATACTGCAGTCTTGACCCCAAAACTATTAAAGAGATCCGGAGTTTAGGAGCTGACTTCAAGAAGTGTCCGATTTTCTGCATTCACCTCTTAAATGTGCTGCCGCCTTCTTCTTTTTATTATTATTTGAGCCCATTTACATGATTCCTTTTAAAGCATTCTCTACCTGCTGCTTTATTCCCCACTGGAAGTCCTAATCTTCCTCTTTGTGACATGGCAAGGGGCTCCCCTTGCTGTGGAAATAATACAACAGGCAGCAGAATGGTGGTCCTACTGGGTCTTTAGGAAAAATGACAGGATCAGCCCCAGAAAGACGCGCCAAGAGCAGCAGCTCTATTATGATCCCTTAGCAGCATGGTCCCTATTTTCATACAAATGGTGCCCTCTGCATAAAAAGGACATTGCTGACAGAAAAAGAACTTTTCTGTATGTGTGTGTGTGCGTGCGTGCGTGTGCGCTTGAGATAGACTCTTCCTCGCATCTGCAACAAAACCTGTTTTGTTATATGCTTTGAGAGTGCAGAAAACAGACCTTTCTGAAAAACGGGACCAATAAATATTGAAGGGATACGATTACTGGCCTCTTTATGAGGAGCTCACAGTGACTCGTCGTTTGTACTGGCACTTTTAGCTGCTTGTCTCTCCCACTCTTATCGTGCGA
This sequence comes from Podarcis liolepis, assembly GCF_965112155.1. Classification (NCBI taxonomy): domain Eukaryota; kingdom Metazoa; phylum Chordata; class Lepidosauria; order Squamata; family Lacertidae; genus Podarcis; species Podarcis liolepis. The sequence continues at coordinate 48,282,662 of NC_139562.1, read as the reverse complement.
GAGAGAAGAGAAAAAAAGAGGGAGTTGTGACTAGCCAGGGCTGAGAATCAGGGATTGCTGATCTGCAGAGCAATTCCCCATTTGTTCCATACAAGAGTTGCACTTCATCCAGAAACCTATATCCAAATCACCGTCCTCTCATTCCAGTGTGGCAATGCGATGTTAGATGGCTTACTGAGGTCTAGGAAAACCCAGGCAGGTGTCTATTTGAAGCAGAGGCTTGATATATCAGCAACAGGAATAAAACAAAAATTTGTATGCCAGCAAATCAAAATTTGTGTTCTGCAAAAATAAACAAACAAATAAATTTCAGTAAAAAGAGGTCCAAACACAGGGGAAAATATATAGATTATGCCAGTGCTTTTTTCTGGGGGCATACCCCTAAACATTTTGTGAATCGTTGCACTTTTGTCCATTTACTGTATTTATTTTCCCCAGTTTGAACTACAAAATGGTGGTTTTCTTGAGTCAAAATGAGAATAAGGTAAAGGTACAGGGACCCCTGACCATTAGGTCCAGTCGTGGCTGACTCTGGGGTTGCGGCGCTCATGTCACTTTATTGGCCAAGGGAGGCGGCGTACAGCTTCCGGGTCATGTGGTCAGCATGACTAAGCCACTTCTGGCGAACCAGAGCAGCGCACGGAAACGCCGTTTACCTTCCCGCCGGAGCGGTACCTATTGATCTACTTGCACTTTGACGTGCTTTCGAACTGCTAGGTTGGCAGGAGCAGGGACCGAGCAACGGGAGCTCACCCCGTCACGGGGATTCGAACCGCTGACCTTCTGATCGGCAAGTCCTGAGCTCTGTGGTTTAACCCACAGCGCCACCCACGTCCAATATGAGAGTACCCCTAACCATTTTGTTTAAAGAAAAAAAAAGCACTGAAATATGCACATGGAATCCAAAGAAGGCTGCCAAGTGATGTACTCAGAAAAGGCCATTCCCTTCTCCTTTGTAGGACACTTCCTTTGTATTTGCCATTTTGATTGATGTAAAGCAGATGTGGGGAACCTGTATCCCTCCAGATGTTGTTGGACTACAACTCCCATCATCCCTGACCAGGGATGTAGTTCGGCATTTGTGTCACCCAAAACTTGACACAGTGCTCTAGGTGGGTTCTGACCAAGGCAGAATAGAGTGGTACTATTACTTCCCTTGATCTGGATACCATACTTCTGTCGATAGCCTAAAGTAGCATCCACTCTCTTTTTTGCTTTGAGGAAGCAATAAATAAACCAATGCTTTGTTTAACAGTCAGTCATCATGGTGCCTATGCCTCTGAAGTTAATTCTGAAGATATTAGCATGGAGTACTGCTGTAGTGAAATATTCTCTCTTCTTTCCCTGGATTTTTTCACCTTGCTGGAAAGTGACATCACATGCTTGAGACTCCACCCACCCTCATAACAGAAGTGAATGTGTACTTATTGCAAGGGCGGGGTTTTCAAAATGGCCAGTCTGCATCTTGGCATTAACAGATTGCAATATTTTCTTCAAAAATCAATATTGTGTAGACTTATTCCTGCTTCATATTTTCTGTTAGAAATGACCAATCATTCTGTAATTTGTGTGGAAGACCGGGAGATTTCCCCTCCAACCAATATTACCTAATGCATTTCTTAGCTTCTAATTTAAGACAGTACAGATGAAGCATTGAATCTACAGATGAAGCATTGAATCTCCCGCTTCATCCATGAATGAATTAAGAAGCCTACCTTCAAAAAAGGTGCTGAGGGACGGGCTCTTTCATATTTTATTTGCTTTATTTTAACAGGGTTTGTATACTGGTTAATCAGAAAAACCCCCAGAAATGGTTTACATAAAATATGAAATATACATGAAAATTGCTGATAAAATAAAATGTTAAAAACTAGTTAGCTAATGAATAAAATCAGAATAAAACCAGCTGTTTTAAAAAGTATATCCTTGCACCTTTCAAGTTGCTATGCAGCTTTTTCTGATGATGCCTGCCAGTCTGTTGCGCGAAAGTTCAGCATTCCAGATATAGAAACAGAAATCACATGTTTGCAGCTATTGATATGTGTCTTGAATAAAGCAACTAGTTTCTGAACAGCTTTATGACAGATCTGTGGGAGAAAAGGGCACATTTCCTAGTCAAATTGAGTCTCTTTGTCACCCATACACTTGCAGTAAGTCATATGAGTGTGTGTGAGAGAGAGAGAGGTCCAAATTCATCTTGAAAGAGTGACTGATGTTTTGGGAACCTGAGGAACTCATTTAGGCCTATGAAAGTGTCTAGCCAATTTGTCATTAATCTGAGAAAGCTGGATTGATCTGGTGGTGGTGGTTAGCTGAGATCCAGCAATTTTCCAAAACAGCCTATTACGTTCAAAGCTGAAGTGAGATCTAAGTCCAGATCTCATGGCTCCAATTTCTCCATCCACTGAACCATACTGGCTTAAACTTTAAGTTAAGGGATGCAATAAGGGTAGTATTGACAGGAGCAAATACCTTTCAGCTGCTCACAAACATCAGAATGACTAGTAATTTCTTTTTTTAAAAAAATGCAGGAGAGGATGAAGTATAAATGATTGTGAACGTTCATACTCCCTTAGCACAGGCACAAAGAGAAGTCCAGCCAGCATCAGGCACTGTTAAGCACAGAACTGCACACTGCAAGACCCACTGACCTTTCTTTCTCAAAATAGTAATATAGGGAGGCATTGGTAGCGATGAACTGGAATAAGCTGGAAGCATGGGATAACCAGCCTCATATAACCAACATGCTTAAATCTAATTAATGCGTGAAGGGGTTAAGACCATAAGCTGTCCAACCAGACTTAGCTCATGTTGAGTGGTAATCAAGCCTTTGTTTCCCCAGTCTACCTGAGAAGCTCAACATATGAGGAGGTCTGAACTGGAGCAACCAGCTCAGACCACATGGCTCTCACAAGCCATTCTTTTGTTAATATACCAATAATTTAGGAGATTTCACCGCTTGGGAATGAAACAAAGTTTTACTGCCTGTGCAACTTTTCTGACAGATGTATGGAACCTGACCTTTGAAGAGTGTGTACCGAAACCAATTTTTAACATATCTTTTTCCTATGTTGGGGGAAGAGGCAAGTTCTGGAACTCATAAAGGCATATTTTGAAGGTCTAACAACCTATATTGCTGGACAACTTTAACCATTCTGAGTCTACTAAGAATTCAACAGGGTAAGCAGGGTTAGGATTGCAGCTTTAGTTCTCAAACCTCTGCAACATTTGTGGCAAACCTTTGGCCCTACGACTCCCATCTGACCCAGCAAGCATGGCCGGAGAGGATAGGAGTTGTAGTTCAGCAAAGCATTCAGAGGGTTAAAGGTTCCCTACAGCCGCTATACAACTCTTTTCAACAAGGTTTGCACTGAAGGAATGGTATAGATCAGAAGATTAGCAAACCAGAGTGACTGAAATGCTGTTGGTATTATTAGCAGGAGACAAATGTCACTGGGTATGAGGGCAGCTCCAAATGTTAAATATTGTTTCAGGGGGGAAATGTGTTTTACTATTTACACACATGCTGACAGTTCATTTTCAGGCTGGAGCAGTTCTTCCCGACACACTGAAGCTTCAATCTCCCTACTGTGAAATTTCAGACAGCTCAAATGCCGAGTCCTTGGCAGCCCTATTAATATTTATACATTCCATACACATCCCGGTCAAAGCATATAAGTTGCAGATCTTTCTGATTTGGAAGCTATTAAGATTCATGACCCCTTTAGCTATTTACTCTGTGGTCTAGGCGCCTTTGCCATCAGCTTACAAATCATTACTGTTCAAATATTGCCCTGAACTGTGTCCATTTGTAGTCCATCAAAGAGCAGTTAAGATCTTTAATGCATTCATTTATCTCCGAGACACAGGTTATTAGGAGAGACAACCCGAGAGATGGAATAGAAGACCTACTTTCCTTTTAATTCTGGATTAATGACTGTTTGTTTGAAGACACCCCCACCCCCTCTGATTAAGAAATAATACCCAATGATTTTCCTCCCTCAAATTGCATTTGAAGATTAATGTTCCATTGTTCAGTGGGGTGATGTTCCAATGTTTAGTGGGGTGAACCCCTGCAGAAAATTAGCTTTTTAAAAGTGTTTATGAAAATGCAGTTCAGCATATTGTATATTTTGCAGAGAAAGAAAGGAGAGACTTGGTGTTATGTTTTTTCACACTTTTAAAATAGTGTGCTAAAGCTGGCCACTATTTTTCTGAAGGAGAAATAGTTGCAGGACAATGATATGGAATGCGCTCACAATCCAAATCAGACCTCCTTTTCAGTTTCCTACTGAACTTCATCTCTCCCCCTAAATAGTAGTAAGACAAGGGGTGATTTTCAGCAGCAAATGGTGCCCACCCCTTCTCTGGATTGGGAGCAAGTTCCAGATCAGTGAGTTGCATCCAGCAAAGTTCTGCTTCGAATAGACCCAGTGAAATTAATAGTCAGGGAGCCGACAAGGAGAAGAGGTTGTTTGCAGGTCAGAGAAAGAGAGTGAAACACTTGGCTGACTTATGGTTAGTTTCATTATTAAGGAAGAAGAACAGAGAATGAATGGAGATTGCTAAGGGTTGCTCCTTAGTAAACTGCTCTTAATGAAGAAGTTGTCCGGACTGGCTTGTAACTTCCCCTTCAATCTCCAGCTCTCTGAGTCTACGGGAAGCCCCAAGGGACCCTCTCTGTGTCTGCCTGGCTCTCTGCTCAGCAACATGCAATAGATGCCTGGTTCTGGGAGTAGCTGGGTGGGCTTGCTAGCTGTTGGAAGAGAAGCTGTCAGGGTGGTTCTGTGGTAGAACTGCCAAGTCTGATTCCGGTCCCTGCCCTGTGCTGAGGCACCTGTTTCCTCCTCTTCATCAAGCTCCCAGCATCCACTACTTTCCATCTCTTCCTCTCCTCTGGGGTGTGGCTAGTTTCCCATCACCAGGAGCCAGGGCTTTCCCTGGGGGTGTCTTGGTCAGGCAGCTTCCACTTCTTCTCCTCATCCAGCCAGTCCCTGACCCTGCCCATCCCACAAACGTGTTAGTTTCTGTTTCTCACTGAGCAGCTGCTGGGAGTCACAGGACTCTGTTTACATTCCAGAGACCTTGCAGTCTCATGGAAAAGGGAGACAGGATGTGACGTTAGTGGTTTCCTGTTTCCTTTGTTCCTTTGTTCAGTTGCTCTCTGCTCTCACAGGGAGAGGATGTACATTTCTTTGCTCTCTGTGTAGCTAGAAAATAAAGCATAGCAATGTAGCTCAAACTATCTCATCCTTTCGCTTGCTGTTTTGGGAGCTCTTCTGGGATGGGACGACGTGCCTGAGGCCTTATCAAAGGATCAGGTCGTCAATTAAACACGTTGGGAGGCGATTCCGAAGATGAGCCTTATCAGCTCGGTCGAACAGAGTTCCGACAAAATGGGGACTCCCACCATTTGCCAGGTCCATCCATCAGTTCATCGCATGTTGCCTGGGATTATGGGACTGCCATTCAGATTTTTTTCCAGACACGGGCCACATGTACATGTAAACCTGAGAGAGAGGGATTGCATTATATGGGTGGTATGACATTAAAACCAGTATTTAGATGCACGCTCAGCCTCCACAGTGCTTTTTTATTGTGTTTCAAGGTACAGCATGAAAAGCGACTCTCAGAGAAGCTATCACACCATGCATGAAGAAAGGGAGGGAAAACATAATCAGTACTCATGTGAAACTCACTGCAAGAGAAGAGCATAGGTCATAAAGAACAAAAAAATAAAAATAATGGTGGGAGGGATGCAAAGCTTTCGCTTCTGAATGCAATAGCTTAGACCAGGCTAGTTAGCTTTTCATCCCGTTTCTTCCACTCTCCAAAAAAGATGAGCAAGTTCTGCGTTCCATTGTTTGCAACTTTTTTCCAATTACAAACTCCCTGCCGCTGCGGCTTAAGAACAACAAGAGCTGTCCACATTCCCTTTAAAAAAGTCATATTTTTTTCATCAGGCAAAACAAAAAGAACCCTCTTGTGCTCAGAAAGCATTTTAAAGTCGAAATAATTGATACCAAAAAACTGGACTGAATACAGATGTGATAGTATCATCCAGGTAGTAACAAACAAAGGCAGGTGAGCCGCTTCTCTTTTGTTCAAATGGATGGGTAACAATAAAGGGAAAATGATTGCGCTGCGACAAGGCAAAGAGCTTTTGAATTCGAGATCTAGCTTTTCATTTGATCAAAACAGTTCTTCACAATGCCCTCTGCTAATCCCTGGCTTCTTCTGAATAAACAGGGTGATCCCTTTCCCCCGCCCCCCTTAGAAGAAATCATTAATCAGATAAAACTCTTTGCAGGCCTTATATTGTTATTTAGAGGGGGGGATTGCATATAAATGGGAGCATCTCTAACTATTTTGAAACAGCCAGTATTTGATGACAAAATTAAATGGGCCGAGTGACCCTGCCATTCCAGTACATGGGGAGACTGGTACTCCAGACCTGATGCCAGTTATAACACAGGCCACATTCACACCATATATTGAAAGCACTCTTTAAACAGTCACATACCCTCCAGCATGTCACCGATGAAAACAGGGACTTCCTATTCAATAACACCCCACATTCTCCATAATGGACTCCACATTATACAGAATGCCACTCCCGACATCCGGAGGGGGGGGGGTTGCGGGCTCACGCCCCATTCACACCCTTGCGGGGCTGGCTGCAGCCCCGCGGGACCAAGGGAATCCCGGGATCATTAGTATTCATTATTCACCGTGCCAGCCAATCAGCTGGCGGCGGGGGTGGGACTTGTAAGGGGCATTTAAGGTCGGGGCAGCCCATACTCGCCCCTTTCTTTTCCTTTCAGCAGCTGCGGTTTCTTTCAAGGCTATGGAATTTTTTTGGGCTTGTTTATGGTATTGATGCTTTTGAATGATGGTGTTGGAGGAGAATCTTGAGAGTCCCATGGACTGCAAGAAGATCAAACCTATCCATTCTTAAGGAAATCAGCCCTGAGTGCTCACTGGAAGGACAGATCCTGAAGCTGAGGCTCCAGTACTTTGGCCACCTCGTGAGAAGAGAAGACTCCCTGGAAAAGACCTGATGTTGGGAAAGATTGAGGGCACAAGGAGAAGGGGACGACAGAGGATGAGATGGTTGAACAGTGTTCTCGAAGCTACCAGCATGAGTTTGACCAAACTGCGGGAGGCAGTGGAAGACAGGAGTGCCTGGCATGCTCTGGTCCATGGGGTCACGAAGAGTCGGAAAAGACTAAATGACTAAACAACAACAATGGTATCAAGCTGCACTACATTTTTTAAAAATATATATTTTTAGCAAGGGTTGTCGTCAAGACAACACCAGCTGTAGCATCTTGAAGAAGTGATGGTTGGAAATAGATTTAGTTTTAGTACATGAATCGAACCCTCCCGGTGGTTGCCAACAATTTTCAGTGATTTTACAAAGAAGACAGAGAGGAGGGTGTGGAAGTTGTTGTGGAATAAGCAGACGTTTCCTGCATGCAAAATACGCAGCAAACAAAACAAAGTATTTATATATGCTTACTGATACCATAGCTGCAATTCTTTGCTTGAAAAAATGTATTCTTTTATTTTTAAATGTGTATGGGATATTAATCAGGCTGGTGCACCATATGTGCCCGCTCCTGTCCCCAAAAGTTAATGAAAAACTGGATGCATCTTTAATAGCTTTAGAATACAGTCACAATATTATGGGCGTCTTTGTTTGTTACTTTATTCACAGGCTGCGGAATCACCTTGAATGTACTGTAATGAAACTTACCACACTCATAAAGCACAGCCTCTCCCGCTTTCTCTCTCTCTCTCTCTCTCTCTCTCTCTCTTCCAATCCCTGGAGGAATCAAGTCATAAGCAAATATTTGTACTATAATAAAAGCCGGACAGTAAGAGATTCAGATTTGCCTTTTGTTTTCATTCTCACCCCAATGTCACCAGGTAACTTCTTCCAAGTGTTTCCATTGCCTGTATGGGTTCTTTGATATTGATGGGGGGCTGTTCATGCTCCTTCGACCCATTTTAAGAGGACTTCCTCCCTACGCAAGAAACAGAGATAGCTTTTTTTTGCATTTAGGGAAAAAATGGCACCTGCCAGTTGTGGCCCAATGGCCACACCTGCAGTTACAACATATTTTAATATTCAAAAAAGATTACACTAAAAAATAAATAAATCCAACCTTTGAACTGAAAGAGAAGATGAGCCAGTCTGGGAGCTAACTGGAAATAAAATGAAGGATATAAGCTATTTCTGTTGTGTCAAAGTTTTTCATAACATAGGCATTCCTCTGAAAGAAGGAATTGTGCTTAAAGAAAGAGAGACAGAAGCCCTTGTAAGTGGAGGCCCAAAGTGTTAAGTCCAAATTTAGAATGGAAGTTGAATACTTCTCCTTGTTTTCAAAGCAAGGAAGCTCTGTTTACTTGGCTACCTTTTTACGGTCCTATTACATTAAAGAGGTTTTGCTGTTTAAACTGTAATTTCACAGTCAATTAATCCACGGCAAACTGCAGGCTTGTGTCTTTAGAGCCTTATGATGAATACAAGTCACTACGCAGGCCTATCTCGATTGTAAACCTCCAGGCAAGGGGCCTGCACATTTAATTTGTGTACAGTACCTAGTATATTTTAGGCATCTCAGTAAATAATTGAGGTTGATGGTGTATGGCAATTTATCATGAGCTACACAGCAGCTCAAGAATAAAGCACTTGCATGCGGATGATCGTGCTTGATGCAATTTCTACATGCACATGAGTGCTGCATATACAATCCCCTTCCCCAACATTGCCAATCACCTGTGGGGCAAGGGGAACTGAATCCTGTCTTGCCCCCAAGTGCTCAGTGCAGTCAAAACTAATGGTGTCCACTGTCTGCTCAGTAGATTAGTGTATTGACATTGGTGAGCATTAAACTCACTGCTGTAGCTGTGGCTGGAAGACAAAAGAAGCAACGTCCTGTCCACTGCTTTTTTCTAGGGGTATGCAGGGGTGCGCATACCCCTAAACATTTTGTGAATCTAAGTTTGGCCTCATTGAGGGGCAGTATTTCAATGAGTAGGAAAATGAGAGTTTTTAAGAAAAAAAGCACTGGTCCTGTCACTGTTAGCATGTAGGAACATACCCTCCAGCAATATCTCTGATGAAAACACGGACTTCCTATTCCATAATAGGGACGCGGGTGGCACTGTGGGTAAAACCATAGAGCCTAGGGCTTGCCGATCAGAAGGTCGGCGGTTCGAATTCCCACGATGGGGTGAGCTCCCGTTGCTTGGTCCTAGCTCCTGCCAACCTAGCAGTTCAAAAGCACGTCAAAGTGCAAGTAGATAAATAGGTACCGCTCTGGCGGGAAGGTAAATGGTATTTCTGTGTGCTGCTCTGGTTTGCCAGAAGTGTCTTAGTCATGCTGGCCACATGACCCGGAAGCTGTACGCCAGCTCCCTTGACCAATAAAGCGAGATGAGCACCACAACCCCAGAGTTGTCCGCGACTGGACCTAATGGTCAGGGGCCCCTTTACTTTTTATTCTATTATTATTATTATTATTATTATTATTATTATTATTATTATTCTACCCAGCTCATCTGACTGGGTTGCCCCAGCCATTCTCAGCAGCTTCCAAAATAATAAAACATAAAAACACCACACAATATTAAACATAAAAAAACTTCCCTATACAAGTGTGGTGAATGACCCACTTCGAAAAGTCTAGTCAGGATGGGAACGTTCAGGAACTCAAGCAAGACCAATTTCCATAAAAACATACAAGAACTTTATGAAAAACAAAACCCTGAAAAGAGGAAAAGCTTCAAGCAATTACACAAATTAAGACTGCTCAGGGGCTAAAAAATAACAAAACCTATTTTATCTAGCTAGCTGACATTTACGTATAAATCTTAGCAGGCTGAGCGGCAAAGCAAAACACCTTCTAAGGTCCAAACAGGCAACCTGCTCACCTCTGCCCAGGTTTTTAAGGGAATGTTGATTATGGGCGTTCACCCCTTCTGCCCAACAAAATCAGCACCTGCCCCCATAATGTGTCTTTGACTCTGGCCTTGAGGTCTTAATGAGAGGCGTCCGTGTTTAGGTTCATTATTCCAGAAATTCTAACAAATTCTCATGCCACCCACAAGCTAAAGGGACTATATCACCACAACAGGGCTGCCTTCAGGTGACTTCTAAAGGCTGTATAGTTATTTATCTCCTTGGCTCAGGGGGGTGGGTCCCATAACTCGGTACCCTCTGATGAAAATAGGGATATCCTAAGGAAAAGCGGGACATTCTGGGATCACTGTCACTGCCCCATCTATGGGATCACAAAGAATGGCACTGTAACATGTCAAGAGTTACAGTGAATTTGGCTATTTCATTGTGCCTTATGCCTAGATGTAGCTTCACCTATAGGCCTTCTTTAAAACAAGGGTCTATGAACAACTCAAAGAGTAGAAAGTATGATATCTGAAACAACCATGGGATTAAGTTCACGGCATGTAATGCCTTAAGAGAAAATATAATGAAAATGATGTATAGGTGGTACATGACCCCAGTCAAGCTTGCAAAGATATATCATCTGCCCGATAACAAATGTTGGAAATGCAAAGAGATTGAAGGTACATTCTTTCACCTTTGGTGGACGTGCCCAAGGATCAAGGCCTTCTGGGAAATGATATATAATGAACTAAAAAAGGTATTTAAATATACTTTCCCGAAGAAACCAGAGGCCTTCCTCCTGGGCATAGTAGACCAATCGGTGTCAAAGAAGGATAGAACCTTTTTTATGTATGCTACAGCAGCAGCAAGAATTCTCATCGCAAAGCATTGGAAGACACAAGATCTACCCACCTTGGAAGATTGGCAGATGCAATTAATGGACTATATGGAGATGGCGGAGATGACTGGCAGAATCCGGGACCAGGGAGAGGAGACGGTGGAGGAAGATTGGAAGAAATTTAAAATTTATTTGCAGAAATACTGTAAAATTTATGAATGTTAAGGACATTGAAAAGAATCGCAGGGGCTTTAAGCAACAAAGTAAAATGTAAGATTGGACCAACAATAGATAAATTAATAGGATATGAATTTGCTGAATTGGTTTTTAAAAAAAGGGATACAAGAACGGGAGATGTGAGGAAGTCGGGAAAGTAAGCTAATTGAAAATGAGAAATTAAGAAAGAGGGAATTTTTGTTTTTTGTTATTATATGTTTTTATCTTTTTTGATGTGTTTAATGTTTGTACTTTTCTTTTGTATTGTATTGTTTTTTGTGATTTTCTTTGTTTATGTTTGACTATTGTGGAAACTTAATAAAACATTTATAAAAAAATAAAAAATAAAACAAGGGTCTATGAAAAACTCAAAGAGTAGAAAGTATGATATCTGAAACAATCATGGGATATCACCTCCGGCCAAGGCATGGTGGAGAACAGCAATAATCGAGAAAAGTTAGATGTAATATTTTACAAGGATAGGAAGAAACAACATGGACAGAATAACTGCCACACACAGGAAGAATAAGGATATAGTCTGAGTGCCTCACCTATGGTTTTATAAATCATTTAATGTGTCAATACAAATGGAAGTTGTTAATATTGCAGTTGCTGTATAAGGGATTGTTATTTTGACCGGAGTGCAATTGAGATTAATAAGATTTTGGAATGCAGAAATAAAGTAAATCATCAAACCATCAATTCTAGCGCACAGGGGGCCACCTAAATTATATAATTTGGTATTTGAATGATTGGTATTCGTAATTGTATTATAATTTGGCATTGTTATAAAGAGGCTATTACTGGATTATTGTAATTGAAAACTAATAAAAATTATTATAAAAAAAGAGTTAGAAAGTATGGTGACATCTCAAAGAACACCACACTGAATAGGCTTTAGTCTGTTGTCTAGCTGAAACAACCGCAGCTCCCTTCCCTTATATTTAATGAGCATTAGGCATATTACTTTCACTGACAAAGGTCAGGAAATGCAGATTTTAATTGGGTTTCTAATGGAGATGTGAGCCGTCCATTTGCCAAGGAATCACAGCTGGATTGGATATTACATTTTAATGTAAACTTTATATACCTGCTGATGTTCATCATATAAATAGAATGTCTGGAAATGCCACAGCATGCTGGGAAACTATTAAATAGTTTATAAAACTTTGGCCAGTGTTGTGTTTGAAAAGAAACATTTGAATGTTAGATGTAACGGGGGGGGGGGGTAAAAAAAATTAAAGAGAGAGAGAGGTGCCCACCCATTTAAGCAGGGAAATGCCAATGCAAAGAATTTTCAGATGCAACGTCATTTCTGAAACATAATCTGTTTTTAAAAATGTAGTCTGTAAAGTTTCCCCTTAAACCTAAGGAACTGTTTCAACCCCAGGTGCCACATTCCTTTCTAGACATCATTCTGAGGTCTATGTCAGAGGTGGACAGAGCCAGAGACAAAAGTGGGCAGAGCAACAAATGTAAATTATAAGCTTTGCCCAGTAGGTAAGTTTCTGCACATGCACTCACTCAACTCTATCCGCCATCTAGGCAAGCAAGAATTATTATCAGAGTTCGAAGATACATTTGAACCTGGCAAAAGCGCATAGAGGCAAAGCAGGACTAGTGAGTGGCGTGGGCTAAGGAGAATAGATGTGCCCTGGAAAGAGTTAACAGGACCAGATACAGAGGGCTGGAGCGGAGGCAGATTTAGGGGAGTGTGATTGGTTCGCTTGCACTGTTGCAAATATTAGTATTGCACAGTTTGAATTGACTCCTTTCTGAATGGCAGTCCCAAAACTGACTCCTTTCGGAAGAAATCATTGTCCAGGCCCAGAAAAATATTATTCAAACTTTTACTCTTCGAAACAAAACATAAGCATCAAATATACACCCAAAATAACCATATAATGTCTTGTGCATCTTAAAAATATGAAATAATTCAAACAAACCTATAAGCAAAGGTCTCTCCCTCTCTTTAACAGAATCCATTTTCATGGAGCTGTTTTCCTTAGAGCTTCTGTTCCCTGTGGCGTTCAGAGGAAGACTAACATGAACTGCGCTTTCAAGTTGGTAAATTTGCAACTCAATGCCTTCACCACATGATCAAGGTTCACTCTCAGCACAGAGTAGAAAAAAAAATCAACATGTAATTGTTAACCCATTTAGGAACTTTAGCAATACAGTGGTACCTCAGTTTAAGAACAGTCCATTTTAAGAACAATTCGGTTTACGAACTCCGCAAAACCAGAAATAGTATCTCAGTTTGCGAACTTTACCTTGGTCTAAGAACAGAAGCCAAACAGTGGAAGGGCACCAGTGGTGGGAGGCCTCAATAGGGAACGCGCACCTCAGTTTAAGAACGGTTTCAGTTTAAGAACAGACTTCCGGAACAGATTAAGTTCGTAAACCGAGATACCACTGTACACCATTCCCATTTCCATTCCATTTTAAACCTTCATTTTTCATTTCTGTGTCAATTAAGCGGCTTATATTTAACACACACTGGGCCCTGAGTTGAGAGAGCACCATAGGGGTGCCACAACAATGATATCAAACGAAAGGTGAGAGGTGGGGGGTGCCAAATTTTGGGGTCACACAAGGCGCTGCTGAAATTTGAAAGCTCAAATTCCACCGCTGGCTAGAGGGCTACATTTGGTTCCTTGAGCTCAGGCTCTTCACTCCCATATTGAGGATATAATTCCATCTCCTAAGGCAACTGGAAGCTGGCACAACAAGTGGCAGCCATGCCTTGGGCAGACTGCATCCAGAAAAATGAGGAGACAGCGTGCATTGCTTTAGATTCCACCTAAAGAAAATTCAAGCTGGTGATTGAAAACTTTGTCTTGCTTTCTGATGGATTAATGCTGTTCCTGAAGGAGATCAACCAATAATTTAACAGCGTAGACATTCATCATTTTAAATAACCCTGTGATAAGCACTGGAGGGATTACATTAAACTGTCCTATTTGCTTGAGGAACAAACACTCAACATGACTGGAATCAGGAGTACTGCATAGGCGGTCCATGGTACCATATGGGCACCAGTGTGACAGATTCAGGTGGTGGCTATTCCAGCTGAAATAATGTAAAATAAAACATTGCAATGGGAAATGCTCCTGTAATGATTTTCTAGGGCTATCCCAACGATTAATATCATCAAAGCTGGTCTTGAGAGCCCTGAGCCAATTCTCCACCCATGGGTCTTTTACTGTAAATATTTATCGCTCGTGTAACCAGTATTTACATAGAGAGGGGAGTCTGATACAGTTCCTTACATTTTTATGAGGCTTTTGTTTCTCTCATAACTAAAATTAAATACACAATAATTCAATGGCAAATATTAGATTTACAAATTAGGTTTCAGCAAATGATTCATTAGCTGACATGAAATATACAACCAGCAGCTTTACTCAAACTTCCTTTAAGTATTAGGACTCCTGCTGTAAATTGTAGCTGACCATTGGTTTATGGGAAAAGTAAATGGAATTTGTTCCTATATCTACTGAAGAATGAAGTTCATTACAATAAAAGTAATAAAGGTGGTGATATTGGAAAAATAGAACCCAACTGTTAACACGTTTTAAAATTAAACTTTTGGAGATACTATAGTGTCAAAAGCAAATAAGCTTCATTTAAAAGCCTTCTCGGTATTTCCAAATAGAGTAACTTTCCTGTGAAAGTTTCAACTTTTGCTATGGGCTTGGAAGCAACTGGAAGCAGATGTGAAGGCTGTGTTTTGAACAAGTGCTCTTACAATACAGTGCTGAAAGCAAGGTGGGTCAGAGCAAAGCTCAAAAACAGCTTTTCCTTTGCAACCATGGTGGTCCCACAGAAGAAGAAACATAAGCAAATTCAATAAATAAGTAAAACAGATCTCTCACAAATTGGTCCAGGCTGCTGCAGCACTGCAGCCACTGCTAAGCAAGATTTATCCCAGCTGAAAGCAACCTGTGTGGGCTTGTGATCTCCTTCATTTCCCTGCATGTTCTATGATCCAGCGACTCCGACGTATGTGTGAAACACTCTGATTGTGAGTCCTCAACCTGATTTGTGAAGCTTCCCAGACTGTGAACACTTCGCGAATTGAGGAAGGGAGTGGGATTGCACATGCCATCCATGTCCCCCGCAACCTTTATACAGTAGTTAAAGCATAAGATATACAGTAGTTAAAGCATAAGCAACACATATTGAAAGCGCATGACTCAGTGCTAGATTTATGTATAAGCTAAACAAGCTATATCTTAGGGCCCCACTCTCTTGGGGCCCCCCCAAAAAAAAACTAAAGAAAAAAAACACTTGGATGTACATTTCCAAAATATAAGATAAAAAAAAAAATAAACCCTAGATACAGCAACAATGTTTTGTGTTGTGTAGGTCCATAAATTACCATATAGCATATATTCAACACAAAAAACAGCGACAATTTGTTGCTGACAAAGGACAGCTGGACATATAAAGGGCCCTATTACCTCCAGTAGTTTAGGGTCTCATCAAACCTAAATCCAGCCCTGATATGACTCACCCCCCCCCCAAAGAATCATGGGAGCTGTAGTTTCTTAAGGATGCTTGGGATTGTAGCTCAGTCAGGTGGAAGCTGCAGCTCCCAGAATTCTTTGGGGGAAGTCGTGTGCTTTCAATGTGTGTTGGACATGATCCAACTGTATGGTAAGGATCTGACCCTTGTGCTTGACACAAATGAGATGGGCCCCCACCATGTACTGACTGAAGCTTTAAGAAACTTAAGGTTCTGGGCCCTAATCCCAGAGGATTGCTTAAACATTTTGGGTCTCGTAGACCCAATCTGAGTCACACTGAACTGAGTCAAATGGATTATTATTTTTTGTTGTTGTACAGTGGTACCTCAGGTTACATCCGCTTCAGGTTACATCCGCTTCAGGTTACAGACTCCGCTAACCCAGAAATAGTACCTCAGGTTAAGAACTTTGTTTCAGGATGAGAACAGAAATTGTGTTCCGGTGGCGCGGCAGCAGCGGGAGGCCCCATTAGCTAAAGTGGTGCTTCAGGTTAAGAACGGACCTCCAGAACGAATTAAGTACTTAACCTGAGGTACCACGGTATATATATTTCAACAAACCCGGAGTTTGAGAGTCAGGAGCACAGATGTCGTAAAGGTGCGCTGATCTGTCATGGAACAACCCTGTTGAAGAAGATAACAGTGGTTACCCAGACCTCACTGCTGGTTGCGACAGGGCCCCTATAACGGTTCAGGGCCCCCAAAATGTAGGTCCACCACTGCACCTCCATCATCTCCTTCTCCCCTGCCTCCTTGCCAACAGCCTGCCTGTCTAATTAGAGTTTGGACCTTGATTAAACATGTTGTTAGGCAGCAACAGGGCAGAGGTCGAAGGAGATAATGCAAGTGAGACTCTCAGCCTGCTCTGTCTTATCCTTATATTTACTTATTTATTAAATTTGTCAGTCGTTTGATCATGTCCAGAGCAACACAAAGCAACTCATGTCCAGCAGTTCTCACCTTCTGATGGCATGTTTAGCATTCACTTCCTCACACTCTTTTGATAGCTCCAGATTGCTCCAGGTATATCTGAGGTGAATCAGAGATGCCTCAACCTTCTCTGGACAAAATCCCAGCTCGACTAAACGCAGAGTCCTAGTATACCTGCAGAATATTTCCATTCATGGAATGTGAAGCCGCTGAGTATGTGACGCTTTGACATATGTCCTAAATGTGACTTCCAATTTGTTTATATTTATTGTGCCTATCCCGTTAGCGTGACTTTCCATTGACAATTCTAATCTCCCAGTCAGGGAGAATCCTAGAAGAAAAGACCAACCTTATTAATCATTGGCAACATCATACCCTCTGGTAAACATATGCATGTTTTCTTAATATTGTATTTCATAACTAAGCACCTAGGATTTATTGACGATGGAAGAAAGGTTGACTAATCTACACTTGGGCTTGAACAGGAGTCTGAAGCAGAGATCAGGTTGATCAGAAAAAAACAGATTACACCACTAGGGGTCACTGTTGCACTTCACCTTTTTAATAGTGCAGCCCAATGTTCCATTTTTTTGGTTCTTCTTTCTAATGCAAAAAACCCTATTAATTTAGTAATCTAGTACAAAACAATATTTTCTTAGAGCAAAATTGCAGTGATCTCACCATGCACATTCTTAGTTTATAACAATCAAAAGCAAAGTGGTGTTAAAATGTAAATTGTTAGGATTTTATTATCAATTTCTTTTAATACTTTGTATACTTATCAACACACAACTAGCTAAATCCATGCCCTTTATGTTGGTAGTGATGATTGTCTATTTCATTTTTTTAAGTGAGTGAGAATGACAAAAAATGAAAATAAATACTCAGTTACATTACCGTACTGTACATTGATATAAAGGTAAAGGTAAAGGGACCCCTGACCATTAGGTCCAGTCGTGACCGACTCTGGGGTTGTGGCGCTCATCTCGCTTTATTGGTCAAGGGAGCCGGCGTACAGGTCATGTGGCCAGCATGACTAAGCCGCTTCTGGCGAACCAGAGCAGCGCACGGAAACGCCCTTTGCCTTCCCGCTGGAGCAGTACCTATTTATCTACTTGCACTTTGATGTGCTTTTGAACTGCTAGGTTGGCAGGAGCAGGGACCGAGTAACGGGAGCTCAGCCCATCGTGAGGATTCGAACCACTGACCTTCAGATCGGCAAGCCCTAGGCTCTGTGGTTTAACCCACAGCACCACCTGCGTCCCTGTGTACATTGATATACACATGAGTATATTCTTCTTAGCCTAATACACATACAATTATCAATAACCTAATATATTCTGTGTAAAGTCATTCTAAATGTCATTGAATTTATCTAAGGAAGTCTGCATCTATAAGCTGAGGGTGTTCAATGCCAGGATAGACAGTTACCGGTGGTGTTTAGACTCAGCTTGGAAATCTCTCTCTCTCTCTCTCTCTCTCTCTCTCTCTCTCTCTCTCTCTCTGTGTTTTCCTCACTCCCTCCTTTCCCCCCAGCTAGGAAGCAGTTATATCAACATGAAGATTTCTTCTTCGTTAACTTTTTCCATAAACAAGTTGGCCTAATAAAATATGTTACATATATTTTCAGACACCAGTGAAACAATACCTTAATGGTTTGGTTTTTTTCCTTACCCAGCCTACCTTCCCTATGTTATCAAATACTTTGATACTGAACAGATGGGAAGGATTTGTCTAAATATGTGAACACAAGTGTATCAGCAATCTGGATTTCACAGTGTTCCACATCCCAAGAGTACAGTCATGATTTTTTGGTTACCAAGATGAGAAAGAATGTGACAATTTTGGACTTTTCTGGCTCCCATCCTGTAGGACTTGGGGGTAATATAGACATACACAATGCACACTTGTCAGGCAGATCTACTCGGCACATACTGATGTCATATTTCGACTATATTTTGTGGCTAACGTCTAATTGGAAAGAGAAGGAAGCACGAGGAAAAACATGAAAGCCACTCTTAATGGTACCATATGTTCCAAAATATGAAAAAAATTGTGCTCTTTTCATGTTCTGTCCCCATAAACTATCAGTACAGTTGGATCAGGAAAGGCTGTAGATCAGTGGAAGAGCAGAATGTCCCAGATCCAACTCCTACCATCTCCAGGTAAATCTGGCATTGCCCTCTCTTTGATATCCTGGATTAAAAAGAAAAGAAGTAAAGGACCCCTAGACAGTTAAGTCCTATCCGCAGCAACTATGGGGTTTTGGTGCTCATCTTGCTTTCAGGCCGACGGAGCCAGTGTTTGTCCACAGGCAGCATGACTAAACCACTTCTGGGGCAACGGAACACTGTGACAGAAGCCAGAGCGCTTGGAAACGCTGTTTACCTTCCCACCCCAGTGGTACCTATTTATCTACTTGCACTGGTGTGCTTTCAAACTGCTAAGTTGGCAGAAGCTGGGACAGAGCAACAGGAGCTCACCCCGTCGCGGGGATTCGGACCGCCGACCTTCTGATTGGCAAGTCCAAGAGGCTCAGTGGTTCAGACCACAGCGCCACCCACGTCCCTGTGGCTGGATCCATACTGATCTGTTTAACGTTATTTCCCCCTATTAGAACAATATTAGGTATGTTGTTCTAAACGTCACAGGACATACTTGTCAATTAAAATGCTTCTTACCTTGGTTTTTTCATCAAAAGTAAGTATCATGGGAATTGGGGTTGCTTGTGTGTAAACCTCCAGCCGTTCCCAACTGCTTGGGGTGGTTGCGTCTTTCCCCGGCTGAGCAGCCCTTATGCGCTGCTGCTCAATCGCTGGCAGAATCCGTCAGTGGGTGTCTCCTAAATTTCCTCCAGCATAAGAATTCCTTAACGGACAACCTTCGCCTCGCCTCTCTGCGCGGAAGCCTTCTGCGCAGAGTGGGCGTGCCAAGCGGTGGTCCTCCACTCTCCTCACTGACTTCACTGGAAGAGTCTCGGAGCCTCCCGACTGAAGTGCTCTCTGCCTCTCCCTTCTTCCTGGTGTCACCTGGACTTCTTTCCCCAGAGGACGTCCTCTCTCTTCCCTTACTCGTTCCCTCTCCTGCAGAATCTGGGAGCCTAGCCTCTCCACTCTGCTCCGATGTCAGTTCCCTGACAGCAAGTAATGCTCGGCCACACCTTTTCCCCAAACACTGTTTCTTTCTCTGCTGCTGGTCACCAGTTGCTCTGCTCCACCGCCTGATGTCATATTTTAATTCTCCCTCCCTCCCTCCCTCCCTCTGTGCCCTTTGTTATCTGCCCCTCAAATACCATTGGAGGGCGGCCAGAGTTTGAAAGCAGTGGAGAAAACCAACAACCTCAAAGGCTACATAGGGACATATGAGCAGTGTTTCACCAATATAGCAGCATAAAACAATTAAAAAGTAAGCGGCAAAAAAGGCAAGGTAATCGTGCAAAGTAGGACGTCATGTGTCCATCTACGTTATCAAAACCCTTCCTTAATGTTTAAAACCACGAGTGTATGAAGCTAGATGGTCTTGCTCAGTAGGAGGCAACTTCCAATTATTCTATTGAATGGGAGGTGCAATTTTGTCCCTTGCTTCAAGCAGCAAATATTTTGGGCTGGCCCTGGACAACAATGAGCCCCATTTCAAAACATGGCGAATACGAACATCCCCCAGTTATTCCACTGCAGCAAACCTTTATGTGAAACACAGCTTTTGCCTGCAAAGCTGTTCACAGGGAAGGAAAAGAACCGATGTCAAGTGTCCCGGAACACCAGGGCCAAGGAAAAGCTTTGAACAAAGAGATGCAGAGAATATGTAAATAACCAGTACAAAAGGTCACCTCTGGGATGAAGAGAAGAGAACCTGGCAGAACGATCGGAATGGATTATTTTATACTTATTAAAAGCAAGTCAGCATTTGTGGATGTCATCGCTGATGTTTGACCAATTATAGATTAAAAGTGGCTGGAAATTCTTTGTGGCAAGGGTTGTCTCTTTCAGTTTCTCTCTCCAGTTTCCAAGAGTTGGTAAAGTGGGCGTCCCATATCAAGGCCACACAATTCTGGAACAAGCAAGCAGCTCCTATTAAAAAAAAGAGAAGAGTGCATATCCCTTCTCCTCAGTCATGTAGAGAGCGGTAAGTCAGTAAAGCTCAGATGGGTCCTTCCCTCCCATTTGGTAGAGAGCAAACCATCTGTCCACATCTGCTGCTACATCTAACTTTAGGCGACAATCAGGTAAAATCATGGTCGGGATTGGCTGCACTAAGGAGTTCCGCACAGGGAATTTAGTTTAGCTCAATGGTATTTCCCCAGTGTTCTCGGCAATACACATTCAGACCCATTTTCTGTTTCAATGTACAATCATACATTGGTTTTCGAACAGCTTAGGTCTCGAACGTTTTGGCTCCCGAACGCCGCAAACCCGGAAGTGAGTGTTCTGGTTTGTGAACTATTTTTGGAAGCCAAACATATGATGGGGCTTCCGTGCCTTCTGATTGGCTGCAGGGAGTTCATGCAGCCAATCAGAAGCTGCACTTTGGTTTCTGAACGTTTTGGAAGTCGAACGGACTTCCGGAACAGATTCCGTTCGACTTCCAAAGTAAGACTGTACAATTAATTATACTCAACCAGGACTACAGGGTGCCAGTTACTGGAGAGATGATTTATAGAATGAAAGGACACTCATGAACACTCCTCAGCCACCTTAACAATAAGGTAAGTACAACACAAACCCTGTTAATTTACTGAATTTAATATGGTTTTTTTCTCATTAATTGATGGAGAATAATTTAAAAAAGCACAAAAACCCTCCACAGGCTACATTTCTGTTCAGGGAGTTTAGTTGATGTTCTTCTGCTCTACCTTCCAGAAGGTCTTTATGACGCCAGTGGAAGACATTGGGTCACAGAATCATAGAATTGTAGAGTTGGAAGGTACCACAAGAGTCATCTAGCAATGCAGGAATCTTATTTGCCCAACATGGTGCTCAAACCCACGACCCTGGATTAAGACTCTTCTGCTCTACCAACTGAGCTATCCCATGGCAACACACTCATTTCCCTCTCTGGGCACCCTTCTATAGGGATGCTGCGTAGTCGCTGAGATCACAGCAAAAAGTCTGCATTTTTAAGTGCTAAACAAATGGCCCATTTTGAAAGCAAATGATCCGGCAAAATGAAATCACGGCTCAAGTTTAAATTCTATCTACGGGATAGCGCAATAAGTTTTCCTTCTTGGAAAGTGCCATTAACAGCAGTAGGGCTAATGCCTGAGCCGCTCCGGTCAGGATTGGGTGTCAAGTTCCATGGAAACAAACAGGACTGCAATAACTGCACAAGTTGTCAGGCGGTAGAGGATCCAGCCCCCACGGCAGGTTGCCAGGAATGGATAAGCCAAGGAGAAGTTCTTACCAACTGCTTTTTATTCAATATTCACAGAGAGAGGCTTGGAAATGCAGCCTCTTTGAGTAGTGGCGTTGCCTTGAGTGAATCTCCACCCCCTCCCTCTCTCCTCTTCATGCGTCATCACTACGGGTGCTGAGAAGTGCCCTTTGCCTCTGGGCTCTCTGCTCTCCTACTTTCAATGCCCACCGGATTCTGGGAGAGGGGAGGTCTGGAATGCTTTCCCAAGACACTGTGTCTGTCAGCTGTCGCCCCTCTGGCGCTTCTTCTTCCTCCTCTCCCATTATTTCCCAGCTTTCCTCTGAGCTGTGATCTCCCTCAAGCCCCTGTTGTAATCTTGAACTGTCTTCTTCTCCTCTGGAAGGGTCAAGCTGAGGAGACAGTGTTAAGTAGTGGGTGGACATAGCAGACGACACAGAGATTTCTCCAAGTAGTTCTTTATAAGTAAGCTGGAACTGAACTGAACTGAACAGCAAACAGCTCAGTTATAGGCAGCCGGCTGTCAACATTGTAACAACAACAGCCCGGGGTTTCCCGCCTCAATTAACTTACATGGACCTGAGTGAAAACTATACAGTGGTACCTCGGGTTAAGTATTTAATTTGTTCCGGAGGTCCGTTCTTAACCTGAAACTGTTCTTAACCTGAAGCACCACTTTAGCTAATGGGGCCTCCTGCTGCTGCTGTGCATACGGTACTCTTCTAGAAGAGCGACATAAGGAATTGACAGTACAGTGGTACCTCGGGTTAAGAACTTAATTCGTTCCGGAGGTCCGTTCTTAACCTGAAGCACCACTTTAGTTAATGAGGCCTCCTGCTGCTGGTGTACCGCCAGAGCACGATTTCTGTACTCATCCTGAAGCAAAGTTCTTAACGTGAAGCACTATTTCTGGGTTATGGAGTCTGTAACCTGAAGCGTATGTAACCTGAAGCATATGTAACCTGAGGTACCACTGTATACACAATACCCCCTGGTGGCCAGGGTGAGAACTTCAATACATAACAGGCAGTCTCCACCATTCCTCCTTTGCCCAGTCCCTGACAACAGTGTCACTGATTTCCATGGGACTATCTCCGGATTGCACCCATGCTTTGAATTCAGCCCTGGGAATTGTTTCTTGAAAGGCATTAGCTTTAGCTGTAGGCTGCTTCTCACGGTTTTGTGATGTGCTGCCATTCAGTGTTTCCAGGAGAAGAAGCTTAAAGGGAGTCTTTCTTGGCTTCTGGATAATTGTACGCGTGCCAAGGGTTTACCACCCGCTTCACAGTGCGATCTATGGAATGAGAGTATATTGCTGTAGGAATGGCTTTGCAAAGGAGCTTCCCTCCCCAAGATTGGCCTTCCTAATCTACCTTCATTTTTCACTGAGTATCAGAGCAAATATGTGCGCAGAACATGCGTGACTTGTTGGCACCAGTGCAAAGGAAGCCTCTGGGCACGGCCAGCTTATGCATTATCCTTTCCTTGATTTCTCTGTTTTGTTTTAATTTGAAAACTGTCTCTGCTTTAGACGGACTGTACACATTTTTTATGTAACTTGGCTCCAGCAGTATTAAGCAACCGGACTTATACTCTCCCGAGTATTTAGCATGTATTACAGCATGTGCAGGGGACTGGGGTTTATTAAAGCTCCCCTCTTAGTTGTTCATTTTTCATAAGAGCACGAGGATGCCACTTAAATGAATACTGCAAACCCGTACTCTGCATTAACTCCACCACCTTCCTGCGTGTTTGAAAATGGTGCTTCAGACAGCTCTTTCCTCACTTCAGATATTTTTTTAAAAAACATTTTTTATTGATTTTTATATTTTTATCTTCATCACAATCATATCATCTCCAATATACGCACAGACCCAATCACCCCCCCTCCCCCCTACGACTTCCCTCAACTTCCTCTTCTGGTTTGTTGTATAATGGTTTCCCTGCTTTTTTGTTATACCTTAATACTGTATTCCCTAAATTAACAACAACAACAACAATTTTTTATACCCCGCCCTTCCCGGTTCAAAAACCGGGCTCAGGGCGGCTAACAACAAATTTAAAACACGTAATTGTAAAAGCAGCATAAAATATAGTATAAAAACATGAATAACAATAAAATTCAAAATTCAGAAATCAATTTAGGGGAAATAAGCATTAGATAATCCCCAGGGCTAGCTGGCTGAATTGATCCTACTTGGGCCAGTGAGGAGGCTAGGGGAGAATTAGCTGTGGGGTCTCAGAGTGGGTAATCTTCATAAAAGGGGAGGGGGGTTAAATTGAGTCCTTTCTCTTTTCTGTTTTGTAATTGTAAGGGTTTAGTGAAATCCTGCTAGTGAGTTCATTTCTTTGCAACATTTCTGTAAATATATCTTAAATGGTTCCCATTCTTTTTTTGTCTCTATTGTCTTTATCTCTTAGTCTCTCAGTCCATTTGGCCAAGGCCTCACTTCAGATATTGAGGTGTAGAATTAGGTTTCTGAGGTTGCTGTAATGTTGGAGGTCCCCCACAATTTCGGCCCTGGGGCACATCTGGAAAGCTAAGAATTGGTTGTGAGCACCACAAAAGACCCATTTCACAGAAGAAGAGCTGGTGATGCTCAGACCCTCCCCCCAACAGATAAAAACCTACACACGGCCAAAAGCCAATAAAACATGCACTGTGTGTTTTCTGGAGCCAGGTTAAAACCCTTTTATCCGCCCAAGAATGTTAGACTGCAGTGGTTTTTAGCTTGTTCTGTTCATGCTATTGTACTTCATAGACAATACTGAGGAAGTTGAAATCCAGTGATTCCAAGGTCGATGTCTCAACAAGTTGGATCATGTGACACCTTCTCTTAAAGATCTTCACTGGTTCTCTACTGGGATGGGCTGTAGCTCTGCAATAGAGCATCTGTTATGCATGCAGGAAATCCAGATTCCTCATAATCCAGCTAGGGCGGGGGGGGGGAATCCTGGAGAACTGCTATGAGTCTGTGTCAGGCATGGCCAAACTTGGCCCTCCAGATGTTTTGGAACTACAATTCCCATCATCCCTCCCTGACCACTGGTCCTGTTAGTTAGGGATGATGGGAATTGTAGTTCCAAAACATCTAGAGGGCCACGTTTGGCCATGCCTGGTCTATGTGGACAATAATGAGCTAGCTGAACCAATGGTTGACTCAATATAAAGCAGTTTCCTAGATACCTACAGTGCTGGATTCGGTCTAGAAAGCCCTGTATTATTTGAGACCCCGGCACTTAAAAGATTGCGTCCCCTGCTACCTACTGACTCATATCTTAAGATGTGCGAGAGAGGCACTGATCTCAGTTCCATCTTCCACTACAGCCCACAGTGTAGCTGTGCAGATTGCATATGCCTCAATCGTCCCAATTTAAGCGGGACATCCTGGAATCACAGAAGCCATCCCAGCTTCTAATTGGATCCTGGAATGTCCCATTTTGGGGGTCTGGTGCTCAGGCATGAATCCATTGGCTCCCAGGAGAGCTTGGGATCAAAAACAAGCATCCCAATTTTGATCAGTGGGGTGATGTGGGAGGGTATGAGATTGGAGATCTTTCTGCTGTGGCACCCCCAGATAGGAAGTCCCACCCTCCATGAAGATACAGTTGTCCCTAAGTAAGTCAGGTTTAGACATCAGATCAAGGGGCATTTGTTTCGTATGGAAATGGTTGAAGCAGAGATATAGTATGGGGGGGGCAGGGACCGTAGCTCTGGGCTCATGATTTGGAGTGTGCATGAACCAGGCACCGGGGGCCTCTGGGCCCTGGAGCCTGGCTGAGCCTTGCCGCTGCATCCCCAGCCGCCTCACTAAATGGCCGCTCAGCCAGTGTTGGGGATGCGCTTGCCAAGGGCCCTGTTGGCTGGTCATGCGCAGGTGGGTGGGCAAGTGGCACGACGCGGCCCCACAAGCCCCCATGTTCTGCTCTAGCGCTGTGGGGTTTATTCATCCTTCATACCCTGCCACTGGTGTCCACACCCCCCCGGCTCACACGCATGCATGCGAAGGATGCAACACCGCTGAGGTGATGTGAGGCACACCTGACACCACCGGCAACGTATTTTCGAAACCACCAAATCAGAATCCAAACCAGATCCTGTGGTTAGCACCTATCTCTGCTGTCAATACAGCAAGCTATCCATCATGTTAATGAATGAGGTTTTGAATGCATAGGGCAGGGAATTTACACTGGTTCAGTATCTCTCAATTACAGTTTAGGAGCACCTCCCTGAGCCACTTCCACTGCCGCCACTGGTCTCCTGCACTGCCAGCCACTTTCTTGGTCCACCTATAATTCACATACACCCTCCCAGTTGCCTTAAAAAGGTAAAAGGACCCCTGACCATTAGGTCCAGTCATGGCCAACTCTGGGGTTGTGGAGCTCATCTCGCTTTATTGGCCAAGGGAGCCGGTGTACAGCTTCTGGGTCATGTGGCCAGCATGACTAAGCTGCTTCTGGCGAACCAGAGCAGTGCATGGAAACGCCCTTTACCTTCCCGCTGGAGTGGTACCTATTTATCTACTTGCACTTTGACGTGCTTTTGAACTGCTAGGTTGGCAGGAGCAGGGACCGAGCAACGGGAGCTCACCCTGTCGCAGGGATTCGAACCGCCGACCTTCTGATCAGCAAGTCCTAGGCTCTGTGGTTTAACCCACAGCACCACCGGCATAGTGTATTTATTTCTGGGGCTTTGGGCCACACTCTTAAGGCAAAGCAGCCTATGTATGCTACATGTTCTGCTCCTATCTAATACTTTCCTCCTTATTTGTTATTCATCTAAAGCCCTCCTTGCTTGTTAGAGGTTACTTACTTTGTCACCCCATTGATCATTCACTAACATGCTCACGGTCTCCAGGCCTGATCGTGATTTTTCTCATGCGCTGCCCTAAATCCAAGCTCCACTCTAATCTTTTGACCTTTATTAGCTTTTCTGCTGCACTACATGCTTCTTACACTGTACAGGCACTGTAAATACCAAAACAATTTATTGTCAATTACGTACCTTTATAATTGCCGGGGAACTCACTGGGCAAAAGCTTTACATTTCCCATTACACCCTCGTGCTTGGAGATGCTGACCTTGAATTTTAATAATGTGTAAATTACATGCTTTTAACTTTTGACATTGTAACATTACGATTTAAAAACTGGTATCTACTAGTTTAACACTGTGGTATTTTTTAACCTGCAATTTAATATTTAAATGCCCATTGCCATGCATTGTACCTGTCTAATAGTGGTATAAAACAATAGCATCCTTGAGTATTTGAATACAGCCGAGCACCCAGTAATGTAACTTTATTTTCTAATTTCTCGTTCCCTTATAACTTGTATTCTCAGCAGAGGTGACAGAACAATAGACTTTCAATGTGATCTTTAAAATGTCAATCACCTCTTTTCATTATTGAAAATTATAAATTCAAAGTATGCTTTCTTGATGTGCCATGAATGCCATTAATAGGGGTTAGATGAGCAAATCTATACGTGATCCTTTTTCTTATTCAAGGCTACACTGCATGTAGTCAGGCCTCAGTGTTTAATCCTCTAGCCACCCCACTTCTTTGGAGTGTATAAATTAAGTTCAAGCATGACAGGAACAAAATCATGTAGAGTTTCAGGGACAAGAATTCAAAATCTGTCCCAGTTTTCTTTTTTTAAAAAATGACTGTGTTCAGCATCCAACAAAAATGTCAAGGATTGTCAGATATTGTTAGTTACCCCCAATTGGGTAACTGTACACACACACACACACACACACACACTGCTATGCAGCAACAACTCAGTATTTGATATGATTTCCCATTGTGAGAAATTCCTTTTCCCCCCTTTCTGATATTATTCAAATGTTGTGCTCTAAAACCTATGAAGCTTTGCTGAAAGCTCAGCCAAAGCACAAACTCAATGACTTTTGAATCTCACTCCATTCTGTCATGAGCTGGATATTTAAAAGCCACACTAGTCTTACTATCTAATACATTCCCGCAAACGTCAAATATATTCTTGCAAATCAGAGTACAGGAAAAATGGGATATTGTGTGTGTGCGTGTCTTTCTACACCCACCAACAGTAGCTAGTTCATTCTGGAAATTGAGAAAAATGGAATTATATGCCATGTTTAGTCCTTTTTTTGAATTTAAATCTTCCTTCCTTTCTATCTATGTGAAACAACATTCTGCCCTGGTGATTGAAGCACAGTTGGGACTAAATTGTCCTCATTGACTATACACATAAATGGAAGCTTGAAGAAACTGGTGGGTGGTTGGTCAAAACTAATAACATGAACATAGTGAGCTCACTTACACAATTTGTCCATCTGTTCTACTATTGTCTATCAGCAGTTCTTCAGAATCTCAGGGACAAGTCATCCTCATCAACAGCAACAATTTGCACTCTGCTCTTCCCTCCAAAAAGAAGCCAGCAGCAGCTAATAACAGGATACAAACCAAGTATTATAATAATATCAAAACCAGCTGTCAGGGGTTCAGGAGCAGAGGAGAGGGCAAGGGAGGAAACAGAGAGCGAGGGGGAGGAGTCCGAAGAAAAGATGAGTGACGACGACGACCCGAGATCTCCGAGCCTGTCCAGTGAATCAGAAGATTCACAGAAAGGAGCGCCAGTGGCCAGAGCAAGGGGGGAGCTTAGGGGGACACCCCAGGAAGAAGGGTCCAGAGAGGGTTCAGGGGCCAGCGTCACCAACAGAGCACAGTGGGGAGGAAAGGCGCCAGGTATCGAGCTCTGGCAGCTCGCAGCAGGGGGGAGGGCATGAGTCAGGAGTGGCCACACCTCCATCGGAGAGCGAAGAAACGGTCAAGCGGAAAGTGGAAGGTTGGGCGCGCGCGCCAAGTTCAAATGCACCGGAAGGCGGCGCAGTGAGCAGCCCGGAAAGGGAGCCAGGTCCTAAAGCCCGACGCAAGGAGACAGGAGGGTCCGGGGGGTCAGCGTCAGAAGAGTCCAGGAAGGAAGAGACCACGGGGGGCAGAGGGACCCAGAGGAGAACGGTCAGGCGGAAAAGGTGGAGTAAGGCTAGGGTATTAAGTTGGTGTACAAGGGGCGGAGACTCAGACGGAGCTTCGCCGGTCTAACCCTTAAGACGTAGAGCTGCACGCAGCAGCTTGGAAATGGAAACTGTAACTCAATAAAGACTTTTATAAAGTGAACGCTGGCTAGCGTGATCCTCTGTGAGCTAGGATCTGAGAGCAGCTCTGACACCAGCCAA
Organism: Podarcis liolepis; assembly: GCF_965112155.1. Taxonomy (NCBI): domain Eukaryota; kingdom Metazoa; phylum Chordata; class Lepidosauria; order Squamata; family Lacertidae; genus Podarcis; species Podarcis liolepis. The sequence goes on along the minus strand of NC_139562.1, from coordinate 48,253,643 downwards.
GCAAGCTGCTACCTGTTACCTTTAACTGGAGATGCAAGGAGTGAACCTGGGACTTTGTGTAAGCAAAATGGTGCATCTTCCACAACCGCAGTGTTTCCTTGAGGAATTGATTGCTGCTCCTTTCAAGAAACAGGAATTTGAGTGTGGGCTTCCCATGGGTATCTGGTTGGCTGCTGTGAGAAGAGGAAGCCAGACTAGATGGGTCTGTGGCCTGATCTACTTGGGCTTTTCTTATGTTCTTAAACCAGTTTGTGTACTGACAGTTCTCTTGCTCTGTTAAGTTGTGGGTGAACATATCAGACGACACAGCAATTCTTCAACAGCTCTTGTTTATTCACAGGCCAGAACAGAACTGAACTGAAGGGTTCGGCCAGCCTGCTTATATAGACTACAATGCAACAGTAACAACTTTCTGTAACTATCCAATCACTGAACGTCACTTTCAATTCCTTATTTGCATATGTGGAACTGAGTGAAAACTATCTACAGTATCTCCCTGCTGGCCCAGGGTGAGAACTTCAGTACATAACATGCTCTACTTACACACCCCAGTCTTGCCACCCTGACCTTATGCTTTGGGAAGCCTGATACAATCAAAGATTTCTTGCCTCAAATCACATTTTTATTCACTTCAGTGGAGGGGACCAGTCCCTTTGAGCACATGCTTCTAGTTCAGTCTGTATCTCCACATCCCTTACCTCTACCAAATACATCCAACGACACAGGAAGAAAGACAGAGCTTTTTGTCCCATAGATCCATACTCTGCATATGGACTGTTTCGGTTATTAACAGAAAAACAGTTAGATGGATTTGCATTCTAGCATGGCCAAAAAAAAAAAAAAAAAAAGCAGCCAGGATAGGTGGAGGACACATCTCAAGAGGGCTGCATTAGACACTGAGTAGGGGGAGATCATTGGAGAAAAACTAAGGGCAAGAGAATATCCTAACAGCAGCAGTAGTGAACCAACTAAATATGCAAATTGAAGAATTTCCCTTTCTCTACAGGTACAGCGGTATTCTCCTCCTTCCTATTATTCTCCAAATTCCTCAGGTTTATTATCAAACATAGCACGTCCGTAGCCATGGGAACGTGATTAAAGTTGTATCCAGTTGGTGCACCACAAAAAAAGGGCTTTTCAATCCCACAGGATGCTGCTCGAGTTATTTTATGGATTTTTGTATCCATTGCCCGACACTATCAATATATGTGGTATAATATGATTTTAATATAGTTCCGTTTTCTTTAATAACTTAAGGTGCCCTTGACAGCTGACGTGTGATAACAGGCTAGTGGAACTAGCCTTCTCAGAGTCACCTTTGTGGAACTTCCAACTAACTTGTGAAACCCACCTAGCTGTCTTCAGTATTTCTGGAAACATTTTCTGTTCAGAAGGGCATTTGGTGTTAATTTTCTGGTGATTGGATTTATGGAGGTTTCTTTCTTTCTTTTTTACTATTTATACGGCAAGTGTTATAAGCTACAAGCATATACTTACTTATCTCTAGAGTGTGCTCCCATGAACTGGGACATACTTCTGAGAAGAAATGTATACCATACCAACTGATTATTGATTTTGCAAGGTTTTTGGGGCCATTTTTCTTTCCCTTTTGTAAGAACCCACTGAGCTGTTGAGAAAAATATCATACAGCAGAGGATTCATGCAATATCCTCTTCAGTTTTGCCCAGGTTCAGCAAAAATGAACGTTCTGTGGGACTGCATTCTTCTGGAACAAAATGCTTTTTGTTTTTTCTTTCTTTCTTGTTTTTGAATTTGTAACATCAAACTTTAATAAATATCTATTTTTAAAGCTTTCTTGTAAAAGAAAGAGAAATTGACATTTGAGCTTATTAGAGCGTGCCTTAATACATTTGATGTTCTGATCTGAGAGACAGAGAGAGATTTTTCAGGACCGGGGGAAATGCCCCCAAACAATTTGCAAAGCGTATTTTTGAACCCTGTGCTAATTGATAACAACTGTGGTCGAAACCACTGAGCCTAGGGCTTGCCAATTGGAAGGTTGGCTGTTCGAATCCCCGTGACAGGGTGAGCTCCCGTTGCTTGGTCCCAACTCCTGCCAACCTAGCAGTTTGAAAGTACACCAAAAGTGCAAGTAGATAAATAGGTACAGCTCCGGCGGGAGGGTAAACGGCGTTTCTGTGCGCTGCTCTGGTTTCACCAGAAGCAGCTTAGTCATGCTGGCCACATGACCTGGAAAAACTGTCTGCGGACAAACGCTGGCTCCCTCGGCCAGTAAAGCGAGATGAGCACCACAAACCCAGAGTCGTTTGTGACTAGACTTAACTGTCAGGGGTACTTTATCTTTACCTTTTACACCAACCTAAGATGTCAGCCATTTTCCAAAGCATCATAGAACAAGGTGCAGAAGGACGTTTGGGGCTTGTGTGTTATATTTACTATGTTTATCAACCATCCTGAACTCTCGGAAAATCCTCGGAGCACCAATAAGAGCCTCCTGAATCAGACCAATGGGCCATTTAGGTAGTATCCTGTTCCCACACTGGTCAACCAGATGTCTGTGGGACCTTACTTCAGAGTGTACTGAGTTGGACCATTGCTACACGAGCTCAGATACTCTTTTCATCGCCAAGTCAGTGATGCCCATTAATTTCAGTAGGTCTACTCTGAGTAGGACTAGCATTGAATACTACCCTGACTGCTCAATCATTTTAAATAAGTCCTGCATGTATTCTACAATATGGCACACACATTAAGCTTAACACACATGCTGGTAATAAACAGCTTTTTTTGAGTTCTGGGCTGCAAGGAATGCTTCCTCGGTGCCAAAGAACTGCATTTCTGCCCGTGTGTCCAAAAAATAATCACCATCTAGCATGGTTTCCCGAAGAATATGGCAACAGCGGCTATTCTCAAAGTGCCTGCAGAATCACAGAACTGTGATAGCAAGTATACGCATAACACAGCCTTAACCTTTGTTCCAGGTAGAGCCGTCAAACTTGTCACCATGGAAACAGGCCTTTAAAAATTGCCACTTGACCCATAGAAATAGCCGTGACCCACTAAGGCACTGTGTCCTGGAAGGAAGGTCTTGAGAAACATAATCATATGGTTGCTGTGCTTGTGACCTGGGACGAAGAACATTATTTCCCCGTTTCGAATTTGTGCCTCAGCATTTGGGGGGCAAGTCTCAGTGGCGTGAGCAGTCACAGTAAGCCTAAGTGGTGCTTTGAAAGGGAGGCAGAACATTTGCGCTATTCCACGAGCATCGCCTGCTTTGCTTTCTTTCTCTTCAAGAGTCCAAGAGTGTAATTCATTTTCGCCAAACAAAGGAAGGATTACCACCCAGTTTTGTGAGGCTAGAGATCAGCTCCTTCTAAACGCTAGCCCCTTCGGTTTCTTACCACATGAAAGACGTGTTTGAAAAGGCACACAAAATGTTCAGGCGCTGCCTTTGTCTTTGCCCTTTGTTCGCTAGCTGCCAAGTTAAAATTTATATTCACTCAAATGTGGCTGAGATAATTTTCAACAGCTATGTATGGGCTGCTGAGAATGCCCCTTTAAAAACGGGGACATGATTTTCGAAGGCTAATAATTAGGAGCATTGCTGGCCATCGGAAAATTGACGTGGCTGAAGATCTCAGTGACGTAGGGGAGAATACCCTTTTCTTTCCTCTGTGTTGCTCCTGACATTGATGTGCATTGTATTCACTAGAGAGAAAATAAATAAAGGAATAAGATGTCCAGTCTGCCAGCTCTATCTTCTATTGCTGCTCTGCAGTAAAATATGTGGAGTTTTACAGGGGGTGTCAGAATGACCAACTGAGGATGCAGTGGATCATTTTTTTATGATTAGATAGCATCTTACCATCTGCATTCAGTATAGATCTTAGTTGTATTAACTCAATTACAAAGTCACTTAAAAAACACATTAGTGGAGGATATTTATAACCTCAACCAATGAGAAATATTTCTGACAGTTAACAAAAGATCTAATTTCATTACACAGACTATTGGTGTAAATGCTGTCTTTTTTCTTTCTTTCTTTAACCCTCTGAAAATCATTAAACGTTTGGTATATTAAGTCTACTTAACTGTCCAAGGTAAGAGGTTTTAAAATTGGGTTGATTTGCAAAGACACTCAATATTCCTTTATCCAATTATTTATTCTGAATAGCTCACAGGGATCCAATTCAACCAAGAACCATCTCATTTGGTAAAGTGTATTAGAAGTACAGGAGCAATCTAAGGTAGAAGAGAGGGCCAAGCCAGGCTTTAAAATTGAATCTGGAATCAAATTAATAGAATAGAGTGTGAACCTAGGTGGATTTTCCCAATGAGTTATAAATTTACACATTCCCCTGAACTTTTCTCAAACAGCAGAAATCCACAAAAGGCATTCAGATAGGCAGACGTGTTGGTCTGACGCAGTCGAAATAAATAAATAAATGTCCAGTAGCAGAAGATGTGTGCATGCACACGAAAGCTCATACCCAGAACAAACCCAGTTGGTCTCTAAGGTGCTACTGGACAATTTATTTTTTTTATTTCACAAAAAGGCATGTAATGTAGCTGTTTTGACTTTCAATACACTCCTGCCCATGACAACTCAGAAGTAAGTCCCTCAATGGGACGTTCTCCCAGAGAAGTGTGTTCCAAGTTTCAGTCTTAGTGTCTTTACTCCTACATTGTATTCCCTTCTTACTTCACTTCCTGTTCTTTCTGTTTATTCTAAATTCATGCTAAGTGCTCTAAAAATAGTGAAATTGGAGATTGTGCCATGCAGTTTCACTGTGGGACAGTGATTGTTTCATGCCAGCCATTCATTTAGTCCAACCTTCTGCTGATGAAGGAAGTCCCTGACTGCAGCATCATGGCTACGTGGTCAACTAGTTTCTGCTCGAAAGCCACTAATGATACCATTGTTGTCAACTCGTTGCATTTTTCTCCAAACCTGATTTGTGATTATTTTTGTTGCTGTTGCCTGAAAACATAACACTGCCATTCCGTCCATTGTGAACTGGGTAGGCACCAACCACCATGCTAGAGTGGTTGAGATAATACGAATAGGTGGCATTTATCAGCCATTGACAGCAATGGGTGATTTCCACACACCTGGATATTTTTCTTTCCTGTAAAGGGTGGGGTCCTTATGTAAGGTTGCCAAACAGTGTCTGGGCATGAAATGTCTGGGGAAATCCGGATGCAAGGGAACCCATGTCATAAGTGTAGATTTGGGTCAATTTCCTTAAAAAAATACCTCAAAAACTTTTTCTTTTTGAGATTTTGCTCAACAACTTTGGCTGAAACAAGCTCCAGAACGTTTTTTGTCTGGATTTTCACTTTTTGAGATATGGCAACCCTGCCTTATGTCTCGTTCTGCCATATCCCCACCCACTCCATACTGAATCATGATTTGGTTTTACTAGCATTTATTAATGCCAGTAATGCCCTGATTTGATAGGCCACAAGATACCAGTAATACAGTACGGTATATGTGATTGCTTCCTCTAGATGCCACTGCGCCCCCATCTCCTACTTAATAAATTTATCTTGGGGTATGCCAGTTGGTAATAATTGAAAAAGTTATGCCAATTTTAGGACCAGATTCATTTAATTATGAACTGTACATTTTAAAGAAATTGAAAACCTGAATTTTACCTGTTTTGGAATGATGCTGCAATTAATACATGGGCAATATTTTTAAAGCCCTGAGGAGTCTATCTATCTTTTCTATCCATCCACATATGTATGTAGCTGGTTGTTTTGACTTTCATTTGTTTTCTATCTCCAATGATGGCTTGGCTTAAAAAGTTCACTATTAAACCACTCTTGTTTATGGGACATATAGTGTGGCACACAGAGTGATATATTTGCATTGTTGTGAGAATAGCAAGTTTAAATTGTCTTCATTTGTGATTTGCTCACTCCGAGCTCCTCAAGAAGGAACATGATTTAACCATCTTCTTCTTTATATTCTGTATGTGCACTAGAGAAAACAACCAATGATATCTGAGTCATGTGGTACCAGCCTAGTGATTGACTTAGAAACTGGTAATTACAAATCACATAAGGGAACACATGTATCAGAAAATGTAACAGCAAACCAAAAATGATTGCCTTGCAGTAGCTAAGAAATCCATGATTCTAGGATATAAATTGCCACTACCAGAAAGAATATTAAGCAACCATTGATTAAAATAACAGCCAGTGATGAGATTTGTGGACATTAAGAACAAGCATTGACCACTGACAAGCTGAAGTCAATATTTTCTGTACCTCTCTTAAAATAAATCTTGATATAGGTAAAACACAAATTCAATATGTGTGTTGTACAATGTATTTTAAAGGGAATATTCTATTTTAAAAGTTAAAGGGAATATTATTTTTTTAAGTTAAATAAATGTAACTCATAAGCTATATATTTGTACCCCCAATTTTGGATCCCTTTATTTCACAATGTGATCTTATGAGGAATTTGTGAAATTGAAATAAGGATAGCTTCCTTAATTCAAGCACACGAGGACATGAACTTATATATATATCCTGATACTAAAAGATATCTAAAAGAAGCCTGATTTAAGCTCACGAGGGTAGAATTGAGTTCTGCATGAGGCTTATGGAATATAGCTGGTGTCCCCATCCTGCCTTTCAGTTGCTATGAATTATAAAAAGTTATTACATATATCAAGAGTCATAAAGCACAGTAAAGTGGCCAATGTAATCCAACGTAAGCAAGTGCAAAGTGATGCACGTTGTGGTGAAAAATCCCAGTTGTATATATTTTACATAATGGTTGTGGTGACCGGCCAGGAATGAGACCTGGGGGTCTCAGGCAGTCAATAGCTTGATGATGATGTTCATCAGGAAAGGGACTGAAAATAAAATTGTCAATATCATCATGCTGTTATATAAGACGTGGGTGGCGCTGTGGTCTAAACCACTAAGCCTCTTGGGCTTGCCAATCAGAAGGTCGGCAATTCAAATCCCCGCGAAGGGGTGAGCTCCCATTGCTCTGCCCCAGCTTCTGCCAACCTAGCAGTTCGAAAGCACACAGTGCAAGTAGATAAATAGGTACTGCTGCGGCGGGAAGGTAAACTGCATTTCTGTGCGCTCTGGTTTCTGTCACAGTGTTCCATTGCACCAGAAGCAGTTTAGTCATGCTGGCCACATGACCTGGAAAGCTGTCTTTGGACAAATGCCGGCTCCCTCGGCCTGAAAGCGAAATGAGTGCCACAATCTCATAGTCACCTTTGATTGGACTTAACCATCCAGAGGTCCTTTCTCTTTTTACCTTTATACAGTGGTACCTCGGGTTAAGAACTTAATTCATTCTGGAGGTCCATTCTTAACCTGAAACTGTTCTTAACCTGAGGTACAACTTTAGCTAATGGGGCCTCCCGCTGCCGCCGCGGCACAATTTCTATTCTCATCCTGAAGCAAAGTTCTTAACCCGAGGTACTATTTCTGGGTTAGCAGAGTCTGTAACCTGAAGCGTATGTAAGGTACCACTGTATATAAGACTACAGTGAGACACCACATTTAGAGGCCACAAACACTCCACCTCCTGAAGGATATGGTAGAGCCAAGAAAACTCAGACGAGGACAACACAAATGATCAAGGTGTTGGCACAATTCCTGTATAAGGAACAGTTACATCAATTGGGCCTTTTTAGTCCATTCAATGTATTTAATGTGTATTATTCATTTATATTTTATTGATATTGTTACAGATCTGGGGTAACAAGAGTTTGGGGGTGCAAGGGCACCCGTAACTGATAGAATTAGTAAATGCTAGAAATTAATAATAGTAAAAATATTAAATGCTAGAAATTAAAAATAGTAAAAATTTAGGTAATACTTGGGGTATCGAAGGGAAGATGCCAATGAACAATACAGGCTAAGGTTCTTTTCCAGGGCCTCAGCTGGGATAGAAGTCGTTACGAATGACAAAAAGGTGACGAAAGCAAGTCATTATACCATCCATGAAATCCCTAAACCAGGCAGGAAGCTCTGCCAGTGAGGAAGGAGGTTGCCACGGTGATAGGAAAAAGGTGCCCTTTTGAAATTTAGAGGTTGCTGAAGAAGGGGGAGAGCCATATTTGAAAACTGGCAGAAGGCAGGCTGGGAGAGAGGCAGAGTAATGTCTGGGAATCCAAGGCTAGGCTGCTGCGAAGGATGGGCATCTCTTGAGATGTGAATGATGTGAAATCTCCCTCCATTGAAAACTTCCGGTGTAAACATGTGTGGATGTCATATTTCAAAAATACACTGCGGACTCTTCTGTGCCTCATTTTCCCCAAAGGAACACAGAACCTGGTTAAGTGCTAAGACCTCTGGGAATCTTGTGTACTGTTCTGTAGAGATTGGGGTGGTTAGTAACAATGCCTTCTATTTCTGAGATTTGTATAAGACATATTATAATATCTGGAATTTGGAAGGAATGGGCGGATGACATGAAATTAAATGTTGTCATTTATAAATAACGAAGAAGTTGAATACATTTTATAAACCTAGCAGGGAAAGCACAAAGGCACAAAGCTTTGGTTTTCTGAAACAGGATTTGAATTCGGAGCCCAAGCTGATTTGGGCAGCCTCAGCCCCTGCTTTCAACTTCATGTCGCTCTTTTCTGAAGCACTGAAGTGAGGTTGAAATGGAAACTTATGGTTGGTCTGCACCTTATTAGCTAGCTTGTGCCGAGGAAGCTCAGCTTGCCATCTGAAGGACAGCACTGTCAAGATACATCACCCCCTGGTTGAAATCTCAGTGCTACTCAAAGTAACTTTTTGCCCAGATGCATCTAGTAAGTTTGGACTGTGTCCTCAAATAAATCTATCTTCCACCCTTAGTTAAGAAGCTAATTGTGTGTCCGTAATGGTTCATGTGATTCAAGTCCTATTTCTTATGATTTTTTTAAATAATGTAGATATTATTTTGCTCTTTTCTGTAATCACCCCATTTCTTTTTTCCATATGAAGAAAGGATGCTAGCAACGTGTGTTTTACCACAAATGATTGGGATCTGAACAACCATTTCTTGCCCTGCATCTGAAGAGCCTATTTCTGTTGCAGCTTTTGAAGAAAACCCTGCTTTAATAATTCATCTGAAAATATGAGAAATCACATCACAGTCGCTCGATATTTTCAACTTGCTTTTGTTTGTTTGCTGCAGATGCATTTATAACATATTTAGAACTTCTCAAAATTATTAATTTATCCCTAGCTCTGTATCCTTCTCCTGCTGTTGTTTTCCCTCCATTATCAGCATAATACAAATCAACTGTGTGAACATCTCATGTTCCGACTTCAAATAAAGGCACTTGATTTCTGTGGGTTTTTATAAATCTTTCTACAAACCACCAAAATATCTCAACATATTTTGTTGCACACTGAAAAATACGTTTTTAGAGAGAGAAAATTAATTCCGTATGTGTAGTTTTAAAGGTGTAAGTATTTCCTGATTAAAGGTGTAAGTATTTCCTGATTAAAGGTGTAAGTATTTTCTGATTAAAAAGCAGAGACATCACCTTGCCAACAAAGGTCTGTATAGTTAAAGCTATGGTTTTCCCAGTAGTGATGTATGGAAGTGAGAGCTGGACCATAAAGAAGACTGATCACCAAAGAATTGATGCTTTTGAATGATGGTGCTGGAGGAGACTCTTGAGAGTCCCATGGACTGCAAGAAGATCAAACCTCTCCATTCTGAAGGAAATCAGCCCTGAGTGCTCACTGGAAGGACAGATCCTGAAGCTGAGGCTCCAATACTTTGGCCACCTCATGAGAAGAGAAGACTCCCTGGAAAAGACCCTGATGTTGGGAAAGATGGAGGGCACAAGGAGAAGGGGACGGCAGAGGACGAGATGCTTGGGCAGTGTTCTCGAAGCTACCAGCATGAGTTTGACCAAGCTGCGGGAGGCAGTGGAAGACAGGAGTGCCTGGAGTGCTCTGGTCCACGGGGTCACGAAGAGTTGGACACAACTAAACAACAACACTTCCTGATTCTTCATTTTATCGTGCTCTTTAACTACATTTGTGTATCTGTGGCTGTGTACATGCCAGACATTTGAGGTGTATGACTTCCTCAAAAGAATCCTGGGAACTGTATTTTTCCCCCATCACAGAACTCTAATTCTCAGCACCCATAACAAACTACAGTTCTCGTGATTCTTTGGGAGTTCTGTGCTTTAAATGAATGCTGTGCATGCAGCCCATATCAAATGCTTTCATGCAACACCATAGGAAGCAATTCCCACAGGAAACAGTGTGGTTTTGATATTTTTAAAGAATTTCTTGACATTTCACTTGGTAGGGCTAAGCCCTGGCTCCTTCCACTGACTTGCATCAGAAAGTAGAATAAATGAAGAGTGAAAACAATGCAAGAAACAAAAATACAGCGGAACCTCGGTTTTCGAATGTCTCCGTTGACGAAAGTTTTGTGGTAAAATAAAATCACTATTGAAAAAAATTTATTTATTTATTGCATTTATATCCATACTTCATGTGCTGGGGACATTTCTTCATCATGAGTTCATTGGCTCTACCTGGGTGGGAGGCATGGCAATGTAATTGCAGGCCTGGGCCCTGTTTGGCTTGGGGGAGATTTCCAGTTGTAGGTGCCATTTTTGCCCTGCTTCCAAGGAGTGTATTTTCCTTTTTCCTCCTGGACGGAGTGTATATTAGATATAGTGGCTGTTATATCAGCATAGCAGTGGTGTTTCTCCACTCTCCATCCATGCAGAATGATTCTTCTGTCTGTTGAGTCTCCTAGGCCTGGCTTAAAGGTAAAGGTCCCCTGACAGTTAAGTCCAGTTGTGAACGACTCTGGGGTTGCAGCGCTCATCTCACTTTACTGGCCGAGGGAGCCGGCATTTGCCCGCACTCAGTTTTCCTGGGTCATGTGGCCAGCATGACTAAGCCACTTCTGGCAAAACCAGAGAAGCACACGGAAACACCGTTTACCGTCCTGCCACAGTACCTATTTATCTACTTGCACTTTGACGTGCTTTCTAACTGCTAGGTTGGCAGGAGCAGGGACCGAGCAACGGCAGCTCGAACCGCTGACCTTCTGATTGGCAAGCCCTAGGCTCAGTGGTTTAGACCACAGTGCCATCCGTGTCCCCTTTAGGCCTGGCTTATGTGGGTGTAAATAACATAACAGACACAAATTATTTGTAATTTAAAGTCAAATGGAAAAGGAGTAAAAACTGGTTAATGGGAACATACCTAAAAGGCAGATAAATTGCTTGCCGTTTCTTAGCCACCTGCTACTAATTACTTTAGCTACAGGTTCCTAAGTCAACACAGATGTTGCAAGACTAATCACCAGAAAAACAGGTAAAATGCTAAAGGGGGGGGGGACACCCCACAATAACAAAAAAAGTGACATGTGCTGTGAAGCAGAGTTTGGGTATTTCTCTGTGTGTGGGGGTGGGTGGGTGTGTATATATATAAAAAGATATCTTGCTTTCTTTTTTCTTTGTTCAGCTTTAACCAGAGTCCTATAGATGGGAGCTGTTGCCCCTCTCCTTTGGGACATATGAATCCTTCAATTGCTCCACCCTTTACTGAATAGCCTGGGTGATGATTTTTTTGTGTGAGAGAGGACTTTTTTAAAAAACAAAACATTTGTAAAACGATGTAGAAATGTCACTAACTGAACTTAACATTGGAAAAATAAGGAGCTAAGAGAAACCGAAATGGACAGATTCATCCGTCTGTCCCAAGAGACAATGGGATTCGTCTGGGGGGGGGTAAAGTCAAACCACCGTGTCAGCATCACCAAATTAACCTTCTTGGGGTCCATGCCTGGGCAGTGTGTATTAATAATAATAATAATAATAATAATAATAATAATAATAATATATTGAATTTATATACTGCCCTATACCCGGATGTCTCAGGACGGTTTACAGAAAAGATCACAATATATAAAATCAAAATAAGAACAATAACCCAATAATACCCATTCCCCACAAAAGAGCAGCATTTTAAAAGGGTATAGGATGTCAATCAGGTCAACCAAAGGCCTGGTTGTGGATCGAGGGCCCGACCCCGCTATGTGAAATAAATACACAAGGACACGTGATATAAGGTTAATGGGCAAGAAAAGGCCACAACTTTATTGATTACAGCAGTGAAAAGGTATTGGCTTAGGCATTGGATGACTATAGGTGGTGGGTTTATTCAACAGTAGGTGGAGCCTGTTGATGCTCATCCAACTATAGGCTCACCCCCTGATGTCACCGAGGGTCGTGCCATGGCCTCCCGCCAAGCAGGCATCAGACGGAATACAAAGCCGCCAGATTCCTTTAACGGAATAACCCATGGTAGATAGCATAGGCGATGGCCACACCTAGCCCTTGACACAGCACAACACATGAATCCAATGCCTAACCTACCCACCAATACCACAAAAGTTGTGACGATTGCTACGATGTAGGCGAAAAAACCAAAAGGCCTAATGCCAAATGGAAAAATTCCTACCAGGCCCCCCAGCCAACCAGGGCGACCAACCTAAGGTCCATAGCAAGGCCAAAAACCTATACCCTGAGCTAAATGGGAGTGGAGGGTGGGTGACTCGCTGAGGGACGACGACAAATGAGGAGGAGGCGGAGCTGGCGCCACAGCATTAAGCTGCTACACACGCCCCCCAGAGGCACCTGGTTGGCTACCTCCGGTGGGCGTGGGCGCCAGCCAGGTAAGGAGGGGAGGGGGCTAATGCCCCCTACCGGGGCGGAGCTCGGTCTCCCACCCACAACCACTCCCCTCTCTTCCAGGGAGGAGAGTCTTTAAAAAGGAATGTTTTTGCTTGGCGCCTAAAGGTATATAATGAAGGTGCCAGGCGAACTTCCTTGGGGAGAGCATTTCACAGACAGGGAGCCACTGCAGAGAAGGTCCGTTCTCATGTTCTTGTGTGTATGGATGTCCTGGGCTGCCCCAGCAACATATTCCCCTCTCGGCCTTGCTGATATGGTCTGAAGGAAAGCAGAGCAATGCGTTTGACCCCAGCTTGACTGTAGGAGTTACCAAAAGGAAGCAAACAAGGCGCCATTATTTCTTCATGCATTTGGTTTGAATGCCAGAAAAGGACTGAAGATATATATTTGACGGCGTAGGAGTTTATACTAAATGGGATCCAGTTCCTCTCCTTGCCCACCGTATAAGAGTTGCCAAAAAGTGATTGGACATTCTGTATGTTTGCTTGCAAGTATAACAGCAAGAATAGTATAATGTGGGATCAGGGATTCATTTTTAAGTTTTAAAGGGCAGCAGTCTGGAAGATATCATACTGTTCTAGAAGCTCTCATACTCAAAATGAGAGGATCTATGAACCCTGAGGAATTTGAACACAGATCCCAGTGATTCCTAATTATGAACCATCTGGACTTAAGAGGTTATAGAACATGCTAAAAATAATTGCCATTGGTCTGCTAGCTGGATGTGATAATTTATAATTTCCTTTGATCCATCCTCCACAGCTTTTGTTTTCACATGGGTAAACAAACAAGAAAAGAAAATGCACAGATTTTGGATTTATTTTTTCACACAAAGCTATAGTGCAGGTCAAAAATGGAAAACAAAAACAAAAACGTTTTGGTATATTTGGCTGCATCTGTTTCAGGAATCTGCATTAATGCATCCTAAACGATGACAAGCCCCCCCCCCCAACACCAATGAGAGTGGGCTTTTGAAATGAATTGTGTGAGTTAAAGCACTAGAACATCAGAAGGTAAAAAAAAAAACTAAGCCATTGCAACAGGTACAGATCTGAGGCTGAGAACTACATCAGGCAGGAGAATCTTAGATCAAATACTCCCGATTTTTCTTTTCACCCTTTGGGGTCGTTCCTCTGATAAATAATTCAGAGACTGCAGTGGCAAGTAGTTTGCATACAGACAAGATTAAAAAGAATGCTTTGTCTGGGTTAAATTTACAATCTGAAACCTTCCTTTAAAATGTCAAGATGGTAATTAATTTAAGATGGTTTGCCAAGCAGAATCGTCCGACCCTGTCAGAATAATTTCATTTCCTGAGGGTGAAAGGGATGTTGCATTTATCTTAGCAAAGCTTTGGGTTTTATTTTTGCTGTCTCTCTCCCTCCCCACCCACCCCCACCCCCAGTTCTCCGCCCCTCCACTCCGCTTGTAACATGTTTCTCATTGTCTTCCAGAAGTAAAAATTAGCTCTGCAATCTTTCCTGCTGAATTTCACTCTCCTCCTCCTCCCTGAGATAAAGCAAATATGGGCAGCAAATTACTACTGAACAGGGAATGAAATACCAGCCAGAGCTTTCGACTCAGATGGAAGAGGAGCCTTTTCTGCTGAGAGTGCTCTCCCCTGTGTGCACATTCAGACAAGCATCTTTGAGTAGCAGCAGGAAGTGCATAAATTCAACAGCATGAAGATTGGGTTTGGGGCATAGCAACGCCTCCTGTCTTGCAGGAGCACAGCGGCGAGATTCCTTATGAATGAGTGCCCTAAATGCACTGCCACCAGCGGGACTTCTTGCTCTCCAAGCTACGTTCACTGGTGTACAAATGCATTAGAAATCAGGCCATCTAAGGCTCATTCCCACCGGGCAGCGTGAATGTGATTAAACAATAGAGCATCATTTGCAGAATTCGTTTAATCAAATGACGTATCCCAACAGATAGATTGGAGATAAATGGATGAAAGACAAAGCCGCTAAAGGTGGTTGAACCAAGATTTTCTCATTTCCCACTTGGGCGAGGCAACTTGGATGGCTTTAAAAAAGTGTTGGACAAATTCGTGGAGAATCACAGAATTGTAGACTGGAAGGGACCTTGAGGGTAATCTAGCACAACCCCCTGCAATGCAGGGATTTTTTGCCCAGTGTGGGACTTGAACACCTGTCCTTGAGATTAAGGGTCTCATGCTCTATCAACTGAGCTATCCCAGCCACAGAAGGCTATCAGTGGCTACTGGCCATGATGGCTCTGCCCTGCCACCTCAGGTGGAGGCAAAGATGCTTCTGAATACCAGTTCCTGGAAACAACAGGAAGGGAGAGGGATGGAAGCTTCAGGGCCTGCTTGAGGGTTTCTCACAAGCATCTGAGTGGCCACTGTGAGAACAAGATTCTGGGTGAGATGGGCCATTGGTTTGATCCAGCAGGCTTTTATGGATCTTGTCAGGGAACTAACATCGGAGGGAGAGGCAAAGGGGAGGCTCCCAGATGATGCTGGCGAAGGACCCAGCAGCAGGGGGAGAAACAGCTCAGTAGAGGGGGAAGCCAATCAGCGCAACACCAGGGATAAAGGGGGGCAGACGGGGGAATTGGAGAGAGGGCTCCAGGACTCTTCACTGGACATCAGTGAGGAGAGCCCAGGTCCTCCGCTACCCACGCCTTCCCTGCGCAGAAGACTCCCGCACAGTGAGAGGAGGAGGAGACTAGGTGTCAAACAACTTTTATGTTGGAAGAGGTTCAAGAAACGCCCACTGACGGATTCTGCCAGTGACTGAGGCAGCCACGATGAGAAGGGGCTGTGCAGTCAGAAAGGTTTAACAAGGCAAATTAACCGAGAAAGGCACCAGTTTACGCACAAGTAACTCATACCTATTACAGATCTGGAATGGGTTAAATAGCAGGAAGTAGAGAGCGGAACTAAATGGACAGTTCTCCAAAAGATGTAGAAGTGAGAGTCCCTCAAGGGTCACTATTGGGATCTGTGCTTTTCAATTTATTCATAAATGATCTGGAGTTAAGGGTGAAGTGTCTATGTTTGCTGATGATACCAAATCGTTCAGATTAATTAGATTGTGAAGAACCTCTCCAAACTAGCAGATAAGTGCTGGAGATGCAAAGAGGTGGAGGGAATGTTATTTCATATGTGGTGGACTTGTAAAAGGGTAAAAGAGTATTGGGAAATAATCCATAATGAATTGAAAAAAATGTTTAAAAGTACTTTCCCCAAAGAACCAGAGTCCTTTCTGTTGGGGATAATTCAGACTGAAATTCCCAGGTGTCAAAAAGGTTATTTATGTATGCCACTACTGCGGCTCGTGTTTTGTTACCCAAAAATGGAAAACGAGTGAGGTCCCAACCAAAGAAGAATGGCAACGCAAGCTGACAGAATATGCACAACTTGAAGACTTAACATATAGAATAAGAGAACAAGAAGAACATAGGTTTAAAAAAGATTGGAAAACGTTTATTGAATATGTGGGAAATAATTGTGTACGGCTGAAAGCGCTGGCAGCATTAAAATAAATTCAACAGTGTAAATAAGTTTTGATGGATGCAATCACGGAATACTGAATGGTACTATAGTTTTTGTAAAATATGCAGGGATTTATGATATGTAAAATGAACCATGGAAAGAGAAGAAGGGAAAGTAAAAACGGCAAATGCAATTCAAAGGGTGTATTTGGGCAAAAAAATATTCAGACCCTAAGAAGATAATGCTGGATCAAACCAATGGCTCATTGGGGCTATTGGGGTGTATTTTAGAGTTCTGAGTAGATTTCCTGCCAGTGCCAGGCTGCAGGATACATGGGAGTCCTACACTGCCATGGTGGGTGACCCAAGGAATGAGTTATCACACACAAACCTACCCCATATTACACATACCGGTTCATGAAAGTATCCATTTGTTGATCTTTACTGCAGACAGTTCTGCACTACAGAGGTTATTGCAATAGACATGATTACTTTAAAAATATCAATATTGTCTTGCTTACTTGGGGGAATTAGCAAGAGCAAACAAATGCCAATACGAATGAATATGTAATGTTTATTTACAGAAAATGTCAGACAGTTGGTAGAATGGCTCTGACGCTTTGAAGCACAAGTCCAAAAATGTAGAGCACCAAAGTGCTTAATTGTTACACATTATGCAGGCTGTACAAACCCACATTGCCTGGCCTGTAAACAGAGATTGCCTTATATGGAGTAGACATGGGCACCAGAGAAGCCAGCAAAATCATAGGAAAACCTGAATGCAACTGACTGGAATTTGGACTAGTATGAAGGTCAGAGACAGTGAGATTTCGCAAGTAATAATGGTAGGGCTAGAATAGAAAAATGAGACTCTAATAATGATGAGCAAAGAGAACCTGCTCCTTCAGTTTCACCAACAGAGTTGGGATCAAGCTATGATGAGCAGGCTGAAAGTAGGCTAGCCCTTGAGCTGAGTCTTCTGAACACTCTGGGAGCCAATCACAATTAAGTTCAAGGTCACCATGCTAGCCAGTAAAGGGGAGAAGCCCGTGAGTGCCTATAAGCCCACTTCTACTCCCAACAAACTTCTTTGTTGATGAGCACCTGGAAGCACCAGTACGGTTAATGGGGCATTTCCTAGATTTGCCCTCTAAGCTTTGGGTGGGGAAAAGAACCCCCTCAGGGGGTTGCCTAGAGTGGTTCATACACCCAGAGAATTGGAACTCCAGGGAGGAGCAAATGGGGAGGACTTTCCTCAGCACCAAAAGGTGTAGCAATAGAAATATCTCATCTCTTTAGCCCAGGTGCAGGAATGGTAGGCTGGCATGTTTACAGAACCTTTTTAGTGTTAGCATTTAGCATTATTTGTTTTTATTCCAAAAAACAAGAGTGAACGATAAAGCCCTGTTATCACGAATTGAAAAGACAGTTAGCTAGCAAATGCCTCCCATTCCATAGGATATATTATAAGCATTGCTTTTTATGACGTTGTTAATAAAAGCATAACGACTATGAAACTGGAAGCATGGTACTGAAAATATGATGGAGCAGGCAAAACACTGATATATCATGTCTATGATCACTTTCAGAAAAGCTGTAACTCTGGTGCACCACAATATCTTAGAGGCTCTACCTGTTTTGTTTAAACTTTGGGTCTGTGTCTTGGTTGCTACCCAGGCCATGGGGCCAGATGCCATGGAAGCAACAGAGCTGTCCCAATGGGTGGGCACACCCACCCACCCACTCCCAATGGGTGGGCACACCCACCCACCCAGCTTTAAAAGAGAGGGCAGGGTGAGCTTATTAATTAATTAATTAAATTTGTATACCGCCCTATACTCGCATGTCTCAGGACGGTTCACAGGATAAAATCTGAATATAAAGTCACAAAATATATAATCAAAAGAAAAACAAGAACAATGCAATAACTCCCCCAACACACACACACACACACACACACACACACACACACACATTTTTAAACAGCATAGGGTGTCAATCAACCAAAGGCCTGATTAAGAGAAACGTTTTTGCCTGGCGCCTAAAGGTGTGTAATAAAGGGGCTTTGGGAAAGCATTCCACAGATGGGGAGCCACTACCGAAAAGGCCCATTTCCTGTTGTCACTCTCTAGACCTCTCATGGAGGGCCTCAGAATATGATCTTAGGGTCTGGGTAGGTTCATATGGAAAGAGGTGGTCCTTGAGGTATTGTGGTCCTGAGCTGTTTATGGCTTTATAGGTCAAAACCAGCACTGTGAACTGGGTCCGGAAACTAATTGGTAGCCAGTGCAGTCTGACCAGGATTGGTATAATACGCTCAAATTGTCTTGCTCTGGTAAGCAACCTGGCTGCTGAATTCTGTACTAGCTGAAGTTTCTGAACCTTCTTCAGAAGCAGCCCTACTTATATAACACATTGCAGTAATGCGTTACCAGAGCTTAGATGACAGTGGTTAGGCTATCCCTGCCCAGATAGGGGCATAGCAGAGCCATCTGAGCCTCAAGTGACAGCAAAGTATCCAGGAGTACCCCCAAGCTGCAAACCTTCTCCTTCAGAGGAAGTGTAACCCCATCAAGAGCAGGCAACCTCCCATGCACCCAGTCTCAGGAACCACCCAATAACAGTGTCTCGGTCTTATCTGGACTGAGTTTCAGTTTGTTGGCTCACTCAGTCCATTATCAAGGCAAGACACAAAGTCCTAGCACTTCCACTGCCTCACCTGCAGCTGTAAAGGAGAAACAGAACTGAATATCTTCAGCATACTGCCGACAATGTACTCCAAACCTCTGGATAACCCCATCCAGTGGTTTCATGTAGATGTTAAACAGCATAGGGGATAGGATTGAGTCCTGCGGAACCCCACATTGAAGGCTCCACACTGAAGCTATGTTGATGGTATCAAAAGCCGCTAAGATGTCGAGGAGAATTAACAGGGACAGGTTTCCCTTGTCTCTCTCTTGACAAAGGTCATCATACAGGGAGACCAAAGTAGTTTCTGTGCCAAAACTGGGCCTAAATCCTGATTGAAATGGATCTAGCTTAGCCACGAAGTTCTCATGCCTTGTATAAGTGGAAGTTCACTGCATCAGGGAGGTTGTGTCTGCTCCCAGTGAAAAGAGTGTCACAAGGTCCTGGGCAACCACACTGTGTTCTTCCTTTCTCACCCTGGTTCGTCCACCCTTAGTGGTTAAAGGTAAAGGTAAAGGGACCCCTGACCATTAGGTCCAGTTGTGGCTGACTCTGGCGTTGTGGCGCTCATCTCGTTTTATTGGCTGAGGGACCCGGCGTACAGCTTCTGGGTCATGTGGCCAGCATGACTAAGCCGCTTCTGGCGAACCAGAGCCGTTTACCTTCCCGCCGGAGTGGTACCTATTTATCTACTTGCACTTTGACGTGCTTTTGAACTGCTAGGTTGGCAGGAGCAGGGACCGAGCAACAGGAGCTCACACTGTCGTGGGGATTTGAACCACAGACCTGATCAGCAAGTCCTAGACTCTGTGGTTTAACCCACAGCGCCACCCGCATCCCTAAGTGGTTAGCTGATGCCAAATGCAGACTCCTTTGCTGTGCTCCCTTCTTTGGGAGCGAGGAGAAGAGATGGGAGTCCTACTTCCCCACCTGAGGCAGCCATATCCTGAGAGGGTGATGCACCCACCCTCTCCAGCCTCTGTCCCCCGTCTCAGCTCCTGGTGTTAATTCTCAAATATTTGAGGGATTATCACTTCTAAATTCCTGCCTATGCCCATATCCAGTGACCAGGGACAGGACCAGCTATAAAATGAATACGTGGATTTGTGGGAAATGAAGGTGATACACACTTGGCTTGGACCCGGAACCTGGGACCACAAAGAGTTGCGTCACAAACAGCCTTCAATAAAACATTATAAAGCTGATAAAAAACTGGCCCCAGCCAATGTGACAATGTCAGAAGGCTGGATAGCAACTAGCAAAACAGCTTGGAGGAGAAATATTCTCCCGGCCTCGTTAAATAATCCTGAAGGTAAACATGGAATTAAAAATAAACTTTGGAGAGGATAAGCCAAAGCAAGCTCTGCATTCCTCGAGGTGCCTGTTTTGCACTTTAAAGGTAATCACCTCAGATCTGGAAGGATTGAAGAATCTAACTGTCTAACTAACAGTTGGGGGAAACAAGCCCATCCCCCGACTTCAGTACTTTGTGAAACATTCATAATTCATAGACGGGGCTATCAGAAAGCATTTCCCAGGATTGTCACAAAATTCTGCCGTCTCCTGCCGTGATGAAAAAGTACAGTATTGTGAATATGATTAGGTGCATTGGAATCGAAGAAAAACCCATCAGCTGCCGCTCCAGCTCTGTTCACGCTCTTGCAATGTAGCGGCTGGAGCGAAAGGGAAATTCTGACAGCTGATTTCACAGAGTTTTACCCAAAAGCAGGATATATTTCCACCACGAGCGATATCAAAAACCTTGACCCTTGCTGCTCCCCTCTCCACTGTTAGGTTTGATTTAAAAGATTAGAAACACTGTAGAAAAAAAAGACTCAATCTCCTCAAATGCCTTGACAAAACACATTGGAAGAAAATCATACGGAGAGGACGAAGGAGCATTCTGCTTAGCACATAAATAGACAAGGCGCTGAGAAGGAGATTATTTGGAAATCTCTATCCCTTCCATACAATCTGATCTCATTGTGGAGAGAAGAGGGACTTCTGCATTTGATGGGGCTGCTGCAAGATTAGCGACTTTCCTTTGCAATGAGGGCGATTTCCATGCTGCTGTAGCACAAACTTTTTCTAGCAGTGCCAAGCCAAGAGCGAAACGGAGCTACAAATTGGTGAGAATCAATTCCCAATATCAGGATTGTTGCTGATTGACTCATGTGAAATACCACGCTCTGAATAATACACCCTTTAATTTCATCAGTAGCTAGAATTTTTATGGTAACAAGATACAGTGGTACCTCGGGTTACAGACGCTTCAGGTTACGGACTCCGCTAACCCAGAAATAGTGCCTCGGGTTAAGAACTTTGCTTCAGGATGAGAACAGAAATTGGGCGGTGACGGCGCAGCGGCAGCAGGAGGCCCCATTAGCTAAAGTGGTGCTTCAGGTTAAGAACAGTTTCAGGTTAAGAACTGACCTCCAGAATGAATTAAGTTCTTCACCCGAGGCACCACTGAACTGTCAATTCCTTACGTCACTCTTCTAGAAGAGTACCATATGCCATTGTGGTTTGCGGTGGCTATGGAATGGGCCATTTTATTACAATCAGGCTGCAACATTTTTACAATCTTATATTTCAGTTTCTGAAAAAAAACTTATAGCAAACAATCCCCATTTACTTCCACTCATCCCCCAAAAATATTCCATGGATCTACTGTGTAAATGTGCATGCAGTCAAACATTAAGCAGCTTTTCATAATGGTTTAGAGTTAATTATGTCCCTTAAACATCTTCTACTCTCCGTTTTAACAATGTCCCAGAGTGAGACATGGGTAGCAGATGGAAACATTATTCCTTCCAGTGTACTGAAACATGTACCATGCAGTTCCAAAATTGTCTTTGGTCTTTGCGTTCTTTATTGCGCCTAAGATGCTTCATTAGTTTTTCCTTAAGAGCAATGCTCCATAGTCTATTCCATCATGCCTCTAGAGCAGTGTTTCCCAACCGGTGTTCCGCGGCACACTAGTGTGCCGTGAGACGTTGGCTGGTGTGCCGTGGGAGGGAGGCGGGCGAGGCGGGCGAGGCGGGCGGTGAGAGGCGGCGGCGGCGAGGATCCGCGTCAAGCCGGGGGCGGCTCCGCGGTGGTGGTGCCGAGGTTTCTCTCTCCATTCTCCCCTCACACACACACACAGGAAATAACACAGGATCAGCTGACAGGACCCAGCCAATGGTGCGGCGGCGGAGCAGCGCGTGCAAAAGGGAGGAGCGCGAGACAGCGGACGAGGAGGAGGCCGGCATGTCCGGGCAGCAGCAGCAACAACAGCAGCAGCAACTCCCGGCGACGGCTCCTCAAGCCCCGGGCAACCCTACTCCCTCACCGGCCTCGGCCGCCCTCCTGCTCCACCCGCCGCCGCCTCCCCCGCTGCCGCCGGCCACCTCGGCCCCGCCGCCGCCCCTCCTCCGCCCGCTATCGCCGCCACCACCACAACAGCCGCCGCCGCCTCAGCTGCCGCCGTCCCTCAGTCCCTCGCTTTGCTGCCTCCTCCCCCCCCACCCCCAAAGCTTGGAGGTTCCCCGGCAAGGGTGAGGGGAAAAAATTGAAACTTTCACTTTCGTGCGTCCCTCCCGGCGTGACGCTGCGCGCTGACGTCACGGGGCTGTAATGGTGGTGTGCCGCGAGATTTTTTTCATCAAACAAGTGTGCCTTTGCCCAAAAAAGGTTGGGAAACACTGCTCTAGAGTCAAGTTAGTAGCTGTTTTCCAACATTGTATTAATACGTTTCTAGCTGAGTACATGATAAAGATTATTAGGTCCTTAAGCAGTAAATTCCTATGGTCATCTAGAAGCAGATTTAATAAAGCAAGCCTTGGATCAGGTTGTATCACCTGTTTCGTAACAGAAGCCTCTCCAAAAACCATTTTCCAAAATAATTGTATTGGTTTGCATTCCCACCACAGATAGAAATACAGACCCAACTGTTGACATCCTCACCAACACAAAGGACTTAAATAAGAGCTTAACCTGTGGCACTTCACTGGTGTGTTGTGTCATCTGTGTTTGGTTTTAAAACTATTTTCTTTCGTTTCAGTTGACACTGACTTAAAAGGTTTCTTTGTCTGCAGATATATTTCATGACTAATTGAATTAAGGACTGCAGAGTCAAGGTTAGTTTCGTTCCTGAAGAACCTTGGAGCTGAAACAAATTCGTTCCAAAAATCCTCCTTTGTGAATTTTTAATTGACTACCCCTGTATTCTCCAGCTATTTTCTAAATGTCTGCCGTTATTGATCTTCTCCTTAAGTAACCACATGTTTTCAATAACTTCCCAGGATCCCCAGAAGACAGTTTTAGAACTGTATATCAAATATGACGGTGTTTTACAGTAGTAGTTTAATATTTAACAGCACATGAGAGTTGACATGTCTACTGGCTTAAAGGAACTGGGTGCTGAGTAAAAAATCCCAGCATTCAAAATGTATCACTTCCCACATAGAATGTTCATTGTGGATGTGGGCATTTCATCAAACATTGTGGTGTGTGTTTGTGTGTGTGTAAAAATTAGTGATGATGAAAGTTCACAGACAGAAACTTCAGACTTAAAACCAAGGGAGCAGAAGATGAAACTGGTCTCTGTGTGTGCAGTGGGGAAGCAGGGGTAGGGAGAGGTGGAGGTTACAAAAATTTCCCAAAAGTTTTGGCTGGGCACATTTTCCTTCCAGCAATGCCCCTAGAACAGGCATAGGCAAACTCTGGCCCTCCAGATGTTTGGGACTACAATTCCCATCATCCCTGACCACTGGTCCTGTTAGCTAGGGATGATGGGAGTTGTAGTCCCCAAACAGTTGGAGAGCCGGAGTTTGCCTATGCCTGCCCTAGAATAATGCCACATTATGATATAAAATCATTGAGGGGCATTCAATGAGAGGGGATTATATTCCATCCCAAACTGGTAGCTCTAGAAAGGTTCATGTCTCCAGCAAAATTAATGAGATGCCCCTAGTGAATTTGGGGTGGCGACCATTTTAGTTCTGCACTAGTTTGTTTGGGCTGTATAAACAATATAATGGTCACAAGGAAGTAACACAGGCAGACCAATTATTTGGGGGTAGGGGAGAATGAATCCAAGGTAAGGTGGAAGTGGGGGAGGGAAAACAGTTTCCCATTTTTCTTATTTTATGGAAACCCCCCCCCCCCATGATTTTCCCTTCCATTGATGCCAATGGAAATCAGTACATAAACACCAAGATTGTCATAATCCCTGCCTCCATGTCCTGTGTTAAGAAGGCAGGAGGACTTCGGATATGATGGATCCAAAGTCTTCACTGATCTGACCTGGAAAGCCCTTTTTTGCCATTAACACCATTAGAACAAGAGTGTTGGATTTTTCTGTGCTGATTAATAGGAAAGCGTGCGGGGGAAGGCCTTCTTCTCTGTCCACAGACCTCCTTCTCCACAGGCAGAGAGAGAGATCTGCTCTGTCCTCTCACCCTTGGGACACCCTTCCAGCACCATAGGGCAAGGTGCTGTAATAAACAGACTTATTGAGATTCCTTCTTCCATGCAAACATTGAAAATGGGGAAGCCCTGCCTCCTTTTCCATCCTACCATCTGATGCGCAAATGACACTGTACCTCACCCTACTTCTCTGTTGCCACTGTTGTTGTTTAGTCATTTAGTCGTATCCTACTCTTCATGACTCCATGGACCAGAGCACGCCAGGCACTCCTGTCTTCCACTGCTTCCCACAGTTTCGTCAAACTCATGCTGGTAGCTTCAAGAACACTGTCCAACCATCTCGTCCTCTGTCGTCCCCTTCTCCTTGTGCCCTCAATCTTTCCCAGCATCAGGGTCTTTTCCAGGGAGTCTTCTCTTCTCATGAGGTGGCTGAAATATATTCGGAGTCAAGTGTGAATTCCATGCTCTTTATGAATGAAACTTTCCCCAAAACGTCTAGCTATATACATTATTTACACAGTGGGCCCCACGTGATTGGCTAATTCCGGGCTGTTCCTGCAGGCCAATCAGGTTGCTGATTCACTTCACCCAGGAGCCTGATTGACTGCTCCTGCAGGCCAATCAGGTCACTGATTTACTTCCACCTAGAGCTGGATTGGGTGGCACCATGGACCAATCGGACTGCTGCATTCTGAATCCTATTGTTCTAAGACTCAACTCAGTACATAACAGTGGCCAATGTATTGGAGCCTCAGCTTCAGGATCTGTCCTTCCAGTGAGCACTCAGGGCTGATTTCCTTCAGAATGGATAGGTTTGATCTTCCTGCAGTCCATGGGACTCTCAAGAGTCTCCTCCAGCACCATAATTCAAAAGCATCAATTCTTTACTAGTTGGAGGCTGTGTGGAGTCTTCAGGTCCTGTGCTAGTCATTTGTGGGACAGCTGCTGTCCCACAAATGACTAGCACAGGACCTGAAGACTCCACACAGCCAGATCCTTGCGCTATAGTGCTAAAGCCTCCAACTAGAGATGCTGAAAGCATTTCAGATGATGTATTGACATCCCTTTCCAAGAGCTAGCAAAACCAAACAGTCACAGTCATTCCCACTTCCCAGAGGAGTGTCTGGCCCCATAGGGACTGGGATCAGTCTCTATCCTCAACAGAAAAATATCCTCCACTAGGCAGTTCCTGATACCCCATCTTTGCCTTTGACTTCATCCACCTCAAAGAACATTCCTCATACTGGGACTCAGGAAGAGGAGGAAGCAGACCAGGCATTTGTGGAGCACACTCGACACTTTGTGTGCATTTGCTTAGGAGATGCACCAAGGTTAAAAACCCTTCAGTGTAACCCTTTCAGTGTAAGCTAAGCATTGCTCTTCATTCCCAAATAATGAGATGTCCAGAAATACTGGGTTTATTTATTTTAGATAGTAGTTATACCTTGTACTTCAGGGCTCAGGGACCTTTGACTCTTGAGATATTGTTGGACTCCAACTCCCATCAGCGGCAGGCACCATGGCCAATGGTGAGAGATGATGAGAGATGTAGTGCATTTGCTGGAACATCAGAATATAATTGCGAAAGGGCTTGCCATGTGGGGAACAATGTCTTTTTGTGGTGGTATAAACACCTAGAATTCTTATTTAAACCAAGAAAAGATGTCAGGTTTTGTGTTCAGTAGCGAGTCTTCTCAAGGAATTGGCAGTAGGTGGCACTGTAGCACTTTCAAAGATCTAGCTCAGACATCTGGGTTCTGCTGAGGTTTTCTTTTGCTTGATGAACACAAAGAATAAAAGCTGCAGCCCCTGCTATGTAGGCTTGTCCTCCGGCCACCGATTTAACAAAGTTGGTGGCTCACTTGTTTTATTTCAGAGCAATGCGCTAAATGACTCTTTGCTAGATCTGGCAAAAGCACCAGCTGTTTCCAAATTAAAAAATAAATAAAAATGAAGTCTTATTCACTGGGTGTCATTTACCAGCATAAGTGTGACTTTTAGAGTCACATGTTCCACTGCGTAAACAAAGAATTGGATGGAAAGAATTTTCAATAATTTTTCCAGACCGCAAAAACAACCATATAATCCTGGGAGTCTGTTACAATATAATTACAAGCAAAATGCAGGGCCAGCTACAGTTGCAAACACTACCTGGCAGTGCTCTTTGAACTCAGATAGAATTACAGTGGTACCTTGGTTTTCCAATGTCTCTGTTGACGAACATTTCGGTTTTCGAACGCTGTAAATGCTTCGTTTTTTGAACATGCCTCGGAAGTCAAACATGCCACACAGCTTCCAATGAGTGCAAGATCTTGAGGCCTAGCTGTCAGCTACTGAGTTTTCGGTTTTTAAACATTTCAGAACTTGGTCTTCGGTCTTCCGGAACGGATTGTGTTTGAAAACCAAGGTACCGCTGTATTTAAACTCCTTGCAGAACTGCCCATGCCCTGAGATCTGTGAACGATACCTTCCTGGTGGTTCCTGTTCAGGTCAAAGTACCATATTTTTCGCTCTATAAGACACACCAGACCACAGTTTTTGGAGGAGGAAAACAAGAAAAAAATATTCTGAATCTCAGAAGCCAGAACAGCAAGAGTGATCGCTGCACAGTGAAAGCAGCGATCCCTCTTGCTGTTCTGGCTTCTGGGATAGCTGTGCAGCCTGCATTCGCTCCATAAGATGCACACGCATTTCCCCTTACTTTTTAGGAGGGAAAAAGTGAGTCTTATAGAGCAAAAAATACGGTATGTAGTACAGGGGCTCAGGGAAGGGCCTTTTGGGTGATGGCTCCACATCTGTGGAATTCCCTCCCCACTGAGGTACATCTGGCCTTTTCATTATGCTCCTTTGGAAAAAAGGTCAATGTGACCTGTTTTGTGACTTCCTTAGAGGAGGTGTGGGGTAAAAACTAGTCTATTTTTACATATGGATTTTTATGGAATTGGTGGATAATTTAATGGTGCCTTCCCTCTTTTCTTCCGTTGGTTGGGTGCTATGGAATTGCTTTTATTATATTTGATTTGTTATTGTGTTATCTCGTTCTGTGGTTTATCAGTTGTAAATTACTAGATAGCTCTTCCTGGCATTCAGAGGCCCAACCTATTTCAGCATCTGATAAAGGATCTCTGTCTCTCTCATTGTGATTTTTTTGGTCAGCCTTCCTGTACCTGATGCTCTCTAGATGCTTTGACCTATAACTCCCATCAGCCTCAGCCAGCATGGGAAGGCTATTTTATATGTGCCATATTTTCATTTGCAGAAGAAGTCGTCCTGTCCAGCCCAGTTAATATACTGCTAAAGGGGGAGTGCATGTGAAAGAGAAGCATTTAACAATATAAGTCTACACACCTACAGAGCAATAATTATTAGCCTTCTTAATATGAGGATGTAAGTCAAAATGACAACTGACAACAGCTCAATAAGAGGTCAAAAACAGCCATGTGGTTGGATTTGTTTAAGGCTTATGTTATCTGGTTTTGATAAGTAAAACAATTGGCCTAAGTCATGTCACCTGAGGCTCTTCACGTCTGCTTGAAGAGTGCTTGGCGGCGTTGAATAAGATTATAACAATTCCTTTTCTTTTTTGCTTTGTGTCCTTCCCACAGAACGTTCAAAGGCAAATAAAACATTTTTTAAAAATGACAGTTTGCTGGAAATAAGGTTAGAGCACTCTCTGGTTTGCTGCTGCTGAATTATATTAACCTGTGAGTGAACGCGAGGCTGCGTTGGCATTTTCACTTCAATCGATGCATGAATTAGTTTATATTACAAAGGCGACAAAAATCCCTGAGCCGGTCTGCTGCGTATGAGAAGATCCTCACACAGGAGAAAAGAGACTCAGCGTAGAGGGGAAAGTGCAAAATGGGTCCCTTTCATTCTATGCACCCAACTCCCTTTGTTTAAATCATCCACCCGTCATACAGAGAAGGGGAACAAGCACGGCCCTACCATTAGTCAGGGTTAGGCAACTTCCTCAGGCAGCAGATGTTGTGGACAGTGTTGACAGCCCCCTGGCCATTCATCCTGAAAACCACCAGCCATTCTCTGCTGCTGGAGGACAGAGATGTGTATACTGTGTGGCCAGTCCTGAACTCCTTAAGCCAGGGGCCAGCAAACTTTTTCAGCAGGGGGCCGGTCCACTGTCCCTCAGACCTTGTGGGGGACTGGACTATATTTTTTTTGGGGGGGGGGGATGAACGAATTCCTATGACCCACAAATAACCCAGAGATGCATTTTAAATAAAAGGACACATTCTGCTCATGTAAAAACACCAGGCAGGCCCCACAAATAACCCAGAGACGCATTTTTTAAAAAGGGACACATTCTACTCATGTAAAAACACGCTCATTCCTGGACCGTCCGTGGGCTGGATTTAGAAGGCCATTGGGCTGGATCCGGCCCCCAGGCCTTAGTTTGCCTACCCATGCCTTAAGCATTCCTGCTGCCCTCCAGTGAGGTAAAGGATGCTGTCCCTTCATCACTAGTGTTGAAGTAGGATTCAGTGCCAGCCCAATTGCCTGATATATGTGTTATGGAGGGCACCCTCTTGTCCCTGTGCCTCAGGGAGCAAAATGTCTTGGGCTAGCCCTGAGAGAGAATGATGACCAGCCCCTCAACAAGTTCAAGGTCATGAACAGTCCACAGCTCTTCAAATTCCAGAAGCAAATATTTCAACCCAGGCAACTAGGGGGAAAGAAACTCAATTTCGAGTTCTACAAAGGAATTAGCCCTGGTTTGTAAACTCTTCAAACAATCAATTGCTCTTCCAAGGGAACTCTGGGAATTGTAGTTATGGGCGGGGGAATAGGTCTCTCCTAACCCTCAGCATCCTAAGCAAATTACAGTTCCCAGAATTCTTTGGGGGAAGCCATGGCTGTTTAAAGTGGTCTAATAATGCTTTAAAAGTAGGGTGCAGAGAGGCTTTATTTCCCACTAAGTGAGCTTAGGAGTGTAGCCTAAGAATATAAATGAGTACATAATTTTATAAGAACATTCTACACACACATTCGTTTTGGCCCATAGTGGAATGGAGAACACAAAAATGGCATCTGCCACAGTCAGATAATAGGCATCATTTCCTTGTTTTGTGTGTGTGTGTGTGTGTGTGTGTGTCTTTTTTAGTCCATTGTGACAAAGTACTCTTCTTTACTTGGCTAGGGAATACAGAGTAAAATGATGAGTGTCAAAGTGATCCACACTCAGCAGTGACTAATTGAAATCCTGACAGATGGGACATAATTAAAACCTTTATTATCACTTCACCAACAGTTAACTCACAGGTATACTTCAGACAATAAAAATGTTTTATCCATCCTTCTGCCAGGGATTTATTTTTTTTAATCTGCTCTAGATACATTACTTCAGAACTCAGTTTGATCAGCAAAATTCACAGACAAATATTACAATCTGCTGTAGATTTTTTTTAAGTATTTTTTTTAAGTTATCTTCTCTGCAGTTATTATTACTCACCACATTGGCTGCTTAAAACTGAAGGAATTATAGATTTAAATTGAGATATATTTTATAGGCTCCTCCCTCAACCTCACTGAGAGCCAGTGTGCTGTAGTGGTTAAGAGTGGTAGACTCGTAATCTGGTGAACCGGGTTCGTGTCTCCGCTCCTCCACATGCAGCTGCTGGGTGACATTGGGCCAGTCACACTTCTCTGAAGTCTCTCAGCCCCACTCACCTCACAGAGTGTTTGTTGTGGGGGAGGAAGGGAAAGGAGAATGTTAGCCGCTTTGAGACTCCTACGGGTAGTGATAAAGCGGGATATCAAATCCAAACTACTCCTCCTCCTCCTCCTCCTCCTCCTCCTCCTCCTCCTCCTCCTCCTCTTCTTCTTCTTCTTCTTCTTCTTCTTCTTCTTCGAAGGTTTTGCCAAGGAATTCTTAACCCAGAATCACTCCATTTATGGAGTTTGTTCCTCTCAGACAGGGCAGGTCTTGTATTTATCACACATGTCTCTCTTGCTTCCTCAACAATCTCCCATTAGATGCATAGCATTATCTCACGCCGTGCTTGAAAGAGTTCTGTGAAGCAGATCTGTCTGAGGACTAACAACTTGTGGAGACAGGGGTCTGGATGTGATCAGCAGGCCAGTTCCTTAATTTATGCCAACTTCCAGGGGCCATCTTTGACAGGTGGGGCCACCTGATATCCCAGAGATATCAGGTGATGCCAAAGTTCAGCGGTGCTTGCCGTAATCACCAATCAACAGATAGACAGTTCCAGTGATCTCCTTTGAAGGTGAAATATGAGCACCAGTCAGCTGATTGACAGTTACATTTCAAGTCTGCAGAAGAAGAATGCTCCAGTTTGGATTCAAATCACTTCCTATAAATGGCCTTCAAGTGCCTCCTTATAATCGCCAACTACTGATCAGCAGCCAGTTGCTAATGGTTGGCATCCATCCGTCTCAGGAATGCACCTTTGGGGGTGAAGTCAAACTGTTGGAAGGTTACAGCACCTTCTGTAACTGTAGATATCAATGCGGGAGAGACGTGTTTTGTTGCAGCTGGAGCAGCTGAAGGCATCCAGTTGTGTTGCTGCAGATGCATCATGACATTTTTTATTTTTATTTTTTGGTCCTCCTCCCAGCAGTTGTTCCTCCTCTGGTTACTGCTGAGGATATGTGACCCGACTGACTTTCTCCAGGTGCAGAAGTGTGGCGCCCTGTTTATGGTATTTATTCTTTATTTATTTAGGTATTTTTTTTATTAAATTTCTATACTGCCCTTCATCTGAGGATCATAGGGCAGTTTACAATATAAAAACACAAAATGCACAACGCAGCCACAAATAAAACTAAATCCCCACTGCCTTCCCCAGAAAGGCTCATCGGTCACACTCACATTTCAACCTTTTAGGTAACTAGATGAAGACATTTTTACTTGCCAAAGCTTTTGAATTGTAATTCTTTTTTTTAGTGTTTATGTCTTGCCTTTCTACTACAGAGCAGCTGACAAAAAATAATAAATAGAAAAGTTAATATGTATACACACACACACCTAAACATTTTGTGAATCTT
The DNA here is from genome assembly GCF_965112155.1 of Podarcis liolepis. Taxonomy (NCBI): domain Eukaryota; kingdom Metazoa; phylum Chordata; class Lepidosauria; order Squamata; family Lacertidae; genus Podarcis; species Podarcis liolepis. Next base: position 48,222,357 of record NC_139562.1, on the reverse strand, counting down.
TGTAATTTTGTCCGTTTACTGTATTTATTTCCCCTGATTTGAACCATAAAATGGTGGTTTTCTTGAGTCAAAATGGGAGTACCCCTAAACATTTTTTTAGAAAAAAGCATTCTCTCTCTCTCTCTCTCTCTCTCTCTCTCTCTCTCTCTCTCTCTCTTCATGAACATGACCCCAAGCAGGCTTTTTTAAAAATAGCATAACATCCACATATTCTTGTAAAATGAATATATCCAAAAGTCAGTAATTACCATAAATCAGAATGGTAAATGTCTCTTCAAAAATGTCCCATTTAGACTGCCTAAATTATAGTAGGCTTATAGGTAGAGGGCCTTCTCGGTGGTGGCACCTGCCCTGTGGAACGCCCTCCCATCAGATGTCAAGGAAATAAACAATTAGCTGACTGTCAGAAGACATCTGAAGGCAGCCCTGTTTAGGGAAGTTTTTAATGTTTGATGTTTTATTCTGTTTTTAATCTGTTGGGAACCGCTCAGAGTGGCTGGGGAAACCCAGCCAGATGGGTGGGGTATTATTATTATTATTATTATTATTATTATTATTATTATTATTATTATTATTATCATAAAGGTATTTTTTGTCACTGGTTTTAAAATTGGTTTATGCTCCTGTATCTGTGCTGTTCTTCTAGTGATTTGTATTGTTTACAGCTAGTCTTGTTATTGTCATTCTTTTGTTTTATCATCTGTGTTGTATTTTAATAGGTTTGCACTGAGGAATTAGTTATATGGGTGGCTTATAAATGTAATAAAATAAATAAAAGTTGGAAGTTTATGAATGTCACAGCAGTAATGTATATGACTGACGTCTCATTTATTACTACAGTGCAACATGAATAACACTGCTTTGTCTAGATTCTGTGAGTATACTGGATGAGGACCTGATTATGTCAACCACTATATTCTCTGAAAATCTACTCACTTTCACAAATGCAGGAAGGATGTCCAACAGAAAAGCAGCTGTCCCTCATTTAAACAAGAAGAAAACAAAGAGAGAGAGAGAGACCATTCTGTTGACATCCTTGGAGAGCTGATAACGCAATGCATAATAGCGAAGCCAGCAGATCAATAGACATGATCCATTGGCTAAATAGAAATAGTGACATTTTGCAGAAGCCAAAAATAAAAATGTAATTATGATGCTAAAAACTAGGATGGGGAGCTTGAATGCAATTCAGGAAAATGAAGCCAGAATGAATCATTTGCTTTTCTTTCCAGAGGCATTTGGCTTTTAATGAGAAAGTACAGGTTGTACATGATCAGTACAACTGCAGAGGCAGCTCTTGTCAATGTAGTTAGTGCTTCGAGTTTCAGACAAGAACTGGGAGGCCCTGTTTCAAATCTCCATCCACTGGGAGTGGCTGCTGAGACTATATAACCCCAGTCCTGGAAGACCAACATTGGCTCCCAGTACATTTCTGAGCATAATTCAAAGTCTTGGTGCTGACCTTTAAAGCTCTAAACGTCCTTGGACCAGTATACCTGAAGGAGCTTCTCTAGCCCCATCGTTCAACCCGGACATTGAGGTCCAGCTCCAAGGGCCTTCTGGTGGTTCCCTCACTGCGAGAAGCAAAGTTACAGGGAACCAGGCAGAAGGCCTTCTCAGTAGTGGCACCCATCCTGTGTAATGCCCTCCCCTCAGATGTCTAAGAAATAAACAACTAACTGACTTTTAGAAGACATCTGAAGGCATCCCTCTTTAGGGAAGTTTTTAATGTTTGATGTTTTATTCTGTTTTATTCTGGGGCAACCCAGCTAGATGGGCAGGGTATAAATAATATCTTCTTCTTCTTCTTCTTCTTCTTCTTCTTCTTCTTCTTCTTCTTCTTCTTCTTCTTCTTCAATGAGGCTCACTTGGTAAGTCTAAGCCAGTCATTCTATCAGTCTAGCCAACCTCACAAGCTTGTTCTAAAATAAACATGGAGGGGAAGAGGCCATGTATGCCATTTTTTAAATTTCTTTAAACTTCCATAGAATTATAGAATAGTAGATTTGGAAGGGACCCCGAGGGTCATCTAGTCCAACCCCCTGAAATGCAAGAATCACAACGCAAGCATCCCTGACTGATGGCCATCCAGCCTCTGCTTAAAAACCTCCAAATATTTTTCAGTTTATAAATATACATTAAACAAACAATCCACATATACCCCACCCCAGGAACATTCCATACACATGCAATGTAGATAATGCAGTAAAACATTGTCTGAAAATATTATATATATACACACACACACACACACACACACACACACACACACACACAGACATATATATACTGCCCTTCAATTGAGGATCACAGGGTGGTTTGCCCGATAAATACCAGTAGTTTAGAACTGACTACATCAGTTCAGTGTTTTCTACTCAGCATCTTAGTAGATTTTCCCAGAGTAAGCCATGGGTAACTGCTGGCATTGGCAACATCATCCTTTCCAATGTGATGAATATATATGTACCATAAAGTTTCAAAAAAAGGTCTATAGTCTTTGTGTTCCTGAGCACTCTGTAAGATGCTTTAGATCAGGGGTCAGCAAACTTTTTCAGCAGGGGGCCAGTCTACTGTCCCTCAGACCTTGTGGGGGGCCGGACTATATTTTGAAAAAAATAAATAAATGAACGAATTCCTATGCCCCACAAATAACCCAGAGATGCATTTTAAAGTACATTCTACTCATGTAAAAACACACTGATTCCTGGACTGTCTGCGGGCTGGATTTAGAAGGCGATTGGGCCAGATCCGGCCCCCAGGCCTTAGTTTGCCTACCTATGCTTTAGATGTTCCATATTCTATTCCACCATATCTCTTGAGTTAAGTTAGTAGTTGTTTCCCAATATTGCGTTATTATGTTTCCAGCTGCAGACTTTTAAAAGATCCACAGGCCGTTAAACAATAAACTCTTATAGATAGCCATGTATGCCATCTTGAACTCCTCAGAGGAAAAGAAGTATATAAACCTAATAAATTAATAAGTCTTATGATCCATAGCTTGAAACATTTTTCCAGAGTTGGAAGTGGCAGGTTCCATGTTGCCTGGTCCATGAAAACTAATAATTCCCAGTGGTATCCATAAGATTCTAGAAAATGTTAAATAAATGGTTGCTCCCTATCCATGCCTCCTCCCAGAGTTTGGATATTGGGAAGTTTTTTTCTCCCCAGAGAAAGAAAATCATGTCAGCCTGCAACCTCAAATTCAACCCACAGCAATAAATACAGTAAAAATTACAAATCAATACAAGACTTAATTTTGAAAAGTAAATGCATTAGCTTATCTCAACACCCCACCCCCACCCCTGCCGCTGGCTGGATTCCAGACATCCAAACAATCTCCTTTGCACACAGAGAGGCTGAGCCGTTAATCAATACAACAAGGTATTTCCAGTGCTCCTGGCATGACAAAAGAATCAAGTAATTCATTATTTTGTCACAAGTCTGCACTGTTGGAAACATGACTTAAAATAATCTTGAAAAATTGTTACATGCTGATTAACAATTGTGCTTAATTTTTTATTTTTTGGGTAGATGGAATAATCACACTTTGAAAGGAAATTGGGACAAAAGAAGGCCTTACTTGTTACTTGAACCCACAGCACTCACTATTGCACCTTTCAATATGTCTTTAAATAAATTTCATTTTCTCCAGGGTCTGAGCACTGGAAACCATTGCGCAATGTGGTTTTGCAATGGAAGGTAAAAAATGGTTTGTAAAAGTCTCTGTGCCAAATGGCTGCTTGTTTTTGATCTTATTCCAATGCAGACTCTCCAAGTGTCCCTATTTTCCAGGGACAGTCCTGGATATACAGAAGCCATCCTAGTTTATGCTTTGATCCCAGGGTGTCCTGCTTTTCCTTGTTGTTGTTGTTTAGTCGTTTAGTTGTGTCCGACTCTTCGTGACCCCATGGACCAGAGCACGCCAAGCGCTCCTGTCTTCCACTGCCTCCCGGAGTTTGGTCAAACTCATGCTGGTAGCTTCGAGAACACTGTCCAACCATCTCATCCTCTGTCGTCCCCTTCTCCTTGTGCCCTCCATGTTTCCCAACATCAGGGTCTTTTCCAGGGAGTCTTCTCTTCTCATGAGGCAGCCAAAGTATTGGAGCCTCAGCTTCAGGATCTGTCCTTCCAGTGAGCTCTCAGGGCTGATTTCCTTAAGAATGGATAGGTGTGATCTTCTTGCAGTCCATGGGACTCTCAAGAGTCTCCTCCAGCACCATAATTCAAAAGCATCAATTCTTCGGCGATCAACCTTCTTTATGGTCCAGCTCTCACTTCCATACATCACCACTGGGAAAACCATAGCTTTAACTATACGGACCTTTGTCGGCAAAGTGATGTCTCTGCTTTTTAAGATGCTGTCTAGGTTTGTCATTGCTTTTCTCCCAAGAAGCAGGCATCTTTTAATTTTGTGACTGCTGTCACCATCTGCAGTGATCATGGAGCCCAAGAAAGTAAAATCTCTCACTGCCTCCATTTCTTCCACTTCTATTTGCCAGAAGGGAGAAATGTTAGAGGGTGTGGAATAGGATGTCCTATTTTCACCGGAGAAATGTTGGAGGGTATGGGAAGTTAAGCACTACCTTTTGCAATAGATAGCGCAAGATCATTTTATCTCTGTCATGCACATGTGTGCATATGCGGACATGCGCACACATAACTGAGAAACAATAATCGTTTGATATTTTAAGTCATCCCCTGTGACCAGTCAGGTGCTTCACTAGTCAATGCATGACAATAGAGACAGGAAAGGTATTCCTATCATCATCTCTCATTGTTTGGAGATAGCAGTATATCTCTGGTGCATAATAAGCACAACATGGTCGCTGTACAATGCTGTAACTCCACCACTGCCTTCTTGAAATGTAAGAAATGCCAGTGATAAACCAATTTACCAGCCACCACTATCTACATATGTGCACTGGTTTTCATTTGTGCATGAACAAACATGTATGCAAAGCCCTCCCTCCTTCCTCTTTTCCTGTAAATTGATAAGTGCAAGAAATGGTTCTCACCAAAGGCAAGTTCAAAGCTGCTTTTGGCTGATTTCCCCCTTCCCGGTTCAGATCACCTGGAATATTTTATATGCAAAGGTGGGGCAAAAATGGTGAAATGAAATAGATCTGATCACATGAGCAATGCAACACAGGAGGTAGGGTGTCCTAGAGCTCACCTAGGGTCACTCTGCAACCTCCTCAACTTCTCAAACGTACCCTTCCGATCATGGTGGATGCAGTGACAAGCTTGCCCGTTGAACAGCTCAAGTGAGTAGCTGACTCATAGGAATGTGTGAAGCAGCCAAAAACAGCCTTGGAACAGACTGTGAGAATTTGGAGCAGGGAACACGCCTTGCTTCTCACTGTTGCTTTCATCTCTTCAGGAACCCCTCCTCCCGCAGCCAATCCCTTCCAGTGTTCCCTGAGGCTATTTCAATTGGGATGCTGCTTCCAGATCAGAAATGAAGTGCAGAGATGCAGGGGAAAAACAGTGGGTGCACACCACAAGGCTGTGTCACTTGCTCTCTTGCTCTTTCAGCACAACTGCTTTGCTATCTGCCTTCAGCATACCCTCCAACATTTCTCCGAGGAAAATAGGGACGTCCTATTCCATCATCATAATTTTACTCCTTATAGCTGGCCATCTGACTAGGTTGCCACAGCTACTTTGAGCGGCTTCCAACATGTAGAAAAACATAATAAAGCATTAAACTTCCCTATGCCTTCAGATGTCTTCTAAAGGTTGCAGTGTTCCTTATCTTCTCGGCTCGGGGGGCCACATAACTCCATAACCTTCAACATTTCTCTGATGAAAATAGGAACGTCCAAGTGGGACATTCCAGGATCAAATCAGAAATTGGAACGGCTTCTGTAAATCCGGGATAGTCCCTGGAAAATAGGGACACTTGGAGGGTCAGCTTCAGGTCTGTGACAGACCACGCAATCAGGTCTGTGATTGTGTGTAATGTGTGGTATGCCGTGTACACCATGGTGTTGTTGTGTTGGCCTAGGAACTGGGAGACCAGAGTTGACCTCTCCATTCAACCTTGATGCTCTTGGGCCAGTTACTACCTCTCAACCTAAAGTAGCTTGCAGTTTTGTTATTGGGACTAAAGGAGGAGACAGAGACCCTTGTACACTACTTTGAGTTCCTTGGAGAAGGAGATATAATGGTTGAACAGGACTTTTCTTTCAAATCTGAAGGGCCAGTAGGCATGCAAAGCTTGTGGCGTTGTCTTGCTTTCCTCTGCAGTATGTGGAAGGGATTGCTTTTCCAGCTGCTGCTCTCACTTTGTGTGTCATCCTCTGGAGCAAGGGGCTGTTGGGATGGGATAATGAACAGATATCTCTGCCTTGTCTTGGGGCAGAGAATCGGATTCCACTTCTCAGGCTACAATCCTACCTGGGAATAGAGATGAGGGAGATATTTTGCATTCTAATGCTAATCTACCAGATCTGCACAGCCTGAAATGAAGCACAAACCGAGACAAAGCTAGCTTTCAAAATTCTGCCCTTTGCCAGATTTGAGGAAGGAGTTGCCCAATTAAAAATAAATGTTTACCAAAAGTTTGCTTTCAAAATGCATGTATTAGTGAAGTTAACATACAAAAAATGCATTACATTTGGGGAAATTGCTTGCAAATAATGTGTTTGTTAGGCAGAACTACATTTGAAACAATAAATACTGGAAGAAATTAACAAACAAAGAAACAAAATCACAAATGTGGTGAACTGAAAATGGAGGTGCTCAGGGGGGAAAAACAAAATTTATGCTTTCGTCCATCGGTAACTGGGAGTAAGTCTGATTACAAGCAATGCATTGAAATCAGAATTGGGGTAGAAAAGTTGAATTGAGCTAGAAATGTGCATACGTTTAAATATCCTGTGGACTGAAGGTAGCTATCTGCAAATACTAACAATTGTGTTTTGTTGCTTTAAGAAAATACTTGAAACAGATAATTTACAGTGCTTTAAGGACATTCATTTATTCAAGGGGATTATGAGATTTTAACAGGTTCATGCCTTTCAAATGGATTATAAAGCACACACATGTTTATGGGAAAATATTATGCCTATTCTTATACGGACCATCGGCTGCTTCTAAGCGCAGTCCTTTTCAAGCTGGTTCAGTCTATGATCTAATACTTTAAGCCACGAAACAAAATAAACAACAATGATAGAAAACATGCCCAGGCAAACTATTTCAGGCTGTGATAGAATAAGCATAAGAAATGACTTACAAAGAATTCAATTTGAGTCCTTGGGGAATTAAATTAAAAAAGCAATGAAAACATTTCCTTGTATCAAACATTTTGTGAAGAAATAAACCACACGAACCTAAAGAGAGAGAGAGACTGAGGGGGGAAACTGTAGGTGGAAAAAGTGTAATTAATTATTCAAGACAAACTAAAGTACAATTCAAAAGAGGGATTTATGTAAAGAGTTTAGCACCGATGATTTATTCATAGATGTACCCGGTAAGCCTTCAATAGTTTTGCATACTTTAGAAAGACGACAGTGAACAAAAAGCTGGACTGATAATAATCATACAAACGTATGTGGTCACCTTACCAAAGTATTCTCCAAGATTTGTTGCCAGACAGGGCTTGTCCACACAGGTTCAACGATGGAGGAGTCTCTTACCACCAGAGTGTCTCCAAGTGCAACACTTTCCACTTGGAGGTAGCACTGGGGCAAGTTATAGCCTGCATCAGCAGCTGCCTCTGCGTGGCTGGTGTGGGAATGTGATGGATACAGTGGTAGGAGAGGATATATTGATTAAATAGTATCCTTCCTTCACTCACGCTAGTGAGTCATGTGTAGCAGAACAGATTCCCCTCAATACAGCAGGAGGTTTGCAGATTCATTTAAATCTCTTTAGTTAAGATTATTCCTGGTGTCCCCTTCGACCCCTCTTAAAAGCTTAAAAGAATAAAGACAGAAGAGTCTTTCCTTAAAAGTAACAAGACGTTTACTCACATTCAGTTACAGATAGGTAGCCGTGTTGGTCTGCCATAGTCAAAATAAAAAAATTCCTTCCAGTAGCACCTTAAAGACCAACTAAGTTAGTTCTTGGTATGAGCTTTCGTGTGCATGCACACTTCTTCAGATACACACTTCTGAAGAAGTGTGCATGCACACAAAAGCTCATACCAAGAACTAACTTAGTTGGTCTTTAAGGTGCTACTGGAAGGAATTTTTTTATTTTATACTCACATTCAGTTCACAGTCTGATCCCTGAAGGCAGACTGTAGCTAGCAGTTACAGAACATAGTGTGTGTTCATCCCTTATGCGGACTGAGTCAATGTGCTGCTGGCTGAGAGCTAGCAGACAGCAAAATACATTAAGAGAACAGAATCAAGAGAACAAAATGGCTGCAGGAGAGCAGCATGGCATCAAGCGATGGAGAGATGACTGTGTGACTCGGCTCTTTTATGGAGTCAGTCAGGGTCACACCCTGGTCACATGCACGGGGAGGACACTCAAGACCAGTGGAACCAGTCAGTTATACTGACTGGAGTAACATGCCCCTGCCTGTGCCCTCTCTAGGGAAACAAGGAATGTTGTATTTGATTGCTCCAATGGATTATATCCCACAGCTGGCCAGTCTATAGTGAGCTTCTGAACTGCATCTTGTGGCAATTGCCTAGACAATTCCATATCCCAAGTCCCTGGGCTGACCCCATCAACCCAACCACTCAGGCTAGCTATTGAATTTTCTTCTTGGCAGGAGCAGCCCATCCTGTTTAGCCACCTGAGGGGAATCAGAAAGGTGCCAGCCCATCGCTTACTGGGATTGCATGGTTTCCAGCAAGGTCTTGTGGGAAGCTGTTGCCACTGTGAGACCCCAGCAGACCCCATGGGATTCTGATGCCTGAGGCAGCTGCTTCAGCCTGCCACACGGGTGTGATGGCATACAACCATTCTGGTGCCTTTTTTTCTTAGCTAATATCACAAAATTAGGAGAACAATTATGTTCCGACAGGCACATCAGCCGGGGAGGTGCAGAGTCAGGTCAATCTGCATGTGGGTTCATTGAAACCAGATTTCTGAAGCATCTTACTCTGTGTTGAAGCCAATCTCCCAGACACTGGCTGTGGAACCGGTTCAAAGTAAAGGATATCTCCCGTGTTATTTTCTTCATCTTCAGGCTAAATCTTCTCATCACTTTTATCAAACACAAAGTAGGTTACTTAAACATTTCCAGAGAAAATCCTTGTCAAAAGCAATCACTTCCTCCAACAACAACAATCCTGGAAAACAGACTGTGTAAAATAAAAATAAATAAATAGACGGAAACCCTGTCAGAAGAGCAAACCCCAAGGTCACGTGACTAATAGGTTATAAGAAGATTCTCTCTCTCTCTCTCTCCCCCTCTCTCTCTCTTCCGGCTTCTGGACTTTATATATTAGTTTATTTAAAATGGGATCTACAGTGATTTTTCTGGCAGTGTCTCTTCACCTGCCCCAATTCATAACTACTATCACAGTCACCAATAACGCAGGGTAGGTGGAACGAGGCTGGAGGCAAGGTTGACAATATGATTTCACCTATATTGCAGTGCAGATGGACAGGTTTTTGTTAGGATGAGTTGGTGGGCGGCGGGGAGCAAAATCTTCTTTTCAATTTGCTCCTCTGTGTCTTCTGAATGTCTTTTCCTGCTTGTTTGGAGTAAATTATCCTTCAGGCAAAGGCAGAAAATTAAAGCGCAAGCACACAAAAGTGCTGGTCCCTTGAGAGGCCGGCTTCAGGCTGTTGTTTTAAACTCTTTTAATAGTTAAAACAAAAATAAAATGCTTCCCATGACTTACACGGGAAATAATTATGCAAATAGGTGGATATGCCAAAGAAGTGAAGTCCAGAAGGCATTTTGCCAGATCTTTTGCAGAGCCGGTTTAGCTGGTATTCATTCATTTTTATTTTTATTTTGACCCATCAAATGAAAGGGCATTGTGCTGCTTTATGACATTAGATGGGGGGAGAGAGACATTATTGTGTCTCCATTGCCATTTCAAATCCTGAATCTCAGTTGCACAGGAGCAGGGAATTGCAGCCACAATGCACATGTGTGACCATCAGGATTCCATAAGAATATAAGAAACCCCTATTGGATATTGATTGCTTTGTTCAGCATCCCGTTTCCTTCAGCTGCTAACCTGATGTCTATGGTTCCTTCCTCCACAAAGAAGACATGAAGACAATAGCCCTCTCCCACGGTTGATCCCTGACAGCTGAAATCCTAAAGTGGCATGTATAGCCATCATGTCTAGTAGTCATTGATAGTATTATCTGCCATGAATTTATTTCATCCCATTTTAAAGCAGTCTAGAGTCCTGATATGCCTGAACAGGAAATATTTGGCCATGTTCAAGGTACCAGGCCACACTTCTGACCCCAATGCTCCTGTCTATGCTTGGTCCATCTTCTCCATTCCTGACCTTCTGCCAAGGGACCATCTGAAGTGCACACATTCACTTGAATCCAGAATTGGGAACCTGGTGAAGCAGGGTTCCCTATCACACAGCCTTCTCCTTGTATTCAGATAGAACACAGAGACCTTACTCCCCGAACACAGAAAGGTGGGGCCTGAGGGAGGAAGCCCACTCCATGGCTTGACATCTGACCAGGCCTTAAGCTGGTGGCCATCAGACATTAAGAGGATGCTACCTGAGAGGCTTGCCTAGTCCTGGCCAAGCCATTGCAGTTGTTCTCTTGCTGTCCCCCAGAAACTTGGGGTAGTGACAGTAGCTGGTGAAATTGGTTTTGGTGTTTGGACCACTCTGCCCAAAAGATGGGGAATTAGGCTGGACTGTAGGTATCATTAAAACTCCAGGTCCAGGGAGGAATTTTTTCAGGAGCAGATATGTCACCACCTCCTTAAGGCACTATTCCCTTATGTAAAGCCATGTTATCAGTTCTCTGCACCCAGCCACCCAATCCCTCTCATCTAGCTCAGACAAGACCAAAGATCAAGAGAGAAGATGGTTGGCTGAGCCACTGCAAGCAGCTTGTCTATTGGTATTGGTACATTAGTGAGCTCCTTGGAAGCTGCTGATCTTTTATATGATAAAATGACCTGACAGCAGGTGTCTAGATGTTTGCCTTCTAAAAATAAATAAATGATGGTAGAAATAGAAGACAAAGCACTAGAAAAAAGAACAGTAATTAAAAAAAACCCACACATAGTGGCTCACTTGCATTTACATACATTCTTGGAGTCCAGATGCAAGAGATGAACATTTATTGAAATGATCCAAAGGATGGATTTGATCAACTCAAATGGAAACCTGGAGAAGCATTTTCTCATCAGATTTTCAGTACTTCCTACATCCACTGCAAGAACAGATTCTCTCACAGAATGTTGGCACTTCCATGGTGTAACTGTGGCATGTTGGAACATCAGAAATTTTGGATTCAAGTCAAGGTCTGATGAAACATTTGGACCTGTTTTCCTTTTGTTAGAGGTGGTTTTTCCATCAGTGTGCTACAAGCAGATGTTCTTGTAAAGCAATGGACTCTTTTTTTGTTCTCTGATGTAATAGCTGTTTAAGCCATCTCTCTGATTATACACTGCTGTTTGGGAGCCAAACTGGTGTTCCATATCCATTCTCTTTTGGCATCTTTCAAGCATCTTCCTTGCCATTGAAGCTTTGTGTTTATGAAGATGTTTCCCTAGGTGAATTTTCTTGTATTTCATTCCAACTTAAATGTATTTAAATATTTCCTGTTCACATAACCTATCCAACATGGGCCTCAGTCTATTATTGCAAGACTTTTTTGTTTTGTTTTAAAGAGGAGACTAACAGCAAAATACTAACTGTGCCCACTTGGAAATAAGTCCTATAGAACTCGGGGGGGGGGCTTACCCCCAGGTAAGGAAGGCTAGGATTGCAGCCTAAGTCAAAATATTAAAAAGTAAAAAAGAATTCACACATAGTACAATATCTAACAGTGCAACTCTATACAGTCGTACCTTGGTTCTTGGATGCCCTGGAACTCATGTTTTGGCTTCCGAAAGATTGAAAACCGGAGGTGAGTGTTCTGGTTTTTGAACATTCTTTTGGAAGCCGAATGTCCGATGTGGCTTCCAATTGGCTGCAGGAGCTTCCTACAGCCATTCAGAAGCCACGCTTTAGAAGTCGAACATTTCAGAAGCCAAACGGACTTCAGGAACAGATTCTGTTCGACTTCCGAGGTACGACTGTACTCTGTCTCGGAACCGAGTCTAGTATAAGCTTCCGTCATGGCTCTAATAGCCATGTACTTTTGTACTCTTTTGACTTCTCCCCTCCTCCAGCTTTGTGTAACATCTTTCCTGAGGAACTGAAAAACTTACCGCCATTTTGTAACATTTTTGCTTGGCCCTTATAAACATATCACCCAACTGTGCACATGGGACTGGTATTTCATCCAGATTGAGTTGCTGGATAGCTCAGTCGGTAGAGCATGAGACTCTTAATCTCAGGGTTGTGGGTTTGAGCTCCAGGTTGGGCAAAAGATTCCTGCAGTGCAGGAGATTGGACTTGATGACCCTCGTGGTCCATCCCAACTCTGCAATTCTGTGATTCTATGTCTACTCAGAAGTCAGCTCCATTGACTTCATTGGAACTTCTTCCCTGGTAAGAATATACACAACTGTAGCCTAGGTAGATAATAGAAGCAGACAGAACAATCTGTAAAACAATATCCGCATTGACTGTTGTATATAATTTGCATCTGTTTTCTGTGTCCCAGTACAGAGGCCTAATCCGCAATCCTGACTTACAAAGCTAATGAAATGCAGTGTGGATGCCAGAATCAGCCCAGAACATTTTGCCACCTTAGGTGGAGGAGTAAATGACACCTTGCTCCATGTGTCAAGGTGCATTGTTCCCAGTCCCAATTATTTTGGCTGTTCCAAGAAACAACAGCAACCCACAAACACGCTTCCCTGGCAGTTAAAATGCAACAATAACACCTTGTTTGCCTTTTCATGCTGAATAAGGCAGCCACCCCACTCTGTCCAACAGGGCATATTTTAAAGGCCTAACAAGCTAAATTTCCATGCTTTACTTTGCTGCATATTGTGGGACTTTAGTTCTCTGCTGGAATTTTCTCACTAAAGAGTACTTGCACCAAACTTGGATCTTGACACCCAGAACTTCTTCTTTTGATATATATTCTTTCTCCCAAACCGAACCCCTGAGCAGCAATTTTTGTGAAATCTTCATGAAAGAGTTAAAGAAGTGATGGTTTCAAAGTGTTCTTGCATGCTCCACATTTTAATTTGGACTTTTGCTTGGTTCTTTTCTGTTCATATTTTATTTTGTTGCCAAGCTGCCTTGACACATTTCATTTTTGTATGAAGTGACTAACAAGTGCTAATTACAAAAAATGCTGATAATAAGAAGGCTATTACGGTAATTAGAATGTGGACAGCAACATTATGCCATTCCCTGTGTGTGCATGTTGGTGGTCAAAGTCACAGGATCTTAAGCAATAGTAGCTATTTCATATTTTTGTCTAAGGGTTTGTTTTTTTTTAAAAAAATGCTTTGACCTTTTTTAATAGAGGAAAGCAATAGGTCCTCTAGAGAAGAACAAAATGCATGAAATGATGGAATGATTGCTGTAAGTGGCTCCGTTATGTACCAGATGAAAAATGACATTTTCTGATCTCCTGCTGTCTTTCTATTCAAAAAACATTAATGCACATTAATTTCAACTTCGCATTTCGATATGATACGAGGAAGAAAACACCCCATGGGAAGCTAATGGGAAACAGTGAGGATGCCTGTGTCGATGGTCATAGTGTCTGGCATACAAAACTCTCCCAACAGTCCTCATCCACATTCAAGAAAAAGAATAACTTGATGCAAGGTTTTCCTGGCAGCCATTTATGCTGGGAGAATGAGGAGGTTCATTCCATCAGACCCCGTGCAGATCGATAAAAGGGTTTTTCCCCAGCTGGAACTCACTGGAACTCAGGTCTGTCCTCTCTCAGGTGGGTGCCATTGCCATTATATGAGAACAAAGAAGGTGTTCATGGTGAGTTCCAGCACATCTTTTTCTAGAAAAATAGCACTGGGCTGGGAGAAAGTCTGTTGCCATCTCATACTGGGATAAGGTCTGTTGCCTTCCCCATGAGGACTTTTTACTTCATGGAGCCACAGCAGACAGGAAGAGACAGAAGCCTGGTTCCCACTTACATTTGCAGCCTAGTGAAAGAGAAGCTTCACATGATCATCTGGTGCTAAGATTTTCCGACATCCTGGGGACGTGGCTACAAGAGGTGGGCGAGAATTAAAGCTGGTACTCAAGTTTTAATATTTTACCGAATTTTTGCTCTATAAGACACACTTTTCCCCTCCTAAAAAGTAAGGGGAAATGTGTGTGTGTGTTATGGAGTGAATGCAGGCGGGAGGCTCTGTCAGCGCTCCCTTTAAAGAGCCTCACACACTCTCCGACCCTTCTTTAAAGGGAGCGCGGCTCTTGGGGGAGCCTTAGCCGCGCGCAACCTCTCCTGGGCAGGGGATGAAGGCTCCGCTTGTCCAGGAGAGGCTGCGCGCAGCTAAAGAAGAAGCCAGGACAGCGAGCGGGATTCATCTTGCTGGCTGTCTTGGCTTATGCCATAGCCGCGCGCAGCCTCTCCTGGCCAGAGAGGTTGCCTGTGGCTAAAGAGGAAGCCAGGACAGCGAGCGGGATGTATCTGGGATACCCTCCAGATGTCAGGTGCTGGACTGAGGAGGAATGGTGGGAGCCACACACATCCTCTTCTCCTGAACCTTCCCAAGGGCAGGAGGACAGTATTGATTTAGAACAGTGGTTTGCAGAGGGGCATAGTCCAGAGGGGGAAAGCTGGGAAATACTGGGTGAGGAACAGCTAGAAGAGGAAACACCAAGAGAGGGACAGCTGGCAGATTCAGCGTTCTTGGGCCCCCTTCGCCTAGGACTAGACAGGTTCTGAGAGTGGTAGAACAGAAAGTGCAGCGGCAACAAGCTCAGATTACCCGACATAGGAGTGACGTAGATCAATGGGGATGGATGGAGTGAACCTTAACTGGAAGCAGCACCATTTTTAGAGAGATATACATTTCTTTGTCTCTTGCTGTGATTATTAAAGAAAGTATCTGCTAAGAATGCTCCTTTCATTTGACCTGCTTAATTACTGCCACCGGGGAAGGATACGATTCCCTGAAGCCTGACACCAACACATTGAGGCAAAAAACTGGGACATGTATGTGTTTATGAGTTCTGTGCTCTCACACAAAAATGGGGGATGTCCCGATTTTATTGGGACAGTTGAGGGGTATGCAGTGGAGGTAGAATGTAGCCATCATTGCTAGTAGCCATTTATTCTCCATGAGTTTGTCTCATCCTCATTTCAAGCCATCCAAGTTGGTGGTCATCATTCATCTCGTGGAAGTGAATTCCACAGTTCAACTACACATTGTGTGAAGAACTACTTCTGTGTGTTCTGCTTTTGCCAATGTATTCACTGTTCTTTGGATATGGGTTTCACATGCCAAGATTTATATTAATTTGTTATATCCATGCAAAAAGCAGTGAGGAAATAGTGAAGAAGTGGGGGGGGGGTCAAGAGCTCCCCATATTTTTCATCTTCTTTCTAACAGACTTTGCAGCCTAATGTTTTGATGTCTCCCCCTGCCACTACAAGTATGATATAAGCATGGAAACAGACAACCAAACGGTTGATTATACATAGACTTGTATTCATAAAATACTTACTCAACAAAAAGCATGAACATTTTCAATTAGATAGGAAAAGAGATGCTTAAGATTTTGGAAAAAAAGAGAGACCGTCCTTATTAAATAAGTCTGAAGACATACAATGGCTACTACAAAATGCATTGATTTAATTTAATCAAGCAGGCACATTAATCACTGACAATAGAATAAATAGCCCTATGCACCAAACATTTATTTAAGAGGCCTGGGGCAGCAGAAGAAATAATGATACAAGATAATGAGTGCTGTGAAAAGTTTTCCTCGCCTATTTTCCATGTTTCCAATAAGCACAGAAGATGGACAATAATGGTACTTACTGGAGATGTTTCAGATTGCTGGTGAAAAGTGGGGAATTGCCTGCTGGGTGATATCTTCTAATAGAGCAATTGCAAATCCATCTTCTAATAGAACAATTGTAAATCCACTTGTCACAGCTGTACTGTGCCAACAGTGCTGCGAAGGTGTAGGAATCAGGGTAGGTGTTCAAACCTTTTAAGCATGGCTTTCACTGACAGTCGCCCAGGGTTAACAACGGACAGAGTGCTTGTTGGAGGAACAACGTAAACAAATTCATATTCAGCTGAAGTCTGGGTGCATGTGGTTAGGAAGAACTAAGAAGCTCCTGAATTTGTTCCCATCCAGCCAATCCCATCCACCCCCATCTTCTTCCAACTGTTGGTTGACCAAATTCCCACCCCAAGTGTCATTCCATTCCATTCACTACAGCTAAGATAGCTAAGAGCAGGGGTCAGCAAACTTTTTCAGCTGATCCACTGTCTCTCAGACTATATTGGGGGGGGGGGATGTTTATTCAGAAGTCTGTCCCATTGAGTTCATTGGGGCTTACTTTCAATTAAGTGGGTATAGGATTGTAGCTTCAGTCTCAGCAAATCTATGCTTGAGAGAACATCAATTCTAGTTAGAAGGAAGAGTTAATCTGATGAATATATCTTAAATTAATTTTTGATTCCCTAAATAATAAAAGAGGGTGGTTTTTTAAAGTGTGGAAAGTCTACATGCGGATTACTAAGAAGTACTTCTGATTCAGCAGCCCTTGAGAAATTAAAGTGACACTTGGCACTTAACCTTGTAGTCTCTTAACAGAAATATTTTTGTTCTTGGATTGATCTCAATATTGAGTGTTCTTATATAATATTAATATTTCTGAGACTACCTCATACATTTATTTATGTTTCAAGAATCTAATAATGATGTTGGGGTGTGTGAACATGAACTAAATAAAATGGCAATGAATCATGGTTGAATCATTAGATTATTCAATCTCACAGTCATTAATCAAACCTCACACCCCATGTAACCAGTTAAGAAAAACGAATAAAGCCTTCGTTCATCGAAGCTAATCTTATAACCATAGAGTTGTAAAGGACCACGAGGGTCATCTAATTCAATGTCCTGCAATGCAGGAAACTTTTGCCCAACTTTGGCAGAAGAGGTATCACATGATGCAATGTATAACATATTACTTTGGTTGCTGGTCTACTCCAGTGTGGTGTAGTGGTTAAGAGCGGTAGACTAGTAATCTGGTGAACCGGGCTCGCTTCCCCGCTCCTCCACATGCAGCTGCTGGGTGACCTTGGGCCAGTCACACTTCTCTGAAGTCTCTCAGCCCCACTCACCTCACAGAGTGTTTGTTGTGGGGGAGGAAGGGAAAGGAGAATGTTAGCCGCTTTGAGACTCCTTCAGGTAGTGATAAAGTTGGATATCAAACCCAAACTCTTATTCTTCTTTCAGTTAATAATAATAATAATAATAATAATAATAATAATAATAATAATAAGTGGCTTCCCCAGCCACTCTGGGCGGCTTCCAACAAAATATTAAAATACCGCAATACATCAACATTAAAAGCTTTCCTAACATTTAACTCCACCTCCCTTCCCCAGGGGATTGAATATCTTCCTGGGCTCTGATTCAAGACAAAAAAAATTAATCATTTTGTGCATCATTCCTCCAAAGTTACGTACAGTTGTACCTTGGATCTCAAATGCCTTGGCTCCCAAACAAATGGCTCTGAATGATGGAAACCCGGAAGTGGGTGTTCCGGTTTTCAAATGTTCTTTTGAAAGCCGAATGTCAAGTGGGGCTTCCACTGCTTCTGATTGGCTGCAAGAGCTTCCTGCAGCCAATCAGAAACCGCACTTTGGTTTTCTAACATTTTGGAACAGACTTCCAGAACGGATTCCATTAGACTTCCAAGGTATGACTGTATTTATAAGTTCTATTGATTTAAAAAGAAGTGTTGATCATGTGTTTAACTCTCTCATTAAGCATCAGTAATATTAAAGCCAATGTCCAGTTTCCGCGGTCAGCATGGTCAGGCTGACAAGGCTAGAAAAATGCCCACTGTGCCACCATTTTATCAGGCATCTAGGAGGGACTAATGGCACTTGAGATCTTTATCAACAACTGATGCAAAACAACAATTCCCAAACACCACCTATTTCTTCACAGAGATTGCCAGGAAGCAGAATGAATTGGCTTGTTTTTGTTTCATTATTTCCTTTTGTATTTTGTATTTTTATGTTGTGACCTGCCCTGTGATCTTTG
Organism: Podarcis liolepis; assembly: GCF_965112155.1. Taxonomy (NCBI): domain Eukaryota; kingdom Metazoa; phylum Chordata; class Lepidosauria; order Squamata; family Lacertidae; genus Podarcis; species Podarcis liolepis. The sequence continues at coordinate 48,204,064 of NC_139562.1, read as the reverse complement.
GATGAAGGGCAGCATACAAATTTAAAAATACAGTTATATAAATTTATAATGAATATTCTGTCTCAGCATGCCTCCGATCCCCCTGGGCTCTCGGCGTGTACTGAGAGAGCCTGTTCTCTGCCCCACCCCATGAGATACAGAAGATTGCAAAGCACAATTCTGTATTCATATGCAGCAAATAAAAGAGAGGTGAACCTGCTGTTTCTGACCTTGCTTGAGTGCACTACACAAAATAAGAGAGTTTGTCTCCACCCATCACATAAGGGGAGCTGTGTGCTCTTGTAAAATCTGGGAACAGATGGGTGTTTCTTGCAGTTCACGAACTACGCTACTTGTTAGAAAAATCTTGCACATAAATCAAACTTAGGTGCCATTGAAATAATGCAAAAAATAAAAGAGATGCTCAGCATTTAAGTTCAGTCCAATGTAGCTTTAGCTTCTGAAGCCAAAGTTCTAAATCCTAGCTGTATTTTGTTCACTTGACTCTCATTCCCTGAACTGTGTCTGATTTCCCTCTTTTAATTGTCCGAACTCTTTTAATCAGGAAAGAATCAAAGTGCAGTTCTTCCCCATCACCTTTGTAATGCTGCGGAATAATTCTATGACTCCACGCTTCTTAATACACCATATGCTGATTTATACTTATCAAAATTTATATACTTAAATCCATTGGCATGTATTGAAGACAGATCTGTTGCAATCAGTGGACTTTAATTTGTCACAATTAATTTAAGTCCATTGATTTTAATGAGTCTGCGGTGGGTATGATTAGTTGGATATAGCCAAATATCCCTACATTGTTGGATCAGGCTGTAACTTGTCATCAAGTGCACTAGCAGTAGCAGCCCAACCACAAACATTGGGGGGTTTTTAAGTTTAGAAAAAATGCAAATAAAAGAGGACATGTTAGAGGTGTATAAAATTATGTGAGGTGTAAAGTTCCCAAAAGTGAAAATCTGTACAAAGTTGTTGAGCTTTTTAAAGTCTTTGGGCTTTTGGTGGTTGTGTGTGTGATTTTTACAGCATTTTTCTTAAACAATTGCCCTGGTTGCCATACATCCAGGTTTTCAGCAAAAATACCTCTGGATGCTATTTTGACAGTCCAATACCCGGGTGTGAAACAAACAAACAAACAAACAAACAAACAAACATTTTAAGAGAAGACAATACTGTACTGTGAGACAACAAGAGAGAGGAAGGCAGGGGAGGGAGCAAAAAAAATCATGGAAAGTGAGAAGTTTTTTTAAAATAAAAAGTTGGCTCCAAGATACAAGTTGGGGGTTAAATGTGGGCTCTGAAATGATTGAAGGCTACTAGAATAACATAAAAATCCTATACATACTGACACAGAAACCCCACTCACTCCAATAGTACTTAACCCCAGGCAAGGGTGTATAGGACTGCAGTTAAATTGACCAATTTTAGATAAGGGGGAGAGTCATGATTGCACCATAAACCCATGGAAAGTATAGAAAACTACCATTAGTGTTCGCCTAAATTAATGCAAGCTTTACATTGCTCCCAGATAATGCTAGGGACTAAAGTGATAGTGTCATATAGGCCTTATCAAAAGTAAGGTTTGTTTTCTCTTCAGCTGCAAGATCTGGACTCCAGTGCCTGTTTTCCCTTAGTGCAGCCTGAATGATATCAACTGGGTTTGTTATTCAGGTGTAAATCCAATGTGTGGCACTTAACAATTTTGCTAATATTTGCATGTTCTTGTTATAAAATCATGATGCTGTATTGTTATGACTTTCTGGAATCTGCAGCTACTGCATAGGAGAGGCATGGAGACATTTAAAACATGGAGAAGTTGAAGTTATTTGCTTACCTAGCACAGACCCAGTGATTCACTGAGGAATGAATCTGAGGCTCTCACTTTTCTTGCGGATTGAAGGTACAGTTTCTATTCTGTTCCCTCTGAATGCTGGCCCTGAGCAACGCAGTGGGCAGTGGGCAGATGGATTGAATTAAGAGCAGTTTCACTGCCAAGTTCAATCATGTGTGTGAACTGTGAAAAGGAGCATTCATCTCAAATGGCTTTCCTATTTCTTTCTCTCTCCTTTCTTGCTTTACATTTTTTTTAAAAAAAATCAATATTTTTACTCAGCTACACGTTATCCTATCTCCTTTAAAAAGTAAGAATAACTGCATTTATTCTGAGCAAAAACAGGAGGGAGCGGGATTGGGGGAAAGCCTGTGAGTTAAAGCCCAAGCAAAGTTATTTTCAGACGTGCTATGGAGTGGAAAATAACCTCTAGGTATATATCGACAATGCGGTCCTAAAATAGAAACACGTGTAATTCTACACATCTGTATGAGGTACTGCTCCACAGGAGGTGCCTGGTTCCAGGGTTGGCCCACCCATGCGGCAAGGTGGGGTGACCACTTCGGACAGCATGATCCATAGGGGCAGCAGGTTCCAATGTAAATCTTTATTTCGCCTCCCTTGTTCTTGATATAGACCTTCACTCGCTTGATATAGAGCCAGTGTGGTATAGTGGTTAAGAGTGGTGGACTCGTATTCTGGTGAACCGGGTTTGATTCCCCGCTCCTCCACATGCAGCTGCTGGGTGACCTTGGGCCAGTCACACTTCTCTGACGTCTCTCAGCCTCACTCACCTCACAGAGTGTTTGTTGTGGGAGAGGAAGGGAAAGGAGAATCCTTATGGTAGTGATAAAGCGGGATATCAAATCCAAACCCTCCTCCTTCTTCTTCTTCTTCTTCTTCTTCTTCTTCTTCTTCTTCTTCTTCTTCTTCTTCTTCACACCCTTCACAAAATGTCTTGGGCTTGGGCCCTGCCCAATTCCTTAGAGAAGGGCTAACACGGTTCCATGCAATGGGGCTGAATTAGAACTGGGGGCCATTCAGCGGACCAGAATGTTGGAAGATCCAGGAGAGACGAAAGGAGGCACTTCTTCACACTGCACATTGTTAAACCATGGGTGTTGCTACCATATGATGTAGTGATAGCTTTAAGCTATACAAATTCATAGAGGAGAAAGTTACCAGTGGCGATTAACTATCTCCAAGATTGAAGGAGGCATGCCTCTGATTACATATTGCTGGGAATCACAAGTGGGGAGAGTGCTGTTGTGGTCAGATCCTGCTTGCAGGCTTCCCACAAAGGTCTTCTTGGCCACTGTGGGAACAGGATACTGGGCTAGATTGGCCCTTTGAGAGCTCATCTTATGTTCTTGTTATTTAAAAATATATACAGTGGTACCTCAGGTTACAGATGCTTCAGGTTACAGACTCTGCTAACCCAGAAATAGTACCTCGGATTAAGAACTTTGCTTCAGGGTGAGAACAGAAATCGTGCTGCGGCGGCAGTGGGAGGCCCCATTAGCTAAGGTGGTACCTCAGGTTAAGAACAGTTTCAGGTTAAGAACAGTCCTCCAGGACAAATTAAGTTCTTAACCTGAGGTACCACTGTATCTTGAAAATGTATGGCAGGGGCACACACCTTTAGATAGCCATGACATGTTATGGCCTAATAATGACTAAAGACTCATAGGTAAAAGGGTAAAGGATGCGGGTGGTGCTGTGGTCGAAACCAACCTAAGGGCTATTAATGGTATAAGACTTACTGAAATTGCCGTGCTTCATAAAGTCTCATATTTTAGATTTTTAAAACTGTATGCTAATGAGTTTCACTCATAGAACCAGTTGCACCAACTCTTAGCAAACCATATTCTGCAGAAGAGTAAGTCAATTGTCTTATCCCAGCGATATGTCCAGCGGCACATTAGAGAGTAGCAAACTGATGAGTAGAGAACTCATTCATTTCTCTTCTGCACAAGGTCCAGATCAGGGATGCAATTTGCAAGAACACCACTATAGTCCAGTATAGTGATTAGACTAATGGATCTCTGTACAGTGGGACAATACTGTAATCCCATTTTAATAATGATAGTTCGAGACTTCACTGGGAGCTGTACTTAAAACGCCTGGGGGCCACTATGCTGGGAATGGTTGCTCTCCATGGTTGCCATACAAGTGCTATTTCCCTGTGAGTTTCTGCTGCTTAAACAAACACTGCTTGCATTGGATTAGCATACACCAAACTAGGTAGACAACCTGCTGTCCTGCAGATGTTGTGGGCTACAACTCCCATCAGTCTTAGCCAGCATGGCCAATGATGGAATTTGTACTCCAAAATAGTGGCAGTGCAGGCTACCCTTGAATTAAAACAATACAATAAATCGCCATGGCCTCCGAGTCAGATTTACTCTGTTGGTGGCTGCTAGCAACAGCAAAAGAAAAAAAGACAATCAATTGTTACTTAGGAAGAGAAATGCTCAAGAGAAGGTGGAAATGAAAATTGATGGTCTGTGTACCTCAAAACAATGGTCACTGTCGTTAATCTGACTATCGCTGCATGCTGTGCCTCTGAATTAATACTGAGCTATAAATGTCAGCCTTGAAATAATTTCATCTGGAGTCCTGATGTGCTGCCATTTGCTGGAGAATATGCTTGCAAGCTGTGTAACACTGAATAAGGTGAGAGACTAGGAGAGCTTTCTAAGGCTCGGCAGGAACGTTCCCCGGCAGGAAATACATTATAGTTGTGCGGACAATGGGCCATGGTGATGACATCCCAGTTGGGGATTTTTTAGTTGGGTAAGAGTCGAAATGTAAATGGGCAGAGGGAGGAATATTTCATCTAGAAGTCCTGAACCATATAAATATGATGGCATCAATCCTTCATCTTTTTCTGTGTGTGCCTTTACCTCAATACCTGTGTTTGCATGGAAGGATCCACAACCAGAGACATGGCTGATGTTGACAGCTATGACTGTGCTCATCACTATGGCATAAGGATGAGGGAGAAATCAGATTCACATTTCTAGGCAATAAGCTAGCTAATTTGAACTTTCTGAAACAATGAATGAACTGGAATGCAGCTATCTCTCAGCATCAGCGCTCCTCTGGATTTTGAAATACAGTGCTCCAACAAAAAGTACCAAGATGTATTCCAAAAAGTTGTTAGGAGACCCTTATTCCCCCCAAGAGCTACAATTCCCAGAGTGCATTAACAGTCACAGAATCATAGAATTGTAGAGTTTAAAGGGACCACAGGGAGTCATCGAGGCTCAAACCCACAACCTTGAGATTAAGAGTCTGATTCTCTGCTGACTGAGCTATCCCAGTCAATCCCTCTTCCCAAGGAACTCTGGGAATTGTAGCTCTGGGAGGGGAATAGGGGTCATCTAACAGCTTTCAGCACCCTTAACAAACTACAGTTCCTAGAGTTCTTTGGGGGAAGCCATGACTGTTTATAGTCAAATACTAGTACTTTAAATGTATGGTTTGAATGTAGCCATAGATATATTCAGCTTCAAGTCACTGTATGGGCAACACATTCTTACAAACCCATTTCCTGAGTATGCATTTTGCCATTTAAATTAAACCTAAACCCAATTGCATTTCCTCCCAATTTCTGTTGAGGAGCCCTTATTACATGGATTGTTTTTTTTAAAAAAATGGAAACACAAGTTGGAGATAATTGGGAGCCCTGAGAAAATGCTCTTATTTTCATGAAACAAGCAAATGAAAGCAACACCCCTGGGAGCGCAAAATACAAACATATTTTTTTCTAGCTAAAAATAATAATTGCAATAAACATATATATTGTCTAGGGAACAGTCCCTCCTCACCTCTGTGCTTCATCCATCACTTCCTACCAAGCAGAAATGAAATACAATAATTTAAAAGCAAATTTATTACATTTAATAAAATCACATCAAAAATCCAATGTGATAAATATTTTAGATTCACTGTTATTTCCTCAGAGTATTGTTACATTATTCATAGGATGTATGTTCTATGAGGGACCCCCTTTTCACATATACAAATGTTTAGAATTAGAGTTCTCAGAAAACTCTAGGGCAAAATACTGGACTCACATGGGGATAAGCCCTGCTGAATTCAATGAGACTTACTTCTGAGTAGACATGCATATGATTATGCTAAGTGTGCAAATAATTTATTTTCAATTGTTCTTTATGTAATCATCTTTAGTTTTTCCTTTGGATTGAATTTTTACTTCTAGTAACGCACAAGTTTGCAGCTCAGATTTTCAGATGTTTATCAAAAGCAGAGGTGGGGAACCTGTGGTTCTGCAGATGTTGTTGGGCATCAAGAAGAAGAAGAAGAGTCAACTCTCATCAACTCTCATCAACTCTCATCAGCTCCAGTCACCATGGGTAATGGTCAGGGATGATGTGAGTTGCAGTCTGACAAAAGCAGGAGGGTCCCTGATTCCCCATCTCTGCTCTAACATACTATGAAATATCATCAGCATCAGCAGTCATAATGTAGTTTAAGGTGGGACATAAGCTAATTGTCACCATTTTTTTTTGTGCCATGGTAATAGGGCCCGAAGTTATGCTGAAATAAATAAGTTTACTTTCTAATAAATCATCAAAATAAGATTGGCTGCTCAGGAGAGCTTCTCCTTGAATCATTTGCTCCTGAAGAAGAGCGGGGAATATTCAAAGACAATTTATTAGTGCAAAAAAAATAAACCAAAGCCATTTCAGTCAGTTTTGGGTCTTGGCCTAGTGGAAACAGGATCATTCTAAAGAGACCCAGGCCACTGTGGAGACCCCTAAAGTGCTTCAGATCTTTGGATGTTTTAAATTTTGCTATATAAAGTGTATCTGTGGAAATTTAATAATTTCTTCTCAGGCTTTGCCATATATTGAAAATACTAGAGTGAGGAGAACAATCAGAGTGAGTGATTTTACCAGGGGAGCTTGTCAATCAGATCTCTTTGGCAAAAGGATATTAAAGTAATGTTCTTGTCTGTTTTTGCACTCTTTCCTAGTTCTGTTACTAATTGTTGTTGTTTAGTCATTTAGTCGTGTCCAACTCCTTGTGACCCCATGGACCAGAGCATGCCAGGCACTCCTGTCTTCCACTGCCTCCCGCAGTTTGGTCAAACTCATGCTGGTAGCTTCGAGAACACTGTTCAACCATCTTGTCCTCTGTCATCCCCTTCTTCTTGTGCCCTCAGTCTTTCCCAACCTCATGGTCTTTTCCAGGGAGTCTTCTCTTCTCATGAGGTGGCCAAAGTATTGGAGCCTCAGCTTCATGATCTGTCCTTCCAGTGAGCGCTCAAGGCTGATTTCCTTAAGAACGAATAGGTTTGATCTTCTTGCAATCCATGGGACTCTCAAGAGTCTCCTCCAGCACCATAATTCAAAAGCATCAATTCTTCGGCGATCAATCTTCTTTATGGTCCAGCTCTCATTTCCATACATTACTACTGGGAAAACCATAGCTTTAACTACACAGACCTTTGTTGGCAAGGAGATGTCTCTGCTTTTTAAGATGCTGTCTAGGTTTGTCATTGCTTTTCTCCCAAGAAGCAGGCTTCTTTTAATTTTGTGACTGCTGTCACCATCATGGAACCCAAGAAAGTAAAATCCCTCACTGCCTCCATTTCTTCCCCTTCTATTTGCCAGGAGGTGATGGGACCATTCTGTTACTTGTACTTACTGGAAAAATGCTGGAAAGCCAAGTCCTTCTGCCTCTGTGTCACATGCCCAGATTACTTTCTTAGGGGCTTCTCTGTGGTATATGCAATTTTCATCTTAATAAATCCTTGGTGGAAAAATGGCCATTTAATCCATGGCTGCAAAGGCAGATATTTTTCCTTGCAGACATGGCTTCAATGCGGCTGCAAAGGAAGAATCAGGCTGTCATAGGATGAAAGGTGATTCATAGGTAGGTCATCTGTCAAAATATCCCACAGAGGGCTGGCCATTTCTGGAAGCAGCCCAGTAACTGGACCCAGTATTCTAGCCCTGCTGTCAACAGACTGGCAGCTGTCATGACATCATTTCCACTGTAACTTACAAAGGCCTCAAAATTATTTTCTGTCATTGAAGTTAATGTGTTTGCTATTTGTTTCAGCCGCCACAGTCTGTGCGCCTTAAAGGGTCTCAAAACAGTGCAACAGGAAAAGAAACAAACCCGTAACAGGATTGTTTGCTCGATCAAAGTGCTAGACCTCTCAAATATGCTGGCATCTTTGAAATGGAGCCGCTTTTTACAAGCAGGCAAGACATTCCCAACATTTGGAATGTTGACCATATTGTTTTGGATTGGTTTACAAAGTGAAAGAAGCATGACTAATGGAAGGCCTTGCGCTGGTCAAATAAAAATAAGTACATCTGGGTTGTCAAACTATGGAGTGTGTTTCATTGGTGTTATCGTAAAAGTTGATCTTCCAAAGTTCAACTGAGTATGGAGGGATTTGCTGAGTTGTTTTCACTGTTTTTTTGCCCTCTGTTACAACTTCTTTAAGGAATGAATGGGAAACAAAGGGCTTGTGGTTAGGATCACTGTTCTGGGAATCATGATCGGTAGGCTGAGAATGGTGATGCACCATTGGAAATGGCAGATATTTTAATTAAAATTTCAAAGAAAATGAAATCACCAGTCATCCACGTCTGCAAAGCCATAAAAGCAATGCAACACAATCAAAACAGAATACAAAATGCAGATGTGTGAATGCCTGGGGATTAACCATCCAGAAAAAGAGGTATTTGTGCATACTGCTTACATAGTACACAGTTTCTATAGAATGACACTGGAGCCTTTTGCAGGCATTCTAGTTAGAATTATGTTTGGGAAAACATGGATGAATGTGCTAGCTTCTCCCTACCCACATATCAGCATCATCATCAACCCCCATTTCAGGGGTGACCAATCTTTTTTAGGGGGGCAATGGGCACATCTGGAATTTTGAGGAAGTGCCATGGTTGCCAGGCACAAAATGGCTGCTTTGTTTGTTTGTTTGTTTGTTTGTGTATGTATGTATGTTGCATAACACAAAATGGCTGCCACATCTAAAAATGAAAACAAAATGGTGCAAGCATGCCTTCCCACTGGTGGAAAAAGGTACCTACATCAGCTAACTCTTCACATCTCTGCATTCTGTCCAGGATAGTAAGGAGAGTGGGTGTCCAGTCATGGCATCCAATGAAATGTGGGCATGTTTAAAAGTGTTTGTTCAATGTACAACAGGTCAAGCCAGTGCAAACAGGAACTGAACTGAAATGGCAAGTGTGCATTGCGGATTCTTGCAGGGATATTGACTGACACCTTTTTCAGGCAACAGAGGGGGTACTGGTGGGAACGCTGTTTTTTGTCGGTGCCAAGCTAGAGCCTCCTGTTCCATGAGTTAGATTCAGATGTCTGCAGTGGGGAGCCTACTTTCCTATATAGGCTTCCCATGAGATGTAGTCTCCTGGAAGATAGGGTTCTGAATCATTTGGGCAGCCTACATGCATAGAAAAGACTTTGGACATATGTAGAAAGCCCACTTCAGAAGTAGACAGTGAGAGGGGATCGTGAGCCTAGTGTTCTCATCTTCTCTTTCATTCATTGCATAAGCAGTCTGAATGACTTAGTAGGGTTTGGCCATGCGTAGATTTGGCTACTACAGAATTTTGAATAACTCAGTTTAGATGAAATGATAACTGCTGGATTCCAAAGCTCTTGGTGGAGTGGACCAATCATGCTCTTCATTAAAAGGTAGAGGGTATCTTTCTCCAGTATATAGCAATCTTAAATCTCTTATTAAATGGCCATTTTCAAACACCAAGTCTATAATTCTGTACCCCTTAAGTGGGAGTGAGCCCTATTGAACTCAATGGAAATTATTTGTGAGTATATGTATATATAGCATCGTGCTGTCAATATGCTACCTTGTCAACTCGAACTACTTACGGCCCATTGAGTCCAGGTTCCTATACCTAATAGGTAGCTGTCCTCAGCGACCTCACATGGGAACAAACTGACCCAAAAAATGCCTTCTGCCATGCTGCTGATGGGCCAGTAAAGTATGCTATTGTGATCAGAAGCCAGCTGGCCAGTTCCATTGTTACCCTTTACAAATAGTTTACAGCAAGAAGGTATTGCATAAAATAACATTTTTTAAAAATAGAGAATGCTCAGGCTATTCATAACACAGGCAGAGTGGGTTGTTGGCTGGAGTTGCAAAGCCTGTTTTCCCAGCCTTTTTATTTGTTTGTACATTTTCTAGTTATCCTAACTTTGGATGTGGTTCTCCATTTCTAAAATACATAATGGTTCAGTTCATGCATAAAATACTATGATGGAAGCAATTGTCTCATCAAGCCTTCTATGCTATAAACCAAATGGATTGAATGTGAAAGGGAAGAATGACAGCTGAAAAGAAAGGAGGATGCATGTTTCAGGGACATTTTTGTCCCCAGTGAAACATACCATGCCTGGCCAGCTGCTTCTGGTGGGTGCAGAGCTGCTATGCTAGCTTACCAGGATGAAGAGAGGGAGGTTCAAGGAAGGGGAGAGGTGGGTGTGGTGGAAATGTGCTGGCAAGAGTTCTGCTGGTTCATTTGCAAGGCACCAGCCTCCACTCCACTTCTTCCTTTCTTCTTTCCCTCCCAGTAAACAACAGTCACCCTGCCGTGAAGCTAGCATAGTAGCTCCACCCCACTCAGCGAGCCACTTATGATATTCATGCTTGGGGGTGCCAATTTGAATAAAATATGGGGGGCAGCTAAGCTCCGCCCTACATAATCGGTCACAAGAGGCAACATACGGACATCATTTGAATGGAATGGAAATGTCCATCAACTTTGGGGAATTCGGACCCCTCAAATATTTTAGGGGGGGTGAATGGACCTCTGTCCCTAGGAGTTGGCTCCTATGTTCATGACACTTGGGACCTTTCTGCACTCACCTTTTGTAGTGGTATAGTTGCTTTTTGTAGTGGTATAGTTGCTTTTTTTCATCATAATCATTCAGCTACAATTCTGGAACAATGTACTAATAAATGCTTTTTTTCCCCTACCACAAAAAACCAAACCCCTGACATTTCAGAAATATCCAAAATGGATCCTCAGTATTTTTATTTGTGTGGCATGGATATAAGCCCCACACCACTTCCCGTGTGGAGGGGCTGGGGATTGATGAGCATGGCTTTGGAGATGTCTGTTTGACATCAATTCCCTTTGACCAATGTGAGTTCTTCATGTCAGAGGACAGATGTGGCATCTTAACCAAAGAGGATGCAAAGGGCAGCTGCCCACCCAGCAACCAGGCAACAGCCAACTTTGGATTTTGTTTTGCTTTTCAGAATTTTCTAGGATGGAGAAAATCAAGAGACAACGTTATGAGAGTGACACCCCAATTTTTTTTGGACTTGAACAGCCTCAGACTCAAAGTAAAGCCCAGTGTGGACAAGTCCTCGCTGTCTAATAAAAGTGGTGAATGACCAAACGTTCAGACAATCAGCTTCAAAATCAGCCCTTGGAATAGTGGACAAAAACAGTGAAAGGTAAGTGTGAAAAGACACTTTAGGCAGGGCTGCAAAAATTCCTGGCAGAAGTGGGGCTGGCAATTGATGTATACATGCAACATCGTGTCTGGATCCAAACCCAAGCCTCATGTCTTGTGGTTGCTATGTTCACCATGCTTCATTCTGTATCATAGCAGGCCAGTTAGTACTATTTGCCACTCTGCATTTCAATTCTTTGTTCATCTTAAGAAAATTGTGGCACTTAAAAGAATTCAGTGCAAATCAAAAGACATATCTTGCCATTTGAAGTTCTTACTAGAGAGTTCAGAAGCAAAAGATTATTTGATGTGGGAGGGATTTCAGCTTTTCTGTCACTAACTATAATTAGCACAATAAGACAAATGGGCTTTCCAACATTAGATCTCACAACAGTGACACATATAGATCTCTTGTATTTGAAGCGGATTTAAATAGATACAACATTTTGTGATTAACGCATCCAAGCCAGTTTGATGAGGCACAGTGGGGATGCTACCCTGGGTTTGACACTTCTTTCTAAGCAATGTTGGCTCAGCTTCATGGCATTCAACAGACATAAAACATCCTCATTTATGATTGTGGATCTAATCCAGGCCTACAAACACTTACGCCCCAAGAACAATCCAATATAATACATTAAAAATAAATAAATCTCCAGGCTGCATGGATATGGATTTTTTTCCCCTCTGCAAAGTGTGGAAATGAAGCCAAATATTTTATGAGGTTATAGTTTGTGAAGATAGTGAGGCACAGAGGCAAAGAAAACACCGGAGTCTGCTCCAACCAGACGGTCCACTGCCCACTTGACCTCTGCTGGGACAAAGGACATCATCTGCCTGGTGCCTTGACAGAAAGATGGAATATAAAAGTACTGGATGAATAAACAAACCCGCATGTTAATGGTTGAATTTTAAATTTTGTTAATGCAGTTAGCTGCCTTGGTTTGCTGAAAGACAGGATACACATCTTTTAAATCAATCACTATTAATCAATCATGCATATGGACTCAATCAAGATCAATGAGTTGGGTCTCAGTTAAGAGATTGATGTGGATAACAAGTAGGTTGCTGCACATTCTTATCCCAAGATTCCAGCCTTCCAACAGGACGATTTGGAAGGATGGAGGTTGAATGGAAGTCCTCCTTCTGTTGTGTCCCCTGATGAAAACGTCAAGAGGCTCACGAGCACCAAAAGTGGCAGCATCTGATCCTCTGAGCACTGATGCAGCGCCAGGGGTTGTCCATCCATTTCACCACCTAAGGCGAAACAGAAATGTGCTGCCCCCTGCATCCTCTTCCCCACCACTTCCACCACTACCAGAATGCTCCCCCCCATACAACTGGAACACCCACTATCCTGGGGCTGAGAAGATGAATGGCAATGTTGTGTGCAGGAATTCGCATCCCGGTGTGTGTGCAGGAATTTTCATCATAGAAGTGCTGGAGAGTACAGAGTTATGCAATCCCCAAGCCAAGGAGATAAGTAACTATACAACCTTTAGAAGATGGTCTTCAGGGAAGGAGGTGGTCTCTCCGATATTTAGGCCCTAACAGTTTAACATTTTGAACACTAGAGTGAGCATACCCTCCAACCTTTCTCCAATGAAAACAGAGATGTCAATAATAATAATAATAATAATAATAATAATAATAATAATAATACTATTGACCAGTTTCTGATGGAAATAGGGACATCATAAGGAAAAGCAGGACATTCAGGGATCAAATCAGAAACCAGGACGGCTTCTGTAAGTTTGGGACTGTCCCTGGAAAATAGGGACACTTGGAGGGTCTGTAAAGCATGTGAAGGTATCTGAACGCTGAAAGCACTATGCAAATAGTGAATCTTCTTATGACATAGATAGGGTCACATTCTCGTTTCTAAGCAGGGCTATCTTTACCCTGGGGTGCAAGGGATGCGGGGCACCCGGGTGCTGAATTCTGGTGGGTACCAGGCACCCGCCATTGAAGCTGCCTAAGCTCTTAACTATCTACCTGTTATGAAATAATAAATAATTTTGATCAAGCTAGAAAAACAAAATACATATATACCTAGGTATTACCGAAATGTATACCTACTGTTTCACTAAAGGACTTTCGACTTTGTGGGCTCATTTACCAAAGACGTGCCATGCCAGCGGTGGTACTTGTCATTCACAACAGTGGCGCTTAACTCAACAGTGGCGCTTGCCATTCTCAAAGACGCAGTGCACACGAAATTAACTCTTACATCATAATAAAAGTTAATTTGGGGGCTAAACTAAATTTGGGGGCACTGGGCAGAACTTTGCACCCTGGCGACACATATGCTAAAGACTGCACTGTTTCTAAGCACTAGATGCAGACATTCAGCACTGGGAGTCACATGTGGGACTCTGTTCACATGCATAACCTCCACTGGATCAAGGAAGATTATAAAATTCACATGTTTGTGGGTTTCACAGTTGCAACCACTTTGTAGACCATGTGATGCAAACTGACTGAGATGCCTTATGGATCCAACGTCCCTTAAGGATAGCATGTGCCATTTTCTGACCCACTGATGTGCACTTTTATCTGCCATTATTTTATTTCTATATGACCTGCACAACCCGTTGTATCCAGGGTAAAATCACCATCCCAGTCCAAGAATGTCTTAATCCTTGCTGATCTTGCATATGGCTAACTGCACATTTATTTTGCATTTGGTTGCACTAAAAACGCCCCTTGGCATCATCTCTCCCTTGGATACGTCGGGGTCCTGGAAAATTAGTTCCATGTACATTTTAGGAAATCTTGCGAACAGCTGCGTTTTTCCATTCATGATGGTTTCAAAGGCTGCATAAAGGAATGAAAGCCAAATGAGGCAAAGTTTAAGGGAGAAAACATGTGTGTGACTGTTGGCCAAAGAAAAGGAACAGCTCTGTTTTTAGGGAAGCAGGGAACATTTCTGCAGACAAGAGAAGAAAAGTCAGGCACAAATTAGAAGCCACAAGCCAGATGATTAGTTGGTCTAAACACAGATGCATTAAATAACAACAGGCCCCCAATCCAGAAATATTGACATGCAACAATGGGAGAGTGATAGACTGCTTAGAGGGGAGGGGGTACAATCACCCAGGGTGAAATTTAAAGTGTTCACACTAGGCCCTCCAAGTGTCCCTATTTTCCAGGGACAGTCCCAGATTTACAGAAGCAGTCCCAGTTCCTGATTTGATCCTGGAAGGTCCCACTTTTCCTTAGGACGTCCCTATTTTCATTGGAGAAATGTTGGAGGCTATGGAGTTATGTGACCCCTGAGCCAAGGAGATAAATAACCTTTAGCAGACATCTGAAGGCAGCCCTGTAGAGGGAAGTTTTTTAATGATTAATGTTTTATTATGTTTTTATATAAGCTGGAAGCCGTCCAGAGTGGCTGGGGCAACTCAGTCAGATGGGTGGTGTATAAATACAGTGGTACCTCTGGTTAGGAACTTAATTCATTCCAGAGGTCTGGTCTTAAGCTGAAACCGTTCTTATCCTGAGGCGCCTCTGGCAGACGATTTCCATTGCATCCTGGGTAAAAGTTTACTTCCGGGTTGGCGGAGTTCATAACCTGAAGCGTTTGTAACCAGAAGTATTTCTTACCAGAGGTACCATTGTAATAAAAATAATTATAATTATAATTATAATTATAATTATAATTATAATTATAATTATAATTATTATTATTATTATTATTATTATTATTATTAAGATCCTTAGGTTTAACAGAAAAATGTTGGAGGGTATGTTCGAAATGTTAGGGCCTAAATATCTGAGAGACCATCCCTGAAGACCATCTCAGATGTAAAGACAAGCAAGGCAGCCTTCTTGGTAGAGCTCCACCACCCTCAGAAGGTTAAGGTGTAGAGACCTGGGTGAGAGCATCTTCTGTGGCAGCCCCATACCTGTGGAATTCCCACACCACAATGCTGCATCTGGCATGAAATGAACTGCCATGTGAATGCAGCCTAAGATAAAGGACAAGGCAGCACACAGGCACAACATTTCCACTAATGGAGTGGACTGGATTGGCAGCTGAATTCTACTTTCACATTGGGAGCAGGACAGCGTTCCCACCACACCTGAGAGCAGCAGAGTGGGCCACATGGTGTATACAACTAGTGGCTACTATTGCTGCCATCCTTGATCTGCATGTGCCACATGAAGCACGTGCCATACTCTGCCTGTTGTCAGGGCTGGCCCTGGCAATGAGCTAACTCCAGGAACAGCACATACAACCATATGCAGCCATGGTCCTGATCTATTCATCAGGTGCAATATATAAATTAAGATTTCACCCTATGCATTTATCTCATTTCTTCATGCTGACTTGGCTCAGCTGGTGAACCAACTGTCCAGAAGATCTTCCTACAAGATCTTATACTTACATAGTAGGCCTAGAATCAGCTTGGCCTAGATTACTGTGTTTCCCAAACTTGGACCTCCAGCTATTTTTGAACTACAGTTCCCATCATCCCTGACTACTGGTCTGGCTACCTAGGGATGATGGGAGTTGTAGTCCAAAAAGAGCTGGCAATCCAAGGTTGGGAAACATTGGTCTAGAATCAGTACCTTAAACACAAGACCTGCTTTTGCAAATGTCTAGCGAGATATACAATTATTTTATGCCTAATGTGGACTAACAGCTGGATGGCAATTTTACCCAGAAGACTTTCTGAACATATGGGCTTTTGAAATGTTACTGGTTTCTTGTTTCCCTTATACAGCACACTACTGGGCTGTCCACAGTTCCTCAGCTCTCTCACAGACTGATTATGAGAGGCTAACACAGGACACCTCTCACCAGGTCCTCACCACCCCTCCCCTGGAATGTGGTGGTGGGTATGAATATATATTTTTTATGCTTTCAGTTGAAACCAAGTCATGGTCAGACCACATCTCCACACCTGAGATGTGTTTACATTGGAAATAGTTCATATGTAAATAAAAAAAAAAGGAGAGAGAGAAAAGAAAAGCATCCAAGCTTAGGTCTCTCAAGCAAATAGTTTCCAGTTTTACTATTTTTAAGTTGGTGTTATGGTAAACTTTGCTCCATATTTTGAAGATTGCTGTTTAGCAAGAATCTCCGGAAAGAAAACAAAAGCAAGCAAACATGCCGGACATTCTTTCCACAGCATCTGTTAAATTTGATGATCGCAGGAGAATTTGTGTGCATTTGGCCATAAAGTTGAAACCTAATTGTGAGATTAATTAACTACTGGTTGCTTGGTGTTAAGATGAACTAAGATATTCACCCCAGAAGCATTTCATGCAGAGCCTACCAAACCTGTGAAACCGAGGACAATGTGTGGCTTAGGAAGAAGTGGAAGAAACACTTTTTAATGGTTTGGGTTTTTTTTAATAAAACAAGCTATGTATTGCATTCTCTTTTGTCTGTGATTAAAAGTCAAAGTATTTGGATTGTACTTCCTGTATGAGAGGACACAGGTGGCGCTGTGGGTTAAACCACAGAGCCTAGGACTTGCTGATCAGAAGAATGGCGGTTCAAATCCCTGCGACTGGGTGAGCTCCCATTGCTCGGTCCCTGCTCCTGCCAACCTAGTAGTTCGAAAGCACATCAAAGTGCAAGTAGATAAATAGGTACCACTCCGGCAGGAAGGTAAACGGTGTTTCCGTGTGCTGCTCTGGTTCGCCAGAAGTGGTTTGGTCATGCTGGCCACCCGGAAGCCATACACCGGCTCCCTCGGCCAATAAAGTGAGATGAGCGCCGCAACCCCAGAGTCGGCCACGACTGGACCTAATGGTCAGGGGTCCCTTTACCTTTACCTGTATGAGAACACTTTCAAAGTCCTTTTATAGCACAGTCCTATAAATGTCAACTCAAAAGTAAAACTCATTGAGTTTAATTGGTTTACTCCTGTGTAAGTGGAAATAGGGTTGCAGTCTTGCTTGGAAATGTTTCAATGGAACCTGATTCTAAATATATTACGTCCCACAGAAGAGTATAAGAAAATTCATACTGGATCAGTCCAAAGGCCTATCTATTCCAGCACTGGATGAGTTGGGTCTGGAAAGCCCAACGCAAGACATGAACACAATAGCCCTCTCCCATCCTTGTTGCCACAATTTCCACAATTCCCATTTAAAGTCATCTATATTGGTAGCCATCACTACATTTTATGGTCCCAAATTCCGAACTTTAACTAAGCACTGTGTGAAGAAATAGTTCCTTTTGTTCATCTTGAATCTCCCATCATTTGGCTTCACTGAATGAGACTAGGTTCTCGTGAGTGACAGAGAAAAGCTTCTCCCTACCCACTTTCCCACACAATGCCTCATTTTATACCTCAGTCAAGTTTCCCCTTTTATCTAAGCTGGAAAGCTCCAAATGCTTTAACCTTCTTTCTAAGGGAGTTGCTTCACAAAGTCATACATTTCTGAACTTGATGGTGCTGTTATGCATCCATACACATACCCCCATCTGCACTGTGATGCTCGTTCAAACCCTACTGAATATATTCTTTAATATGATTTGAGCGAACTTCGCAGTGCAGATGAGAGTGTGCATGCAGACGCATAAGCGAATCACCATTTGAATGACTTACTCAGGGCCAGCAGTTACTACATGTTGTTACATGTGACTAGTTTCCCATGTTAAAGATATTAGTTTAAGATGCATTGAAGTTTGAAAAACTTACCTATAGGTTTGCATTTGCAAAGTTGAGAAGTTTGTATTACACAGGAGGTTTCTGTCTGGCAAATGTGGCAGAAAAGATTGGATGTTTCTATTAGGCTAATAGATGACTTGTTGCTGGAAACCTGAGAGATCTCTCACAACAGGAAGGTGAAACCTGAGAAGTCAGCATTGAAGGTAGCTGCAAAAGTAAGAACTCAGCTCAGTACTGTTGAACAAGCAAGTTGCTTAGGAACAACTCAGCTCAGTACTGTTGAACAAGCAAGTTGCTTAGGAACACTCTCTCTCTCTCTCTCTCTCTCTCTCTCTCTCTCTCTGGGACCAGAGAGTGGAAAGTTGAGTGGACTGCATTAAGGACTAAAAAGAAGGCTTCACTTGCTTGTTTAAAACAACATGTTACTTTGTACTTTGCAGCATTTATTTGTAAAAAATTGCTTTAAGATTGTTTCCAGTAAAGCTTTGAAACTCATGAACACAGTCATTTCTACACTGCACAAGGTCCAGATCAGGGATTCCTCTGGCGGCAACTTTAACAGCCCACAGATACAACTGGATTGGGAATAGTGCAATTAGGATTAATGTGTCAGCCTGCTTTGTCTAGGAGCAGAAATATTTCAACGAACTAGGAAAATAACACACACACACACACACACACACACACACGTTTATATTTCCTATTGGCCCAAAGTAGTGATAATGAAGTGGGGGGCATGCAGTCAGTCACTGGAAGTTCAGCCAATGGGATGAAGAAGGTGATGTCTTGTTGCTAAGATGACTTGAACCTCGGAGGCATTGCTCCAGTTTAAGACTTGCCAAGGGGAAATAAGAGGGATGGGCTATCTAGTACAGGGTTGGCCACTGTGGTGTTCCCAAATGTGGTTTGACTACAACTCCCATCATCCTTGACCATTGGCTGATGTGAATTGGGTGTTGGGAGGCTTCAGCGGTAGCAAAGAGGGAGAATTGAGCAACATCCTTTCCAATACTGGAGAGAGATAGCCGACATATTGGATCACCCAGAACTCATAGGATTGCACCCTTGGGTGGTTATCGAAATACCTTAGTTTCTCGGAAACTCATCCCTTTGATGGAAGTCACTTATATTCCCATTTTACAAATGAAGAAGTGAGACTGAATGGTAGTAACTTCCCAGGATAATTTGGTGGCAAGGCTGTGTTTGTGTGAGGAAACAGAAGGTGCGGTGCTATGACACTTGGTTGGGCGTAGGCCCCAGTCGACACAGTGGGTCATAGTTCTGAGAAAACAGGCCCAGGTTAGCGCCGCACATTTCCAAGGCACATGGGTCCGCTTGCTGTGGAAATGTGGCTTTTGTGGTTTCAGCTCTTTTTCACGGAGGGAGGGAGATGCGAGACTGACTTCCTTGAATTGTTCAGCAACACCATATGTACAACCGAATGCTGTCTTTGTTCAGGCTTGCAGCCATTTCACCACGCCGCCTTGTGCTTGATTCTAGACACATTGCACCAATCTGCTTGCTAAATCGAGGCTCGTTATGTCTCCCTTTAGTACTGTGCCAGTCTCCGCCTCGCCTCTGACAGAAGCTTGGCAGCTCCTGCAAAAGACCCAAAAGCGGGGGTAAAGCAGAGAGACCCGCAAGCAGGATCCAATAGCGAGGGAGGAGAGCTGGCAGGCAGAAATGGAGCACGGATAATATCACCAGCAATCAAGGCTTTGCACCGGGTGCCAGGGACATCTCACTGAATTCCACCAGGCAACTCATTGCCGGATTTTACATCCAGAAACACAGCCTCTGTATTCCTCCCCAGCACAAAATGGTGGCTTAGAGCCACAGCAAAACATCGTGCATGGCTCAGAAGGTCAAAACCAAATTGAGAAAGGAAGGTAATTTCCAAGTTGTTTGTTTCACCCCGAGAAGAAGTGCAATATGTATTCATCTGGAAATCATTAGCTTAAAAGAGCAGTCTGGGAGAAAACTATTTATATACGGTATTTTAAAATTGGAAAACAACGCAGCATCTTGTATTTACTTGACATTGTTAACCCAAATAACAGAACAGGTGGTACACAAAGCCTTTAAACCGGATTTAAGCTATGATCCTATACTGACAACTTACAATGTAGTGTGACTTGGAGACCTTTGTGACTTACAAGTCTAAATAACAACAACAACCTCAGAGTAAGGCTCATTAATTTAATGGGGCTTACTTCTAAGTAGATAAGACTACACTGTTGCATTAGTAAAATGCTTTCCTGCAATACGATTCAGTTCATCTAGAGAGTTACAGTCTATACTTACCCAGTGAAAATTATTGATGCATTTACAATTATATCCAATTTTTCATCCATCATGGAAATCTATACTTATTGTTCCCCATACAGGCGCTGACCAGACCCAGACCTTGGCTTCAGCAAGGTGGTGACCACATGCATATTTAAGATAACAATTCTGAATATTATGAAGCAGATTCTCAGCAGTGGAATAATAAAACCATTTCTACCTGAAATTTGCAAGCCTCTTTCCATCTTTGAGCTATTAAGATCCTTGCTGCCGTAGTCGCGTAGTATATCATTTTGCAATCCTCCTTCCTTATCTCTCGTTGTAATATTCCTAATAGGAAAGTTTCTGGTTTTTTCTTAAACGTGTACTTTAATATTTTTTTCAGTTCTGTATATATCTTTTCCCAGAACTGTTTTATCTTCCCGCACTCCCACCACATGTGGTAGAACGTGCCCTCTGCGTCTTTACATCTCCAACACTTTTTGCTAACCTTGTACATTTTTGAGAGTTTTACAGGTGTCAAATGCCACCTATAAAACATTTTCATAACGTTTTCTTTTATCGCCGTACACGCTGTGAAATTCAATCCATCTTTCCATAGTCTTTCCCAGTCCTCGTATTGTATACTGTGGCCCACGTCTTTTGCCCAACAAATCATCACTGATTTCACCTCCTCGTTTCCCAAATTCCAGTCTAACAGCATCCTATATGCTTTAGATATATTTTTCACCTTACTGTTTATTATTTCCGTCTGGAATTTTGAGTCATTGTCTACATACCCTCTTTCTTTGATGTCTCTGCTAAACATCTGGTTAATCTGTTGGTGACTAAACCAATCGTATACGTATTCTCTAATCGTCTCGTAGGGTTTAATTCTCCATTTCCCATCCACTTTAATTACTAGTTGGTTGTATGTTACCCGGTTACCTCCCATATTGATGGTTTTCCTATTTATTATTTCGAGTGGTGCTAACCAATGGGGTGTTTTCGGTTCTAGTATGTTTTTATATCTCTCCCACACTTCTATTATCGGACCTCTAAAGATATGATTTCTGAAGAAACCCCAACAGTAGAGGAGTGGAGAAGCAAATTAACAGAATATGCAGAGCTAGATAAACTAACGGGAAAGATTAGATATATAAAAGATCAAGTGTTTATCAGGGACTGGGGAAAATATGCAAACTATCTGGAAAACATCAGTGATGGGCAAATAACGCTAAGGGGGTTTAGAGAAGTATTGTGATTGACTAAGGTTATTGTATAAGGAAAATAGAGATCAACAATGGATACAATGACAATATAAAGGATGAAACGTGTGACCGTATTTATTGACTTCGTATGATTCGCGGTCAGGCTGAAGGAAGTCCCAAAACAAAGAAATATGTTATGAAAAAACTAAGGAAACAAGAATTTTGTGTGCTCTTTCTGTTTGTTGTGATTGAGAATTTCTGTATTTTTCTTTGTATGTTTGTGTTTTGTTGATTATTTGTGTGCATGTTGTCTTTGTGGAATAAAAAAAAAAAGAAAAAAAAAAAAGAAATTTGCAAGCCTCTTGGTACATCTTGCTTCAGGCCTTTAACAAACACAAGAGTTCTGGCAGTAAGCAGAACAGAGAGCTAATGAAACTTCATGTTCCAATAGGTTGCACATTGAGAAGAAAGAGCAATTGAAAAAGCAAGCCAATAGATTTGTTTTTCAGAAACTGCTGGCTGCATATACAGTGGGGGGCATGAATGGCTCTTGATGATACTAATTGTCCCCCTTTTACATATTACAACTCTAGACTAGTTTCTTTCGCACCGTAGATCTGAAGCATATGTTTACAGAGATTTGAAATGTGGTTAGATGACAAATTGTCAATCACAAAATTTGAAAAAGTTCCCAGTTTTTGTCCATCTATCCCACGCTGAGGTACATTCTAATGGCGAGGAGCCTAATTGATCATTGTCCCCCCTACCCTGCAGGCCAAGTACAGGTAATTTTGAGGTGAAGGTCCTGAGGAGGAGATTGCTGGATGAGTCTGCATGAGGGACAACCAGGCTTTCTTTTCTCTGTTTCAACTATTGCAACTTGATCAGGCAACAACCATTTGCCAGAAGGTCAGGTAAGCATATCTGGTTTTGACCTATAAGGCCTTAAACGGCTCAGGACCGCAATGCCTCTTCCCATATGAACCTAAGGTAAAGGGACCCCTGACCATTAGGTCCAGTCGTTACCGACTCTGGCGTTGCGGTGCTCATCTCGCTTTATTGGCCAAGGGAGCCGGCGTACAGCTTCCGGGTCATGTGGCCAGCATGACTAAGCCACTTCTGGAAAACCAGAGCAGCGCACGGAAATGCCGTTTACCTTCCCGTTGGAGAAGTACCTATTTATCTACTTGCACTTTGACGTGCTTTCAAACTGCTAGGTTGGCAGGAGCAGGCACCAAGCAACGGGAGCTCACCCCGTCACAGGGATTCAAACCGCCGACCTTCTGATCGGCAAGTCCTAGGCTCTGTGGTTTAACCCACAGTGCGACCCGCGTCCCATATGAACCTACACTGACCCTAAAATCATCTTCTGAAGCCCTCCTTCGTGTGTCTCCTCCTCGAGAGATTCGGAGGGTGGTAACACGAGAGCGGGCCTTTTCTGCAGTGTCTCCCCGTCTGTGGAATGCTCTCCCCAGGGAAGTCCATCTGGCACCTTCATTATACACCTTTAGGTGCCAGGTAAAAATGTTCCTTTTTAACCAGGCCTTTAGTTGACCTGACTGACATCCTTTACCCTTTTAATTTTTTTGGGGGGGGGGGTGTTATTGGATTGTTGGTTTTATCCTTATTATGTATTTTGTGGTTTTATATCTTGATTTTATTCTGTGAACTGCTCTGAGACCCCGGGGAATAGGGCAGAATATATATAGTGGTACCTCAGATTAAGAACTTTATTCATTCTGGAGGTCCGTTCTTAACCTGAAACTGTTCTTAACCTGAGGTACCACTTTAGCTAATGGGGCCTCCCGCTGCTGCCATGCCGCCGCCGTGCGATTTCTGTTCTCATCCTGAAGCAAAGTTCTTAACCCGAGGTACTATTTCTGGGTTAGTGGAGACTGTAACCTGAAGTGTCTGTAACCTGAGGTACCACTGTAAATTCTAGTAACAACAACAACTACAACTACAACTACAACTACAACTGTTGGAAGCATAGGTTCTAGAAAGACTGGACAAGTTAAAGACCACATAAAGTGAGGGAAGGTAAAGCTCAGAGAAGGAGTAAAACTGAAGCCATGGATTTGTACCTATAGCATCCCTGCTTACAACTAAGGTACTCTCTCATTTTCTGAAGATGTCCTTTATGTTCCCAATATTCCCCGCTGTCCTGTCCTCGACCCTTATTTATCCTTTTGCACAAAAATATGTTTGCTGCATACACAATTGCGCTAGCATTTGTGCCCAAACATATTCACAAATGTCAGGGAGGATTCTGAGGAGCAATGGACAGGAGAGGCAGAACAGGAGAGCACTCAGGGAGGGCAGGGGCTCAGGGATGCTGAGGAGCCCTGCAACTGCCCGAGGGCTCAGGGAAGGAAGCTCCGACTCAGGAAGGGAGGGGGCTTTCACATCAGCACAGACAAGGAGGGAAATGAAACATAAGGATCAAAGATGTCTCGTGTGATTCCCACGCCTACTTTGTTGGCACGGGAATCGTAGAAGCCACTCCCTGAATCGGACTCGATGGGTTCGGGCGCATAATGCTGAACTGTAGCTGTTCTTGTATATATGTAATAAAGACTGTAAATATCATGCTGATTGTGCCGGAGTGTTACTGCGAAGGGGAAACATCACCTTTACAACAAACAAGTTAGCAACCTGAGGCAGCTAAGGGCACCAAGATGGCCGCCACTGAGCTACAAAATTTCATGCTAACTCATGCAAAATATTGTGTTAAGAGAAAGGTCCAGGGGCCTGTAAGCAAGGTTCACATATGAAAGACCTGAAAGTAAAAGAAGTTTGCTTCTGACTTCAAGTGGTCAGCGGTAAAGAATGACACTTTAGAAATCAGGAGATAAGCAGTCAAATAAACTTAATTCACAGGTGATGTGCAATCTGTGTCATTTATGACACATTCCCATGCTTTAAACAAGGATCTTGAAATGAGAATGTGTGGAAGCAGAAGGAGAAATGAAACAGTTTAAGAGGCAATGAATCTAGAATCTAACCCTGCAGTAGTAAGCAGGCAGTGTGTTCCAATCCAGCCACAAATATTAATACTTCTTAGGTGGTTAAACTGAAAATAAGTGGAAAAGTAATAAATATTATTTTTAAAAAAAATTAAAAAAATAAACTGAAAATAAGAAGGCACTTCCCACTGGTAGCTAGAGCACTGTTTAAAAAAAGAAAAGCACAGGCACACAGGAAAGACTTCTCTGATTCATTATAAAAAGTGATCATGTTACAGGCAAGACAATCACAGCATTGAGTTTAACATAAAGCTTTTTCCAGCCTCCTCACCTCTCTGATACATCATGCATGGAAAATCTCCTTCCAGTAAATGGCATACCTGTTCCACATATAAGGGGAAAGTGTTCATGTGTGTTTTATCCACCCCCAAACCACCTTGTCTTAACCATCGTACTTACTTATACCAAGGTAATAGAGATGTGCCACAAGAGATTTTCATCTGAAACATAGGAAATTCTACTACATAAGAACATAGTCAATTAAAAATGCTTATCCACACTCTGTGTTTCATTTGCAAAGTTTATTAAAAAGCATTTGTTTGTTTGTTTTTGAATGGATTACTTTAATTTTCACTAGTTTGGAATAGCATACTCTACCAGCTTACTATCTGTTAAAAACACATACACTGGGCCTTCTGTAAAGTAAAGGTAAAGGGACCCCTGACCATTAGGTCCAATCGTGACTGACTCTGGGGTTGCAGCGCTCATCTCGCTTTATTGGCCGAGGGAGCCGGCGTACAGGGGTCATGTGGCCAGCATGACTAAGCCGCTTCTGGCGAACCAAAGCAGCGCACGGAAACACCGTTTACCTTCCCGCCGGAGCGTTACCTATTTATCTACTTGCACTTTGACATGCTTTTGAACTGCTAGGTTGGCAGGAGCAGGGACCGAGCAATGGGAGCTCACCCCATCGCAGGGATTTGAACCGCCAACCTTCTGATCGGCAAGTCCTAGGCTCTGTGGGTTAACCCACAGCACCACCTGCGTCCCATACTCTACTCTACCAGTTTACTACCTGTTAAAGACACATACACTAGGCCTTCTGTGGGGCTGGGCAAATCTTCAGTTCCACTCTGTTTCTCATTTTTCCAGTCTTAACATCAGCTTTTCATCATTCTACATCAGTTTATTTGTTTAAGTCCTTATGCAAATTCTTTAGCATTTAGCACAAGTGTATCTTGATGTACATACTTTTCTATGCAATTTTGTTTTGCAATTTTGCCCAATACACATGGGATTATTTTTGCAAAGAGCTTCCTCTGATATAATGTATTTTTCTTTGTTTTCACAAACAGAGGCATTTTTATGAACCCTTTAACCTAGTGCAGAGCTTTCCAAACTGTGTGTTGCTGTGGTGGCTGTTGCAGGGAATCAGCAGGATGCTGAGGCAGAACCTGGGGAAGAAAAAAAAGGAAAATAAAGTTATGTGAGGAGAGGGAGCTTAGGCAGTTCTCAGCGGCAGCTGCCCTTGCCTTGGTTGCCAAGTAGTGCTATGATGTGGCCAAAAATAAAAGAGCTCAGCAACTTTCGTGCCCGGATTTTCACTTTTCAAAATATGGCAACCCTATAGTTAAATGCATGCTATTAAGATAAGTAGGATCTGGAAACATAAACTATGATGGGGACCCCTGCTGCTGTTCTTCTTTTATGAAAAAAAGAACAATAATTGGATTATATTATTTCATTATCTTTTTATTTTATTTTCCCTTTTATTATTTGCCTTGTGGTTCCCATGTTGTAGGGAAAGGACAGGAAATGAGTTAAAAATATTTTAATAAAGAAAGAAAAAATAAATGAGCTAAGTAATATTCTGCTCTGCATGCCATCAATACCAACACAGTGGTACCTCGAGTTACAGACGCTTCAGGTTACAGACTCCGCTAACCCAGAAATAGTACTTGGTATGAGCTTTCGTGTGCATGCACACTTCTTCAGATACACGTGCATGCACACGAAAGCTCATACCAAGAACTAACTTAGTTGGTCTTTAAGGTGCTGCTGGAAGGAACTTTTTTATTTTGACTATGGCAGACCAACACGGCTACCTATCTGTAACCAGAAATAGTACTTTGGCTTCAGGATGAGAACAGAAATTGTGCGGTGGTGGTGCAGCAGCAGTGGGAGGCCCCATTAGCTAAAGTGGTACCTCAGGTTAAGAACAGTTTCAGGTTAAGAACGGACCTCCAGAACGAATTAAGTTCTTAACCCGAGGTACCACTGTACCTGATAAACTACAGGACAGCAAAAGCACTAGGTTCCATGCTCCAGGGCCAATGGAAAAAGTTTAGGAAGCAGCTGCAAATGGCTCTTCAGATGGAATCTTGTGAGCATTGCCTACAATTGGAGCTTATATTGCCCTAACTTTCAGGCTGTGCATCACTACTCAGATCTGGCCAAAGAAGCTTTGGTGAGATTATCTATAGCTACAAACCAAATTGTTCTCAACAATAGACTAGACTAGCTCAGGTGGTCCATTTAGAGCAAACAGGGGACTGCCTCACCAACCTCTGCCGGCTCTTAGCAAGCCCCTTCCTGCCTTATTTGCAACTGGTCCATGTTGTAGCATGGCCTGTCAGCTTCCTCTACCTCCATCTCAGTAGGGAGTAGGATAGGAACAGTAATTTTGCTGGTTCTGGCTCCACCTACTCTGTCTTGCCTTCTAACCTAGTGCTCCTAATGGACACCAGTCAACCACGGTGATAACAAACCTGGGGAACCTGTGGCCCTCCAGATACTGTTGAACTCCCATCAATCCCAGATTGCATGGCAAGTGGTATAGGCTGATGTGAGTTGGAGTCCAGCAGCAACTAGACCAGTGTTCTTCAACCTTGGGCCCCCAGATGTTATTGGATTCCATCTTCCATCATATCACTGGTTAAAATGGCTGGTGTGGATAGGGGTTGTAGGCCACCAACTTGTAGGACTCAAGCCTGCAGATCACGGATTAAGATGGCCACAGGCTGCTCCCCACTGTGAGAGAGGTCCCTATAATGTCTCTCAGGCCAGTCTAACTTATTTGTCTGACATCTGAGTACCTCAGAGATGCTCCTATTGTCCTGGATAGAAACAAAGGTGGACCTCCCCAACTTTGCTTACCTCGCAATCTGAATGAAGCCAGTTATGCCAACATTTTGTGAATAGGACAGCACCATATCTCTCATATATTGTGAGTATATTAGGAAGAGCTTCTCTGGAGCAGCCAGATTTATTAGTGTATATCTCTATTCCTATAAACAGGCATTGCTTAATGCCTCTTTTAAACATAGCAAGTTGTTGAACTATCCATTTATCTGCCAACTGTGGAAATCTCAAGGTTAATATTAGGACTATTGTAAAAGACAGAAAGTAGCTACAAGTGCAACTAGCATCTTTCATTATCGTTGTTTGACAAATGCACCATGAGCTCCTTAATGACACCATGATAAATCAATGGCAAGCTTCCTAAAAGTATTTTTAAGGAAATCAGACGTGACAAATGTCACAATTCCACCCCACCCACCCACCCCCCTGAACTGTTAACTCACAGAACAATTTGCTTACTTGCTGCTTTTCTCCAAATGAAATTCTTGCAGATTCCCTTTGATTTACTAGTCTAATTTGCAGCTATAGCAACTGCCACTATCCGCCTTATTTATGCTGCTCTGCGTTTGTCACCCAGGAATCTGTAATTGCCAATATTGTGCTTCTTTGCAAGACAAAAGGTTTTTATTTCTCCCGGCGGAAAACTACTGAGCTGTAGTACAGTTGAGCATGTAACATCTTATAGCTCAATCCTATTGCTTTAGGCCAAAATTCACCAGGAAATTCCCTGGCCACATTTTAAAAAATAACATAAAATAGAGATTGCACAAGATCATTCAGTTCAATGGGGTAGGTTCAAGAGATGTTTGCAGCGGTTTGTGCTCTTGGCTGTGATGCTTTTGTGTACTTGGCTGAGCGTAAGCCCCAAAACAGCAAGATTTACTTCTGAGTAAGCATATATAGAATTGTACTGATAGAGAAAAATTAAACCACTCTTGCTCAAAGCAATAGTATGTAATGGAATAGAGGTAGACCAATGAGGCAAGACATAAGAACATAAAAAGGACATAAGGCCAATAGCCCGTCTAGACCAACATCATCTTCTCACAGGATATTACAGGGCTTTTTTCCAGCTGGAACTCACCTGAACTAAGTTCTGGCACCTCTCAGGTGGGCACCACTGTCATTCTAACAGAACAGGGATGCAGGTGGCACTGTGATCTAAACCACTGAGCCTCTTGGGCTTGCCGATGAGAAGGTCAACGGTTCGAATCCCCATGACGGAGTGAGCTCCCGTTGCTCTGTCCCAGCTCCTGCCAACCTAGTAGTTCGAAAGCAGTTCAAGTAGATAAATAGATACCACTGCAGCAGGAAGGTAAACGGCATTTCCGTGTACCCTGGTTTCCGTCACAGTGTCCCGTTGCGCCAGAAGTGGTTTAGTCATGCTGGCCACATGACCCGGAAAGCTGTCTGTGGACAAATGCCAGTTCCCTCGGCCTGAAGCAAGATGAGGGCCATAACCCCAGAGTCACCTTTGACTGAACTTAACCATCCAGGGGTCCTTTACCTTTTTTACCTTTTCTCTAAGAGAATAAGGGAGGTGTTCAGGGTGAGTTTCGACACCCTCTTTTTCTAGAAAAATAGCACTGGGGTATTATACCATGCACATGATACCCCCCCCCCGTCTCAAAGGGGAGACAGAACTGGGCACCAATAAAAAGTATCAGACCAGGTTGAAGGCCTGGAGTTCAAGACTCTATACCATATAATAGGGGGATGCGGGTGGCGCTGTGGTCTAAACCACAGAGCCTAGGGCTTGCCGATCAGAAGGGTGGTGGTTCGAATTCCTTCAACGGGGTGAGCCCCCATTTCTCAGTCCCTGCTCCTGCCAACCTAGCAGTTCGAAAGCACATCAAAGTGCAAGTAGGTACCGCTCCGGCGGGAAGGTAAATGGTGTTTCCGTGCACTGCTCTGGTTCACCGGAAGCGGCTTAGTCATGCTTGCCACATAACCTGGAAGCTGTCTGTGGACAAATGCCAACTCCCTCGGCCTATAGAGCGAGATGAGTGCTGCAACCTCAGAGTCGTCCACGACTGGACCTAATGGTGAGGGGTACCTTTACCTTTACCCTATAATAGACTAATATAGCAGTTCCCAAAGTGGCTGGTCCCACCCCTGGAGATGGTAAGGGTACCCAGGAGGAGCACTAAGAGACAAGAGGACATTAGGGGCAAGTTGGAGGTATAAGTGGCTATTAGATTTTGAAAAACTGGATCAAGTTCATTAATTTAGTTGCCTTAATCACACTTATTAGTTTTAATTGGATTTTGAATGTATGTGGTGATGATGATGATGATGATGATGATGATGATGATGATGATGTTCGGTGTTTTATGATGTTTTTATATTTCCTGGAAGCAAAATAATAAATAAAAATATTTATACCCTGTCCATCTGACTGGGTTGCCCCAGCCACTCTGGGTGGCTGTTTCAAATTGTTACCATGTCAAATTTTATTGTGTTATCATCTTCCTTAG
Organism: Podarcis liolepis; assembly: GCF_965112155.1. Taxonomy (NCBI): domain Eukaryota; kingdom Metazoa; phylum Chordata; class Lepidosauria; order Squamata; family Lacertidae; genus Podarcis; species Podarcis liolepis. Next base: position 48,174,034 of record NC_139562.1, on the reverse strand, counting down.
TGGGTTGTGCAAACTGCTATTCCGAATAATGCTTCATATAGCGTAGGGTAGAGGGTGCTGGGAATGGGTTTATTGAACTAAAGGGGTGGTGGCCCCAAAAAGTTTGGGAACTACTGGACTAATATGTCCCAGCATAGTACCAAAGCACAGTGGCTAATAATAACACTTGTCAAATATTCGCCAAACTCAGGTAGACTCTTTATAGGGAAGCAGGTCGCCACAGCAATAAGAATAGCCTGCCAGCTGCGTAATTAGCATTAGCTTTGCCAAAAACCATCCACCTTTCCAAGAGTTCTATTATGGATGGAAAATAATAGCTGAAATGTGCCAGATGAGCCAAAAGAATTCAGGAATAACCCATGTGTGATATTTGCGTCTCATTTTCATTATTTGCTCCAGCCTGATGAAGGTCTTTGTTACTTTTTTCTATTAAAATCTGAGGGCTGACTGGAAGTCTTTAGCACACACAGGCCATTCCTTCAGAGGCAAGAACAAAGACATTAAATGTGATTTTTTATTTTTGTTTTCACAAAATCGTTTCACTGTTTATTCTATCTCGGTGTTTTCAATGGAGCCACTCAGTCTACTGAAAGAAGGCTGCCAATTTCTTAACCATGAACTGACATTTGAAATGGTTTATTAGACGGGAAGGAGAAGGGGGGGGGGCAGAATACTAAAAACATTGCGATTAATTTTCAGTATGTTTTAGTTAGTAGTACACCTCAGAGGATGTGCTAAAATGTTCAGCTCATAAATTTGGGAAAGGTTAATTAATATAAAGTGTCTAGGTTTGTGGACAATATAAACTTCATCAGCTAGCTGCCGGTTAGCTGAAGAAAAGCTTCAGCACTAAGCCAGCAACTGTCCCTCGCTTGGTGTAAAGGATACGTCTGGGGAGGTAAGGTAGAAATTAAGACACAAAGCACACCTTTCTTTTTAATTCTGTTGTTTTTAGTTTCCCTTCTCTTCCAGTTCCTTCACTTCCTTCCGGTTCCTCCACAGCAGAAATACAGTGCACTCTCTAAGCATGTAGAAAGACTCTCTGAATAGAATTTGGCTTACTTTTTGGTGAGTTCAGGATTGAACTCCTCAGTCTTTCCACCCTCACAGCTGTAAGCAACAGTGAGAAGCCTCTAGATCAGGGTTTCTCAAACTTGGGTCTCCGGCTGTTTTTGGACTACAACTCCTATCATTCATAGCTAGCAAGACCGATGGTCAGAGATGATGGGAGTTGTAGTCCAAAAACAGCTGGAGACTCAAGTTTGGGGGAAATCGCTCTAGATCCTGGTGGCCAATGTGCTGCTCTCCAAATGTTGTTGGGCAATATCCCTCGTCAGCCCCGGCCAATGGTTAGGGTCACCTTGAGGGTCCACCTTGTGCTATCCCTACCCTACTAGATACATGTTGCATTTTCTGGACAGGTTATTTTAGGACATCTAGAGCAGGGATGGGAAACTGGATCTAGCTAGCAGGCTAGATCCATTGGCTGGATCCCACCTGTCAACTACCTCATGCCACAATCATGTCAGGTGAGCCATTTTTGCCGTCACAGCTTGAAATCAATCCTGCACCACACCCCATGTTGCATCTTGCCTCAGGTGAGTGGTGGCAGGTGTCCACTGGGACATGGCCGGGGGGGGGGGTAGAATGCATAAAGCCCAGCAGTAGGTGGAGTCAGAACCTACAGTGGACGGAGCCAACTCTTTATCATTTTGTCCCCATTCTCCTCTGGCGAGTTTTAGAAGAGCAACGCTGAGACTATAGAGAAGGAAGCAGATGGCCAGAGCCAACCTCTGGACTGGTTATAAGTAAGAAAGCAGGTGGGCTTGGATGAATTAAGGTGGAGGCTGGTGCGGTGGTGCCCCATTTGCCCCATTGGACCAGATTGCCTCAGGTTAAAGGCAGGTGGGCGTGGCTTGACAGAAACAGACTTGCAGCTCAAACAGGGAGGTCTGGCCTATAGACTGGAGGTTCCTCACTGCTGAGGTCCTTCTGCCACTACAGTGGTACCTCGGGTTAAGTACTTAATTCGTTCTGGAGGTCTGTTCTTAACCTGAAACTGTTCTTAACCTGAAGCACCACTTTAGCTAATGGGGCCTCCTGCTGCTGCTGCTGCTGCTGCGCCACCGGAGCACGATTTCTGTTCTCACCCTGAAGCAAAGTTCTTAACCCGAGGTACTATTTCTGTGTTAGCGGAGTCTGTAACCTGAAGTGTATGTAACCTGAAGCGTATGTAACTGGAGGTATCACTGTATTCTTGGGCAGTAAGGGGATTGAATGAAGTGAGGTGGCCAGGCTGGCCTTTGCAGAAAACTCAGTGGGAAGGCAGGGCTTTCTTCATAGCCAGGCACACATTGTACCACAAAGCCAATCTTGTAATGTTTAACACGCCTGCTTTCTAGCATCAGATCTCATAGGCGGATAATTACAGCAAGACAGTTTGTGACTGCCTAAGCCAATGGCTTCGAGCTGTTTCAAGATTCTTTGCCAAAAGGCATTTTCACACATGAGGCTTAAAGTGGTGGTTGCCTAAACCAGTCAGTAATGCAAATGCTTAATCCTCATGTCTTTAGCTTTTTGTATTTTTTTTGAAGCCTACCTAAGGTTCGTTCCAAGCCGACACCACCCAAACACTTTCCACTTCTCTCTTCCCCACCCCTTTTCTTTGTCTTGTATTGATGCTTTTTCGAAGCTCACTGTATTTGAGCAAGTTAGAGCCCAAAGATAATATAATGTCCTGATCCTGGTTTTGTGTCATATCCAAATGTTTCTGAAAGAGATCAAAGAAGAGTGAAGCAACTCAGCTCATTTGATCTACAGGTGATGGTGCTCTTAGAAATTAGAGCTTTCACTCTATTATCACAGTGCTTAGGACGCCTTCCACTTCAGGAAATCTTGGGAATTGTCTTAACACCAAACAGACTATAACTGGTGGAAGGGTGGAGGAGATGTCAAGAGCTGGCAGGCTGCTCAGCATGAGGTTGCCCCATGTGGTGAATCACTGAACTGCAGATGGAAGGCTTCTCAGTGAAGACTCCAGAAGACTGACTCCACCCACCTAGGCTGACCATTTGATCCTTCTAGGAGCGCTCCTGCATCCTTGGTCATTCATTGGTCCTAACTTGTTCCAGAGCATCTGGTTCCAGCTCACAACTCACGCCAACCCACTTCTCCACCAGCAATGGAGGCAGAGAGTGGCTGCTCAAAGCTCAGCAACAGGGAGAGAGGGCCCAGTAGACTGGTCGCATTCCCTCCAACATTTTTCTGATGAAACTAGGGATGTCCTACTCAATAATTACTACTACAACAGTTTCATTATTTGCACTCCACCCATCTGAATGGTTTTTCCCAGCCACTTTGGGTGTCTTCTAACATATATAAAAACATACTAAAACATTAAACATTCAAAAGCGCCCTTATACAGGGCTGCTTTCAAATGACTTCTAAAAGTAGTTACTTATCTCCTTGGCTTGGGAGTTGTATAACTCCATACCCTCCAACATTTCTCAAATGAAAATAAGGATGTCTGGATAAAGGGGAAACAAGGAAACCATGGAGGGGTGAATGGGAAGTTTACATTTGTTTAAAAAAAATTGAGGAAACAAATATGTAATTAATTTTTGAAAATCAAAATAAAACTGTAAAAGGAAAGGAAAGGAAAAGTGGAACATTCTGGAATCAGATCAGAAACTGGGGCGGCTTCTGTAAATCTGGGACTGTTCCTGGAAAATAGGGACACTTGGAGGGTCTGCCTCTGGGGGGAGGGAGTTCCACAACTTAGGGGCTACCACACAAAATGTCCTTGTGCAGTTTGGGGTGTGACCTGGGAAGCGGGCATTGACTATGGAGAATCCTGGAGGCCATATAGGGAGGCCCAGAAATCTGCATTCATCCCTTGAGCCTGCGGTTCCCCTCCCTTGGCACAAACCCTATAGCTGCCATTGGCAAGGACACAGCAAATGGTGTTTTTGTCAAAGCATCTATATTTCTACTTTGCTGATCATTCAGCACTGGCCCTGGAGGCACCCAGCTCCTGGCACACCCGATCTTTTACAAGGGGAGGGGGGAAGTATTTTGATTCATCTCCAGGTGCTGAACAAGGTATTTGAGTTGGTTTGCTTCACTGTCAGGCCTTCGTTTTAAAACTTCAGGTGTTTCCAGGTGAACGTAGAGGCAAATCAACCAAAGGCTGGAAAAAAGAGGCTGGGGTGGGGGGGAAGCGTCAATCAAACATATAAAATATTATGATGAGCTTGGCAGCCTTCTGAAGCTGAAGGCAATGAAATTTCACCACCAGAGAAATTGCATAGATCTCAATTAAAAAAATAAAATGCTTTGCAAATGGATGTGAATAAAATTATTGATTTGCTTATTTATTTAGTAATAGTTTTGCATTTGTGCCCTGCTTTTGCCTTTACAGTGGTACCTTGGGTTATGAACTTAATTCGTTCCAGAGGTCCGTTCTTAACCTGAAACTGTTCTTAACCTGAGGTACCACTTTAGCTAATGGGGCCTCCCACTGCCGCTGTTGCGTGATTTCTGTTCTCATCCTGAGGTAAAGTCCTTAACCTGAGGTACTACTTCCAGGTTAGCGGAGTCTGTAGCCCGAGGTGTTTGTAACCAGAGGTACCACTGTACTTCATCCTGCAAATGTAAATCACATGCAGGTTGCTTGTTTGTTTTTATTGAAATTATATACCACCCTATACCCGGAGGCTGTACCAGGCCTGCTGTAAGCGGAGCAAAAGATCATATGCAGCAATGCAGGAATGAATTCTAAGAGGTTGTCCACATTAGAGTTTACTGTGTGTTTGCCTTCTCAATTAATTAGCATAGTCCACATGACATTGCCTTCAAACAATGCCAGTCTTGAAGCTTTCCCCTTTTAAATCTGGGTTTATCTGAATGGGGGTAATCCAGTAAATTGAGGGAAATCGGTAGGGAAGGAATTTTGCTGCCTGAGGAGAAATGGGAAGGTGCTACCCTCACCAAAGCCTTCCTTACCTGGGCCACGCATGGGAAATGATATACTGTATAATGAACTGAAAATGATGTTGAAAATAATGTTTGTAAAAAAAAATCAGAAGCTTTTCTTCTGGGAATTATAGGGACAGAACTACCTAAACTATATAGGAATTTATTTATGTACGCTATTACAGAGGCAAGAGTGCTACTTGCCCCAAAATGGAAGCAGAAGTCCCAGGAAAGGAAGAATGGATACAAAAACTGATGGAATATGCAGAAATGGCGAAACTTACCGGAAGAATAAGAAATCGAGCACTGGCAGGATTATTATAATAACCTGCAGTTTTATAAGAGTATATATTTAAAGAAGGTGAATAAATGGTCAAATTAAGTTAATTTCAATATGCTGAAGATATTAAAAATAAATTTAAGGAACCGCAGAAGGAGGGGGAAGGAAGTCAAGCTTTGAAATGTTAAAATGACTGTAAACTTAGTGAAATGTATAAAACTGAAAAATATAAAAAATAATTAAAATACCTGAGCCACGCAGAAGCAGCAGCAACAACAGAGGTAGAGGTGGGGTTCCTTCAGGAGCAACCCCTCTTGCAGTTCTGCCACATAGGCAGGCTGGCCCTGGAAACCAGACTCCAAACTACTCCACTCAGGGTCACAGACAATTTTGGGGCTGGGTGGTTCAATTGTTACTTTCAGGTGCTCCTCTTTCCATGTCCACTATTTCTTCAATTCTTTCATTTCTCTTCTGGCTGTGCTCGTAACTATTTCCAGTAGACTCTTGAACTAATGTTCTCTTCTTCTTCTGTCCCCTCAGATTCGCACTAATGCAAAAAACCTGTACATACAAACCAGTGGTGTAGCACAGGTTGTTGGTGCCCGGGGCTTACGTGTGTGCACTGCTCCAGCCCAAGTCTTTACCACTGACCAAGTCACAGTGGTCTGAGTCAGTGATGAGTGAGGCAAAGCAAGGGAAGGGAGAAAGAGGCTCAAAGCTGGCCCGCGGGTAAAAGCTCTCTGTGTGTGTTGTGTTTCCTCAATCTTCTTCAAACCTAATTAAAAGAAGTTTGCTAATTCCCATTTAACTATGAGCAACATTACCCCTCAACAACCCCAAAAAGTACTTTCAGGCAGTCGCCCCCTTTTAGGATATATAAAATTATAAAGCAGGGTGGGCTGAACGCTGCAGCCGATTTAGACAGTCTGCCATTTGTACAAAGAGGGAATATGCAATAGGGGTGTGCTTTTGTCTGGCAATGAGTGGGACAATGAAACAATTGGGAACCATTCATTTCATTTATTGCTAGTAGAGAAATGAATGTAAGACTTTCAATATTCCATTCATTAGGAAACAAATGCCATGTATTCATTTGGAACTTATTTGGTGTCACTTTAATTTTAATTTTCTTCTAGTCGCTGGAATAGCTCACAGGAGAGACAGGGGGATGGAGTGGGGTGGAGATCTTTAAACTGGGATGGCATAATTTGTGACCCTGTTGCTGGACAATAACTCTCCCCTTTCCCATTGGGAATGATGGAGGAAGTGTGATCCAGCCCAGGGGCGTCTTGCCCATAGAGACAAGTGTCGCGCGGCACCAGGGCGCCATGTTCTGGAGGGTGCCAGGGAAGGGGCGGAGGCTGGACGCAGTGCCTCTCAGCATCAGCTCACTGCCCTCGCCCACCTCCGCCATGCCACGCCAAAGCAGTGCCGCACCCAGAGCCTCCTCCTCTTCCCTGCCGGAGGAGCCGCCCTCCAGCTGCTGCCCGCCTCCTCCAGCCCCGCAAAGCTGACGGCAGTGCCGTAAAAAGCTCAGCAACTCTGGGAAATGGGGGGGGGGACGCCAGAGGGATCTTTGCACCACGGCGGCAGATATACTTAAGACAGGCCTGATTCAGCCCATTCTCTTTGACCTCTCAATAGTTTTCAGTACCGTTGGCCATGATATCCTACTGGAGTGGCTCAGGGAGATGGGGTTGCAGGAACTGTACTTCAGTGATTGAGGGACACGGGTGGCGCTGTGGTCTAAACCACAGAGCCTAGAGCTTGCCGATCGGAAGGTCGGCAGTTTGAATCCCCACCACGGGGTGAGCTCCCGTTGTAGGTCCCAGCTCCTGCCCAGCTAGCAGTTCAAAAGCTCATCAAGTGCAAGTAGATAAATAGGTACCGCTCTGGCGGGAAGCTAAATGGCGTTTCTGTGCGCTGCTCTGGTTCACCAGAAGCAGCCTAGTCATGCTGGCTACATGACCCGGAAGCTGTCTGCGGAGAAACGTCGGCTCCCTCAGCCTATAGAGCGAGATGAATGCGCAACCTCAGAGTCATCTGCGACTGGACCTAACGGCCAGGGGTACCTTTACCTTTACCTTTAACCATCCAGGGGTCCTTTACCTTTTACTTTTACCTTTTACTTCAGTGATTCTTCTCCTGCCTCCAGGGCCATTGTTCGGCACCATAGAAGTTGTTTGGTGACTCACAGGATCCCACTTTCAGAGCTTCCATCTCAATCTGAAAATGTCTGGAGAGAAGCTGGTGTGCGGAACGATGTGGGGTGGGGTTGGGTGGGGCTTGCATGTATGCCTCCACCCTGCTTTTAGTCCACATGCATCCAGGCAAACATTGGGTTTGTGAGTAACTTCAGAATAAATAGGATTATTTTTAGAGGCGCAATTCACAAAGACCTGGCTCTGAAAACAATGGCCACTGCCACTCATTTTCAGAAGATTTGAACATTCAGAGATCCGCCCATGCATCCACTCCCCCCCCCAAAAAAAACCCACCCTTGTCGTCCTACCCTTTTCACACTGGAGTAATAAAACATTTCAGTAGCCTTTTTTTCCAATGTAAAATTTCCAAACGCTGACTTTCCCTTCCAATCCAAGAAGAAAATGTGTGAGGCTAAAGGGTCAGACTTTCTCAGAGGACTGGAAATCCACTTCTTTGGCAGTCCTGCAAATGCTACAACCCTGTTTTCAAAAGGCTGTGTCTTCCCTTTTAGGTTGGTATTGGATTCCCCCCTTCTTTCTATTTTCTTTCTGTGCTTTCACACTCTGTTCTGTTTTTCATATTGCTAGAACCACTTGTCACTTCTCTGCATGATCTTTCCATTGGTCGTTAAGGGTAGGGCATCAATCAATCTTGAGGTCACTTCAAAAAAAAACACACCACCCCAGCAGTCCTGTGTGAAGTTTGTATTTAATAAATCATTTACCGTAGCTGTGCCCTCAGCCACAGAGGTTCTATAGTTAGTTTACAAGCATTAAAAAAAATAGTATAAAATAATCACAATTTTTTAATGGCTATGTTAAAATAATTACAAATGTCTAAGGTCTCCTGCTTCTGAAAAGATGATGATGTAGATGTCATGTTCTCTTCCTGTTGAGGATATTTCAACATGTGGATGCTGCAGCTAAAAAGGTGGTCTCTGGTTGATACCCAACTCACTTCCAATGGCAGAAGAGCCCCAGAAGATGCCCTTTGTGCAGGGATGAGAAACTGTGGCCCTTCATGTGTTGTTAGATTCCAACCCCTATCAGCCCTAGCTAGCAAGGTCAATGGCCAGGAATGATGCTCATCCAACAGTGGTCCCCATAGTGAATGGTCAAATCCACTAGTTCTGCACCTCTGCTGTAGATGCTGCAACTTTCTGGTGAGGAAGGAAGTAACTTGGGCTCTGTTTTAGGTGGCGTTCATCAGGACAGACAGAGGGAAAGTTCCCTTGAGAAGCCACTTCTCATGTAAATGTTTTGGGAGAAGAGCTAGCATTCTTCAGGTGTGTGTGTGTGTGTGTGTGTGAGAGAGAGAGAGAGAGAGAGAGAGAGAGAGAGAGAGAGAGAGAGAGAACTAAGCAAGCCCCTGCCTGCAATTTCCTGGTACAGTGGGATAAAAAGTTGCATGAAAAATGCCCTTTTTATTGCATAAAGGAGCTCTGAGAATGCAACCGTAATTGTCTGCCTTAAAAAAAAAAACTTTATTCAAACATGGCTGCAGTATTTGTATTTGGGGGGGGGGGAGAGAATTCTCATTTTTATATTGCAATATATTTAGAAGAAAGGGGATGCAGGTGGTGCTGTGGTTTAAACCACTCTGCTGCTTGGACTTGCCAATCGGAAGGTCGGTGGTTCGAATCCCCACAACAGGGTGAGCTCCTGTTGCTCAGTCCCAGCTCCTGCCAACCTAGCAGTTTGAAAGCACACAGTGCAAGTAGATAAATAGGTACCGCTGTGGCAAGAAGGTAAATGGCATTTCCGTGTGCTGCTCTGGCTTTGCCAGAAGCAGCTTAGTCATGCTGGCCACATGACACGGAAAAACTGCGGAAGCAGACAAACGCCAGCTCCCTTGACCTGTAAAGTGAGATGAGTGCCGCAACCCCAGAGTCGTTCACAACTGGACTTACTATCAGGGATCCCTTTACCTTTCCTATATTTACAAGAGACTTGATGGGGGAGTATTTAATTTTTAACAATAGACCATGGGGAGCTCCAAAAAATTAATAAATATAATTTGAATTATTATTTGGTCTTTTTTATTTTAATTTTGTTATTTTAATTGAAGTATTATGATTTTGATATATTAATTGGATGATTCTTATTGGAAAATCAATAAAAATGATTTTAAAAATAATAATTTTTAACAATAGAAGTGCTTCCCTCCTTAGTTATGACAATCGATTTGTATCAGTACCTGCAGCTCAGTAGAAACACTGGACCCTTTCTCTAGCTCTATTCCCATTTCTGCTAAGCATGCAGGCCTTTACACCTGCATACCTGGGTAGCTGCTTAATGTGTAACAAATGGAAACCCTCAGTGGAAGTGAATGGAAGCAGGGCTTGGACTATCTACCCATTCCATTAAACGAAGCACTGTTGAGAGAATTACTGTAATGTAATGGATCCTAAATAAAGCTACTGACATAATTCAGCCACTCTTTTCTCTTCCAGATTAAAAATAAACTAAAAAATAAACAACCCCTGTCCACACCTCGTATAAATGTCATTTAATTCTCACGAGGGGCACACGATGACATTGTTATTGTTTCTTTACTCTCAACAATATGCCTGGTGCTCACATCACTCAACTGGAAACATGGGCTCAGGAGTGCTGTTCTTTCCATGGGTGCAGCGTTCTCTGAAATTAACACCTTGCACTTGTCACATCAGGTTGGTAATCTGTTATTCTGGTGTCGCCTGTATAGGCACCATTAATCACCCCTCCCCCCCTTCTTGGCCTCCATTCTATTCGTGAGAGTGACACCAAGGGAAAAGTAAGTTGTTATGGCATGACAATTCTGGGCAAAGATAAGTTATAGTGCCGTAAACAGAGCCGAGAAACGAGATTATGTTCCACACAGTGATGGATATTCTGCTCCATGTTTCACGCAGCAGGAATATCTGAAGTGCAACAAGGGTGGATGGAAAAGGCCTTTCTGTTTTGCTGACTTTAAATAATGTGCTATAAAAGGTTTTCAGTGTTGTTGCTGTCGTGTTTAATTGTTCTCTCTTTGTTCCTATTTAGAAAACGGGATCCCCGTCTTCCTGTTTTGGGACAAGTCCAATTTGAATGGGAGACTGATGTCAAGAATTCCTCTGTGAAGCTGTATTCCACAGAGAAAATGAACGTTTTGCTGAAGCCATTCCCATAGCCCAATAATCACAGTACTTCAGTTGAAATACTTGATGCATTTTTGTCCTTTCCATGGCTTATATTCAACTAAGTTTTACTCAGCTGCTAAAATTAATGGTCCTAATTTATGGTATCTTCACATTAGAAGATTGGAACTCTGTTAGGTCATTTCCTCCCTCTGTGTTTCTAACCTGCTTTCTTCTGCTGCAGTTCACACCAGATTGGGGGCAGGGATGTCTTCACCCAGTGATTTCTTTCCCCACATCAAGCTCCACTTCAGTGAAGATTTCATCTGTGCATGCCCCGACATCTGTACATGCGCAAATTCTTCGCAAACAGTTCACACCAAAATGGAAATGTGGCTTCCATATTGGAATGGAACGGAAGCTGCTTTGAGGGGGGAAAGCACATCGTACAGGTGTATTTCTCTAAAAGCTACGGGATACAAACAGATTGCAACTACAGTGGTACCTCAGGTTAAGTACTTAATTTGTTCCGGAGGTCCGTTCTTAACCTGAAACTGTTCTTAACCTGAAGCACCACTTTAGCTAACGGGGCCTCCCGCTGCCGCCGCGCCGCCAGAGCATGATTTCTGTTCTCATCCTGAAGCAAAGTTCTTAACCACAGGTACTATTTCTGGTTTAGCAGAGTCTGTAACCTGAAGCGTATGTAACCTGAAGCGTATGTAACCCGAGGCACCACTGTAACATTGTTTGAACCCAGCTTAAAATACTGTGGCGGCAGCACACTGGAGCCACAATATGCAGTAATGTGAACAACACCTTAGTTATGTTCATTAACCTCAGTGGGTCTACTGTTTGTAAAACTTAGTGGAATACCACTCCATGCTTTTGCAAAGATCTCATTAATTTAAAGGAGAACTGCCCTATGGATTGTACCCCTACTTTTGCGATCATGTTATTGCACATAGCTAGCTAATACTAAGAGGGAATGGACTGGTTCTTGTTCAACTATCCTGCTGCTTCTAGACAATTTCATTCAACTGCAGCTGTGTTCTAGTTGCCTGTAACTCAGATAACCAAGATGATTCTCTGCCACCTTTCTCAAAGCAGCTGCCACCCATCTTGCCCCTTCATGTGGCACAATGAAAACGCGTGTAAATTTACCCAGCTGGGGGGGGGGAGGATGTGATTAAAAATCCTCTCAGAGACTTCAACATCTTGAGGCAATTTGACTGCCCTTGAACAAACTGTCAGTAAGTTCTCGCCCAGAGATTACATTACACAGATAAATTACTTCACAACACATGCATCCTAGATTTTTTTTATTTTTTGCATGAAATAGCTTGAAAAAGGGGGCAGGAAATCAATCCTTTTCTATCTGGTTTTTTGAAAATAGCACTGGCCCACCTGAGCTCTGGAGCTGTTGTAAAAGAAGGGAGAGGAAGTGGGGGAATCAGATATTGCTCGGGCCTCAAAGTGGTGTCATTTAATTACTATTGATAGGAAAGAAAGGAGAACACATTGCTGTGTCACACAATCAGATTTGTTCCCTCTCTGCACTGTTCTGTGGGCACCTCCCCATCCATTGGTCATGTGGAAACTGCATCCATCTGTTGGTCGTGTGCCTGAATGTTGAAGAACAACTTCCAGAGAGTGGAAATGGGACAAAATTGGATTTGGTTCACATTGAAAGGCAAGCCTTCCTAATTCCCACTTCCCAAAACCGAAAAGCAGTGAAAGCGGCGCTTTGAAATTTGCAGCCTAGTAATGTGTACAAAAATGCACACACTATGGCGACATGTACATATAAATTCACATATTAGTGAAAATAACATACAAAATGCATTATATGAGGGGAAATTGATTTGCAAAAACGTGTATATTAGGGGAAATTGCATACAGAATTTTGCATTAAACTGCTGGTGAATTTCCATTTTAAAAAACAAAACAAAAAATGGAAACTTATATGGAGATGTGGAGAAATGAAGATGGGGGAAATGAGAAACAGAGAAACTGAAATTGACATATCCAATTGCCCCTCCTAAAGGGTAGTCTATGGCAACAAGACTTTGTAGCACCAAGACTTTGTGTCCTGCAGCCAATCAGAAGCCGCAGAAGCTGTGCCAGATGTTTTGCTTCTGAAAATTGTTTGAAAACTGGAACATTCACTTTCGGGTTTCAATTGTTCGGGAGCTGATTTGTTCGGGAGCCAAGGCGTTCAGCTTCCAAGGTACGACTGTAAATCCCATTGGGTTCAGTGAGCTTTTCTCCCAGCCAGCTAAGTCAGTATGAGAAGGCAACCTTAAACAACTGAAGCATAGAGTCCACCTCTCATTGGTAACTGACAGTATAATATTTACTGGCCCTAAAGGTTGTTCAGAAATCATTGCTGATATGAATAACATGAGCATTTGGCACTCATACAATAAGTTCCATACATAGATTTTTCAGAGTGTTTTATGAGTTACTTTAATTAATTCAGTGCTCCTAGCAAATAAAATGTATAGAACGTACAAATCCTGGAAAGCCATCAAAGCCAACAGAGCCAGGATTCTTTAGAATTAATTGGAACCTGTTGAAATTTGCAATTAACCAGAAGGACTTGTAACAAAATGTTGCAGTATATTCTCATCCCTTAATAGTGGAGCTTCTTTCCAGGGTCCCAGTCAGCTAGTCATGCCCATCTGCATGATACTCCATTTCGTTGCTCTATTTTTTCTTTTCCCAATCTCTCTCTCTCTCTCTCTCTCTCTCTCTCTCTGTGTGTGTGTGTGTGTGTGTGTGTACTTCTGCAAACTTTGTGTTGTCCTGAGAACATACCCTCCAGCATTTCTCCAAATGAAAATAGGGATGTCCTACAATCATTCCATGTCTTAGTTTGGATTTGAGAACCTCAAGCCAAATTCTCATGAATTTTCAACTCTGCAACTGACTGTCATTTGCGGTACTAAAATCATGTTAAGGTCAAATATAGTATGTCCAAAACACTAAAACGCCCCTCAGACCAACCATCTGCTCTTGTCTTTCATGTTCAGTCTTTTTTCGTTCATCCATACTTTTGAAATATACATTCCCAATTTGACCGTGTAAAAACAAAGGGTTAGTTGTGCTCCAAGAGTCCTGAACTGACCCTCATTCTGTTGGGACTTTCCACGCAACTGGTTGAAGTGAGAACCAATTCCATGGATTTCCTACAGGAAATGCCACAGTACTTTGATACTCAACTTACTTGGTTCAGGGTTCTCAAAAAAAAGAAATGGAGCAGATAAGATTTCAAACTTTGGAGCTCAAATCCAAACCACTTTGGTCTGGAACTTGAGACTAGAAATAACTCAAGCGGGATTTCTTGAAAGATTTCCAGGACTTTCTGGGGTTTGGCTTGTCCAGTAAATACTCCAGGAATAGCCTTTTGGAGGGATATTTTTCAGCAATGTTTGACTTCCTGTAGCATGCTGAACCAGAATATTCAATTTATTTTCTCTCCCTTTCTTTTCTTTTTCAAAGAAAGAACTTCCCATACTTATTTTAGAATTCTAGAAGGTTCATGCGCAGTTCAGCTAGAGGTTAGGCCACAGATTCCTCTTTGGTCAAAGGAACTGGTCTGCTTATATGTGCTGCGTGACCTGAAAGCAATTGAGAACATTGCTGAATAATAATATTTCCAAGATTCGAGACAGAAACAAAAGAATGAGAAGGCAGCTCGGTGCACTTTTTGAATACTTTAAATATTTGGATCCACCACACAGAGTCATTGAGGGGGAGGAACCACATATCCATTTATAGAGCTGTAAAATACAGCTATATAAATAACCAGTTCATATAAACAACAACAGCATGGATTTCCTGCCCCTTAACTGTAATGATGACTCAGTCTCTAAAGCTTGTGTTATTCTGATGCAATGGGACAACTCCCACATATTACATGGTTGTAGTCCTAGACCTCAGGACCGATACCTGTAGGATCATCAAGGAACTTCTGCAGAAGCTTGAAGTGAAGCCCAGAACACCAATAAAGAGGACAGAAGCATCCAAAATCTGAAACAGGACTACACAGCTTTGTGGCCCACCATACACTCGGGAAACTTCCTGGATCTCATGTGCACACAGAAGGTCCCAGGTTCAACCATTGGGCTCTCCAGGCAGGGTTAAGAATGTCCTTTGTCTGAAGGGTGTGATGGCCTGGGATTCAGACTCGGAGGCTGAACCTGAGGAATCCCATCCTGCACAGGAGTCCCCGTCTCCAGAACCAGCTGAGCCAGGGCTGGGGCTTGAGCCTGAAGGATCCTCACCTGTGCTGGATCCTCAGGTGCAGGCACCAGCTGAGTCTGCTCTGGCTCCTGAGGTGATGGAGGACCCATTGCCTGCAGGTGCTCCATTCTCAGCACCGTCAGGGGAGGCTGAGGTTGCCTCTGGGTCCAGTAACCCTCCAGCCTCTCCTGCGCTGCAGAGGCTCATGGCAGAGAGGTGGAGAGAACTAAGTTCTCGCAGGAGGAGTGCTGGCCTCCAGGCCAGGAGAGGTGAGTTACCTGTGGACCGGGACCGCCCTATGCCTCAGGGCAGATAAAAGCCAGCCTGCCCAGTCCCAGGTTGCGGGAGCAACATTGCTGGTAGCTTGTTCCTGCCTGCATCCTGTCCTGCTCTTCTGCTACAGTTCCTGACCTCACCCGACTCCCTGCCTTGGACTCCGCTTCAGCTTTGACGGACAGCCTCCATACCGCACCTTCAACCTCAGACTGGACTCGGACCTCGCCGCACGGTTAACCCTCGGGACCAGCACACAGTATCAACAATACTGAGCTGAATGGACCAATGATTTGACTTGGAATAGAGCAGCTACCTCCTTTTCTACTATGAGGTTACAGGCACTGTCACCTTTCAGGAAAATACCTTTAGGCAGCTTCCAACTTGGCTTGTTACTTCTTCACCTGGGTTAAGCTTGTCCTCAAAGTTTGAGCAGGCCCTAGCAAAATACCTTCTGGTGGACCTAGTGATTGAGCCGAAGCATCACTGTGATCTGCTGTGGGCTGCTCAGATTATCCAAAAGGCTCCTGGCTTAGTGTTGCTACCAAGGCATTCTGGGAAATTTAACTTGCAGCCCCCTTTTGGAGGTTCTGTAGATGACTGAAATGGTGGGCAACTCACAGACTGAACTGCTTGGTGTAGATCAGGGATTGCCAATGTGGTACCTTCCAGATGTTGTGGACTCCCATCGTTTCTGACCGTTAGCTAGGATGGCTTGGGCTGATGGGTGTTGCAACCCAAAATATATGAAGAGCTATATTTGTAGCATGGGGACCAACCCCTGTCCAAAGCTGATAGTTTGCAGTATTTCATCCATTTACGTTCAAAGAGCACCATCTTCTGCCTCTTGGGAATGCCCGTTCTCACAGAGACTTTTATTTGCACCTTGAACAACTCTTTTCTCCCATAGACTGCATCCTTCCTCCTTGTTTCAGTTTTGTACAAGAGAAGTGAAGTAGAAGCAGAAAAATTATTGCAGGTTGACATGCCTTTAGAACAGGAGGTCACCCTGCTTTTGAATATGTTCCACTGAAACCAACAGGTCTGCCTCTTGAAGGACATATGTTTAAAATACCACCAAGCAGGAAAAGCCACACACATGAATCTGAGGGCAGACTTTTTTCTTTTTCTTTTTTTAAAGCAACCCTTACCACATGAATTCTACAGCTGAGGTGCCACTGAGTATTAGTCACAGGCTGATGCAATGTGTGGCATTACACACACACACAATCACATATGTACAACCTTGGGGGTCACTGATAGTACCCTTTCTAATTTCCAGGCCAGGAGCAAGAGTGAGAGAGGATGGGCTGTGCAGGGGTCTTCAGAATCAGAGCTGCTCTTTCTTGAAGTGAGTGAAGGATAATATTGGCACCAGGTTTCCTTTGACTTGAAGCTAATTAACACACCCACGGCCACACACAAAGCAAGCCTGGCAGCGGATGAGCTCATAAACCACACTCTGTAATCGACGTTGCTGGCAGCGCTTTGCTCTCGGGTTATGTTTGCAAACGGTTCTCTTGCTGACTCGGCTGAATTTTTCTGTGGCTGCCTTGGATAACATAGCGGGCCTAAACTGCTTTTATTAGCTATAGCTGCCAAAGGTCTGTTCTAAGGCTTCATACAAAGTGCACGTGTGTGTGTGTGTGTGTGTGTGTGTGTGTATGCATGCATGCATATTTATTGTGTGTTTGTAATTCATTAATTTGTCAGTCACCTTCTGCATTAGTCTTAAGGCGATTCCACAAAACAACGGAGTCTAATTCTAATACTATTTTAATTCTATTTGTATCTAATTGCATTTTAATGATGTCTTTTCTATGTTTTTAGCTTGTTCTGTTTTATATGTGCATACCGCCTTGCGTCCAGACTGGGGAAAAGGTGGGAAAGAAGAAGAGGAGGAGGAAGAGGAAGAGGAGGAAGAGGAGGAAGAGGAAGAAGAGGAAGAAGAGGAAGAAGAAGATCCTCCACCATAGGACATGGAAAACTAGGTTTAAATACAATACAAAATGACCTTTCCAGTCCACTGGAGAATCATATTTATGTGCTTCTTGATGTGATAAAGACATAGCATTAGAAAACAGGCATGCTTTGTTGAAGATAGAGGAATAATCCAAATGTTGCTAAACCACAACTCCCAACAGCTCCATGCAAGTCTAGTGGGAATTGTAGTTCAGTGGCCAGAGGTGCTCCACACCCAATCTGTGGGATGATGAAGGAAGCAACTTCCAGGAGGCAATTGGTGGCCTTAGAAATGTCAGTGCTGTGGCACCAAAGTATGATTCCCCTCCGCCCCCAAAGCAAACTGAAGAGGGATGTTCTCCAGGATCACAGCAGGGAAGGAAGGAGTAACCCCTCGACCCATCCCTGCTGTTTATCAGTTTTCCCTCAGTGGATGCATCTTACATTTAAAATAAACACACACCCTGAACTTTAAATGCAAAAAAACCCCACACATTTAGCACCACATCTTTCCCCTAAAATACTTTTTTAGAAGTCCATTTGCTTTGAATGCGGTGGGGGAGAAAGAGAGCAGCTTTCAGTTTTGCAGCCTTAGAAAGTAGATGAGGTGGAAAGATGAAATATTTGCTGCAGTGGCAACTTAGACTGGAGAAGGATTAAATCCAAGGTAAACCCTTTATCTAAACAGAACTGGTGTTTGATGCCATCTCCAGCAGTAGCTGGACTAATCTGACATTGTGTGTGTGTGTGTGTGTGTGTGTGTGTGTGTGTGTGTTTTTCCTGAACTGTTTCCCTCACTATCAGCTTTTGACTCCAGAAGATTTAGTCAGTGGGCAAGTTTGGCTTTTCCAATTGCCTTTAATGACATTTATCTTTATTTATACCCAAGAACAATCAATGGCCTCCGTCCCCTCTGATTTTTCATTACAGTTTTGGAGCACTTATTATATGAACAGTTAGTGGCACTTTGAGAAAGCCCCACCTGGGCCATCAGTTCGTACCGATGGTATTGCCCTAATAACAAAATATCAGCAGTGTCTGTCTAGATGCCAGGGCTAAATAGATGGCAGGCTGACTGGGGAGATAACAGGGTCAATGCTGAGGGAAGAGAGGCTTTGGAGATGACAACATAATTTGGAAAAAAGTAAAACCCGTAATCCAGGATTTCTGCCCATTATCTTTCTTTCCCCTCCCAGAATGCAAGGACATTCAGCTGTCTCCCCCCTAGCTAACTTTGAAACACAGGATGACAAATAAGAATGGTGGCTGCAGAGATTTAAATCCATCTCCTTACCATGTCATAAGGACACCAATCTCAAAATATAAGGGTGTCTTCTCTGCTGATCAATCTTTCCCCACTACATAGTGAGAACGTATCCCCTTACAGACATGTGTGTGAGCATGTCCAGGTCTGAGAAACACCACCCAAAATATTGCTGTGACTTTGCATACAAAAGCATGGGAATGATGGGATCCATTGTTAAACTCTGTCTTTCTTTCTTTTTTGTTCTTCTCTTTATCTTTGTTCTGTTGAGTCTCAGGTTCTTTTTATTTATTTTTAATTGTTTTTATTAGATTGGTCCAAGGTCTCATACACACCTTGTGTGTTGCTGTGGCAGCAGCCGCAAACAGCGTTTCCCACGGAAAGGTCAGCACAAAGTGATACGCAAGTGAGCAGACCTGATGAATCCCTCATATCATCGAACAGCAAATGAGAATTACAAATGGGGAACTGGATGTAATATAAAGCTAGCTGGCCAACCTGAGCTTTATAATCACATATGGTTCCAACATGTTGCTCTGCAAAAGACATTTTTAAAATATAACTCATGGAGGAAATGTAATTTCCAAAGCAGAGTCCATTTTATCTACAAATCAGTGTGGCATCTCTCATGGACTACTATACAGTGGTACCTCGGGTTACATACGCTTCAGGTTACATACGCTTCAGGTTACAGACTCCGCTAACCCAGAAATAGTACCTTGGGTTAAGAACTTTGCTTCAGGATGAGAACAGAAATCGTGCTCCGGCGGCGCGGCAGCAGCAGGAGGCCCCATTAGCTAAAGTGGTGCTTCAGGTTAAGAACAGTTTCAGGTTAAGAATGGACCTCTGGAATGAATTAAGTACTTAACCCGAGGTACCACTGTACTTAAGTGCTGGTTGACTTGAAAACATTCAGATTATGTATCACAATTTGGACCAGGGAAATAATATTAAGACCCATTTCTATTGTTCCAGCCCCCTTCAACGTTCATGAAAAAATGAGAACTAAGCTCCATTAAGTTCCAAATGAAGATAGCATGCAAAAATAAGAGACTCGGGGCCAATGCAAGACCTTTTGCAGTCACTGCCTTCACCGTACTCGTAGCCCCCTCTCCACTGACTTCCTCCCGCCTCCTTTTCCGGTCCCTATCTGCAGGTGTCCTCTGGGGCCTTCCATTCAGCAATGGAAGCAGAGGATGTTTTGACTAAGGGCTCATCCACACTTACATATTGCCCCACACTTTCCAGGCACAGGTCTAGGCTTTAAAGCTCTATGTCCAAACTCAGATCTTTCCCCGTGAAACCCCACTCTTTAAAGCTGCAGTGCAACAAATGTCAATTTGGGCTTTTTGCAGATTGCAAAATTCAGCAGTAAAGAGGGGTTCAGGTCAGACTGAAACCAGGGACAATGTGCCTAATGGCTAAACTTTCAATGCCCATATGCACATAGGTCAACCTACTGGACCCTTAAGGAAGACATCAAGACCTATTCCTTTGCAGGGCTCCCCACCACATTCCTTCTTCCTGCCCATGCCTCTCTGTGCTTCTCTTCTCTGTGGCTCCAAAGCACAGGCATCATGCTTCTCAGATTCCATGCAGTCCCTGCCTGCTCCTTTCCTCTGGCCACCCTGGTCTATTTTTCTGCAAGCATTCAGGCTTCTTGCTTTAGTTCGCGCTCTCGACCACACAGCTAGGAGGACGCCAGTTCAGTGCACTAACTGCTCCTCGACATGCTGGACTGCACTCTTCCTACAGTGCGCATTGAGTTGCCCTCAGAGTGACATCACCCCTGGAAATCCAAGCCTAGCAGGACGCACCATCTGCGATTATGGGTTGCCCAGGCTTCGTGTGTGTAATTATGTAACCCCGGGGTTTTCCACTTTAGAATGAAAAATCCATTTTGTCACTTTCGTACCTCTAGCCAGTGTATAATTATGGGGCGGGGGAGAGATAGTAGTGGAATCCACAAGCCCTACTCCCGACTTCCCTTATTACGTTTCTAAAAAGTCAGCAACAAGGGGGAGGGCAGCCCCCTCTGCCCCCACCTGTAATTTGAACACGGCCACCAAGCAACTTTCTCTTTAATCCAAAAATGTTGCATTAAAATAGGAAATCAAAGCACGCAGCCATCACTAGAAACAAATGCATGAATCTGATGGAATTGTCTTAGTTGTCATGTTCCTATACTACTATTTTATTTTTATTTTTGCTATAACTGCACATATAAATAACTACGGGCAGTGCTTTTTTTCTGGAGGTACACAGGGGTATGCATGCCCCTAAACATTTTGTGAATCTAATGGGAAAAGAAACTAATATATATATATATATATATATATAATTTTTTAGTTTCTTCTCTAGCATGGTGAAGCGTCAGTTCCATTGCTTCTCGCAATGGCGGCCTTATTTCCTGTCACAGTGTTTCCTGAGACTCAGACAGAGGCGAGTGTTTAATGTGTCAGCTGTGTAATATGAGGTAATGCATGTTCTTTGTACTTTTGCGCGTCGAGGTCCCCAGGTCCACCCCAATAACTCACACATCACACAGAAGTTTTTGTTTAAGATTTTTGGCATAATTTTGGCCACAACTTTATTAAAATACAAATTTGTGAGTGGTTGCTTAGGCATTGGTTGCGACTATCTGCCCCCACCATGGGGGACAGACTGACATTCCGCACGATGCGGAAGTCAGAATGGGGGAATACACTTGGGGGTTACGCGGAGAAGGGAACCTGCCCTCACCCCAAATGCAACCAGGAGCTCATTGCTATGGCCCGAGCCCCCTTGACAGAGTGGACAAGCAATAGTTAGTTCCCAATTCCTTTAACGGAATCCTTTGCATCAGCAGCATTAGAGGGGCAGGCACAGCCAATCCATGCCCCTCAACCAACCAAACCATAAACCAATGCCTAACCGCAACCTTACAAGTTGTGACGATTTGCTACGCAGTAGGCAAAAACCAAATGGCCCCAGCCAATCAGCCAGATGGACAAAATTCCTACCAGGCCCCCGCTCCAAAGCAGACAACCCCATGACAGGCATAGCAAGGTCAAAGCGAACAACCCTATTCTAGGGAGGGAGGGACGGGCAATCTGATGCACGGGCGAAAAGAGGAAGCCCTAGCCTCGTGCAAGGAGTTTTACTATTTCTGTCTGTCAATCAAAAATTGGCAACATTAACTTCTTCCCAACAACAAGGGAAGCCCCAATCGCATCAGTGGCCAATGATCAGTTAGCCCGCCCCTCAACTTTGGAGTGTCCTGGTGGCCCCCACCGCAACACGTGCTCTCCATGAAGGAGAACACGCTTTGTCCATTTACTGTATTTATTTTTCCTGATTTGAACTATAATCTTCAGTCAAAACGAGAGTACCCCTAAACATTTTTTTAAGAAAAAAAGCACTGACTAAAGGTATGCCACAAAATTATTGCATTAACTTAGCTCTCTGCCTATAAGCTGCTGCCCATTACAAACTTATGGTATACCAAGGAGAAGGGGGATTATTTGAAAGCTACCTTCTCTCCTCCTGCAGGCACATAGCATGGTTAAAAATCTAGACGATTTATGGTCACAAAGAGACAATTGCTAGCTCAGAACGTATAATCTGGATGCCCTGTGGTATGCTTAGGGCCCATGCTTAATTTGTCACAAGTTTATTATAAGTAGCTTTTCCGCTGCCCTGCCCAATTTATCACATCCAACTACGCAGTCAGATAATGGGGAAGGGAAAAGGAGAGAAGGAAGTTGCAGCCCAATGGTAGTTTGCTATAGCTATGACAGTATTTGACAGCAAGGCCAATTATGTGCGTTTGGTCAATTGAAAACACTGGGGAAAATGTGAAAGATAATAGCAGATTTTAGTATTGTGCTAGACTTGCACACACACCCCTTGCTCCACACACACTTTGTTAATTATGTACAAAATTAAAAATGGAAGACACTGCCAGAAAGCATAGAGAAAATACAAAAGATGACAGGATGGTGTGTTCTGAAAAATGAAACTACCTCTAACGACAAAGGATATAAAAATTTAAATAAAATACTATCTTATGGAATATGGTTGTGTCAGCATGAAATATTTTATAACCAAAGAGAGAGAGGGAAATTGCCACATAAGCCAAAAGGGAGGATTTATATTTCAGCATTCAAGTCTCTTCATAAGTGATATGAAGTTGTACAAAAAGCTCTGTTAGTGACACATGTTGACGACTTCCTCTTGGTTCCCATCATGCCCTGCTTTGCTGCCATGATGGGGTGAGAAAAATCACATGTGGGCTGGGATGGGTACAGTGGGATATTCTGCTGAGGCACTATATAATATTGCTTGAAACTAGTTTTGGCATTTGAAATCAGATCTAGGGGCTGCACTTCAATTCATATTAAGATATTGTTTCTTACAGCTTTGTGATGGTGCCAGAACTGCTTGAACCAAACCAGTGTATCAGTTATTCCTGGTTGCTACTCAGCCTAGTGGGTCTGCTCATGCAATAGGACCTTCCTTCCTTCCTTCCTTCCTTCCTTCCTTCCTTCCTTCCTTCCTTCCTTCCTTCCTTTTCCTCCCCACCTGCTGCATGCCTTGTGTCCCAATCTGCCCCAGAGGGTTATGGGAGCAGAAATTCATTGCATTTGTGATGAACGTGATTGGATGACACTGTCCTCATTTCCTTGGGAGGCATAATTAACCAACAGCTTTGTGACCGCTGTGTGTCAGAATTGCTTGAAGCAATGTATCAGTTATTCCAGGTTGCTGATATCTACGTCCTAACCCAAAGTCCTGCCACCCTCTTTGATCACTGGTCAACAACAAATTTGTTGTCTGCGTTTTTTCAGTTGATTTAGGACGAATCTGATGCGCTGAATCAAAAAATCACATTGGTTTTGCTCAATCAGGTCAGGTTTTTGAGTTATGGCCACATGTCATTTTTTTAAGTTTTTGTTCACATGTACGCTTGTGTGGAGCATTTTAGAAGAAGTTGGTGGGGGTAAAATGCCATGTCAAATAATTGTTTTGATTGGAAATGATTATTTTAATGACAAGAAGTATTCAGGTCTGATAGTTCTGGGTGATTATGTTGAAAAGGGATCAGTTTGAAGTCATAAAACCTCCATTTTTTCTCGGAAGAGAAGGACTTGGTGTACTGTGCAGATATTGCGCAGCTTCTGCTCAAGCTTGCAGTGCCACAGTATGAACCCAAAGATTGGAGACTGTTCCTTGACAGCAGCAAGCAATCACTGAAATGTGTTCTGCTACACAATGGCAACCAGTTTGCCTCTATACCCCTGGCTCACTCGAGTACACTGAAGGAGAACTATGAAGCGGTGAAGTATGTGCTGGAGAAAATTGGTTATGATCAGCATTAGTGGTTCATTTGTGTTGACCTGAAGATGGTGAACTTTTTGGTGGGACAACAGTCTGGCTTCACCAAGTACCCATGTTTTCTGTGCGTGTGGGATAGTAGGGATCGTGCTCAGCATTACACGAAGAAGGACTGGCCTGTGCGGGAGGAATTGGTGCCTTGCAAAGAAAGGAACGTCATCAACGACCCTCTGGTGGACAGAGACAGAATACTCTTCCCACCGCTGCACATCAAGCTCGGCTTAATCAAGCAGTTCACCAAGGCTCTGGACAAGGATGGTGACTGCTTCACTTACTTGTGCCAGGCTTTTCCAGGATTGACCATGGAGAAGTTGAAAGCTGGCATCTTTGACGGTCCTCAGATCCGTCAGCTCATCAGAGATCCAGAGTTCAGAAAGTCAATGAATGAAGTGGAACTGGAAGCGTGGAAGGCATTTGTTCTGGTAGTGAAGAACTTTCTTGGCAACAATAAGGCCAGAAACTACGCAGAACTTGTCAACAACATGCTGACTGCTTTCAGAAACCTGGGCTGCAACATGAGTGTCAAGATGCACTACCTATTTTCACATCTGGACCGGTTTCCTGAGAACCTGGGTTCAATGAGTGATGAGCAGGGGGAGAGATTCCATCAGGACATGAAAGAGATGGAGACCAGGTATCATGGTCGGTGGGACACAGTCATGATGGCTGACTACTGTTGGACTCTGAAGAGAGACCTTCCTGCCGCTGAGCATTCCAGGAGTTCCAAGAAACGGAAGTTCAAGCCCTGAAGTTTGAAAAATGGTGAAGCAACATGCAATTTACATGTACTTACCTTTATCAATGCCCACCATTCAGTTTACAGTAAACCTGACCTGATGGAGAGAAACGGGTGCCATTTCCTGATTCAGCAGTGCAAAAATACCCTAAATCAGTTGTAGAAATCTAGACAACATTCAAAAAGTAAAAAATTGTTGCCCAGTGAATCCAGCCCTGGCTAAAATGGCCTCTATCAAGATTGAGTGAAAAATGAAACTAAGTGCAGAAACAAGTACAATGGTACCTCGGGTTAAGTACTTAATTTGTTCTGGAGGTCCATTCTTAACCTGAAACTGTTCTTAAGCTGAAGCACCACTCTAACTAATGGGGCCTCCCGCTGCCGCCACGCTGCTGGAGCACGATTTCTGTTCTCATCCTGAAGCAAAGTTCTTAACCCGAAGTACTATTTCTGGGTTAATGGAATCTGTAACCTGAAGCGTATGTAACCCAAGGTACCACTGTACAGATAATCTCACCTGCTCCTCAGCCTTCCACCTGGACAGAGAACATGGACCACCAGTGGCCCATCACCATGTGAGAATCTCTGGTCCAGAGGCACGGCTTTCATCATCTTTGTCATCATTGGTTTAAATCACAAACAAACCATGTCAGTGGGGAGAAAAAGCAGTACATAAACAATAAAAAAATGAAGGCAGTATATGATGAAGTGCTAGCTTCAGAGAACAAAAAACAGGGATTGTTTCCTTCATGTCCTGCTTACAAGTTTCCCAGAAGCATCTGGCTTGCAACTGTGGGAAGCAGAATTCTGGACGAGGCAAACCTTTTCCCTAGCGCTGAGCTGAACATTCTCAGCCAAGAATTTCAGTTCTAAAGGAGAGGTGGGGGAGAGAAGAGGAGTGAAATGGCTCCCCTTTCTTCACCATTTTCATTGCAGCTAGTTTCACAGCAGCGGTTGTGACAAAGAGAGCTTTTCTTAGCACAGTGACCAGCTGGCAGCTGACATTTCCCCCACCAGAAGGACCTGAGAAGCATGTTAGGATATGACGTAGCCTCATTGTCAGTGTACTTTGGTGGTGAAATGGGCAGTTTCCAGCCAGTGATAATAATAACTTTCTTTTCAACCACCACCAAATCTGATATTTTAGTTGCATTTTCACCACCCACTTTGATGCCCACGAAACAATTATTTTCATAATGATTAGATTTGAAGTTGGTGGTGGTTCTTCAAGGTTTTCTTTATAGATTTGGATGCCAAATATTTGCCAGAAATTCTATGATATATGTGTGTGTGTGTGTGTGCGTGTGTGTGTGTGTGTGTGTGTGTGTGTGCGTGTGTGTGTGTGTGTGTGTGTGTGTGCTCGCACACACAGAGACATACACATATACACACTGTTGTGTATATGGTGTATAATTTATAATTTAATAAGTTAATTTAATTCACCATTTAATGTTTTAATATGTTTTTATATATGTTGGAAGCTGCCCAGAGTGGCTGCGACAACCCAGTCAGATGCACGGGGTACAAATAACAACAACAACAATTTATTATTATTAGCAATGAATATATATTGATTCCTGAAGTTCATATTGCAAATATTCATTTAGGGTGATATTCAATGTTATACTCAGAATAGACCCATTTGAAATAAGTGGGACTATGTAACAAATCATTTTAATCCAACGGGTCTACCCTGAGTATGGCTATCATAGGCTATCATCTATGAGCTATAAGAACTGTCATTTCACGAACATTCCTTTGCCAACGTTTAGCACATTTCTAACTTATTTAGCACATATTTTTTTTAAAGGAAGGTGCATTGCTAAGCTCTGAGAAAAATATGGATTGCACCTGGAGCTTCTTCTATGAGATCAGCACACCACATACACAACAGTTTAAAGCAATCATTAAAGATTTTGACTGGAGTCATAAATACAGAGAAGTCAATCAATAATTCTAAAATATAGCGTCTTTTTCTTTTATCAGCCAAGGGTGAGACACAGGCACATCCACTGAACATGGATTTAATTGAATCACAGTTGCTTAAGTGTTCTCAGGAGGTGATAAATTAAAAAGTGTTATGCATGAAGGAAATAGGTTTCCACAAGCTGGAAAAAGCAATAAGGCCTGAACTTGGTAATAAATTGCTGGTTATCCACAAAAACCAAGTTGCTACCAATAAAAATTATCTGTGCACCTTTTTAAAAAAAGAAAAGAAAAAAAGAAGAAGGCAAGAAGAACATGTTTGATTCTGTTCTCAAATTAACAAGGCTATCTATAAAAGAGGCAGAATGATTTCCTGCAGCCAACGAATGTTGCCTTTTCTTATCCTTTGTGTTGTTTACAAGAACACCATTTAAATCAAGCACAACAACACCATTTAAATCAAGCCATAATTCGATTCAACTGCTGTTCTTTTTTTGAAGTAATTCTTTGTTTAATGTTGGATGATGGCATTGCTGGCTAAATTGACTGGCATTTGCTATCCAAATAATGCAGTTGGTTACCAGAATCTTTTGACATAAAGCAGTAAAACAAATACTAAACTATGTGTTTCTATGTTAAATTTCTGTTTGAGAAGCCAATCGGGACATACATTTCAAGATGAATCAATGCAATAACTAAAGGATCTTCCACACTTTAGTTTGCCCTTCCACTTCCCCCAGGAAAACCTGCAGTTTATTACTGAATTGGAACAAACAGCAATGGGATTTTCCGTGGATTGCTGTTTGTTCTGATTAACACTAAAGAACAGGTTTTCCAGGGAAAAGTGGTGGGGCAAAGTCAAAACCACTTGAACCTGTGCCTAGAAAACCATTTGTACCCATGCTTTCTAGGTATGGGACAAGTGGAAGTGTGAATGAGCCCTTATACTGAGCAAAATTGCGTACCAAAATAAACAAATTGGGAGAAATATGCATGAAAATGCAAATGTGATTTGGCTATCCTGAGGATAGAGGCAAGCTGCACTTCACTGTTATGAACAGCATCAGATCTTTCCTCACTTTACATATTGGATCGATGTACTATTTACTTGTTAAATTTGTATCCTACCTTTGAACCCAGAAGCCTACTTTTCCTCATGGTCAATGCAGGAGTTGCCTGTAGGCTGGTGATTTGGAATGGAGTGAGCAGCTAAAAATTGCAGGAAAATTTCTCAAAACCATTGCCTACTGTAGTGTGCCCCCTCCCCTTCTGGCTTAAAATACAGTGGTACCTCAGGTTACATATGCTTCAGGTTGCATACACTTCAGGTTACAGACTCCACTAACCCCAAAATTGTACTTCAGGTTAAGAACTTTGCTTCAGGTTGAGACGGGTGAGCTCCCATTGCGCGGTCCCTGCTCCTGCCAACCTAGCAATTTGAAAGCACGTCAAGTGCAAGTAGATAAATAGGTACCGCTCCTGCGGGAAGGTAAACGGCGTTTCCGTGCGCTGCTCTGGTTCGCCAGAAGCGGCTTAGTCATGCTGGCCACATGACCCGGAAGCTGTACGCTGGCTCCTTCGGCCAATAAAGCGAGATGAGTGCCGCAACCCCAGGGTTGGCCACGACTGGACTTAATGGTCAGGGGCCCCTTTACCTTTACCTTAGCACTGTGGCTCAGTATACTGGACCAGGGAGATCAGTGCACACTCCCTTTCTAGCTGGTTTGGGATTCTTCTTCTCTCACTAGGAAATCTATCCCCTTCCTACGCAATTGGGATTTAAGTAGAGTGTTCCCTCAGAACTCCACTTCTCTTCTCCCAGAATTCAGCTTTCTCATGTCTGTATACCCTTTGAAAGACAATAACCACTGTCTTTCAATCCAGCCCCCAGCTCAGAGACTGCCTCCTCTGGCTGCAAATGTCCCCTCAGGGTGGATTTTCCATGGCTCAGAGGTTATACTGTTTTCCCAGCCCAATGCCATGAACAGAGTCCTGTCTCCACCCTCCTTCTGGCTAGCTGTACCTTCCACCAATCAGAGTGAAGCTCTAGCTCAGCATATTCCACTCTGGTGGAGTTCCACCTGCACTGCTTTTTCCTGGACTTTCCATCACACCTACACATTTGGAAACTAATGTAAACAACACCATTACCCATATGTGTTAACATGTTCAGATGTAGGAACAGAACAAACCATCTGCTTCTGTAAATGAAGAAACAGTTTAAAAAAACCCATAAAAATGCATGAAAGGGTAAGTAGAGCGAACATCCCAGTTCCGCAGTAACACAACATATGGGCAACCCAAGGAACAGTAACAGCAACTCGTGGCATACTACAACTCTGGAAAACCACAAGACCACCCACAGTCATCGGCAGTGCTGAGCTTAGCACACATTTTTAAACTGGCAAGCCTCTCCTCATTTCTCAGATGGTAAGCTGGTAATTTGTATTCAGCCAATGCACCTCCCAAAATATTCTTTAAAATGCACATGATCGTATGAGCCTAGAGGAGGAATGGAAGGTGAGGGACTTTAGTTGTTTAAAAAGCAAACAGAAATTATTAAGGTTGTTGTTGTTGTTGTTTTGCAATTGCCTGACCCAACTGAGGACATCTCAGAAGTTCGCTGATCGTGTGACTGACTGGTTTGTTCTATTTTTCTGTTTCCAGGTAAAGTTCAGAGAGGTGTGCATTTCTCATGTAGGGGGAAACATCTAATGCATGCATCTTAGTGGACTTGACTGAATGCCAATAGCGGGGGCAAATTCACTGTTGGAAGTCTTAGGTCCCATCCACACTGTACATTTGAAGCTGCATCATCCCACTTGGCTTTCCCCAAAACATCTTGAGAACTGAGAATGCTGAGAGTTGTTATGAAACACCTATTCCCCTCATGGAGCTACAGTTTTGACAGGGTTTAACAATCAATCCTCCTTTCCCGGAGAACTCTTAGAATTGTAGCTGACAAATCTCTCCACCTTTAACTAACAACAGTTCCTGGGATTCTTTAGGAGAACCCATTACTGTTTAAAGTGGTCTGTTACTGCTTTAAATGTCTGTATCAGCAACATGACATCAGCCAACAAGACATTACTGAGCTAAGTTCAATGGATTATTGTTAGTGTCGAAAGCCCTGAATGACCTAGGATCAGGTTACTAGAAGGAACACCTTGCCTCATTATACACCAGTCAGGTAATTGTCATCAGGCAGAGAAGCTCTCCTGACTGTCCCACAGGTGTTTGTTTAGCAGTCAGTGGTGTGGCGTGGGTTGCCTGTGTCCGGGGCATGCGCATTCAACTGCCTAGCAGAGATTGCAGCCAAAGGTCTGTTGTCTGAAGAGGTCACTTCCTGATTTGCAAGAAGAAGCCATTTTTAAGGGAGCCCAATGACGGAAGCGTGCAACTGTATTGAGGCAGCACCAAGTGTTGAATTTTTGCACCCCCTAACAATTTTCTGCCTGGGGCAACCCCCCCCCCCACCTTGCCACTATTACCAGCTTCAGCTGGAACTAAAGCTTTCAGAACAGAAGCACTAAGCCTTTGGGATACACTTCCTGTTGAAATTAAACAGGCACTTGCAAATCCTGATCTGTTCCATTGTTTGCTGAAAACATTTTTGTTCTGTCAAAAGTGTTTAGAGAACGCACTTAATTGAATTCCTTGTTGGACCACTTGATGCTGTCCATTTGCAAAATGAAATGTGACTGTAGATTTTGCTTTAATTTGGGGAAACACTTCCACAATATTTTATTATAATGAGCTGCTGGTTTAGAAATGCCATTATAAGTAAAAGTGAATATTCACATGTAATGGCGTCAAGCTAGCAGTCACCTTTCCTGTATTTGTGCATTCAGTTCTTCCTATCAAATTTCAAGTCACGTTGACACCACTTTGGATTCATAACCAGTTCAATATAAGCTTCACCATTTCTCCACTACCTAAACCAGCCCCCCACCCATTAAATGGCAACCATGTTGTGCCTGGTGCCCACTTATTATTATTATTATTATTATTATTATTATTATTATTATTATTATTATTATTATTATTATACTGCAGGTCTCAGGGTGGTTAAAGAGAATAAAATCTAAATATAAAACCACAAAACGCATAATCAAAATAAAAACAACCACCCAACAGCACTTGAAATGCGCCCACAGGTCTCAAAAGCTTGAAAAACCTCTGATATGACAGCATGGGCACTGCCAAAACATGTCTTGTTTTAGTTATTCCATACCAGGACCAGATGTAGGTTTGATGAGGCCCTAACCTGCTGAAGGTAATGGGGCCCTTTATATGCCCAGCTGTCCTTTGTCAACAACAAATTGTCACTGTTTTTTGTGTTGAATACAGTGGTGCCTCGCAAGACGAAAATAATCCGTTCCGCGAGTCTCTTCGTCTAGCGGTTTTTTCGTCTTGCGAAGCAACCCTATTAGCAGTTTAGCAGATTAGCGCTGTTAGCGGTTTAGCGGCTATTAAAGGCTTAGCGGCTTAGCGGCTTAGCGGCTAAAAGGCTATTAGCGGCTTAGCGGCTTAGAAAAAGGGGGGGAGCGAAAAAAATCGCAAGACTCGCAAGACGTTTTTGTCTTGCGAAGCAAGCCCATAGGGAAATTCGTCTTGCGAAGCACATCGAAAAACGGAAAACCCTTTCGTCTAGCGGGTTTTTCGTCTTGCGAGGCATTCGTCTTGCGGGGCACCACTGTATATGCTATATGGTAACTTATGGACCTAACAGGTATCTAAAGCCATTTGCACATAACAAAATATGTATTTTATCAAAGTAATTGTGGAATATATTAATAGTGAAATACAACGAAGAAGTATATTAATAGTGAAATACAATGAAGAAGTATATAAATAGTGAAATAACTATTAAACTCTAACTTTAAATGATTTTTTATGCCTAACAATCTTAATAATGCAAAAACATTGGCATTACATCATAGGAGCCTACACAGCACAAAACACTGTTGCTGTATGTAGGTTTTATTTGTTTTTTATCTTGTATTTTGGAAATGTACATCCAGTTATTTTTCCTTTAATTTTTTTTGAGGACCACAAGAGAGTGGGATCCTATGTCAGGCTTCCTCATCCCAAGCCCTCCAGATGTTTTGAGACTACAGTTCCCATCATCCCTGACCACTGGTCCTGCTAGCTAGGGATCATGGGAGTTGTAGGCCAAAAAACATCAGGAGGGCCGAGGTTGAGGAAGCCTGCCCTAAGCTATAGCTTGTTTAGGTTATACGTAAATCTGGCACTGTTCCATACTACATACACCAAATTCCAAACTTTACCTATTTCCTTCATCCTGCAATATATTATTCCCATAAAATGCTTGGCAGGTTAAACCAAGCTATCCTAGAATTATCAATGTCTCTTAGCACATTAAAGCCACAGACAATTGCAGAGTTTCCCCCCTTCCTTATCTGTTGGATTCTCACCACCTCCCTGTCCCTCCTATCAAAATACACAAAGCTCTTGTTTATTTGTTATCATTAAGGTTTCTTGCTGGGACACCAGTCTCCTCCAGTCTCTTTCCCATGCATGTATGTTTCTGAGCAGGGCAGTATGGATGCTCATCAGATGCCCAATATACATTGTAGACCATTTCTAACACAAAAACGTAATTAAGATAATGCTAATGACTTTATCAGATATTTTTTTTTTTAAGTAGTTGAATGAAGTAATGGAATTTGGCTCATAGCAAGAGATCACTCTACACACTTTTTATTTATGACTTGCTTTCCACCTACGCTGACACAGCTGGGAATTTACAACGGCACCAAAAGCATTACAAGTAGTAACCTCAGAAATTCCACATTTTTATCGGGCTGCATTATTATGGAACGTTTGTCATGCAGCCCAAACGCTGTCAGTTCTGTAAGTGATTTACGGCAACATCTGAAGAAGAAAAAAACCGAAACAAAAAACACGGGGGGAAGGGATAGGAACTCATCCCTGCATTGGACCCTACTGTTTCAGAAGATATTCCTGCCACATCACATTGAGGAACACACAGAACTAGAAAACGCAGCATGCTTGCAAGTGCATATCAGGAAAATGTGGCTGAAGAGGTCTAAAAGCAAAGCCCATCCTATGCCTGTCTACCCAACAAATTCATTGAGACTTGCTCCAGAATCACAAGTATAGGATTGTGGCTTTAGAAATGTCACACACTGGTTGTATAAAACATCTGTTGAGGGAAATATATTGATTTTAGGTCCTCCCTGGAAAATACACACAAAAAAGATGCAGCCTAGGGTGAACATAATTATTTAACAGGTGGGGCTCAATGAGCACACTGGTTTAATTTTTGATAATATACAGATGCACACAAATCAAAGCAGCAACAAAAAAAAGTGTCTAAGCAGTGTCCATTAAAGCTAGTGAAATTCTAGGTTGCATCCACCGAAGTCCAGATCAAAGGAAGTAATAGTTCCACTCTTTGCCCTAGTTAGACCCCACCTGAGTACTGTGTCCTGTTCTGGTTGCCACAATGTAAGAAGGATATTGACAACTTGGAAAGTGTGCAGAGGAGGGCGAAGAAGATAATAAAAGTTCTGGAGAAGAAGCCTTATGAGGAATGGTTGAGGAATGTTTAGCCGGGAGAAGACTGAGAGGTGCTATTAAAGCCATCTTCAAGTATCCGAAGGGGATTCAAATGGTAAGAAAAGAGCTTCTGACGAAACATTCTGTTGTTTCAAACTCATGTCCTATCACCTGCGCTACACCTGTATGAATATCAAGCCACAGACTTTATTTGATATCTGTGTCAGAAGGAAAAATAACATAGCATAGCTCTGCGTTCCATGAGCGCAGAGTGTCAGGGTCAACCGTTTAGCCTTTTTATAATAATAATTTCCCCAGCCACTCTGGGCGGCTCCCAATCAAGTGTTAAAAACAGTACAACATTAAATATTAAAAACTTCCCTGAACCGGGCTGCCTTAAGATACCTTCTGAATGTCAGGTAGTTGTTTATCTCTTTGACATCTGATGGGAGGGCGTTCCACAGGGCAGGTGCCACTACTGAGAAGGCCCTCTGTCTGGTTCCCTGTAGCCTCACTTCTCGCAAAGAGGGAACCGCCAGAAGGACTTCAGCACTGGACCCCAGTGTCCGGGCAGAACAATGGGGGTGGAGACACTCCTTCAGGTATACAGGACCGAGGCCATTTAGGGCTTTAAAGGTCAGCACCAACACTTTGAATCGTGCTCGGAAACGTACTGGGAGCCAATGCAGATCTCTCAGAACCGGTGTTATGTGGTCCCGGTGGCCACTCCCAGTCACCAGTCTGGCTGCCGCATTCTGGATTAATTGCAGTTTCCGGGTCACCTTCAAAGGTAGCCCCACGTAGAGCGCATTGCAGTAGTCCAAGCAGGAGATAACCAGAGCATGCACCACTCTGGCGAGACAGTCTGCGGGCAGGTAGGGTCTTAGCCTGTGTACCAGGTGGAGCTGGTAGACAGCTGCCCTGGACACAGAGTTAACCTGCGCCTCCATGGACAGCTGTGAGTCCAAAATGACTCCTAGGCTGCGCACCTGGTCCTTCAGGGGCACAGTTACCCCATTCAGGACCAGGGAATTCCCCACACCCACCCACTCCCTGTCCCCCCAAAACAGTACTTCTGTCTTGTCAGGATTCAACCTCAATTTGTTTTTCTAACTAATAAAACTCAGATGCAAGAAACTGTGTGTGGAAGCAAACTAAAAATATATTTTTGCAATGTTTCTACCTCCAAAAATGAATGTGTGGCAACATGTACTCTGGAACTGGTTCCTACATACAGGCACATATCAGAATGGTGCCTTGTGAAGAAATCCTAGTTCTTCCTTTCAAAATGGGCACAAACAGTGTATTTGTCCAGAGGCAGCCTTCACAGCCAACACAAGCGGCGAATGTTTTTTTTACTCAGGAATTCCATCTGTAAGACATCTTAAGAGGTCCTCAGTGTCCAGCAATTGGGAGTTGACAATTGAAACTGGAGCTCCTCTATTAGCTGAAAAGTGTTGCAATATGCTTTACAGCACGATACACTTAAGAATCATTAAGGCCCATTGATGTTAATAGGAGATTTTAAGTACAGTATATGCCTATTTGCTCTGCTTAAAATCAATGGAAATCAGAAGTGCCTAACTTGGGGTAGACTGGGCCTTCTGACAAGATGTAAAGCCATAATACGAAAAGCAGAATTTTACACTTGTTTGGGTCCCACCCTCCTCTATTTTGGCTTGGTGTCTTCTTTCTACCTTTTTTTGGAATTTCCCAGGATTGGAAAGCCAACTTGTTTGAAAGTCCTCATCTAGGAAAAAGAGGAAAAGAATCCAAGTCTGCCTATCTATGCACATCTCACCATGCAGATCTCTAGCTCTTTAGTCTAACTTATGGGTAGGCAATCTAAGGCCTGGGGGCCAGATCTGGCCCAATCATCTTCTCACCTTCTAAATCCGGCCCGCAGATGGTTCAGGAATCAGCGTGTTTTTATATGAGTAGAATGTGTCCTTTTATTTAAAATGAGTCTCTGGGTTATTTGTGGGGCCTGCCTGGTGTTTTTACATGAGTAGAATGTGTCCTTTTATTTAAAATGCAACTCTGGGTTATTTGTGGGGCATAGGAATTCGTTCACCCCCCCAAAAAAAATAGTCCGGCCCACCACAAGGTCTGAGGGACAGTGGACCAGCCCCCTGCTGAAAAAGTTTGCTGATCCCTGGTCTAACTGTCTGTAAAATTAAACTGATCTGTCATTAGTGTAATTCTAGATAGAAGTACTGAAAGTTGTTGAGCATGAGCATCCAATGACTAATGAGCTTACTCTTAGGAAAGTGAGTATAGAATCGCACCACGAGCAAGCAAATCTAATTTAGGGTTTCTTACATTACTGTCTTGGAGCTGTGTGTCTTAACCCTGGAAAAATTAATTTCTCTCAAAACACCGTTAATTATCCCCAAATGCTGATATCAGTGTCTGCCACCACATAACCACATCTGGCAACAATGAAGACAAATTAACAATAACAGTCAGAAAACCTGGCAATTTGATAAACAAAAGCATGAAAAATCCATTCTGTACAGTTAGACCACCGGTGACTGAAGATGGATTAGCTTCCTGTCTCCAATGCTAGGGCTGAAATTAAAGAGGGAAATTACACTGCAATCTGGATGCCAGGTTCCTGGATGGGGAGAAAAAGAGAGAGCTTTGACTTCACTGGGAAGGGCAATGGGGAGGGGAAAAGACCTTTTGCTCCAGACTTACTCTCTGAAAGATGCAGCCTACAGAGTTCTGTTCCAACAGCTGCTTTCAATTAAGCTTTAAAAAGTCTGACAACTATATAAATTTGCACCTTCAAAGTGAAGGGATTTTTTTATTTTTTATTTAAAAAGAGACTCATAATATTAGCCTACAGGGAGCCACATGGGTCTAAGCACACTGTTGAGATGAGGATTCACAACTTTCAGGAGCCCTCGAGTAATGAAAACAGATGAGGGCAAATTAGGCTTTCAATACCTTGATATACATTTCTTACCACTCCACCATTTTTGCTTAAAAATGGCGTGGTTGCGGGGTTCCCCCACTTAAAACCTGTTCTAGATGAATTGTACCATTTAACTGAAGAATACTTAAATATGTATCTTTAAGACAATAGGGAATTATGTGCTTCCTCCATCAGTTGGCCTCCAATTCCTATCAACTGCAGCTACGATGGTCAATGGTCGAAAATGTGGTTCAGTAGTATCTGGAGGCCACAGGTTAGCCACCCCCGCTTTACTTTAGAGTAATACATGGATAACCTCCACTTAATAAAGGTAAAGGGTAAAGGGACCCCTGACCATTAGGTCCAGTCGTGGCCGACTCTGGGGTTGCAGTGCTCATCTCGCTTTATTGGCCGAGGGAGCCAGCGTACATCTTCCGGGTCATGTGGCCAGCATGACTAAGCCGCTTCTGGCGAACCAGAGCAGCGCACTGAAATGCTGTTTACCTTTCCACCGGAGCGGTACTTATTTATCTACTTGCACTTTGACGTGCTTTTGAACTGCTAGGTTGGCAGGAGCAGGGACCGAGCAATGGGAGCTCACCCCGTCGCAGGGATTCAAACCGCCGACCTTCTGATCGGCAAGTCCTAGGCTCTGTGGTTTAACCCACAGCGCCACCCCCGTCCACTTAATATAGGGCTGCAAATACAATGGCTTCTCTGTAATATATGACCTTTGCACATGCAGGGAGAGTAGAGAAGATTTTCAAGTAAGGCCTCTACTGTGTGCATATTTGGAGGTGATGAAAATCATACCACACACCCTGAAAAATATTTGAGTCCCCCTTAATGCATTATACACAGGGATGCAGGTGGCACTGTGGTATAAACCACTGAGCCTAGGACTTGCTGATCAGAAGGTTGGCGGTTCGAATCCCCGCAACAGGGTGAGCTCCCGTTGCTCGGTCCCTGTTCCTGCCAACCTAGAAGTTCAAAAGCACGTCAAAGTGCAAGTAGATAAATAGGTACCACTTCAGCGGGAAGGTAAACGGTGTTTCCGTGCGCTGCTCTGGTTCGCCAGAAGCGGCTTAAGTCATGCTGGCCACATGACCTGTCTTTTATGATCTCCATGTGGGGCAAGTAAAGATGCAGCTCCCTACCAAAAGGGGCCAGCTGACCATCACCACCTTCAAAACCCTGTGCTTTTGCCCTTTCGGTTTGTGGAAAGGTAGTTTCCCCAAAGGTATTGGGACCTGTGATTTTTAACTTGCAACCTGCAATGCACTGTGGGCATCAAAACTGTTCTGGGTCTTCCCAAACTGGGTGGAGAAGCATTGAAATGGCAAATGTGATTCAACATAAGCAAGTGTTAAGGGAAGTACATCAGGGCAAAACAGTCTAACTTCCCATATACAGTGGTACCTTGTGTTGCGTAACCTCCAGGTTCGGGTTACGGGTATACTTCCGGGTTTCACCGCTGGCACATGCGCAGAAGCACTCTATTGCACTGCACAGGCATGCAGAAGTGGCGCCTCTAGTTACAGATTTTTAGGGGTGCACACAGCACCCCGAAACAAATTAAATCCGTAACCAGAGGTACCACTGTACAGCTTTGGAGTCTGAACTGACAGTGACTGATGGCGAAAGTGTTTGGATATGTGCAGTGTAGCCCCACCACAAGTACTTTGCCCATCAAAGTGTTTTGGCTCAAACAGAGCAGGGTGCCTATTGCTGTTTTCGAGTGAGGATACATAAGAAGTAATGTTCCCAGTTACTTCTTTACAATTAGAAGACTTCATCAGCTGTAAGCTTTGTTCTGTTCCTAGGCAGGTAACCTTCTGAAAGTGTTATGAAAATACTTTATTGGGGTATGCTTAACAGACTGTTGAATGACTTGGTGAACAGGGTTTAAAACTATTTCTCGATCTTTGGCAATAATAATAATAATTGAATATTGCTACATTTTTAGAGATGATTTTGTTTGGGAAACTGAAATGGTAAAATAGCAAGCATAAAATGATTAACTTATATTCGTCTGGGAATGTTTTCCAGTGACTCAAGTGGCACGCAATCAAAGATTCATACAACTCAAACATGTCTGCCTTAAGGAATGCACCACATGTGGATGGGCTCTTCCTTTGCATGTGCAAAGCTCTACATACAACTTGGAATTAGGCCAATGTATGGTGGGTTTGAATATGCTGTTGCTCATTTTGCTCTGCAGAACTGTGATGCACATTGGCGAAGCTGCCTAAATCAAAAGTAGCAGCTCAGGTAAAATAATGAACACTATCTGGAAAAGGAGACTTACAAGTGCCTTTGTTCAGATGCCAAATATTCTGCTATGGGCGCTTATGCATTGTAGTGCAGACAAATAGGTGAAAAGATGGTTGGAGGAGGGCAACGACTTTTTCATTTCTCTGAACGTAAAAAGCCGGCTGTATATTTCTTTTTATTACAGTGCTTCAAGTGCACAAGGCAGCCCAATGTATTAAAAAGTGATATGGAAATATGACCATTTTACCTGCTTATAACTTTGGAATGACCATTAAATGCACACACACACACACACACACACACACACACACACACCCTTGGAAACAAAACATGTACATATGTTGGTATTCCTTTAGAACACTTTAGCACCCATTTCAACAAAATGAAATCTGTCTTAGTAACAAATGCATAGTTATTATTCACACCGTTAATTTACAAAAAGGTACCATTCAGTTAAAACAAAGCTATAAAATTATTAGAAATATATTCTATAAGGAATGTATAATCTGCATAAAAATGTATAATGTTTTGGCAATAAAACTGCATCTGTATAAAAAAAATGTATTTCTTTCTTTCTTTTTGAATCATAGCCCTAATAAAAAACAAGTATGGAGTGTCTTCTTTCCTCTCCTTTTTTAAATAATGTCCACTTTGAGGTAGTATATTCCTTTGGTTCATAAATCAGCTTGCAGGGTAGAGGGGGAGCTATGTATCCAGCTCAGAGAACCGAAAAGCAGGAGTCCTAAAATTTTCAGCAGCCTGTTTGTATATACAATTGCCACTGTCCCCTTCATGAAACGTCCGGTCTTTTCTGTTATCATCCTCAGACTCTGAGTCAAAATTCAATGATTCACGAGGATGATTTTGAGAAGCTCTTGGCTGCCAGACTGAAGGCTGCCGACAACTTGAGAAGGAATCCAGCTGGTGTCTCCATATAGGTTTTCCAAACGTTCCTGAAACACACACACAAGAGAGAAAATATGTTTGTCAACTGCTCTCCATTAAGAAGGGACAAAAGGCCACCCCACAGACCAGTGGAATGTTCTTAAATCAGATTCACCTTTCTACCTCTGCCTTTTGACACAGTTAAATGTTGAAGTTAGTAACAAGATGCATTTTTAAAATAGTCAACTTCCTGAGTTTAGCCAGAGGCATGTGGCTGCAGATTTTCACTCAACACTGTCGCCAGCTGGTTGGGGAATTCTGTGTGCAAATGGGTGCTGAATTTCCCAACCCAATGTTGAAATAATAATAATAATTTAATAATTTATTATTTGTACCCCGCCCATCTGGCTGGGTTTCCCCAGCCACCCTGGGCGGCTTCCACAAAGACCAAAAATACACTAATAATGGAGACTGCATGCCTATGGTTCACATTTATTTGCTTTTTCAAAGCTAGTTTAACCATTGAAAGCATACCCATGAAAGTGCCGCTCGTAGTAAGGGGAGGCAGCTCTTGATTTCTGCTAAATTCACATGCATCCAAATTCAGATGCAAGTTTCTTGTCCCACTGTCTTCACGCTGAGTGTAAGCAGAGGGGAGCAATTTACTACTTGGAGGGTGTATTCCAGAAATGCTGATATACTGGTCAAAAGGATCTTCAGGCGGGTGGGGATAGGGGTAGCATTCCTTTTCCTTCAAGCAGCTTGGGTCATACAGGTCCGCACACACTGCCCTTTGCTCTGGATTGCAGCCTTAAAAAAACAGCATAAGCAGAAAAAAAACCAAGGTTGGGTTAGCTTCGCTAAGCAAAAGAGAGCCTTCAAAAAGAGACAATGAAATGCAGCAAACTATTTTATATATACATATGTAATGAAGATTACCTGTGTGGTATACGTCAAACATATCTGGGCCACATATATTGCTTTTCAAATATATACTTCCTGAAGTTCCCAGATAATGACATAAAAATGGATCTGTTACAGCTTCCAAGTCATTTTCGCTGCAGTTATCTGTATGACAAATTCCTTCAAAACAGAAATGGTGTATAGGTCAGGATCCCTTTATTTTCACTTTAACAGTCATATATGAATACATATTATAATTTTTATTGATTTCAAAGCAATATTATTTTGAGGTCCTCGTTTATTTCTTTATTAAGTGTATTTAGAGTCCACCCTTCACCCAAAGGTCCCAGATATCATACTAATTTGAGAACGTAATGAGATTTTTCACAGTTAGTGGTTTCCAGCGTTAAGAGTTGTGCACCCTTAACATCCAGTTCCACAGAGTCTATTTAGATGGTGTAGCACTGACCATGCTGTGGGACATCTCAGCTTTCTGTAAAAATGCCCCTAAATTCTAGAAGTAGCTTGTCAAAGGTGTGGAAAAGCTGCTGCTTGGGCAGGGTGGTGGCGGAGAGGATCTCCTTACAACATTCCTTATAAGGAACTGGCTGTGCAGCCCTCTAGATCACAGTCATTGCCAGGGTCACTGTCATAATGTTCCTTGTCAAGTTAGGTGCACTTATTCTGGCACAAGATTTCCTCAACAGCGAGAGCTAGAACAAGGAAGGGGGGAATCTGTGGCCCACAAGCTGTTGTGTCATCATCTCTGATCATTAGTTGAGGCTGATGGGAGTTGCAAGATAATAATAATAATAATAATAATAATAATAATAATAATAATAATAATTTACAGTAATACCTCTGCGAACATCCACCTTGTCTCGCGTCCATTCCAGTGAATGTCCGCAGCAAACCCGGATGTACCAGAATGGGTTACTTCTGGGTTTGCCACTCGCGCATGCGCAGAAGCTCTAAATAGCGCTTCGCGCATGCGCAGAAGCACAAACCACTCCACGCGTGCGCGCAGATGTGGCGCTTTGCCCTGCATCCTTTTCGGCTAGCAGCCAGGGCTCCAGAACAGATCCCGGCCGCAAAACGAGGT
Organism: Podarcis liolepis; assembly: GCF_965112155.1. Taxonomy (NCBI): domain Eukaryota; kingdom Metazoa; phylum Chordata; class Lepidosauria; order Squamata; family Lacertidae; genus Podarcis; species Podarcis liolepis. The sequence continues at coordinate 48,133,063 of NC_139562.1, read as the reverse complement.
ACAACTGTACTGTTTATACCCTGCCCATCTGGCTGGGTTTCCCCAGCCACTCTGGGCAGCTCCCAACAGAATATTAAAAACACGATAAAACATTAAACATTAAAAACTTCCCTAAACAGGGTTGCCTTCAGATGCCGCTGGGGGGGGGGGCACAGTCTCCCCACCTTTGATCTAGAGCGTTAAGTAGGGCACAATATATGGCTGCCACACCAAGTCCTTCTGTTGCATCCCACAGAAAGAACCAGAGGATACAGACTTTGCCTTCTGGATATGGAAGACTTGGGAAAGTACTAACTTGGAAAAAAGCACCTCTGCTTGATGCTGGGGAATGGGGAAAAACTGAACTTATCCTGTCAAGACAGAAAGGTCTCAGCTGACTCTCTTGCTGAAGACGCTTGGTAGCATTCGGATCACTACTGTATTGATGTCCTTGGCCAGTGGTTGAAAAGCTTAGCTCCAGGTGGAAAATAAAAATGGAATAAAATGCACAAGAAAAATCTCCAAGCCATTTCCTGGAAGCATCCTCAGTAAGATAAAAATGTATGAACAGTGGTGCCCCACAAGACGAATGCCTTGCAAGACGAAAAACCCGCTAGATGAAAGGGTTTTCCGTTTTTCGATGCGCTTCGCAAGACGAATTTCCCTATGGGCTTGCTTCGCAAGACGAAAACATCTTGCGAGTCTTGCGATCTTTTTTGCTCCCCCCCCCTTTTTCTAAGCCGCTAAGCTGCTAATAGCCTTTTAGCCACTAAGCCGCTAAGCCTTTAATAGCCGCTAATAGCGCTAATCCGCTAATAGGGTTGCTTCGCAAGACGAAAAAACCGCTAGACGAAGAGACTCGCGGAACGGATTATTTTCGTCTTGCGAGGCACCACTGAATTTGCATCTGTATACACCGATGATCTAAATGCTAAATGATGGCAAGTGTTTTGATATTCCAATACCCTTTAAGGGACCAGAGCCATTAGTTGACAATTTTCTCATCAACAGAGTCTATCTGTCGAAGAAGCTACCCTCCATGAATTAAGGACAATAGTGATTGGATCACTAGCTTTTGGATGGTAAACTTCAACATTCTGAATACTTACCGCCGCTGTCTCTTTGTTGTAAGAAATATCCTCCCATGGATGAGGATGAAGATACAAAATGATGTTGACTTCCATTCTCCAACGACCCATATCCATCTTGCCTTTCAGCTAGAGTTCCCTGGGATGACAGATAGCTTGGAATATCAGCAGGCAGATTTGTCTCATCTGCGATTTAAGCAAACACACGGAGCTATCAGCATCGAGATTCTTTGCCGCATTTTAGGGCTAATGAGCAACAGAGGGATGTATTTGAAAAGCTATTCGCTCTTCTGAATCGGAGTCAAGAGACACAAATAAGCCTGGAAGAAAAACCTCTGTAGGTTAACCACAAACATATTTCAGTCTGCTCTTCCGGTGCCAAGTTTCAGTTTACACACCTGTGTTTGTGATGCTGCAATCTTCGTTTCTCCTTCTTGTGTGGTATATGATGACCACCCACACGAGGGAAGTGCCCACCACGCAGCACACCACAGCTATGATCACAACGCCCACGGTGGCCCATCCATCATCGTCCAAAGACGGGGCAGCATTCTGAGGAGAGTCACAGGTTGGTGTGGGAATTACGCTGAGGCGGATGTTGCCTCTCTCTGTCCCAAGAGTATTAGACATTTCGCACGTGTACTTCCCAGCGTCTTCAAAGTCTGTGTCCACAATGATGAGCAACTGGTTTCCTGCTGCAAAGAAATGCCTCTCCGTCACCATCAGAGTGCTGTCGTCTTTGGTCCAGTTAAGCCGAGGCGGGGGGCTACCACCGGCGATGCACTGCAAGACGGCCGTTTCACCTTTCGTCACCGTCCGGTCCAGCAAAGGCCTCAAAAACGAGGGTGTTTCTGAAGGAAAGAGGGGGAGCAGCAAATATATGAATGTTACCAAGAATGAATCTTTATTTACGTCAGCCATCAGCAAAACAACAACAATGTGATATACAAAGAATAGAAAGAAAAAGTCAATTATATAAAATACATTTTAGGGTTTTGAATCAATAGTCAAATAGTGGATCTTATTCTGATTGCCCCAGCTAAAAACATTGCAACCTTTGCTGTCACCTGCTCATCTTGATCTGCCAAGAGAAAGGACACTGTGGCAGTGGCTGGGTGACCCAGAATGGACAATAAAAGAGGGGTGATAATCTCATTCCTCAAGTCTTTTATAAAGAGTGCAAGCCAGAAGGGCATGCGCCACCAATTCGGTACTGCCATCTCTGCAAGGACGTAAGCATTTTTCTGTTGAATCTGTTGGAATCGTCCCTCAAGTACAGCCAAGGGCAATACATTCAATCTTGAGAGAGTAAAAACGTGTCTATATTTTAGAATTGCTAGGTTATGCAGATAGGGTGCCAGTGAGTCAAAATGTGAAGCTGGAAAATAGTCATACCATGGGCAAAATTTCCTTATAGTGGCCAGGTTGTTCTGACGCTCGATATCATATAGGCGCTGACAAATTAAGACTGTTTGCTTTACTAAAACCCAAAGTGAGTAGCTGTTGTGGTGATAAACCACCAGAGTGAAGTTTTTGACAGACAATTTTAGTCCAGGCGCTCTTGTGACAATCTTGCAGCACTAGGGATATTAGACTGGGGGGATTTGAGTCCAAGTCAAAAAATATCTCTAAAGCTTTAATCATGTTATCAGCAAGCAAAGACAAAGGGGCACCCCCAGTGTTCAGCTGGCAATCACATTTCATCTTACCTAACACTGTTAATGTTGCATTAGCAGAGATGCTTCCAGCAGTGTTCTGAGCTGTGCAACTGTAGACACCAGTATCTTCGATTTTGACATCCACTATAAAGAAGACATCATCCTCAGGCATCACGTGCATGCGTCTCTTACGTGCTGCGGGAAAGTCAGTGCCGCCATCTTTCTGCCAAGCGATCTGGGGCACCGGGTGGCCGACTGCAGCACATTCCAGCCGTGCCATCGCCCCTGCACGGATGGTGAGGTCCATGGGCATCTTGGTAAATGAAGGAAGCACTACAAAAAACACAAAAGATGCAAAGAGATACAAGTGAGTTTTCTTATTAGACAGCGTACAGACCACAGTTTTCAGTCTGCCCATACAATGGACAATTGTCTCCCCTGCTCTCTACCAGCTCAACTGGGTCTAGATTTTTTAATGCCCAACTCCGAAGGAAACATCTGCAAGCTGCTTTTGAAATAAGGACTGATTTCAGGGAAGCACATACAGGGCAATCATTTCCTCATCCCAAGCACTAGCAGCATAACATTACAAAGCGGCTGGTTGCTATGCTATCAATTCTGTTTCTGATTCTCTAGTTTATTTGGGGATAGATGAACCTGTCAATATCAGTTTCTCTCTGTGTGCCTTGTTTCTTCACCAGATTTTTTTTTAATATATATATAAAAATTGTCTGCATGAAAATCTGTATGCAATTCCTGCCGATATTCACATTTTGCATTCATACTGTGATTTGAGAAAGGCATCACAAAATTTGTAGATGTGCATATTTTGAATGATTGCTGCCTCCTGGTTAATTCTGGGAGTGTGAGTTGTGTGAATTTCTCCCCCACGATACTGTATTTCATTTTACTTGAATATTTGACTGAATGGTCTCTTTAACTAGGTATATCTTGGATGGCAATTGTTTGAATCTTTCATGAACCAAATGCAGTCTACTTTATATATATAATTTCTAAAGAATCTAATGAGGTTTAACAGGTTGTGACGTACACACCTCGGGGAAACATATATAAGAATTAATCTTATTTTAGACAGACCGTATTCATTCCCATTTCACTCAAAGGTTAATTCTAGGACAACTTTGTTGGATATAACCTACTGAATCCCATATATATATATATATATATATATATATATATATGGATGGTTTTGGTGCATTCAAATATAATGTGCTTTCACATTTGTTCCCCAGGTGTCCAGAGAAGGCAGCCAACAACATCTTCCAGTATCCAAATATTTTGAGTGATGCCTTTTGGATTACATATCATATGATTTTTGTTTAATATACAGGTAATCTCAAAATGCTTACTGTTCACTGTGAGTTTAGCTTTGACAGAGTAGGATGAGCCAAAGTGATTTGAAATAACACACTGATATTTCCCCTCGTTGCTGAATTCCACATTGCGCAGCCTAAGAATGGTGGTATATTCCATCACTTCGCCGCCCTGTGCCCTGAGATGTGCGTAATTCTCCATTTCAGCATCATGCAGCAATTCATTGTCCTTCTTCCAAGCAAAAGTCATCGGGGAATCGCTGCTGCTGGCGGCTGAACATATAAAACTTAAATTGGAACCTTTGATTGCTGACTGAGTTTCAGGCTGTACAGTTATCTGTGGCTTCGGAAAATCATCTGTGAATATAAGAGAAAAGGGGGGGGGGGACGACGAATTGCAATAAGCTCATGTGATTTCTTGTCGGAGACGAAAGTGAGAGACCAGACCAGACCTTTAATTATAGGTTTGGAAGAATCAAGTACTTAAAAGAGATATGATGCAGATTTCCAACCAGCAGTCTAAATCATGGATGGCGAACCTTTGACTCCAACTCCCATCATCCCTGACCATTTGCTATGGTGGCTGGGGCCTGATGGGAGTTGCAATCCAACATCATCTACAGGGCCAAAGGGTCCCTCATCCCTGTTCTAAATTGTAGAGGTTCTTTTACCAACAGCTGGGGAAGCAGGTGATGCTAAACCACTGAACCTCTTGGGCTTGCCAATCGGAAGGTTGGCAGTCAAATCCCCACAACAGGGTGAGCTCCTGTTGCTCTGCCCAGCTTCTGCCAACCTAGCAGTTCGAAAGCACACCAGTGCAAGTAGATAAATAGGTACCACTGTGGTGAGAAGATAAACGGCGTTTCCGTGCGTTCTAGCTTCTGTCATGGTGTTCCGTTGCACCAGAAGCGGTTTAGTCATGCTAGCCACATGACCCGGAAAGCTGTCTGCGGACGAACGCCGGCCAACAGCATCTGGTGGAACACTAGTTCTCCATCTCAGGTCTACAGAGTAACTTTGTTTGTACTTGAGTTCATCTCGGAAACTGTGTCCGCCAAAGGCACCATCCTTTCCCAAATAAGGAAGCAGCACAGATACACAAATGGATCCTCTGTTTCTTGACTACAGAAAGAGGACGTTGCTGGATTGGCTGGGGCAAGCAAGCCCAGGCCTCCCATTCCCTCTGATGTTTGGTCATGCTGCTTTCCCATGTGGTTGGGGGTAGGTGGGGCTAAGAGAAGATAAAAAGGGCTCTACTGAATCCCATTGGGAAATTGCTGTACTCTGAACACTATAACATTTTGATCAATCAACTAATGTTTAACATTTCACTCATGAAGCAGAAGTACATTCCAACTGCAATCCTCTATGCATTTATCTGGCAGCTGAGTCCTACTGAACTCAATAGAGCTTGTTTCTAAATAGCCTAAGATTGTGCTGCCAGTTTCCACGCTTATCAGCTATTGGCTTTGCCACTCTGTCAAGGGAGTAAGAGGTGGCATGCTAAAAGTCAGGTTCCTGGCTTGGTGTAAAATTTCATTGCTTATAATCACAGCGACTTCCATATTGCCTTTTCACCTTTTGGGTTGTGCAGCTTTGGCCCAGGGAATACCAGCTGACAACTTCTATTGCATAATCATATGATGATCATATACAACAATGGATCAGCAAGATTATTTTATGTTTTAAATCTCATTTTCACCTTTTTTTAAAAAAATTGCCTTTAGGTCTAAAACCTATCATCTTTTGATAGCTGGGAGAAGTACAAATTACATAAATTTCGAATTATAAGGACAAAGGAACCGGTAAGCACACAATTTCATTTTGTTAAAATGCCCCGTTTCTGTTTCCTCGGTTTCCTTTCTTCCCAGAACTTTAACCTGGCATGTTGAATTAGCTTCTAAAACCACATACACACAGAGAGAGTTGTTTTCATTAAATTTAGAAAGGCATGTGGTATTTTTCTCCTGCTGAGCAATCATTTTAATGAATGCAAGGATGAATATTTAAATTACTGTCATTCAGCAGCAAGATCTGAGAATTAAGGAGCACAATTCTTTTTGACTGAAAATATATCTTTAAGCAACATTTCCCACTGAAACATTAACGTGATAACTAGGCTATGGAGATCAAAAAGTGTTTATTCAATTCAATTAATTTGTTTAGTCCATTAAAGAAACCAAATTTTTGTCCAGTTCTTGGTATATGCTGCAAAGAAAGTTTAATTCAAGCAGTAACTCTCTCAATTAGACATGAGGGATTTTTTAAAAAAAGTTATTAAGATGCCGTATTGCAAAGATGCTATAGCATATATATTTATAATGTACTGCATTTCGGTGCTTCCCAGCTGAATGCTTGTAACATTGGTTCAGCTGAAAGCATGTCTCTTTCTTGTAGAAGTGATTTTTTGTGGCTTAATTTCCCATCTCTAATAATGGGGTCAATTATGCTTTTGGACCTACAGTTTCATTAGTTATATTTTACAGCTCTTCAGAGCAAGCCATGGTAGGTTTTTCTTTTTACAAAAGCTGCATTTCTGCTGCCCGTTATGCATTCATAAATCATTTTCTTTTAATGCCAGTATTAACTGTGCACAAAACTCCAGCCCAAGTTTGCTTAGGGCCACCAACTATGGCCATTAACTGTGGATATGAAAGAACACTTTTGACAGTGGTTCAATGAGCAGCACATTCATGAGCAGCACAAAAATAACAAGAAATCCTAGACCTGAACCTCCCTGCTATTCAGCACTGGTGTGTTTTTCACTGTAAGAAAGATAAACCAGAGTTAACCCCTCAAAAATCCACAATGCATGGAAGATTGTTTGCTCTTTCTGGTCAGTTCCTGTTACCACAGGCTCCCTGCTTCCTTAAAAAATGCTCACATTTCATTGGCTGTCAGGGTTGGACAACCTCCCTCCCTTCCATTGTGAACCAAGAGATGCAAAGAGCTTCTCACTGTGAGTGAGGTTGATGCAGCTGCCCTCAAATAGGATCTAATGAGGAAAGTGCCTACATCAACAGGGCTGGGCGATATATCGTCCAAAATCAGTTTGAAGTCCATATTAGGATATCGGTTTCATAATTTTTGACCTGGCAATATATTGCGAATCATGTGCGCTATGCCAAAAACATAACTTGAGAAAGACCATGAAGACAGCCAATGTCTCCACATAAATCCATCCTTATTTCGGATACTGTGCTATATCAGTATATTGTGAAGTTTAGCTGGTAATATATCAACAATGCTGAACCAGATATTGCCCAGCCCTACACATCGTTTTGTGGTCCAATCTCTTTCTACTCTTTTAGAAAAGAAACTATGTCCAAACAAAATTGATCATGGAAAAGACATTGGAATTCCCTAATTTTGGGGATGGTGGGTGGAATAATTGTGCTGAGTTGCAAACACAGAAAAGTGAGTCTGTGAGAAAATGTTTCCCTAAAGACCGTGAGCTCAATAGAACTTCCTGGGCAGCTGCTAACATGCTGGTCAAAATAGAACGGCTGCCTTTGTCCCAGCTCTGACTCTTCTCTTTAGGAGGTGGGAGCCAGGAATGCGGGAGCTTTGCTAGGGCTCTCAAATGTTCTTAGATGTAGGAGTGCACAAAGGCCATAAAAATGAAATATTGTGCTTAAAGATGACTATGTGGATTTTGTATGTTAACAAAGCTCCTGAAGAACGTCTTAACCTCTGCACAATGAAGGTGCTATTTATATTATACATATTCCTGCACTTTTGCATTTAAAAACACTAAGCATGCATCTGTCTAAACATTTCACAGTGCGCCAAAATATTTAGAACAATGCTTACCTAGCAGCATATGCATTTGCCACCATAAACCACTGAGCCTTCTTTTGTACACAATATGCAACTATGCAGTACACAAAACTTAATCCTAAACTGTCATTCCTCATCTGAAATAAAACCACAAACTTGAAATATCTGCAGTGCAGAGCTCATGAACAGTGGAGGGTGTGGGGAAGAGTATTTTAAACAAACAAACAAAACTATTAACCCTCACAGTTCAGATAATAAAGCTAAAGCTGTTTAAATCTGCCCTGAAACAACCATCTAGACGGCAATGAAAAAGGATTACAAAAAACAACAACCTTACCACACACAAAATCTTCTAGGCTGACAGCAAGCACATTCCTCCCTTTTAGTATCTGAGGGTGGGCACAAGTGGCATTGACGAAAGCCTGGAAATTGTTGTCCATCAGCCATTCGGGTAGCCATTTCAGCTGGCAGTCGCACAAAAGGCTAGACGTGTTTAGGTACCTATAAAACAAATCAGGAGCGGATTCCATTCATAGGAAGCAGAACTTCACAGCTTCCAGAGCAGGAAAGCAGTATTAAATCAAACCCGAAGATAAGTTAAGCACCAAAACTGATCACAAAAATCAACGGCGTTGCACTGATTTATTTTGTTTGCAGCCTGGCCGGTCACAACATCTCAAGGAAGGTTCATGGAAAGGTGAGAATCATGGGCTATCAGGCGTACATGTGTTGGAGGGAACATATACAGGCTTCTTGCTCATCCTGGTCTAACACATATATAAGAACTGAGTGTGGTAGTGTGTACAAGCCTCCTGCCTCACTCCTAACCTACCCAGATGTGCTACAAAGCCAGCATAAAAGGATTAACTTTTTATATGATCATAGGAAGCTGCCTTATACAGAATCAGACCATTGGTCGATCTAGTTTGTATACGCCTGTATACCTGAAGGAGCGTCTCTACCCCCATCGTTCAGCCCGGACACTGAGGTCCAGCTCCGAGGGCCTTCTGGCAGTTCCCTCGTTGCGAGAAGTGAGGTTACAGGGAACCAGACAGAGGACCTTCTTGGTAGTGGCACCCGCCCTGTGGAACGCCCTTCCGCCAGATGTCAAGGAAATAAGCAGCTATCTTATTTCTAAAAGACATCTGAAGGCAGCCCTGTTTAGGGAAGTTTTTAATATTTAATGCTGTTTTTAACACTCGATTGGGAGCTGCCCAGAGTGGCTGGGGAAACTCAGCCAGATGGATGGGGTATAAATAAGTTGTTGTTGTTGTTTGTCCACACTGAATGGCAGTAGCTCCTCAGGGTTTCAGACAGATGCTAGGGATTGAACCTGGAATCTTCGGCATGCAAGGCAGATATTTTATGGCCCTTTCCCTATACTTAGAGGAGAATGAGAGGGACAGAAACAAAACCTTCCCCTACCTTACCTCACTGAGCTAAATCCTGTGCTGGCTCCCTGGTATCAGAACCAGGGGGGTAGTGAGGAAATGACTTAAATCACTTAGCGTGCTTAAGGGTTTGGTTTTGCGTCATGTACATGCAGCTAGTATAGTCAGTGCCAGATTTACGTATAAGCTAAACAAGCTATAGGGGCAGCGGGTGGCGCTGTGGGTAAAACCTCAGTGCCTAGGACTTGCCGATCGCATGGTCGGCGGTTCGAATCCCTGCGGTGGGGTGAGCTCCTGTCTTTCGGTCCCAGCTCCTGCCGACCTAGCAGTTCGAAAGCACCCCTAAGTGCAAGTAGATAAATAGGTACCGCTTTATAGCGGGAAGGTAACAGCGTTTCCGTGTGCTGCGCTGGTGCCGGCTCGCCAGAGCAGCTCCGTCACGCTGGCCACGTGACCCGGAAGTGTCTCCGGACATCGCTGGCTCCCGGCCTCTTAAGTGAGATGGGCGCACAACCCTAGAGTCGGACACGACTGGCCCGTACAGGCAGGGGTACCTTTACCTTTAAACAAGCTATAGCTTAGGGCCCCACTCTCTTGGGCCCCCCCAAAAAAATTAAAGAGAAAAAAAACTGGATGTACATTTCCAAAATATAGGATAAAAAACAAATAAAATAAAACCTACATACAGCAACAGTGTTTTTGTTGTGTAGGTTCCTATGATGTAAGTAATGGGCCCCGTCTGCTAGCCTGTTCCGTAAAATATCACTGGTTTGTTCCTTTCTATATATAGGGTGCCAACATTCTGCATGTGCAAATGGCTTTAGATACCTATTAGGTCCATAAATTACCATATAGCATATATTCAACACAAAAAACAGTGGCAATTTGTTGTTGACAAAGGACAGCTGGACATATAAAGGGCTCCATTACCTTCAGTACGTTAGGGCCTCATCAAACCTAAATCCAGCCCTGGATATAGTTCAGAGTAGCCCTTGCTTTAGGTAAGTGGGGAAAGAATTTCTGTCTTATAAGACCAAAACAGAGTATTATTACTTGTTCAGCATGAACTTCTAAAATTATCCTTGCCTTAGCTGTATACCTCCAAATATGTACAGTGGTACCTTGGAAGCCGATCGGAACCCGTTCCGGAAGCCCTTTCGACTTCCAAAACGTTCGGAAACCAAGGCACGGCTTCCGATTGGCCGCAGGAGCTTCCTGCAGCCAATCGGAAGCCACACTGGATGTTCGGGTTCCAAAAGAACCTTCGCAAACAGAAACACTCACTTCTGGGTTTGTGGCGTTTGCGAGCCAAGACTTTTGAGTCACAAGGCATTCCAGAACCAAGGTACGACTGTTATTTCCTTTTTCAGATCCACAACACCTTTTTTCTTAACTGTGCCCTATGTTGTTCGACAACGACGTGAGAAAGTTGCTAAAGGTACTGCTTTTCAAAATAAACGCATTGTCATTACTACCAATGTCCATGGCTATGATTATCCGATATATTCAAACATAACATATGTCTCATTGGGGCAAAGCAGAGACACTTACAATTCTTTAAGTTTCTTCATTTGTGAAAACGTGTTTCCTTGAACTGACATGATGGCATTGTTACTTAGATCTCTGCGGGTGGAAACAAAAGGAAAAGGCAAAATGTAGGATCGCAAGGCAAACAAAGTCAAAGCAAATTCTCACATTCTGCTCTGGGGCTGGGGTAAAATAGAACGTGAAGAAGAAGCAGCTTGTACCCTATAAGTACCACTACACAGAGGCTCATTTAAAAGATAATAAATCATAGAATTGTAGAGTTCGAAGGGACTGTGGGATCATCTCATTTAAGCCCTGCAGTATAGGAATCATTCACCCAATGTGGAGCTCAAACCCATTGGGTCTCATGTTGTACCAGCTGAGCTACCTCAGTTGTATGATTTGACCATATTTCCTAGCTACAATGCAATTTGGCAGGGGAATGCCATCTGTGGACCCTATGCTGCAACACAGAAAGACGTCTCATACCCAAACCATCTCTAGCTCAGTCTACACTGATAAGCAGCAGCTTCCCAGGGTTTCAAAGAGGGCTTTCTTCTCAGCCCTTACTGGAGATTGAAACTGGGATCGCAACTGGGAACTTGGGCGTGCAAAGCTGTTCCTTTGGAGGAAGAACTGTGAGGGGAGAGACTCCATCAGGCAAGGCCTCTTTCCACCTGCCTTGCCCCACCCTCTGGCCCTGGGTCTCCTCATAAGGAAGCTGTTCCTGGAGGAAGAACTGTGAGGGGAGAGACTCAATCAGGCAAGGCCTCTTTCCACCTGCCTTGCCCCACCCTCCGGCCCTGGGTCTCCTCATAAGGAAGCTGTTCCTGGAGGAAGAACTGTGAGGGGAGAGACTCCATCAGGCAAGGCCTCTTTCCACCTGCCTTGCTCTACCCTCTGCTTCTTAATGTGTATTGTATTGTTTGATGTACTGTGGCTTGCTGTTGTTCTATTGATTATAGTTTAGATATTATTGTAACTGTTGAGTGGATTTCTGTTTAACTTTTATATGTTGATATTATTATTTTATACTATTCTAATGTTTGTTGAATGTTACTTTTTTGATGGAGGTTGCCTATTTTAAAATTACGTTTTATTATCACATTTTTGTATTGCATTAGATTGTTACAAGATGTACATTTTTTGTTTCTTCAGCTTGTGAACCGCCTTGAGTATTGTAAGATAGAAAGACGGTATACAAATTAAAAATGATGCTGATGATGATGAAGGCAGGAGCTCCACCACTGACCTATATGCCCCCTTTGAAGGTTATCATTGAGTTGGCATCATTGCACATTTTAAAAATTGTCTGGTTCAATGCGATTTTCAACTACTTACAGGTGTTCAAGTGCATCCAGACCAGAAAACGCTTTCTTAGTAATTGACCTAATCCGGTTTCCTTGGAGTAGCCTGGAAATATATATAAAACACTTAATATGTAACAGATGAAAATGAAATAGATGCATGATTTTTGGAACCGTTAGGAGAGACTCTTGATAATTGCTTTTTAGGCATGTTTTACTGCACTATGTCTACCTACCTCTCAACACCTTCCTCTCCTAAATATATACATGTATTCTGCTTCAGTTACTGGAGAGATGAAGGCATGTTCAAAGCCTTTTAATGTATATAATTTGGTGAAGCTTTTTTTTTTTGCAAGGGCTGTCAGCCAATTTATTTCTACATCTGTGCATTGTGAAGAAAATCTTTGCATTCTAACAGAGCCATTGCCTCTGAATGCTGGATTGCCCTGCCAAACATCTGCCCTTGTCTGCCTTATGTTGCTTTCCACTAACAGGACTGCCTTTAATTTCGACTCTAAAGAATCTTGGTCTTATGTGAAAGGCATAAGGACTGATTGCACGACACCATGCATGCAGTTAAGATAATCCAAAGTCTTTTCAACTGAAGAGTATTTGGAAACTTATTTTGTAATTAATGAAAAGAGAGATGTACTGAAGAGAGGGACATGGGTGGCGCTGTGGTCTAAACCACAGCCTAGGACTTGCCGATCAGAAGGTCGGCGGTTCAAATCCCTGTGACGGGGTGAGCTCCCGTTGCTCAGTCCCTGCTCCTGCCAACCTAGCAGTTTGAAAGCACGCCAAAGTGCAAGTAGATAAATAGGTACCTCTCCGGCGGGAAGGTAAACGGAGTTTCCGTGTGCTGCTCTGGTTCGCCAGAAGCGGCTTAGTCATGCTGGCCACATGACCCGGAAGCTGTACGCCAGCCCCCTCGGCCAATAAAGCGAGATGAGCGCTGCAATCCCAGAGTCAGCTCGACTGGACCTAATGGTCAGGGGTCCCTTTACCTTCACCTTACTGAAGAGAAGCACATCACGGAAGGCCGGGTTAAACTAAGGTGACTCCAAAGAGCATATCAAGAAAAAATCCTGGTGTTTCTGGACTTTTGCCCCAAGGTTTCATAGGTAAAGGTAAAGGGACCCCTGACCATTAGGTCCAGTTGTGACCGACTCTGGGGTTACACACTCATCTCGCTCTATAGGCTGAGGGAGCCGGCGTTTGTCTGCAGACAGCTTCAAGCCACTTCTGGCAAACCAGAGCAGCATACGGAAACGCCGTTTACCTTCCCGCCAGAGTGGTACCTATTTATCTACTTGCACTTTGACGTGCTTTCGAACTGCTAGGTTGGCAGGAGCAGGGACCGAGCAACGGGAGCTCACCCCGTCGCAGGGATTCAAACCGTCAACCTTCTGATCAGCAAGCTCTAGGCTCTGTGGTTTAACCCGCAGCGCCACCCGCGTCCCTTTTCCAAGGTTTCATGTGTTAATTCCCACTCTGCCTGCCTCCACTTTAGCTAATTTTGTCTTTCCTGATTACCCTTCTCCCTATAAGCTATAAGCTAACTATAACTATAGCTTTATACTATATAAGCTAACTATAACTTTAGCTTTAACTATAAGCTAAATAAAGCAGATTAATATGAGAATCAAGCTTCTGCTAGCTTTGCACTGTTGCAGCTCAGACCTCAGCAGAGAGGGCTGTGTCAGGGAAGTACAGTGGTACCTCCGAAGTTGAACGGAATCCGTTCCGGAAGTCTATTTGACTTCCAAACGTCCTGAAACCAAGGTGCAGTTTCCGATTGGCTGCAGGAAGCTCCTGCAGCCAACTGGAAGCCATGGAAGTCATGTTAGATGTTCGGGTTCCAAAGAACATTCGCAAACTGGAATACTCACTTCCAGGTTTGCGGCGTTCAGGAGCCAAAACGTTCAACTGGCAAGGTGTTTGGGATCCAAGGTACAACTGTAAATGTTAACGTACAGTCAAGCACCCTAGTGGCCAAATCCACCTCACAGATGACTTCCAGCTTCCCTTAACCACCAATACTAGCAATCTTTTCTTTCCCACCCTTCCTGCCTGGTCCTTCTTTAATCTTTACTTTTGCCTCCATTGCCTCTCTCTAATGTGCGAAAGCGGAAAGAGATCTGGAAGGTCAATAGCAGCTGGGGTGGGATGGGGAATACAGAATCTGCATTTGAAGATAAAGCAGTAAGTTGTACTTACAGCCACCTAAGTTTGTCAAGTCCAGAAAAAGCGCCATTCATATCTTCGATTGTCCAGGAGATTTCATTGTTTTTAAGATCCCTGTTGAGAGAAATAGATAAGTCAGATCCAAGGTCTTCAAAGTGTACAAGTGCGTTTAAATCACAAAAGCAATTGATTCCTAGAAGGAAGCACATTGGGAACCCAGCGGCATGTTCACCCCTAGTCTAAATGTTTTACCCAATTGGAAACCCAGGAAATTGGTTACTTTTTCTTAAGAGAAGCACCCTCTTAAAAGTCGTTTTCAAAAGGAGCAGCTGCATGTCATAAAATCAACAAAGTAAAGCAGCCCTGCTATGTCATGATTTTACTTTTTGTTCAACTGATTGTATGACGTTTTTATTTTTTTCAGGCCTGTTGTGAGGAATTATTCTAAAATGTGAGGTATATATATATGAAATAAGATCAAAACAGTTAAAGTAGCTTCAACAGTTGTTACCAATGCAGATCAATGGCAGCAGAGACGAAACCTTCCTTATATCAAAATGTATTCATCGTTTAGAATTCCTTCACATTCATCTACACTAAGATAGTCTTGCTATTGTAGAGCTTTCTGAAAGAGAGAAAAACCCTACTATGAAACTTACAAAGTCTGCAAACTCGATAGCCCTCGGAAGGCACAATCAGCAATGTAGCTCACTCTGTTGTTCCCAACATTCAGCCTCACAAGTAGGCTTAAGCCCACAAAGCTTGAATCCTCCAGCCGGGTTAAATGATTATAAGTTAAGTCCCTGCAAGTTCGAGAGGGGGAGAAACGTTTGCTTTAATCAGAATTAATAAGGAACCCAAACCCAATTCACAATTCGTCCCCTGATTAATTTCAGCCTGGTTATTTTTGATATAAGCTTGCACATTATTTTCCATTACAAAGAAAATAGTAGAATGGGTTTCCTTATTCCTAATAGCAGAATGGGTTTCCTTATTAAAAAAATTACAGTAACAAAAGACCAAACATAACTTTTACGAAGGGGGGGACGACGCAGTTGGCTTCAGCTCCTCACAACAAAATATCATTGCATTAACTAACACACAAACAGCTGTTGCCACCTTTAGAAATCTTGTTAGGAAAAAATTCACAGCTCACTGGTAAGCCGCTCATGCTTTGGCTTGTACCCTGCTCTTAAAAATGGAAGAGTTTAAACACAAAACTACTACTCACAGCTCACTGAGTTTTTGGCAAAACTCCCAGGCATCAGGGCTGATTCTGCTGATAGCATTTTGGCTAAGATGGAGCTGCTGCAACATCAGCAAGCCATAAAGCCAGCCTTTGGTAATCTCTGTTAGGTTGTTATGATCCAGCTGCCTGTACACACACACACACATACATACATAGAAACAGAAAAAAGGGGGGGAAGACCTCAAGTTTCATATGAAAACTTAAAAATCAATACATAACAAGAAGAAATTAAGGCTCTTCCTACTGGAAACAGAAGCCAGAAAAGTTTTACAGGTTGGTGGGTTGTACATTTATATATTGTTAGCATCACAGTTACTCAAAATAAGCAATGAACTAAGGGATTAAAAAATGAATTATTTTTTGAAGACTATGGAAGCGTATACTTACAGGATTTCCATGCTACTTAATCCCCAGAAAGCTCCATCCATGAGCCTAGCTAGCCCATTTCTTTGTATTCTTAAAGATTTCAAAGAAGGAAGTCCTTGAAACGTAAGCCCATCTATTTTTTTAATTTTGTTACGGTTCATTTCTCTGAGGGAAAAAAAAGAGAGTTCCAAGTTAACTAAAATAAGCTCAGACTTCCCAGCATATATATATATATGTGTGTGTGTGTGTGTGTGTGTGTGTGTGTATGTATTGAGGTCCAGCACCGAGGGCCTTCTGGCAGTTCCCTCACTGCGAGAAGCCAAGTTACAGGGAACCAGGCAGAGGGCCTTCTCAGTAGTGGCACCCGCCCTCCCACCAGAGTCAAAGAGAACAACAACTACCAGACTTTTAGAAGACATCTGAAGGCAGCCCTATTTAGGGAAGCTTTTAATGTTTGATGTATTACAATATTTTAATATTTTTTGGGAAGCCGCCCAGAGTGGCTGGGGAAGCCCAGCCAGATGGGCAGGGTATAAATTTATACACACACACACACACACACACACACACACACACACACACACTGGGCTGCTCCACTCTTGGTACAATCAGAACGTCAAAGTGTAGCCCCACAAATTGTTGATTACGTACGATGCTTGTAGCGAGATGGAACAGTAACAAATAAAATCCAGATCTTCCTGACGTACCAGGATTACATTGTGAGCTGCAACAGTATGTTAGCATTCTGAGGGGCATTACTCAGGGCAAGCAGATCATATCAACATGAAACCTTAGGACAGGGATGGTGGAAACTGTGATCTCCACTGTGTTGTTGGTCTACAGGTTTCAACATCCCTGACAACTGGCCACACTGACTGCAGCTGATGGGAGCTGGTGTCTAGCAACATCTGGAGCACAACGAGTTCCTCATCCTCAGTTTAAAACATGAATGCATCATGAGATCTATGCCTCTGTTCTATCTAAAGCTTTCCTGCCTTTATGTGGTTACTACTGAGGTTGATGCTCAACCGCTGCCAGAAGCCTGCAAGACTAATTTAAAACAGTTAGGCTGTACTCACAGATGCTGGAGATGAGGGAGTTTAAACATCTTCTGTGGGATGGCTGAAATTCGGTTCCTGTTCAGCTTTAATACTTGAAGTGTGCTAGACAGGTTGTCAAAAGTGCCTGGTTCCATGGAGATTATTCGATTATTATTAATGTGGCTGTGGAAACAATGACAGTTAGCAACTATGGAAATTGTAGCAGATTTCGTACCAAGACCTCATTACCGACTACGTGGTAACTGCTAATCCTAACTTAAGAACTTAATAATCGCTTTAAAATATCCCCCACCTCTGTCAACCTCCAATCGGTGGTTAAGGGGAACTTTGAATGGAAACATACGTTTTGCCTTCAGCCAAAGTCTATGGTTCCTAGCAGACAGGAAATAACCAGCATGATCCAATGGCAAATATAATTTAAATTCTGAAATAATATTTCAATGACTGAAAGATATTCTGCCCTTCCACTCGTAGAAGGGACCATTAGATTCAATCCAATGTATTTATAGGACAATTTAAAAAAAACATAATCACACATACTGAAAGGGCTGTTTTTACAGTGGTACCTCGCAAGACGAATGCCTCGCAAGACAAAAAACTCGCTAGACGAAAGGTTTTTCCGTTTTCGATTTGCCTCGCAAGACGAATTTCCCTATGGGCTTGCTTCGCAAGACGAAAACGTCTCGCGACTTTTTTTTCTTTGTCTAAAAACAAAGACATGTTTTGTTTATAAAGTTAATTTATTTTCCCTTAAATTTTTGAACTGCTCTTTACAGTATGTGTGACTTTAAAGAGCAGTTAATAAACTGTTGTTGTACCAAATTTGGCTTTGTTTGGACTTTTTTTGACCATAGGAACGCATTAATTGATTTTCAATGCATTCCTATGGGATTTCGTGATTCGCAAGACGAAAAATTCGCTAGACGACAAAAATTGCGGAACGAATTAATTTCGTCTTGCGGGGCACCACTGTACTTTAGTCTACTACTTTAACTATGCTTATCAGACAGTAAATTAATATATGATTTTAGAACTCAAGATGTAATGAAAGCCTTGTCTTAAATAAAGTTAAACTTACATGTACTTGAGCATCAGAGAAGGAAACGACTCCGCCTTAAGCACAGAAATATTGTTGTTGCTCAAGTCCAAAGTTTCTAGAGACTGGAATGGCTTCAGGTCTTCAGGCAAGATGTCTGTAATCTTGTTACTTGTCCTAAATTAAAATTTACATGTCAAATTTAAGGCAGTTTCCAGACAAGCAATGAAATGATTGCACTTCCCAATAATTTAAGGAAAAATAAAAAGTTTTGCCAGGATGAAGGTAGCAATCCTATATTCATGCTCCTAGCCATAAGTCCCATTGAACTCCACGGAGCTTATTTCTGACCAGACATGGAGAAAACTGCAATGTTAGAGCCACCCATGAAAGCAAAACAACATAAAGATTATGGAGGGTTGGTGGAGTCTCTGGTGCGCATTGGGGCAGGGGGATGAAGGGGGAAATGAATGGAGGGGAAGCCTCAACATTCCCCCCCCCAAAAAAAAATCACATACAAGGAACCATGAGCAAAAGAGGCATAGCACACAAAAAGAGAAGAAGAGGGAAGGCAACTATTAAGATGCAGAAAGCTCTGAACACATGGAAAAGCCAGAGAAAAATGATAAAGACATGACAGAACAGAGCAGCTAGTCAGACGGATGAGATTGAGCAATGTGCAAAGAACAAAACATGGGGAGGAAATCAAGAAGAGGAGGACAAACAAAACATGAACGTCTTTGGAATTAAGAAATTTATAATTAATACCACCAGGAAAAGAACAAAAAAAGGAAGAGGTGATTATAACGTGAGACAGGAGAACAAGTTAAGAAGCAGAATTCAGGAGCCAAAGAAGGGGAACACTGTGAATTTGGGAGCCAAAGAAGAAAAACAACCAAAACCTGAACACAACAAGAATAAGGCCTTCCATGTACACATCTAATAACAGGGTATGTGATCATTGGAACTTTGCTGTTCTGCTACAGTGTTCACTGGCATCATATCTTAAAATTTAGTTCTTTTGAGGAAACAAATTATTCATGGTTTCCTAATGACTATTTATTTATTTGCTTCCTTTGGGAGAGTCAGTTCAGCACAACAATTGTAGAGCTGACCCAGGAGGTATCAGGCACTAGGTCAGTCACAGTGTCAAACATGCTGCTCTTATTCTGTCAAGAGCACAATTTAAAATAACACAAGTAATGCTCTCTTCTCCTCAGCTATCAACCCAAGAAAAGGGCCACCAGTCGCCCACTCTGAACAAAATTGTAACAAATTTGTTCTCATGTTTGTGTATAGGATAGGGTGCCACCAGCAAAAGAGATACTGTGTGTCATGCTTAGGGAAATAGAAGGGGCTTTAAAGTTTTCATAAAGACTGCATCGTTTCATCCTTCCACATAATTTCAGGATGTTTTCTGCATTCAGGATCCAAAAATGACCCTCTGAAAATTCCTGCTCAAATTGGCGTAGGTCACATAGCAGCAGCTATTCCATCAGGCAAGAGAACAGATGGGGGAAATGGAAACACAGCTATCCCATTGCCTCTGCCCTACCCTCAACAACAGCCAGTTCCATCCTACTTCCATTCCAACTGGTCTTCAAAAACTGAACTGTGTCTTCAAAAACTGGTACCCGAGTTTGCTACCAACCCTTCCTTCCATCCATCCATCCATCCATTCCTTTGTATGTCAAGCCTGAAAGCAGCAGGGATGATCTTACTATTGATTTTGGAAACTACTCTGGGATCCTTTTCAGCTGAAGAATGAGGGTAAAAATGCTTGAGATCAAGAAATAATTGGCAATCCTTGTTGAGATGCTTGCCAGTGGAATCACCTCCAGGTTTGAGGGAGTACTAGGCAAAGAGCTTTCTGCTGGGCCTTCTCCTACATCAGGGACGAGGAGTTTGTGGCCCTTTGGGTATTGTTAGGACTCCCAACTCCCATCAGCCTCGGTCAGCATCACCAATGCCCAGGCATGATGCGAGATGGAGTCCAACAAACATCTGGAAGGCTGCAGAGGTTCCTCGCTCCTATCCTTCATAGATAGATTGTTGGGCTTCCGAGGCAAGATGCCATGAGCTGCCTCTTTTAAATTGCCTTCAGTACTCCAGAGCAATGCAGGAGTCCTCTGGTAAATTAAAAATGGTGGTTCAGAGGCCTAGCTGCCTATAGCAAGAAACCCAAAGCAGGCATTGTTGCTGGCGACCCAGTTGCTGGGCACTGGGTTACTAGAAGTTGCTGGAAGCTGCCAAGTGCTGATGCCAGGCCCGTCAGGCTACTTTATGGGGCAGATTAGAAAATATGAAAGGGCAGAAACGTAATGTGGTTTATCATGTTCTAAATCTAAGCAGAGGGAGAAGCTGGCTTGCCCACCTCAATTCTGCTAAAATTATACCATTAAAGGGTACTCTGAGCACATCACTGGGACTGTTCCTTCAAAATAAGTTGTTTCTATTTAAAACAGGATGTCTGGCAACTGAGGTACCCATATAAGCACTTAAGGGAAGTTAGAGGCTGAGATTAATCACCACTCATTAAAACCAAGAAATTGGCTAAAAAGAGAAGCCAGAAGTTGTGGATTAACTAGCCCTCACACCAGATGTGTTAAAAAGAAGTGATATTTTGTTACACCTCAGACATTGTTCTCACTCAGCATCAAGTTTCAGCCCTTGGCCTGTCGAGTCTAGGCTCTTTAAATTTAACTCTTAGCTACAAGGTCTTATATAAATCTTTTTTTAAAAAAACCCAACGGATGAGCCATGCTGCAGATTTATGAGTGAGCAAGACAAAGTTAGATAACAAGTTTAAGAGGCTTTAGTTTAGACGTTAGTGTTCATAAGGTAATTACTAATAAGGTACTAAAAACTGCCAATTACTTGAGTGACAAATAAAATTTTCCTTGCAGTAAAACTGTGCTTCAGCCTAAGCCAGCAATTTCCTGAACTGCACGCCTCCTAAATTGCAGTGTGAAAGTATTCAGTTAGGGAGAGCGTACACACTGCAGTCTTTGTGTCACCATTGCTTCATAAAAGAGAAATTTCTTACAACTGGCTGGATAATAGCCCCCCCCCCCCTTCATGAATTTCAGCTGTTCCTAATGGATCTGAATAATCTCACCTTCAGATCAGATGTTAACTAACTGGCAAATTACTCCAAGGCAGCCTCCTTTACAGATAAGGCTTGCTGGAGCTTTATTGTGGGAATACGGGAAGAGAAAGAACATTCGTTTGTTAACTAACAGCGGGCAAGACATTAGTAGTTTAATTACATCTCAATATAGTTCAAAGGCAGAGTAAGTAATTAAACCACCCGGCATTTTTGGTGCTGGTTATCTGAAAGATGCACTTGAAGATAAAGCTTTCTCATCTCTGCACTGAGTGTTACACTGTCTTAAAGAACATCATACCTTCAGTCAGAGGTCCTCAATCTTTCTAGGCCCCCTGGCCCACACGGAGTTTTGAGAGCATGTCACAGGCAAAAACCCTTTTGCTCCCTTCAGTTCTCCCTCCCCACAACAGGCAAGCTCTCTGCCCCCCTTTTTTCCGTGGGGCCTGAATAAAAGTCAAATCCAGCAAAATGAAACTGGATTTTAGTAAATTCACGTACTTCTATATCCTCCCCTCCAAAAAAAAGACATAAAATTAAAACTTATGCTGGTAGACTGCACCGTTAAAAAATGTGAGTAAATCACAAATCCAAAACTTGCCAGAACCACAAAAACACTGATCCAATGCAGAGATCCATATGGGTCACCATGATTTATTTATTTATTTATTTTGCAAAGGATTACAACAAAACCTCCAATGAATTACAGAACGCATCTGCGGACACAGAGGTAACCTATAATTTGATGACAGTTTTGAGGGGATCCCCTGAAAAAATGAGGAAAATCCAAGCTCTCACATAAACTAACCTGAATTAAATTAGATTTGAATGTCTCTTATTAGCAGGAACACCAACAAAACTTTGAAGTTTCCTCAGACCTCGAATATCTCCTTACATATAACAAGTATGTAAGAGCGTTGTCATGCTGCAGTTTGCAAAAGTGTCGACAAGTGGCGCTACAAACTACAGGGGGCAACAAACTGGGCTGTCAGCACTGTTGAGCCATCACAGCAGAATCAGAGAATGAGGAAGAAGCTTGAGGTACAAGGACAAGACTATCAGGACAGGGCAGCTTCCCAGCAACCACTGTGCTCTGCTACTGTCCGTCTCACACCGATGATGCCTGTTAGTGGGCATCCTATGAATGGACAGGGTGATTTGGTTGAGCTGTAGGTGGGGGGTTGGAGATTGTGAATGGAACAAGCACAGATATGGCTCTTGGAGCTCCCAGTATCTACACCTGTCTTTCTCTGCCTTGGGTCCTCCAATGCTGTTGGGCTACAACTCCCATTACCCCTAAACTAGCAGGACTAGTGGGTCAGGGATGATGCGATCTGTAGTCCAACAACACTGAGGACCGAAGGCTGAGAAAGGCTGATCTGTACCGAATATAGCTGGGAAACCAGGGGCATCAACGGAAGTCAACTTGTGAGTGCAAAGGAAGAGGAGCCTGAATGACGGACACAAATCCCCAGATACTCTGATTTAATTGTATACTTTTTGTTTCAAAAATAGCATTATATCTGAAACACAAGAATGTGCCAATCATGGCTATAAATCACATCAAATCTCAGAAAGATTATCAACAGTTGTGCCCATTTACAGGATGTCTATCATTACCTTGAGTTTGTAGAGAGGAAAATAACGATTTGCCTAACATACTATAAATAAAACAAATTAAAACATCTTTTAAATCAGGGTTGGGCAACCTGAAGTCCAAGGTCCTATGAGGCCCTCTGTATTGTTTCATGAAGCAGAAAGGGCAGAAAAAAACTTCATGAAAGATGAGTGGCAAAAAACAGAATATATATATATATATATATGCTTTCGTAGATTTTCACGGGTACAGGAATGCAGGTTTTGGTGTCTTCGGGTGTCTTCCCGTGTAAGAGTTGGGGTGTCTAGGCGACGTTTCGATGAGGTCTCACTCGTCATCTTCAAATAAATAAATATTGCAGGTTTTGGTGTCTTCGGGTGTCTTCCCATGTAAGAGTTGGGGTGTCTAGGCGACGTTTCGACGAGGTCTCACTCGTCATCTTCAGGCTGGTGCTTTCGGCTTCTTGTTACTGGAACAGAGCAGGATCTCAGTGTTTGAGTTCCTATAAATACTGTTGAGGGGGTGTGGTGTATAGCCTCCAACGTTCTGGGCAGAGAGGAAGTTCCCAGGTTAGTGTGCCTTTTCTTCTTTTGTTCCTTAATTACTTGAGGGATATCTTGAGTGATTTCTTGAGTGATATTCTGAGTACCACTTAGGTGGGTCATTAGGTGTGGATTAGTTGCTAAAGCTTTCGTGTCTTGACCTCTTGAGCTTGTGAAGAGTTTTTCTGAGAAGATGGCTGTACTGCACTTAGTTGTGCTCTGGCTTGGCTTCGTGTATAGGGGCGAGCTGTGGTTTTGTGCCCTGTGCCAGCCAGATCTGTGTAGGGATTGCAGGGGGGTGCAGCATCCGGAGGTGCCACTATGGTTTGGCTACTGGATGGTGTCTGTAATTTATCTGTGGAGAGGGTCTGGGTTTGGGTCTGGTGTGGTTGATTGGTGATGGCGTTCTGTGTGCCTCTGGTTCTGGTGTCGGTTTTTGTGGGGAGGGCTAATTTCCAGATGTCTGGCAGGCGGGACGTGTCGTCACGCTTGTTCATGTTGTGAGGGTGTTTCTCTATCTCGATGGCTTCCATGATTATTCTCTTGTGGTGATGTTCCATGTTAAAGAGCAATTTGGAATCTGCAAAATTAATTTCGTGTCCTGTTTCTTTCATGTAAGATGACGAGTGAGACCTCGTCGAAACGTCGCCTAGACACCCCAACTCTTACACGGGAAGACACCCGAAGACACCAAAACCTGCATTCCTGTACCCGTGAAAATCTACGAAAGCAAATATATATATATATATATATATATATTTAAAAGCAAAACTAAAACCACACAACTGTTATGAATGTGCTGATGGTTACTGTATCCTTAATGTGAGCTGGTAATTTATCAGTAGCAGATATTATTTCTTTTCCTTTATTTTTTAATAATCTTATTATTTCTCTTCATTAAATTTGCTATACACACACATACTCTCTCTCTCTCTCTCTCTCTCTCTCTCTCTCTCTCTCTGTCTCTCTTTAACAGAGTAGGGATAGAACAGGGAGTTCACTCATTTCAAGCCGTACTAGTAAAATCTGCAGTTTTTGTAATTGGTCCTAATAGGTTACTCACACTTTTTGATAAAGATCAACTCCCTTCTTATTGCATTACGTTTTGCTTGGCAGGCATTCAGATTTGATGTCAGAAAATTTGTGGGTCTACCTATGCATCTTATTGAGAGAGGCAGTGTTGTATATTTTTAACTACTGATTTTATTTATACTTGGATTTTTGTTTAGGCCAACTTGTTTTTAACTTCTGATTTTTACTGATAATTTTAATGTATCTTTTTTTGTTTCTAATGTATATTTTTGTTCCACTTTTTGTTTAATGTATATTATTTTTGTTCTAAAGCTTAGAGATTTCAACAATTAAACAGTGTATATATGTTTGTTTTTTTAAAAAAAAAAACACCCTTAAAAGTAAAGTCATATCTTGGAAGTCTAACGGAATCCATTCCGGAAGTCGGTTTGACTTCCAAAGCATTTGGAAACCAAATCATGGCTTCTGATAGGCTGCAAGAAGCTCCTGCAGCCAATCAGAAGTCACGGAAGCCCCTTCGGATGTTCGTATACCAAAAACCTGAACAGTCACTTCCGGGTTTGCTGCGTTCGGAAGTCAAAACATTCGAGAACTAAGCTGTTCGAAAACCAAAGTACAACTGTACAGTGATTAAAGAAATAGAAATTCCAAGGTCCAATAATCTATTTGGTTTAGGACAGCCTTTCTCAACCTGTGGGTCCCCAGATGTTGTTGAACTACAACTCCCATCACCCCATCTAGCAAGGCCAGAGCTCAGGGATGATGGAGGTTGTAGTCCAACATCATCTGGGGACCCACAGGTTGAAAACCACTGGTTTAGGACATTGAACAGAGAAACTATTGGATTGTTTCTCTTGGCAGGGGACTCTCACTATTGTGCAAACAACTAATTTCACATCTTTCACCTCCACTTCTCTAAAACGCCAAACGGCCCTAGCCCTTTGACAAGGAGGACTCCAAGCATGACTGGATCTCTTTGTGCCTGGAGAAGGGAAGCAGCAGCAGAAGCAAGAGGAAATGTCAGGAGAGACTGCCGCTGTCTCCTTTCTCATCCAAATCATAAGAGAATCATAGAATGAATTGCAGAGTTGGAAGGGACCCCCAAGGACCATTTAGTCCAACCACCGGCAATGCAGGAATATTCAGCTGCCCCATACGGGGATCAAACCTGCAACCTTGGAGTTATCAGCACCACTCTCTAACCAACTGAGCCATCTCTCGGACTCTCTTCCAGGGCTCCTATGTTTCATCTGCCTATGTCCAGAGAACTGCAGAAACTACAAAGTGGACCCCAGCTATATGTTTTGCCTCCACCAACTTCAGCACAGATGAGAGATGCTCAAATGAGAATAAGAGGGATCCTGGTGGACCAGATCAAAGGCCTGTCTGGCCCAGTATCCTTTTTCCCATGGTGGCCATCAAGCTGGTCCTTTTCCCCATGGTGGACCAACAAGCTGGTGCTCAGTAACTGGTCCTCATGGCCATACTGCCCCTGAAACCAGGAGACAGCGTATAGTCATTCCTTATTGAAGAATCTTCACTTCCTTCACAATCCTTTACACTTCTGTGACCTCATCTATTTGGCATGCATCATACACCCTGGTACTCCCAGATCAGCCTTTGCTTTCTGTTACCATTTTCCCTTCCAACTTGCTCTGCCACAGACCAAACACTGAACATGCAGGCGTATTCTTCAGCTTTACCGTGAACCACATTCAAGAGCTTGCAGAACCTGCTCCTTCCTCCCTCTGTTTGCAGTCCTTTGTTTGCTGCCTCCCCCCAACAAGTAACATTTTACCACAATTTTCATTCCTGGGCCTGATTCCAAGTGGATTCCAAGAACGAAACCTTGCCTGTAATTCAATAGGTCATGCCTCCACCTTCGTCTCAAGTTCACCATTTCTTTTTCAAGGCTCACGTACCCTTAAGCCCATCACAACAAGTTGCTAGTACATGGCAATTTAAACATCTGATAAAAACAGTTTTGCTAGTTTCAGCTATAAAAGCTTATACTTTTAGACTTGTGGTCTGAGATCCCACCTATTTTCCCCATCCTAGTTAGCCCAGAAGACCAAAGCACTGGTCACGTTCGCAACACTTGTACAGCTGCGAGAAATGTGACTTCCATATGTGTCACAGCGAACATACAACTTTATACCTTCTCAAAACACACCGGTTGACAAGGAGTTCAGGTTATATCTTATGGCTCAAAAAAAACCCCAAAGGAATGAGAAACCAAGTTTATATATATGAAACAAGGGACAAGCTTGTATGTGCACATTCATCACACAAAACCATGCCATCAAGGAATGACTAACATGTGAGCAACCATCAACAGATCAAGAAACACAGAACTTTTGTGCTAACGTCATTTCACTGGGGGTAGTTCATATATTCATCTCCAACCCATCGGGTGGTGAATAATTAAATGCTGCATATTTTAGGGCGTGTGTTTTTAATTTGGGGGGTGGTGGAGACAGATAGCAGCTAGGAGCAACCTGGAAATTGCTGAGATTTGCCCAGTGCTCATAACCAATGATTGTACATAGTGATCAATATCCACACAACACAACTAGTCATCTGGTCCACTCCCAAAACAATTTATAAGCAAACACCAGAAGTAACCAAGGTGCCACATCAGATAAGCTCACATGATTAAATAAATTATTTGAGAAAGAATTTAAACAGCCTAGATGGTTGAAGTGACTGTGCCAAACTTTGTATTGTAAGGGCAAGAAAAATATTAATTATTGGAGGGGGCATTCTTTTCAGCCTCAGATGTGAAGGTTATTTAAATATAAAGTAGTATGCATTCACACCAATGCTCTAGCACAACTGCAGGTCAATGTGTTGCTGATCTTAAGTTGTGACTAGCTGCAGTGCACAAAGGGAACCACAGTAGCAGTTACACGCTTCCAGCAGTAGGGGTGCTACACTCTCTGAGATGGGGTGAGGTTGGGAAAGCTCTGGTTTCACAGCAATGGCACCACAGCCCCTCCACCCACACTCTCATGTACTGCTGTTGGTTGTGACAATCTCCAATATCCCACTGGGGATAATAGGAAAACAAAGTTATGAGGATGAGGAAATGGTTTTTGAACTCTTCAGGTTCCAACTGAAATAGAAAGTCAAAGAATGCCAATCATTAACCAACTGGGCCAGTCAGCTCAATGGCCAAACTCTTGGGCACTTTCTTATTTCCAATGCAAGGGGCTCTTCCAGTTTTTTCTAGGACAAAGTCTGTCAGGCAAGAATAGTCTAACATCTTATTTCCGTACCTGGTGCCCTCCAGCTGTTTCGGACAACTTCCATCAGCCCCAGTTGTAGTCCACAACAGCTGGTAGACACCATGTTCCCATCGTTCAGCCCGGACACTGAGGTCCAGCTCTGAGGGCCTTCTGGTGGTTACCTCACTGCGAGAAGCAAAGTTACAGGGAACCAGGCATAAAGGCCTTCTTGGTAGTGGCGCCTGCCCTTTGGAACACTCTCCCAGCAGATGTCAAAGAAATAAACAACTATCTGACTTTTAGAAGACATCTGAAGAAAACCCTGTTTAGGGAAGTTTTTAACGTCTGGTGTTTTATTGTGTTTTTAATATTTTGTTGGAAGCCACCCAGAGTGGCTGGGAAAACCCAGCTGGATGGGTGGGGTATAAATAGATGATGATGATGATGATGATGATGAGATGATGATGGTGTACTCTATACAGAAAGGTGTCCCAAGGCAGCTGCCTCCCATCATGCAAATCTTGTATCAAGAGAAAAGTTAGGATGGAATCGCCCAGCTATTTACAGCACAAAGTCCCCTTGAAAAATTAACATGTGGTGACTCTAATTGTGCAACAATCTGATCACTTCTAAACTTCTGTAATGTTCAGAGGCGACATTTTCATTTTGGATGAGGCATGTGGAAGTGCAGGAGACATGGAAATACCCAAGCCCTCAAGGCGTGAGGATACAATGGACTAACTCTACGGAGTTATCACTACCGTGCAGAGAGTTTCGGCAACCATCAAATTATAGCCATTATATGGTCTGCTTATCTTAACTCTACCACCACAAGATAACTACAACCGTATTACATGCCTTTCTCAGACATCCATTACTAAGGCATACATTTCATCCCATTTATGACGGTTGGCAAACAGTAAACCTCACAGAAGCTGTACCTGCCCTCCTTGAGAGAGTATCACAAAAGTACTCAGGAGCAAGAAGACAGCCAGGTATGCATGAAGCGTTTTACGAAATACTTAAACCCACACAACAGATGGCCTCACAGGTGTTTAGTTTCACTCATCACCGCTCTTATTGCAAAACTCCCTTTGTTCATAGGCTTTGTTTGCCCACCAATAGGTGTCTAGTACACACTATAAGACTCCGACAAACAATATCCTATTACCTCACAGTCCTCCCTCAGGCTTGTATAAGAAGTAGACCGGGCACAAAAGCCAAGTGGGCTGAAATGCTGAGCCACTGCTACGTCATTTTCACAGCGTAACTTTGTCCATGTTTATTCAGGAGCAAGTCCCGCTATGTTCAATGGGTCTTGCTGACTAGGAAGTGTAGGACAGCAACCTCAGTTTTAATGGGTCCTCTCATACAACACATATATTCACATCACATTCCCAGCTCTAGCAAGAAGTCAGGATGCAGAAGCAAGTGCATTAGACGACCTAAACAGCCTGTGACAAACAGGTCTAATTTATACAAGCACTTAAGAAGGAATTCCATCTAAAGCAATCCCACTGATGATAATAATAATTATATTTATATGCCACCCATCTGAATGGGTTGCCCCAGCCAGTTTGGGTGGCTTCCAACCAATTAAAACGTCAAATGCAGAACAACATCAAACATTAAAAACTTCAAATGTCTTCTAAAAGTCATATAGTTGTCTATCTGTTTGACATCTGACAGGAGGGTGTTCCACACGGCAGGCACGACTACCAAGAAGGCCCCTCTGCCTGGTTCTCTGTAACCATATTTTTTTGCGAAGAGGGAACCTCCAGAAGGCCCTTGGAGCTGAAACTCAGCATCTGGGCTGAACAGAAGATACTCTAAGATTTCATGATATGGCAATTTGTAAGTCATTCATTCACAAGGGAGCTTTTTAAATTTCAAAAATGGTTCTGTGCATGAAAATGGAAAGGCAAAGACATTACATGAGGACCTTAACAGAGTCAAAAATAAATGAGTGAATTGACCTTTAAATTGGTGATTAACTTGCACAACAGATTGTACTATGCTGCCTATTGAACCACTCGTTGACTCCAGCTTATCTACAGCAATCAGAAGGTCAATACAAATGTTGAATGTAAGGCCCTGGAGCCTTATTAGAACCTGTGGGATTCCTAAAACAAGTGTCCACTCCTGTGCTGCCTGTAACACACAATTCAAGCATTTAAAAGGTTGTCACGAGACATGCTTGAGGTGCCCTTGCAACACATTGCTTTCCTTGTACTATGAACTAAGTCAACCAGACATCACAAATCAGATTTGATAGTGGACTTATTTCCAAAGCCTTGTTGCTTCCCTACCCTTGGAGGAGTATCTCTTCTCAAGATATACAGTACTCCAGGAAGAGAAAAACTTTCCACAGTTAACAGCAAAAAGAGAATGTTGGGGAAATGCTTTCACCAAAAGCGCAATTGACTCCCCCCCCCCCAATAGCAAAAAAATACAGTGCCACTGAACATCTGTCAGGTACAGAATTCTGTTCTTATGAGCATCTGTGTTTTACACCCTACTCCAGGGTGTAAATCCTTTCAATGGAAAAAAAGGTCCTAGAGTCATCAAAACACAGCGGCTTTGATTGTGATAATATATTATCTATCTTGAGTTGTTAATTTACTGCTGGTTAATTGTTCTGAAGAAACGCCATGCGTTCAGATAGGCAGGCTACTCCTCTGGCAGGAAAAAATACTGTGCACACTAATTTGAATGAAGATCTTCTATACCAATAGCAAACACATACTCCATGTGTGGGTCATTATCAGCCTCCATCACAGGCTGAGTGGGTTCTAGCTGCTCAGTCCCACTCCCTTGCCTCAGAGGACCTCAGTGGGAACTGTTGCCTGCTACCTGCAGAACAAGTCTTGTCTCCATCACCAGGTGAGTGAGTGCCACTTATTTAGCATGGCTCCCTTGTCTCAGATGTCATCAATGAGCTCTGTTGCCTAGTAGGAAAGACCAAGGAGGACAGGGAATGCCACCTGCAACCAGGGCCGGAATTAGGTTTGATGAGGCCCTAAGCTACTGAAGGTAATGGGGTCCTTTATATGTCCAGCTGTCCTTTTGTCAACAACAAATTGTCACTGTTTTTTTGTGTTGAGCATATGCTATATGGTAATTTATGGATCTAATAAGTATCTAAAGACATTTGCCCATGCTGCCATGCAACCAGTCCATGCAGAATGTAGGCCCCCTATATATAGAAAGGAGCAAAGCAGTAATATTTTAGGGAGCAGGCTAGCAGGCGGGGCCCATTACTTACATCATAGGTGCCTACACAACACAAAACACTGTTGCTGTACGTAGGTTTTATTCTATTTGTTTTTTATCTTATATTTTGGAAATGTACATACAGGGGTTTTTTCCTTTAAATTTTTTGGGGTCCCCCAAGAGAGTGGGGCCCTAAGCTATAGCTTGTTTAGCTTATACGTAAATCCAGCACTGCCTGCAACACTGTTGGGAATCTCACTTGCCCTACTGATTTCAGTAGAACTAACCTCCAAGTTTAGCAGGCCTGAGATGCAAACTCCCTGCTAAAGTTCCTAGGGAGTAAGCCGCATTGAACCAAGTTTGACTTAGGCATATTTCTGCACAGCTCAACTCTAAAATCTGTTTTTATGTTTTACATTATTTGTTAGCTACTCCAATAAGAGCCATACTGAAGGGTATGGTATATATATTTTTTTCAAAATAAATAAAATAAACAAGTACTCTCACTTCAAGGTAATCTACCATGTGAGGAAGATGACAGCACAGTAATTACTTCAGACTTAATGAATGCTGGCAGCTTGTATCAAATTCATTTGTGTCAGTATTTAACCCCAAATCTCTGGGTCACAGTGTTAAGATACGCAAACAACAACAACAACAACAACAACAACCTAAATTGCTCTATTTCACTGAGTCATAAAGTGGAAGATGAGGGTGTTTTCTTTTTCATATTGCACCAGATTACAGTAGCCTTTTTATTCTATATATAGTTACAGTGGTACCCCGCAAGACGAATGCCTCGCAAGACGGAAAACTCGCTAGACGAAAGAGTTTTCCGTTTTGGAGGTGCTTCGCAAAACGAATTTCCTATGGGCTTGCTTCGCAAGACGACAATGTCTTGCGAGTTCCTGCTGGTTTTTTCCCCTCCCCCCCTTTTTCTAAGCTGCTAAGACGCTTATCAGCTGATCCGATCAGCAGATAAGCCGCTAAAAGCCGCTAATAGTGCTAATCCGCTAATCCGTCAATGGGCTTGCTTCGCAAGACGAAAAAACCGCTAGACGACGAGAATCACAGAACGGATTCTTTTCGTCTTGCGAGGCACCACTGTATTCAAGTCATTTGCACCTAAAAGCAAAAAGAGCCCATTTCATTCTGAAATTCAGCAACCTTTGTCACCTCAGAATTGGTGACCCTGGCTGCAAGTTACACCCAAATCTCGCAGAGAATTTTTTAAAAAAGCTACACAGACACTACTTTTAAAGCTGTGCTGCATGAAAGCTCCTAGATGTATCTGCCTACAATCTGGCAAGCTTCATCCACTCTGGAGGGGAGGCTGTGCTTGCAAATTTTATCCACTCCTATGAAAAGTTTTTCAAAAAGTTATAAACCACTTTTAGATTCCCTGTCATAGTATATTGGGGGGGGGGGGTAAACAACTTTGTTTTCAACATATCTAATTCCGTTCTGCATGAGTCAAAATGGAAAGACACAGAGCAGCCCCAAAACAGATTGGGCTGCTTCCCAAAGCTACCGATATAGATACAAGTCAAATCTTGCTGCTGGTGCACACCCCTAGAGAATATTGTCAAAAGATAACAAACTTTCATCCTTATGATTCATGTGCAGTCAACAATAAAGAGATATAATTTAAAGTAGCCTAAGCCGCTGAGAAACATATTACCAGGAAATAAGTGTGTATGGGGATTTGCTCCTGCCTCCAACAATTCTATCAAACAGCCTTTTGCAAAAACCTCCTTGGAGGGACAGGGCCACACATGGGGCTCCTCTATCCGCAGCAACTTCTATGAAATTACTTTAGCGGAAGAGAAAGCTCCATGCCTTGTGGGGCAACTCAGAGAGAGTTGACATCTTCTTGCAGTGAATTGGAAAGCACACTCACTGAAAGCACCTCTGGGTGTGAACATCAGAATGCAGAGCAGGTTCCATGTCAAGTGTCCAGAAGAAGGGAAAAACTGGCCTCGCCATTAATATAACTGGTATGCACATGGAAGAATGGAGTGTTTATTTTACCATTTACTCAACAATGTCAATCACACATACCATTGCAAGACAGAAGGCAACGACTCCCTCTTATATAGTGAAATATAGCACAGATCTGAATGAAAGCCAATACAATCAAGAAGTCAAATGCTCTCGGAAAATGACAGCCTATTGGATGTACTGCAAGGCTTTCCATCATTCTTCACATATTGGTTGGCTGTGTCAAAGCTGAAGGGTGAAACTTATTTGCTGGTGCCCTCCAACTAAAGTTTGAGAAGTAGCAGCCAAACTGCACGGAAAGGCAGAAGGATGATCTTGCCAGGCTCTTGGCAAAGCACACTCCATCACTTTCTCTGTAGGACTGTATGAGATACAGCATTACTGAAAAGGTACAAATTTTCATATAGATATATAGAGGCAAGCCCCCATTTACACAGGAGTTATGTTCCGAGGCACTGTGTGCATCAGTGAAATCGCGCATATCTGAAACACCACTGAAAAAGCCTGCAAGCGCCCTGCTCCACACTTGTCTTGCCTCCACGCCACTCTAATACAGTGGTACCTCGGGTTAAGTACTTAATTCGTTCCGGATATTTCTGTTTACCATTCTTATTGTGAAATAGATCCTTTTTCTGTTTAACTTCCCTAAGACTCCAAGTGCCAGGTTTTTCTTATGATTACAGTGGTACCTCTGGTTATGTACTTAATTCGTTCTGGATGTCTGTTCTTAACCTGAAACTGTTCTTAACCTGAAGCACCACTTTAGCTAATGGGGCCTCCCGCTGCTGCCATGCCACCGGAGCACAATTTCTATTCTCATCCTGAAGCAAAGTTCTTAACCCGAGGTACTATTTCTGGGTTAGTGGAGTCTGTAACCTGAAGCGTATGTAACCCGAGGTACCACTGTATTATAAGAGAAGGCAGGGAACATCTCCCGATCCACTTTTTTCCCCACCACACATGATCTTATAACACCTCCACCAAAAAAGCATTTCTCTTCTAAAATTTGCACCATTTGTAATCATGATTTCTTCAGTCATAATGCTGAGGAGTTGATTAATGGGTTGGGAGTTGCCAGAGTTCTTATCACGACACCGGGGCATATTGCATCCCATTCTCATAGAGGCTGTCTGTGTTATGAACCCTCCATGCATCTCTAATGGCTAATGGCTTTGAAAGCAGGTGGGGTAATGGCAAGAGAACCCCTCTCCTTCCACCACTCTCAGAAATTTATTGTGTCCAGACAGGGAAACCTTTCCTGAAACATTTTTTTTTAAAAAAAATCAGAGCATAACTTAGGACTGAAACCACACTTACAAAGGAGATTGTCATGGACCTTCACTTTTAATGAAACAAAGGAAGTGTCCCTCAGATTGCCAAAGTATAACAGAAACCAGGTGAGCATCATTCATCTCACATCAACTTCTCAACTACAGGACCAAAGGAAGCCTACAGAGCAGAAGTCAAGCTTGTCCACATTCACAAAAAGTGCCTTTTCCCCAATTCAGAGACTTCCATTCAAGCGCAAAAGTACAGAATGGAGAGAGGGAGAGCCTGCTTCTGCGCAGAGAAATGAGTGTAATGTGCAGAATCTGTGGTCAAACTTCACAAGTGCAGAATTAAGTACAGGACACGGAATTTCTGCATGCAAGAAATTTACCAATATGTCTGTTTGCAGCAATATAGAATGGAATGCAGGTGGTGAGGGCAGGATGGGGTTTTACTGCCCAACGCAGACCTGAGAGCGGTAGAAACAGAATTATGCAACAGATGCATGTGCAAATTAGCTTCATTTCCCTAACTGATGCAGGCCACAGACTCCAGCGCTTCTCAGCACATTATTTGGGGTATCCTGGATTTTTCTTATTAGAACATATGCCACGCCGGTAATGGCAGTCTTGCCCCAGAGTCAAGCTAGAAAGGTGCCAGCTGCACTCCTATCCTGCTCCAACTCATCGGAGGGATTAGTAGCAGAGAAAGGAAGAAAGAGAGGCTGCCAGATATGGAGACAAAAAAGAAGTCCGTCTGCTTTCCAAAATAAGCCAAACGTGCTCTGGGAACGGGAAAATCTGACACAACGATGGCAGGCAGCCCAACGCTCCACCCATTTCGAGGAGCAGTTATAAAAGCTCACTCAGTTCAATTCCCAGCCTGTATTTACCTTCCTCCCAATTGAAAAGGCCACTAGTCGGACTGGGTTGATACAAGCCATGTAGTTTTGAGCAGAGCGGTCAATTTGCTTCCATGCCAATTGACAGGGCAGCACACAAAAGGAAGGTCACACACAGGCATTGATCGGAGCAGCATTTATCTGGTTCAGTCAGAATTTGTGGAAAGGTGCTAATGGGCACACACGCCAGGGTGAGATTAGGAGCAGTTGTTGCGGTTTGGCCAGATCACTAGTACAGACTGATAACCTGCGCTGCTTAAAATGAGAAAATGGTTACACAATACTGCTAGTTGCCCAATGCTTTGCACCCCTGAGAATCCTACTGCAGCAAGTTCTACGCCTGAGCATATTTGCTATGGGGCTAATATTCTGCTCAAGGCAACACTGCCACAGAAAAGGTATACACACACACATATATACACATACACACACTAGGCAAGAAGGAGGTCAAAGGACAATTCTACATATCTGTTCCAAGAATGGGACAACACTGAGTTCAAAATGTTATCTATTATGAAAAACTAGCCTGTTATTCCAGGCAACAGCCAAAGAAAATCCACATGCAGCGGGTGCTTCTATAGTTTTCTTTAGGATGCCCTGATCTCTGGCGGCAAAGTGAATTAAAGAGTTTCGTAGAAGCTCTCTCTTTCTCTGGAACAGATCCTCGTCTGGGAAAACACTGTGTGCATTCATCATCCTTAAGATAATCATGGGAATGTCAAGGTACAAGCAAGTCAAGCTAGGACACAGGTGCCATTGTTTAGGCTATTACAATGCACTCTACATGGGTCTGCCCTTGAAGGTGGTTTGAAAGTTGCAGGCAGTGTAAAATGGTACCGCCCAAGTCTTACTGGGTCTGGCACCTAGGGGTCATATAACAGCAGGCTTCAAAGATCCACATTGGCTGGCATCAACTATTGACCCCAATTCAGGGTTTGGGTCTTGACATATGAAACCCAAAATGACTTGAGGCCCAGTTATTCAAAGCAGTGACAACCCATTCATTTTAACCTGTCCACCATGATTTGAGATCTACTGTTAGATCTCCCAGCTTTAAGGGGAGTTGTAGGGATATATGTGTGTGTGAGAGAGAGAGGTCTGTTACTTGTTGAAAGGCCTTTATAGGAACAGCACCCAATTTGTGCAATGTGCTTGCCCTAGAGTTCCAACTGGCACCGACATTGTTCAACATTAGGGCAACCCTATCAGTCTTGCCTAGATCTCAGACAAGAGACAGACTGTGTTTAACTGTGTTTCGGATAGTGTATTTTGTTTCATTATTTTTTATTGTTTAGCCTATTTATTGCTGTAACCTGCCTTGGGAGGTCATAGGACAAAGGCGATACAGCCGTACCTTGGTTTTCGAATAGCTTAGTTCTCGAACGTTTTGGCTCCCAAACACCGCAAACCCAAAAGTGAGTGTTCCGGTGTGCAAACGTTTTTGGGAAGCCAAACGTCCAGTCAGAAGCCACACTTTGGTTTTTGAACGTTTTGGAAGTCAAACGGACTTCTGGAACGGATTCCGTTGGACTTCCAAGGTACGACTGTGTGTGTGTGTGTGTGTGTGTGTGTGTGTATACACACATTTAAAATAAATCAATAAATCTCAAAAATGTTGACTATAATAGCAAGTTTGGGACGGAAGACTCAATTCTCTTTCATTGTGGGGGTTGTGGGTTTTTTTTGGGGGGGGGACAGGTGATCAGACACCTGTGAAAGATGCTGTGAATCCAGGTCATTCATCCCAAACTCTCATCACTCAAGTCTCAAAGACTGCAATACTGTGTTGTATGCTAGTAACACATGTTTTAAGAGAACCCTGTGTTCACTGTATGTGGCCCTTCAAATATTTAAGGAATGCAAATAAGCAAATATTTTAAATATCTGTGTTTAGGGATACAGAATATGGCTATTGATAGTCAGCACAACCATTTATAGCAGTTTAAATCCAGAATCCCCAATACTGGAGGGTGGGGGGACTGCATTCATTCTGTGCTAATTTCTTCCAAAACAGTTTTTAATAAGGATGATAAAAAAAAGTATTTAAATGCTCATTTGTCAATAGTTGAGTGCATAAAAATGAATGGGACTGTGCTGAACCAAAATCTTTTATGGCTAAATTTTAAGTCAAGCAAAGCAACACATTAGTATTTCCTTTAAAATTCCCCCATGAGGTCTAAGAGAAGACAAGTACCAGTCAAACAGAAGATGTGGGTACTCTGCTTTGAAAGTAATGCTCACTTTTCAGCATTCCCCCCAAAAACTCCCTAAAAGAGGGCACCCGCACTGCCAAATAACTGCACTGATTATCTACCCCAGGGGTCGGCAACTTAAAGCCCGTGGGCCGGTAGTGGCCCACAGGGCTCGTCAATCTGGCCCATGACAACCCCTGCCACCCCCTGCTCTTACCAGTGTGGGGACCGACTTCCGCTTTGATGGCGCCTGTGTGCATGCACATGGGCACTCCTCCGACCCAGATGTGTGCTGGAAATAACATGTGTGCACACGTGTGGGACGGAGAAGCACCCGTGTGCATGCACCATTTCCAACAGACATCCAGGTCAGAGGAGCACCAGAAATAGCGTCTGTGCACACGCTCTGGCCCATCGTCCAATAAGCTTGCCGACCCCTGATCTACACAAATGCCCAGCTCTGGGAACCGGTAGCTGGGGATATTTTTGCCTAGCAAAGGTCTCTTGTGAATTGGTGGTTGGGCAATCCAGAAGACAACTCACAGAAGAATTCAGTGTGGCCTCCCCTCAAGTAAGTGGGGGGTCGGCTTTGTCATTTGATAAGCAGAAAAGCCATTTGCCATTTTAATTTTTATTTGAAAAATCACCAGCATCTATTTTTGCAGAATCGTGGAGTTTGGAAAAGAGACCATTTAGTCAAGCCCCCTTCCTCTATCTGCAATGCAGGATGTTTCTATAGCATCTCTGCCAGACGGCCACCCATCCTCTTCTTAAATATCCATAGCAAAGAAGATCTCAGAAATTCCTGAAGCAGTCTGAGGAAGCCTCACCTAATATTTAGCCAAAATCTGCTCTCCTGCAATTGCCACTCACTGGTTCCAGTTTTGTTCTCTGGAGCAAGAAAGAACAAGTCTGTTCCATCTTCTACTATTCAAACACCACTGTCACCTCTCTCTTAAATCTTCCCTTCTCCATACCCAGCTTTTTCAACAATTCTTCATAGGATTTAGTTTACATACCCCCATGCCACCCTAGTCCTCTGGACACACTCCTGTTTATGTAGTAGCCAAAAAGAGCACAGATTGACCAATGCAGAATAGAAAGAACCTGCAATCTCAATGATACTGCTTCTGTTAACATACCCTAGGATTGTCTTGTTTTTTAAAAAACAATTCTGGAGCATAAAACATTCGCTCAAAACAGCAGACAATACGTGCAAAGTACAATTCACTGCAGAAATTCCTAGGCACACAAGGTAAAAACTTAAAGCCTCAAACATATACAAGGGTTACTCATCACTGATTCAAAGAGGGACAATGGAACATTTAAGAATCTGAATGGGCGGCAGAGGTATTAGTAGATGCCTTTAGATGACATACAGATAATATTTGCACACTTCCTATGTCATTTGTGCACATGTAAGCACACATACATCACCACTTAGAAACAGATCTGACGCCTATGCAGGAAAAAAAGGCTAGCAGTAACACACACACACACACACACACGAAAAAGCTTTTCATAAAAGCTCTCTATAGATCTTCCTTCAACAGAAGTCAGCCTTTGAAAGTGTGTGGGGGGGGAACATTGCCATAATTCACTGACTCATAAGATGTCTCTTCTAAAGTGCACAACCTCAAAATCACTTCCAACTTGCTAGATACCAACTTGGGTATGGAAAATTTAAGTTCTGTGGTGGCAGGAATTTCACGGTACAATCCCATACATGTCTACTCAATAGTAAGCACCGTCAATTACAACAATTCTTACTCCCAGGTAAGCAGGTACAGGATCACAGCCTCAGCCATTCTTGCACATTCCAAGCTGTGAGCTCTGGGAGAATCAGCTTCATCCTGGCAGGCCACAGGGTCGATTCTGCTTTGCAGGGGGTTTTGTGTGCCTGTGTGTGGCGGGGAACAGTTAGCTTGAAGAATGTAGAGCGAACATCCCTGATTACATACTCAACTGCCACCTGATCCCTGTCCTTTGCCTTTATTTTATTTTGTGCTCATCCCAAAGTTGGGCCCATGCTGTGCTGACCTAAAGGTGGCTTTCATGTCAAAGCAGCCATAATAAATTGCTACTATTTCTAATTCCAGTCATTCTCTGCAGAGGTCAGGAGGTGGATGGTACATACACTTGTAACCTCAGCCGAGTTCTGCTGAGCATAATCAGAAGCCTTCGGAGGCCATTCAGAGGCACTGTGTGAGTTTCAAAGGACAATGGTAACAAGACACCTCTTCTCAAGCAGCGCAACTGTGCCGCGTAACAATTCCACATCTTTTCAGGAAGCACCTTAAAAGAAATGTGTACTTTTATTTTATAAGGAAAAGAAACACCATACACACAACCAAAATCAAATAAAGATCTTTATATTTGGCCAGCTGGCCAAACTAACATAAACTCACAAGTTCAAGATTGTGAGACTTGACTTTTGAAGTCTTTTCACAGCTGCAGAGGAATATTTTTAGGTTTTCCTGAGCTGCAGTTACAGTTCCTTGGAATGTAAAAAGTAGAGGACACAACAGAAAGCCGTGTTGGCTGGTGCTGATTGAGACATGGTAGGGTGGAAAACAGGGAAACCAACAATGGATGGAGCCAGAACAAATGAAAGGCAGAACCAAGCAATTCAAGTTTTGTCCCTCATCTTCCTCCTTGTGGTGTTCTGTTGCAAGGACAACTCTGGGAAGGAAGGCAATAGGCAATGCTATTCACTGGATTGGTCATAAATAATGAGGCAAATATTTGAGGCCTTGCTAAGGGCAGATTGAGGTTGGTGGGGCAATGTCCCAGTTGCACTAATGGAGCAGCTTCCACTAGCAGAGATGAATAATAATACTAATACTACTACTAAAGGTAAAGGGACCCCTGACCATTAGGTCCAGTTGTGACCGACTCTGGGGTTGCGGTTCTCATCTCACTTTATTGGCCGAGGGAGCCGGCATACAGCTTCTGGGTCATGTGGCCAGAATGACTAAGCCACTTCTGACGAAACCAGAGCAGTGCACAGAAACGCCATTTACCTTCCCACTGGAGTGGTACCTATTTATCTACTTGCACTCTGACATGCTTTCGAACTGCTAGGTTGGCAGGAGCAGGGACCAAGCAACAGGAGCTCACTCCGTCGCAGAGATTCGAACCGCCGACCACCCATCTGACTGTGTTGCCCCAGCCACTCTGATGGCTTCCAACAAATCAAAACGTCAAACATTAAAAACTTCCATATACAGAGCTGTCTTCAGATGTCTTCTAAAAGTTGTATAGTCATTTATCTCCTTGACATCTGATGGGAGGGCGTTCCACAGGGCGGCGCCACTACTGAGAACGCTCTCTGCCTGGTTCCCTGTAACCTTCCTTCTCACAATGAGGGGAACTGCCAGAAAGTCCTAGGACCTCAGTGTCCAGGCAGAACAATGGGGTTGGGAAACACTCTTTCAGGGATACAGAAGATCTAGCTTTGTTCTTCCGAGCCCATGCAATAAGATTTCATGGTATGGCAATTTGTAAGTCGTTCATTCACAAGGGAGCTTTTTTTTTTTTAAAAAAAAAAAAAAAGATTCTGTGCATGAAAATGGTAAGGTAAAGACACTACATGAGGACCTTAACATAGTCAAAAATAAACGAGTGAATTGATCTTAAAAATCTTGATTAACTTGCACAACAGCTCAGGCTGAACGGTAGGGGTGGAGACCTTAGAAACCAAACTTTTACGCCTCAAGTTGATATTTCACCTATGGAATTCTATAGTAATAGGCTGCTGTTAATTTTATGGACCAGCTCTCCACTTCTTCTTTTTTTCCCCCATAAACCATCTGCCTTTCCTTTTCAGTTCTCTCCTCCACCCAGCTTAATCTATAAGAAAGCCACACCAATATCAAATGTCATTCAGCTCTTTCTCAAATAGGAGCAGAGCAGACACAGCGGCTGCAACCAGCTGACTTAGCTGACCTAGGCTCAGAGTAAAAACAGCAGGATAATAAGTCACCAGATGTAAGCAATTGAATACTGATCACCTTCATTAACTGAACGGCTTCCCAAAATTTACCATATTATTTTAACCCTTTAGCATCCTCTACCAACAGACACCGTGCAACTTGTACTTAAGTGCAGATTTTCACTGTTAGAAAAAAACGAGACAACCGTGAAGCAATCGAATGGCACTTCCAAATAACACAGAGAGCAACATTTTTTACTGACTAAGGATCAGAAAACTTAGACTGAGAAGTTCTTACAAACATTCCATTTCACAGGAGCAAAAGGTTATGAGTTGGAAAGTTGCCAAATTCTTGAGAAAAGGGAAATTACTGTGATCAATATTCAGAACTGGATGTTCAATTCTGCTTTTCTTAATTTCTAGCTAAATATACAGACCTAGAATTTTCAAAACAAAAATATGGATCATTAGAAAAAGGTAAAAGTCTTGACAAAGAGGTGCTCTGTTCAAACACTCAATTCAACTGATGGGAGTTCAGCCTTTTTTTAAAAAAAGAAGTGCTCCATGTATGCAGATCCATATGTTCTGTTGGACTGAAGTCTGCATGTTTCCCATAATCTCTATCTATTACATATTTTTGGAAGAAGCCGCTCTACGAAAGCCAGCAACCAACTCCAGGCAAGCAGCAGCATAGGAAGCTAACTTACACAAAGTCAGAATGTTGACTCCCAGTCACAGACTATACAAGTGTAGGCCTGGCTTGCACAATGCTAAACCATAGTTTAGCTCTACATGCACAAATCAGAATGAGCCCAAGCACACCCAACCCTCCCCTCTCCTCCCACGCAACTAGAAGGACTTCTGCAGTATTGAGTTTCACTTGTTATGAATCCTAGAAAGTGAAATTAAGCTGTACTGAAGTGCTTCTCCTAGTGGTCCAGAAAGGAGAGGGAAGTGTGCATATTCAAGGTTTCATTCACTCCAGCTCATTCTATCTTGTCTGCATAGTGTTAAATCATGGTTAAACATTATGTGTCAATATGGCCACTGTTCTCAAATATGAATAAAAATATTTTTTAAATCAACTTACAGAGTCAGGAGAGTGATGTTTGCTGAAACAGGTCCCAAATTTGGTATGGCTTCAAATTCATTACTGTTTAGTTTTCTGCCAACATTTAAACAAAAACAAAAACACAAGTCAGCTGACACAGAAACAAGAGCCAATTGGTATTTTCTGATTTCCCCTTGACCATTTTAACCCATCGCATTAACTTAAAGTAGCCCCTCCCCCAAAGGGAAGTGGGGACAACCTATAGCAACACTGACTTACATAGATACCCTCTGAAACGCCCCCCCCCCCACTAAGTTATAGCTTCATTTCACATTGTATAATTTTGTGCCCATGCATCACTATGAATACCAACACTCAAAATCATTTAAAGGAATGTATCTTACATCATGTATATTACAGTGGTGCCCCGCAAGACGAATGCCTCGCAAGACGGAAAACTCGCTAGACGAAAGAGTTTTCCGTTTTGGAGGTGCTTCGCAAAACGAATTTCCTATGGGCTTGCTGCGCAAGACAACAATGTCTTGCGAGTTCCTGCTGGGTTTTTTCCTCCCCCCCCCCTTTTCTAAGCCGCTAAGCCGCTTATCAGCTGATCCGATCAGCAGATAAGCCACTAAAAGCCGCTAAAAGCCGCTAATAGCGCTAATCCGCTAATCCGTCAATGGGCTTGCTTCGCAAGACGAAAAAACCGCTAGACGAAGAGAATCACAGAATAGATTCTTTTAGTCTTGCGAGGCACCACTGTATAGTCAAACAGAAGAACATGCAGCCACTTACATTTCTCGTAGTTTACCAAGGCGACTCAAGGAACTAGGCTTGATTGAAGACAATTTATTGTGGCTCAGATCTCTACAAGGATAAAAGAAGAAGAAAAGCTCTTGCATCAACTTTCACCAATATCAGGTACATTTCAAAGAGAACAAGCAAGTAGCTTGCACAGAAGGAAACTGGATCATATATTGAAATATAACACATAAAATGCACACTGGTTTTGTTGTGCCTCTCCCCTCCATCTACAGATAACCATGTTGTTGTTGTTGTTCTAAGGCAGGTGTGAGGAACTTGTGGCTCTCCCTATGCTGTTGGACTGCAACTCCCATCATCCCTTACCAGTGCCTTTTCATTCTCCACCATCTGAGCCAGGGGGGAGGAACTGGCGACTTGCCCAAAGTTTCAGGGCTACAAGTCCCATCATCCACAATCACTGGCCATCCTGGCTGGCTGACTGGGGAGTGTGGAAGGCCCACAGGAAGATACTTTTGCATCCGCTTAAGTTGGTTCAATTAATTGCCAATAAAACACCGCCACAGTTCTACATCTCCTATTCAGTATATAAGCCAAACTCCCCCCCCCCACAACCATAGAAGTCTAGGGGGCCAAAGACTGTTGTTACAGTCTAGCGACATCTGGCAAATCCAACATAAAGCTGTTGCTCAATTTATGGCTTTCACCTGGTAAGTCTAAATTTGCAAAGTCTAGGTATATTGACGGCTGGGTGGTACGGAAACCTCTCCTCTCCTGTGTTCACGTGTCTTTGCACCATTAATTCTCACACATAAAAATGTTAATGCGAGCCATATGTGAGTAGCGGAAAACAGGCCTGGATAAACACTCCGGCCTCAAGGCATCGACATTTCGAATGCAAAGCTGAACGAAACAAGCCCATCTGCCACAGATGTGTCTATCCTGCAGCATCCTAAGCCCTCTTCCTCATGTGCATCAGCCATAATGGATGGAGGCATAAGTCCTTCCAGGGCACCTTTGACGGAACTGAAGAGATGTAGGCCAACTAATTCAACAAGACTGAAACGGTGATCTGAATTAAGCTCACTTTAACACAGAGAGAGGCCTTTCTCCTGCCTTTGCGCCTCAGCTGAAATATTTGGCCTTAGCTCACAGGGATTAGAAGAACTATGCAAAGCCACAGCCAAAACGCTATGAAGTCATGGCTGTTAAAAGTCTAATACATTACTGTTCATCCTGCATTAGACAAGAATCAGCAATTATTTCAACAAAGAGCTTTCAAAATCCTACTGCAAAAAAGTGCTGTTTCCAACAACCTGCCTTTCTTCAGTTCACCTAAAAAGTAAAAAAAGCAGGATGGGGGGGGGGGGTGAGACACCCTATGAAAAATTATTTAAAACATGCTTGTTTGCCTTAGGACCTACCAGACAGTATCAGACATGAGTGGATTTGTTCTGCTGTAGTTATAACATTGGGGCGAGGAAAGGGGGGGGGAGAGAGAAATCTGGCAGAGCCTTTAAACTATAAAAATCCTGCAATTACAACCACTGCTGTGCCTGATCACCAAACTGGAGCCAGACACTTTCACTCAGAGCTCAAGCTCACCATCCATCTGGAGTCCATCAAGGCAACCATAAGCATAACAACTTGCAT
This sequence comes from Podarcis liolepis, assembly GCF_965112155.1. Classification (NCBI taxonomy): domain Eukaryota; kingdom Metazoa; phylum Chordata; class Lepidosauria; order Squamata; family Lacertidae; genus Podarcis; species Podarcis liolepis. The sequence continues at coordinate 48,088,623 of NC_139562.1, read as the reverse complement.
TATGTTTCAGACTAAATTTGTGTTTTCTGACACTGCCGATATCCACAGATTTTCCATGCACTGTGCTGCTTTAAAGGGGGGGGGAATAGATGCAAATATCCCTTAAGGTTTTCTTAAACCTGATTCGGAAAATTATGACTCCCATCCCCAAAAAATTACAACACGCCTTTATTGCCCAACAGCTCAAATCAAACAATTACCGGCACTTTAATAGGTCTTCTATTTATAGCAAATTTTTACACTATCTAGAATCATCAAGGAGAAGATGACTCTTTTGAAGAGATGAGCATTCCTGCAAAACTGCTAGAAACAGGATGGGAGCTAAAATAATGATATAATCCTTTCTGAAATCAGCTTCTCCCCTGATGTAATAGGTTTTTAAGTGTGTACATTTGTCTTTTCAAAAGGGCAGGAGCAGCAAATACAATTCCTTAAACCCGTAGAAAAATAATGTGAACAGACCTCCTCCTTATAATTTAGGAGCAGAAGCTGGAATCACAAAAGTGGTGGAAACACATTTTCCACTCCCAATTGCCTCCTCCCTCTTTGCCCTTCCCTTAAACCACAGTACATGGAAAGAAAAATCTCTACAGTGGTTTAAGCTTACTAGTAGCACTTTGAAACTTATAAGGCGGCTGGATTCAGGCATTTCAAGTGCACTTTTGAAAGTAGAGCACATTTTAAAATGCCATGGTGTTGGTACAAACTCAAAAGTGCAGCTTCCACACTCTTCTCACCATAGAAGACACATAGTGGACTGCTAGCTTGGAAGCTTTTTCCTGCAAAGGAAGACCTTCTTGAGGGGGAAGCTTCTGAACACGAAACTTCTGGTGCAGATTTGCTTTCAAAACAGAATTCCCCAATGCACTCTCTGTGACAAATTATGAGAACCAAGTGTGTATAACATACACTTAAAGGACATTTTAACAACCCTCTGCTAAAAGATAGCAATTCTTGCTGCTTTAGTGTATAAATGCAGAATTTAAACTCATCAGTTAACATTTTTTTCAGTTCACAAATAAACAGAAATAAATATTTATCTAGAGTCGACACCTGAGTCTGATTGAGGGAGGGATTGACATTTTGGGGGGAGTTACATCAGATAAACAGAAGGGTGTTGTATGTTTTCCATCTCCCTTCTCTACTGCATTAGCAAGGAGGAGAGAATTCGCTTCCAGTTTCAACTAACTATGGTTTGTTGGTATGTGGGGATCTGGTTAGTCTTCAAACTATGGTTTAGTGTAGCAAGTCATGATCAGAAGAACCAAGGTTTGAACTCTGCTTATTTCCCAAAACTGTGGTTAAGGCAAACCACAGTTAACCTGGTTTCAGAAATATCGATAAACTTCAGTTAGTTAAAGCAAAGGCACTTTTAAGTGATAGCTTATAGGAGGAGGGAAAGTCAGAAAGCAGGACAATCAACATATGCCTAAGGCACCAAAGTATTCCACGATTTCAACTTTTAACAATCCTTGGTTTGCAGAATGGTACTAAGATGTACTAAATAAGGTCTTCCAAGCCTGTGTTTCTCTGTTTGTCCAAGGAATTGCTCACCATGAAGGATGCTGTTATCAGCAATAAGATTCACAAATAATCTCAACAAAGTGAAGTGGTGAAGAAACAGCTCTTTGGACGTTTTATAAATGTGTATGTTAGGGATCAGTGCCATGTGTGCCATTTAGGTGCAATCAATATGGTCTTTCTTGGAAATGCCTGAAACTTAATTCAAAATTTTAAAATGCAAATCCAGCAGCAGCTTCTTAATCAATTCCCATTGGGGCCTTTATAGCTGCTAATTCAGCAAAAAGAAGGAAAGCTAAAAAACAAAGAGGCAGGCTGTAGCTGTTTTAAGACACAGATCCAAAGTGACTCATAAATCAGCATGCTATGTTCAGATTTTAGTCTGGAAAATGCTGAAGAACAGCTGTGAAAACTATCCAAACTTTTTTCCTCTGGCAATTCTGGTAAGAACTGGAAGGTTTAGAAAATGTAAATACCAAGATGTAATACAAACATTAGCAGAAACCATCCTTTAGATTTCCCCCTGTCTCAGTGACAGCTTCAACATTCCTAGACAAACCCTGGTAAAATAATCTAGAATTCCAAAGACAACTGAAAAAACAGCAAAGATGTATGGCGACTGTTCAGAGTCTCTCTTCCTCTCCCATCCTGGCTGCTAAACTTTAAACCTAACAAAAGCGAAGTTCTTAAACTGTAGAGTGTTTCTCTTGAGCGACTAGCCTCCTGCCCAGAAAGCAAAGGCAAACCGTAAAGAAAATTTGTTGATAAACTATTACAAACACTCACTAGCTCTGAAACAGTCTTGGTTTTATTTAAGTCTGTGAATACCTCTTCAGTGAAAGGCTGTAGTAAAAAACTGTGTTAAAATTGGCCACTTTCCCTCACTCGGAGACTTTTGCTATGTCAACTGCAATTACAAGAGTAACCACAACTCAGACAACACGTACAGATAATACAATTTTGGTCCTCCATCAGCCAGTTCAAAAAACAGGTCTGGAATTCGCAGTTGCATCATTTGTTCCAACCCACCACCCAAAATCACATCCAGCAAGAAATCTGAATGTCAAGGGGGGGGGGGAGGTTTTTCACTCAGATGGTTACCAGTGTTTAAGATAGCAATAACAGCCTGCTGGATAGCCCATCTAGTCCATAATCCTGTTCTCACAGTGGCCAACCAGATGCCTGCAAGCCACACTTGTGCACAAGAGCACTCTCTCCTCAGAAATGGGGTGGTTGCCTTGAGTGGGAAGGACTAAAGGGGCACATGTGATAGGGGAAAGCTCTGGTCAAGCGAGAAGTAATCAGCATCTCTCTACAGCACGGATGAAGCACTTCTAGCCCTCCAGATGTTGTTGAGACTCCTCTCAGCCCCAGCCAGCATAACCAATGGTCAAGGACAATGAGAGGTTTACTCACAAACTCATAGAATGTAGTGCTGAAAGTGATCCTGAGGATCATCTAGTCCAACCGTCTACATTGCAGTTGTCCCATACAGGGATCGAACCTGCAACCTCAGCATTCTCAGCTCCACACTCTCACCAGTTGAGCTATACTCAAGCAACATCTGGGGGATCCTCACCTCTGCTCTACAGAAGGACCTAAAATTCACTTCAAAAGTTTGCACTGCTTAGGGCAGGCATCACCAAACTTAGCCCTCCAGCTGTTTTGGGACTACAACTCCCATCATCCCTGACTACCGGTCCTGTTAGCTAGGGATGATGGGAGTTGTAGTCCCAAAACAGCTGGAGGGCCGAGTTTGGTGGTGCCTGGCTTAGGGTAACTAAGTCTATGAAAAATCTTACTGGAGTTAGTCTGTAATCCCCCCACCCTTGAAATAAATTCTAGTAGACTACACTAAGCTTACTTCTGAGTAGACATGTATGGGGTTGCACTCTTAGCATGCTATTTACAGCATAATCCTAAACATGTTTGCTCAAAAGTAAGTCTGCATTCTGAGAAAGCAAGCATAGGATTGCTCTCTTGAAGTCCACACCCCAAGACTGCATTCCTTACACATTTGGGAGTAAACACTACTGAACTCCGTGTGGTTTGCTCCCAAGTGTGAAAAGGAATGCAGTCTTGGGCTGAAATGCTAAGCACTCTGGAGAACACATTCCTCTGCACAGTTTACTCAGAAGCAACCCCACTGGAACTTACCTCCCAGTAGATGTGTTTAGAATTACAGACTTTCTGGAAAGGAAGATCCTCTGAAATCTGTAGGAACCCTTCCTTGGGAAATATATTGGTGGGGTGCCAGAGATTTAAGATTTTTGAAGTAGTTTTGGTTATATAATCAACATGAACTCCCATCACGAATATTTCGGCAAACATGCTTGCAGCCTCATATTATTCACAGACAAAACTATCTGGGACAACAGTGATCTATGCTAATAACAACAAACTATTTTGTTTCCTTATTGCCCCTTAACTGCCTAGAGTTCTTTAGCAGTCTCGGTTCTGCTGCATAAGAACAACAGGAGGCAAGAGAAGAAGGCCACATGTCTGCCTGCATGCTTTTTAAGGGGGGTGGAAAAGCAAGTAATGAACAGGAACTTCTAAAGGCATTTAACTCAAACAAAAGAAACATTTGCACAAAACCTAGCAGACCACATGGTCTGGTGACACCTACAAAGATGGTAACCCTGTGAGATTAAGAACAAGTGACACAGCTGCCCAATGAGTGATCACAGCAGGGTTCCTTACAAAAGGCCAAGTGCTTATTTATACAAGTGGAGCCCATTTTTCACACTTCTTTTAAAGGAATGCGAATGTACATATGGACAATTTACGTCTCCAGGGGAAATCCAATTAGAAAGCTTCCACTGTGCTAACTGAAACAACAAAAGATCTGTTTGTTTTAGTGGCCACTAAATTAACTGTCACAGAGATATCTTGCTATTATTTCTGTTGACCCAATATCCGTCTTAGAAAACAACCCTTTAAAATCAGTTTTAATTCCTAATTAGCATTTTTTCTATAAATTACTTGCTAGGATTTCCTGTGGTTCCACTCGTTTGTTAGATTCGTACTACTGCACCTTTAACTGAGTGTCCTGGAAAACTACCATCATATTTGATAAACTTTTGTTGAAAAGTTTACGGGATATTTTTTTTGTTTGTTGAAAATCAAATCTACAAATAAAAATTGTGACAAACGTTTCTTGTCAAATAATAGCTTGGCCTTTAGATTATTCAAATATTTGTGGCTCCAATCATATGCACAACTTAAAGGTAAAGGTACCCCTGACCATCAGGTCCAGTCACTGACGACTTTGGGGTTGTGGCGCTGTCTCGCTCTATAGGCCGAGGGAGCCGGCGTTTGTCCGCAGACAGCTTCTGGGTCATGTGGCCAGCATGACTAAGCCGCTTCTGGCGAACCAGAGCAGCACACGGAAACGATGTTTACCTTCCCGCTAGAGCGGTACCTATTTATCTACTTGCACTTTGACGTGCTTTCGAACTGCTAGATGGGCAGGAGCTGGGACTGAACAACAGGAGCTCACCCCGTTGCGGGGATTCGAACCGCCGACCTTCTGATTGGCAAGCCCTAGGCTCTGTGGTTCCCAACTTACCTGGGAGTAAATGCCATTGAACTCAATGGAGCTTACTTTTGAGTAGGGATTGTTCTGTTAATGTTCCACAGAGTCAAACCCAGGTGTTATGAATACAACAGTCACTTTTTCTCAGTAAGGAAGACCTCCAGAGGAGGCAATTGAACAGAATTAGCCAGAACTAATTCAAAGACTTCCTGTTTACTTTAAAGTTCTTATCTGCACTTGCTTCTGAAGTGCAACAGAAAATTAATAAACCAATTGAGATGTGATTGAAATGACAAGAGGTTAAGCTCAATCACAATATTCCAAAATTTTTCACCTTCTTTCTGACTTTAGAAAATTTCCAAGTCTTTGTGGAGGAATCAGTGTGGATACTAGATAAGAAAATACCAGCTCAATCATGTCCATCTCTCATGCTTGTGTTGATGAGTTAATTTAACAGCCAGTGGAATCAGTAACTTAGCATAAGAGACTGAAACCCACAGCACAATCAATGAATGCTTGTCAAGTTACAACTACTTTACTGTGTCAATAAATCATCAGGTGAACAAAAGCACGAGAGACCACAACTTTTCTAAAACTGCTCTCAGCTTGGAGGAATGTTGCTCAGGGACAATACTGGGTCCCATGTTTGCTTAAACAAGTATCAGCCAGAGCAGTTCTCAAAATTCCACGTTTTTTTATATAGCCAACATTTGGAGAAAGTGGAGTTGGAATGTAGGATGCCAGAAACCCTTGTTTTAAAGCAACATATTTAATATACATTTAATCAGCAGAGAGTCAGAGTCCCCTGCCTATTAACACAATGGCATTTCAATACATATTTGTATTGCTTTTAATTCTCCATGGAATCCTGTATTGTTTCCAAGCCATATTTCTGAATCATTCTCCCAATAACAGAGACTCCCAGGGCAATGGTTTCTGCACATGCACTAACTGTAGATCAGCATCCTCCTTGTGTAAAAAGAAACTATGTTTGCATGCTTCCTAGTGAACATAGCAATTTTCATTATGCATTAGGCTCATCATACATTAAGTTATATGTACATGATATAATAATGCAAATTTCCACATGAAAGTGCCACCCATGTGTCATTATAGGATAACGGCATTGAGGAAATGGAAGGGGGAACAAAATTGCATCATTTTTCCAAGGAAAGGTACAGATCAGTGTTAGAAACTGAAATATGAAAGCTGGGAGCTACATGGCACCTTAAACCTAGGTTATGGGCGCAACAACGGAATGTCTAGGCGCACTTTTTTATAACAGGAATACAAAGCTGAAAATGAACGAACTGCAGCTAAAATTTTATGTTCATTTTTCACATCCTTCCCCTACCCACCCCCATAATATTCTTAAGAGGGTCTCTTCTTCAGTCTTCAGAGAGTAGCTGGAAGCGGGGAGGCAGAAAAAGGTCCTCCTTTCCTTCCACTCTGCAGTTTTAATCTGAAATCTTAGGCACAATACTGCGCCCAGAGCTCAGAAACTGCTCACGCTGATGATATTCCCTGTCGCAAAATGCGCCTAGAACAATGGGAGTTTCAGACAGAATAGGCCTGGGATATTAACCCTGCCCACTACACTCCTATATGATGTCCATTCTAGACAGAAGAAATCCACTTTGCCCTACAGACACACAACTAACCACATTTACACATCCCTCTGCCTCAGATCCCACCCCCCACTCAGAAGTTTCAAGTTGATTACTTGCGCCAGTCAAGACTGACAACTGGAGGTGGTACCCTTAGGCAAGGCCCCAGCATCTCAAGGCCCCGGCACCTGCCAACATGAGAGGTTTGGACCCGCCTCAAGAAGATGAGCTTCCATCCTCTTTGAAGCAATCGTTCCTCTTCACCTCCTCCTCAGAGGAGGAGGCAGAAACCAAAGCAAGTGGGAGGTGCAAGTGGCAGCCACTTTCCCCTTCTCTCTCCCTCTTCCCCACACACATCCTTTCCCTCTGCACAGCAATGGGAACAGAACCCAGCCCTGCTTCCAGATGGAGCACCTAGGCGAGGGGGCCGGCCTGGCTGCTCCTTCACCCATCCAAGCCCTCCCCTCAGGACCACAACCTTCAAAGGAGCATTAGGCAACTTTGTGAAGGCAACCAGCAAATTACTCGTTATGGCAACCGTGCGCTACCTCCAGGAACAGAGGCGGCGGCAGCAACAGAAGAGAGCTATTGCTTTCCTGCCATGCTTACAGATCTCCCAGAGGGAGCTGATTGACCACCGCAGGGAACAGGAGGCTGGAATACATAGGCCTTGGCTCTGAAGTTCTTACAGTGGGTTGGAGTTGCCCCCACCAGGGCCCAACTCCACATGCTGGCCCAAGAGAAGCAGTGGTGTCTGTTTTGCTCACCTATGAGCTCCCCATGTGTAGCGCAGCAGCTTGGAGGCACTCACTCTAGGAAGGCCCAGCAGACTGCACCCATACCTCCCTCACGTGAGAGTGAGAGGGTAGGGCAGGGCAGGGCCTCTGCCTTATCTCTCACCTGCTCACTTTCTAGCGGGCCTCTGGGCAGTGCAACAGGCTGAGATTGAGTGCAACAGTCCCAGTTCCACATCCCTGTTGCCCAGAGAGAAACAAAGCGAGGGAATTGCGTTGAGGGGGTGGGATTCCTCCAAAGGAGAGGTGGCTCTCCATTATGTTGGTGGGACTCCCAACTCCCATTGGCTCCAGCCAGCGTGGTCTATGGTCGGCGCTGAAGCACTGGTTTTCCACCTCTGCTTTGAAGCCATCCCTGTCACCTGACAGCTCACCCGCTGTGGAGCCAGGAACTTCGCTTGGACGCCCTGCCATTTGGGTGGGTTCATCTTTCCCCCCCTCCCCTAGTGCAAAGCACAGACAGTGTGTGGAAGCCAATAATCTCTAGGAATCAGCCTGCTAAGAGAATGGGGAACACAAGGAGGGCCACTCAGAACATGCCACTGCCCCTATGTGCAGCTCAGGGGTGCAGCATCTGCCTTGCCCACCACACAAGGTCCTGGGTTCAAACAACCAAGTTTTATTGGCAGACGGAGAAGACAGGAATATATGAATCGAAATGTAGAATTGGCATCTGTTCACAAGGAGGAGATGCTTCGAGATAAAACTATACAGGCCTAATAAGGTGAAAAAGCACCGCTCAAGTCTAAGTCCTGGGTTCTCCAAGGGGCCCAAAATCTTGGCGAGCCGCTGTCAGCCCGCGCAGACAACACCGAACTAGCTGGGACTCTGCAAAAGGTTCGTCCCTTCCACACTCCAGCCTATTTTAAACTTATTAAGCGGTGCAGAAATCAAATGAGAACAGGAATAAGAGCACGCGAAAGAATAAATCAAAGCCATTCGCTCCTGGGACGCGGGGAGCCCGGAGCGCCCCCTAGCGCCCCCAAGCCCGGCAGGAGCGAAGCCCGCTCGCCCGCTCTCGCTACTCACAGCTGCACGACCCAGTCCGGGAGAGGCTCGGGCACTCGGCTCAGCTTCAGGCGGCTGCAGTCCAGCAGTTCCCCCCGGCAGCGGCACGGCAGCGCCGGGCACCCTTCGGCCAGCGCCGAGGAGGGCGAGAAGGCGGCGACCAGGCAGCAGCAGCACAGGAGCAGCGGCGGCAGCGCGGCGCCCATGGCCGGAGCTCCCTTGGCGCGCGTCGGCGCGGCGCGCTTTCCGACGGGGCGGCCGTGCGCGCTCGGGGGGCGCGGAGCGTGTTCCGTTTTGGGGGCGCTGGGCCGGAGGCTCCCTTTCATGGCCGCCTGCCCCCGCTAGACCCGCGGGCGAGGCTCCGCCGCTGCACAGCCAACTCCAGACGCCTCGCCAAACTTTCCGCCGCCGCCGCTGCCTCCTCGTCGCGGCAGCGCCTGCCTGGGCCCGCCCCCTGCCATGTGATGACAACAAGGCGGAGGGCGGGCGCTCGGGAAGAGATGCTCGACGGCAGAGGCAAAGCAGCCCGGCCTCGCCGACGGAGCTGCACCGCCGCGCAGACCGAGGCCAGCAGCCCCGCTGTTGGAGGGACGGGGGGCCAAGACCTCCAGGAAGCGCTCCTGGCTTCCCCCTCTTTTCTACCCGCCTTCGAGGCTTTCTACCAAGACCCGTCTGCAGGAAAGAAACGCGCGCAATTTCAAGAAGTCTCCCAGTCCGCAAACACCTCTCTCTCAGCACAGGAGCCAGCTAGCAATGCCCAAGCCGGTGCCAATCTGCTAGGAACTCACCACGAACGTCTCCCTTGTTCTCTTAACATGGCATCCGGCTGGAAAAAAAGAAAAGCCCTGCAACAACGGGTGCCATCAGTGCCAGATTTACTTATAAGCTAAACAAGCTATAGTTTAGGGCCCCACTCTCTTACCCCCCCCCCAAAAAAAAATTAAAGGAAAAAAACCCCTGTATGTACATTTCCAAAATATAAGATAAAAAACAAATAGAATAAAACCTAGATAACAGCAACAGTGTTTTGTGTTGTGTAGGCTCCTATGGTGTAAGTAATGTGTCCTGCATGCTAGCCTGCTCCCTAAAATATCACTGGTTTGCTCCTTTCTATATATAGGGCGCCTACATTCTGCATGGATTGGTTGCATGGCAGCAGGTGCAAATGGCTTTAGATACCTATTAGGTCCATAAATTACCATATAGCATATATTCAACACAAAAAACGGTGACAATTTGTTGTTGACAAAGGATAGCTGGACATATGAAGGGCCCCATTACCTTCAGTAGCTTAGGACCTCATCAAACCTAAATCTGGCCCTGGGTGCCATCAATAACTGGGAAGACAGAAAGTCTTAACCTGTGTTTTGTTTGCACACACGTTAAAAATGGGTGTATGTGGACAGTGTGAGATAGATATAGATATATATAGATATATGTCACTGTTGTAAATAAAAGGATGATGAAGAAGACAAAAGACAGGACTTTACTCACTCTTTGAAGACTTGGGAACAAAGTTTCATGGGCATCTACTGCAATTTTTGGGGGGAGGGGTTTGAAGTAAATTTTTCCAAACAAAATGATTTCTCTCACCAGCCCAATCCTGTTACACCCTACGGCCTCCTTACCAGGTCACCCTTTTAGCTGTGAGCAGGCAGTGGTGCCACTATTGAACAGGAGCTCCCACTCGCCGCCATTTTAATTTGCCCAAATTGCAATGCTCCAGCTCATAGATCTGTGAAATACTGTGTTTACTGTGCGTAAACCCTGCTGAACTCAATTTGGTTTACTTCTGAGTAAAATATAGATTAGGATTGTACTGTTAGGGGGACATATACACCCATTTTTTGTCATGCATATGAACAGTAAACAGTCTATAGAATGCTTTCCCCAGCAAGGCCTGCCTGGCACCTACATTAACATCTTCTTGGTGCCAGTTTAAACTTCCTTTATTCCTAGGTATTGGTGGCACCTGTTTGGTTTTATAAGTCTATTGTGTATTAGCTGGCTCCTCTGCTGAGAGATAGGTATTAGTAGTGTGGGATGTTGTTCTGTTCCTGTGCTCTGCTTGAAATTGTGTGTTACTTTTCTGTAAGTTGTCTCGAGTCAGTCTTGATATAAAGCATCTAAGCAATGATACTATGCAGCAATGAAATGAAATGAAATCCAATAATTATTATTTGTTTACATTATAAAGTGATGCAAAAGCATGCAATACATGTTCTCTTTATATCTTAATTGAATGAAAACAGCATACATAAATGAAGAAAGGCTAGCCTACTGACTGCATAATGCTCCAATTCCTGGAGTTCATAGGAAACTGCTTTAAAAAAACAAAAAAAACCCCACCATTTTTTTCCTTTCTTATCTAGAGTGTTGGCAAGGGCAGTGACTCATATGCAAGTGTTAATAGAGGCATTAAGCTTTCAGCTTTCACTTTCAAGAAAAAGAACAGAAACAAAGCTTGTCTGAACTTATCATGCCGATTGAAACATTTTGCATAAGTATAAACTATAAACGGGTGGGAAGGTTTCAGAAATAAAGAATAAGCATAAACAAACTCTGATCTTTAAGGATCACTTTATAATAACAGGGGCTTAATAAAGCAATATATGCATTACAGATATACTATTAACAAGGCATAGAACTCTTTTAACATGCTTAAGAAGGAGTGGGAGGCAGCATTGGTAGTTATTATACACTCAAATTAGTGGCTTCAATAAAGTACAATGAAACCCTTGTGCTAATTCAGTTCATGCCCCCCTGATGGAATGACAGTACCATAATCTACAAAAAGATGCAGGGTGGGGTTCCTGTTTAGCAGCCATGAACCATCTCCATCACCAGATAATACAATGATTGTTTCATGCAAAAACTGTATGGCCCAGAACTGGGCAAACACTGGATGTGTTTGCAACTTGTAACTATTTGTGTTATGACGAAATATGGCATATGCTCATGTTAATTCGTATTGAAAGCTGTGTTTTGGTGTATGGGGGCAACATCTTTATTAGGCCTACCAAAATGTCCTCAGAGTAATGTGTAGGTTTTCAAGCGCGCCAGAATTCTTCATCAGGCTAGATGTAATAAATGTAGTTGGGTAAGGGAGGAGAGAGAAAGGCTGTCCTAACCATCTGGAGTGAGTCTTTAAGATTGGGTGTGGGAGGAGGTAGCAAGCATTCACAGGATGCTTTGCAGTTCAGGTGGCACCCAGGCCTCGCAGGAAGGATAGAAGATAATGGCAGGTCTTCTCTGTAAAAACAGCAGCCATATGTTAGTTCTGTATCCGTTTAGGCAAAACAGAAACATCCTTTTGTAGGTGACAAGCAGGAATAAAGAGAAACTGGGCCGTAAAGGTAGCCATATTTACCCATCAGAAATTATGGCACACAACATTATTGTTGTTCTATCAAAGGTATTGGCCTGATAATGCATTTTGGAAGTTTTCTCGTGTATCAGCATAGCTACTTTTACTTTTTTTGTAGCATGTAAACTGCAGGTGGTGGGAGCAAGGGCAGAGGAAGGGGAGTGCGGTGGGGCGGTCGCCCCGGGTGTCACCACTGAGGGGGGTGACAAAATGCCGGGCGGCACTCACCTCGAGGCCTGCGTCTCTTCTGGGAGTGATGCGGTGGCTTGGGTGCCCGCGGGCTCCGCACTGCCCCAGACAGTCCACCCGCCGCCTCTTCGCCCCCAGCTGTAGGGCAGCTGAGTGCGAGGAGGCAGGCAGACTCCTAGGAGACCCTGCGGAGTATCCTGCCCCGGCTCACCCCACCTTGCAGGCGGTTGGCCCCGCCCCTGGGCACAGTGCGTGCGCGCCACCCCAGGCGCCTGATCAGCTTGCTCTGCTGCTGGGTGGGAGATTAGTGGGACATGATTTAGAGAAGCAAATTGCCTGTTCAGGGGATCACAATTTCACAAACACAAATCCATGAAATCAATATAAGGAAGGCTATTTCCTAATCGTTTCTTTCCTGGTTGTTTCACAAGAAACAAATCAAATTTAAGCTTCTTAGGTCACCCAGTGTGCCATGAGGCACTGCATGTTAACTTATGTTCTGCAAAAGCTGAGTTCAAATCAGTGGAAGATCATGGGCTAGTTGATCTCTCTCAGTCTATCCAGGGTAGGGCACCTCAGATCCAGCTGCCAAGTGTGGCCCTCCAGGCTTCTCTATCTGGCCCTCAGAACTTTCCCCGGAGCACCTAAATGATTTTGCTTGAGTGCAAAGTTAAGAGGGGTGTGTGTAGAAACTAGCCTAGAGTACAGAGGCAATGCCCCTCCCAGCATGCGGCCCCTGAAATGTTGCCTGGAATGGAAAGTGGCCCTCCGGCCCTCCCACTCTGGACTAGCCTATCTCACAGGATTTTGGTGATGATAAAAAAATAGAACAACATCCATTCTGAAGTCCTTGAACTAACATGAGTGAAAACACAGAGCAAATTATGTACCAATTTGTTTGGAGAGGATTTAGTTCCTTATTCTACTCTTGAGAAAATAAGTCATTTCTATCTGAGTTCAACAGGCAGCTTGAATGCTATGAGGGACAGGCATGGAATATAGCACATTCCTAGAGCAATCTACAGAGATGAAAGCTAACTACAAGCTAAGGATGAAACAGCCTGTCCCAATCATCTTCAGAAGGGACTTCTACATGCAATAGATGGACTGACTTTAATCTTATATGATAGACTTCTTTTAAACTAGAACCCCTGTCCTAGCTCCCACCCAAAACATGACAACAGAAGCTCTTACTTGCGAGTAAGAAAGATAACTTTATTCAGATAATGGTCCAGGCTCAGCAGCAGGCTTAGGAGTCAAGAGTCCAGGAGAAGGGCAAAAAGTTCAGAAATGAATGAAAGCAATAGAGATGTCCCAACAAGTTTCCGTGCTCCTCCCACCAAACTTTTAAAAATGTGGGAGTGGTGAGGATGTAGATACACATTGCATCTGGGCAGGTGACTCGTGTCCCACCTATGGACAGTGCCTGGATCTTGGCAACAAAGCTGAACCTTTGCCTTCTGATGCTGTCTGCTACACAGCCCTGCCCCCACAGTGGTTGGTTAAGGCCCTCCCCAGGCCCCCATGTTGCTCTGCATTCTGAAGGAGTGGTGGAGGGGACGGCCAGGGTTCCTGCTCCCCCTTCCATGGTAGCTGGAGTCAAAAGGAAAGAGCCTCCATTTTCCAATCCCAGTTTCAACAAATCACCCCCTTTCTCCCTCACTCATCTGCATCTGAGACTTCCAACTCATGCCCAGTCCCAAAGAGGCCACAGGGCAGAGGTCACAAAGAGAAAGGAAAAATATATGAAAATAACAAGAAGAGATGTGGAAAAACAATAAAAAGGACTGGATAGTACTGTGAACATCATATGGTCAGATTTGTGGACATTAAAGCAGCAGCAAGAAGATGATTGTATCCCCTTCGGAACTTGAAATATGGGTACCCCCAACAAAAATTTAAAATTCGGCTTTGTAATTTGGAATTTATGTAATTTGGTTTGATTTGATGTGATTGGTCGGTTAATAAAAATTATTCTTAAAAAAAAAAGAGGCCACAGGAATCATGACAGTCCTCTTGGTCCATTAATGTGCTTGAAATTTTAAAAGAAACATTAACAACTTAACAACTATTTTATTTAGGAAAACAATATTCTCTGTTACTTTCTATTTCCTTATCTATTACTTTCCATTTCCTTATCTATTACTTTCTCCAAGAAGGACCCACAGCTGTTCCCATGGTGGTTCTCCATTCAAGTTCTGTACTATCCAGAACCAGATCCCGTTAGCATCAGAAGTTCAACTATATCATGTGCTTTCAGAATATTCCCAGGGCTGCATTTAAATTAATAAGTGACCCTGAGTATATACTCCTATGTAAGAACACCCCAAGTTCCAGATCCCACAACGGTGTCACTTAACTTGCCAGGATGTAGATGAAGCATGGCAGGGTGGCAATGAGATCAGAGCTGTGCGGACACTGGTGGTGTCAATCCACCATTCCCACAGGTGCACCAAAATAGACCTGTCACCCTTTGCCACAACCCTGACCCAAGCCAGCCCCATAAGCTGTAGCAATAGCAATGCTGGGAGGTTAGCTCCATGTCTTCATCCCCCCCCCCACCCATCTTCTTCTTCTTTGGCGATCACTCATAACCAAGTAAGATGGTCTTCCATAAACACGGTTTTAACAATGAGTCTGTAAGTGGCTGTGGAGGCCAATTCTGGATCAACACATCCTTCCACAGTGGGGACATAGGTTTCCGGGCGGGAGCTGATCACGGTGTGGATATTTGCCAAGCATGCCTTCCTCCTAGCACGTTTCTCCCTTGCGTCCTGAGTCTGAGCATCTTCAAAGTCCACAACACCTTTGGCAAAGGCTGTTTTCCAACTGGAGCGCTTGCAGGCCAGTGTTCCCCAATTGTCAGTGTTTATTTGCCTTGAGAGAGTCTTTAAACCTCTTTTGTTGACCACTGGCATTATGCTTTCCATTTTCAAGTTTGGAATAGAGTAGCTGCTTTGGAAGACGATCATCAGGCATCCGCACAACATGACCAGTCCAACGAAGTTGATGTTGAAGAAGAATGTTGATGCTGTCTTGGGAAGACAGGCGAACTAATATCAGTGTACTGGAAGAAGCAGAGATCAACCCCCACATAGGATGCTACTGGCTGATACTAATTGGTTCACTATAAACTGGATAGCAACTCACAGGTCAATTGTTGTCTACTACCAATAGATACTCTCTATGCAATCTCCCTCCATTTCCCAGAAAACGTGCCATTGTCTTCACAAAGCCTGAGGTGCTCAGACACGGAAAGTTGTAAGGGGATCATAAACTCTACGAGATCTTGCTATCTCAGTTAGATGAAGAGTGGCACCACGATCTGAGGAAGTGCCTTTCACAATTTATTTACCCTTGCATCTACAGTCTCCTGAAAGAGATAGCGATAGCGATAGACACTTGAAACAAAACAAGACTGGTGCACTGGGCCACCTTCAACAGCAGTTTTTTTTTCTACAACATATGTGGTATATAATCATTTGTCAGAACCATTGCTGTTGTTCATTTCCCCCCCCCCATCTATAGTTCAAGAAATCTTGCCTTAGAAACTGGAATATCTATGAAACTGTCCTTTTACTCATATATACTCATATATTCTCTAGCCAAAGCAAGGGATACTTTGCTCCTCCTGTTATTCCTGTCCCCTCTTTCCTTACCCTTCCCAACATCTTTTTTTATATAATCAAAATAATGCTTTTGCCCCTGCCAGGCATAAAAATATCAATTGATAATCCTTTTTATTTTATAATAACACTAAAACCTGATGACCGTTTACCACAGTTCCTGTGATTACTCATTGCAATTTCACATGCCTTTGAGGAAAAACAATAAAACGTATTTAAATAATTTCCCAGTAATTGCAGTTCCTTTTCGGAGTGTGTCATAGGTCCACAGTGAATGCCCTGAAATGCATGTAGAATTCTCCTTTGTGGTAGTAATTATACTTGACTTTATGTGATCCAAGACCCAACCGTGAAAACCAAATTATGCATAATTTGAGCTGGGCTGATTACAACTAGCAAAACCATATGAACTCTCTCAGAAAGCTTTGCCTAGGGCACCAAATATCCAGCCATTTGTAGCGTTCGCCCAAATGTGGAGTGTTTGTCTCCATTACAAATAAACTCAAGTATCCTTCTGGCAATTCACATTTCATAATGATTGCTAATGTCTTCAAGATATGTCCTGCATATGGTAAATGGCAAGCTAAATGTAAGCTTGTGAGGGTGCTGCAGAGGGAGGGGCAGTCAATTAAACATTCATCATTTAAGATTATGTAACCATATATTTTTAAATATAGGTCACAGTCCTAAAACCAGGCCCTTTCAACAAGATGCACTGAATTTCTGTGTGTTTACTTTCTGATCCTATAAAGATTTCTTGGAAGCGAGACCCATTAAAATTGGCAGGTTTATGAAAAACAGCAAGATGCCATGTTTTTCGAGACACATAATTTAAATGCAATAAACTTTATAATGCTCCATGGCAAGAAGACACAAATAAGCCCCCATTAATTACAAATATTGTATTATAATTATACCCTAGCTCTGGTTTTTGTGATAGGAAGGTTGACTTCTGGGTCCCTAAATTTTACCCCTCCTCATTTCCAGGCTGACAATTTCTCCTCCAAAGTCTTAGATCATTGCAATACACTGAGCAATTTGGAAAGAGCAGGGGCCTTCTCCAGGAAGCCGCAAATGCAGCCATAGTAGAGACACTCGTCTAATTTTGAAGCAAATTTGGGGCTGGACATAAAATGAAGGTCAGCGAGATTTGCAGACTCATGCTTGTGTTGGGCACCTCAGCAATGACCCGTTCATACCCCGCAAATGTCCTGGAAAAACCATGCCATCCTGTTTTGTTGTCGCAAGAGAACGGCAGCCATTTTGGTTGCTGTGATCTTGCATGATTTTTGCAGCGTAATTTCCCCTCCCTGAAAAGCACTTTTTCCACCCCAAAACACATGCTGGGAACCGCTGGGCAAAATCGTGCGAGATTACAGCTACCAATATGGCTGCTGTGCTCTTGCAATTAAAAAAATGGGGAGATGGCATCAGGGAAGATGGCGTCCTGGATTTGGACTTCAAAGGGTTGTAGGGTATGTCAGTTAGGTCAGGCGCACATTGGTGGCTGGCAGCCATTGAGGATGGTGGAGCAAAGTTTGGGAGGAACCAACAGCTGGTGCAGCCAGAGCCAATGAGAGGAAATGCCAACTGATTCTAATATTAACCCCATCCTCCTTTGTGCTGAGTTTTACAAGTGCAACACTGAGACTAAGGAAGAGAAGGAGGCTGACAGCCAGTGGCACCCCTGGGCTGCTGGGAAGTAGGAAGGGAGAGCAGGTACGGCCTGGCTGTGGGCAGACTTGGGTGGTGCCTCATTAGCCCCAATGGACCAGAGAGAAAGTTGCTTTCAGAATTACCTCTCTCATAACCCAAAGCAGCATTATACTTTGCAAGCAAGGTACTACCTTGGTTTTCAAACTGAATCCATTCCAGAAGTCTGTTCCAAAACCAAAGCGTTCCAAAACGAAGGCGCGCTTTGCCATAAAAAGTAATGCAAGATGGATTAATCCATTCCAGACTTTTAAAAACAGCAATTTAACATGCATTTTACTATCTAACGAGACGATTGATCCATAAAATGAAAGCAATAATCAATGTACTGTACTATAAAATAAATAAGAAAGTACTGTAAATGATAAAAATTAAAATTATTTTTTTCTTACCTGCACTGATGATAATTATTGTTTTGATGGGGGTCTTATCCATTTCTGCAGTCATGCAATCAATCAATCAATCAATCAATCAATCAATCAGTAGCTGAACTGGGTTCCACACAGTCACAAAAATTAACAGAAAAAGCCTCAAAAACAAAAAGGCTAAATAAATAGCAAAAACAAAATCGTGATACTTAATCCGTTCCGGAAGTCCGTTTGACTTCCGAAATGTTCAAAACCAAGGCGCACCTTCTGATTGGTGCAGGTGCCCCAGAAACAATAGCTGACAACTGCATCATATGTTTGGCTTCTGAAAAACGTTTGAAAACCAGAACACTTATTTCCGGATTTTCGGCGTTTGAGAACCAAGGCATTTGAGTACTAAGCGTTTGAGAACCAAGGTAACACTGCACTGTGCCTTCCTGTATCAACATCAAGAGGTGGGGAGGAGGGAGAGACTTGTCCATTGACTTTCATGAAGCAGCACAAGACATTACAAAAATCTATTTTGGGAAAAAATATGAATTCCAATTGATCTGGCATACAGAACAGAAGCAGAGTGAAGAACTGCAGATAAAAGGTAATGGGTCACAGGCGGGGGGAACAGAGCTTCAGACTACTAATTACAGTAGTAATTAGTACAATAAAAGATTATTTGCTTTAATTGTTTTGTTCATCATAAAAAAGGATAAGCCACAAATTGCATATCTAGTAATGGAACATTTTATAAATGTGAAACAGCAGCTTTAGTAATACTAATACAGGAAATAATAAGGGGCATGCATCCTGTCCTGGAAAATTAATTAATATTATTACTATTAAATTAATTACCCAACACTTCAGCAGCAGGTCCCAAGATGGGTTACAACAATTTAATTTTCAGAAGTCAAAACAGATTACAGTTGTAGGGATAAGGCTGGTTCTGAAAAAACACAGGCTAGGGTATGTATCTGCTTCACATACATGTTGCTTTGACCTACGGCCAGCAGATTGCAATGGCAACAGTAATCCTCTGGTTTTGATAGTTGTTTGAACAATAATTTCAACCAGAGCTTTCCCCACCATTATAGCACCATGACAGGCAAGCTACACTGGACCAAATACTGTAAGCATGTTATTGCAGTTACTAGAAGACAGGAAAGTTTCCCTCATGGTTCTTCTTTCTCCTTACACGTCAACTGAGCATATTTGTACTGTCATGGCTTCCCTCAAGTAACCTTGATAGTTTTGCGAGGGTATTCTGATCTCTGTGTTATGGTTTGCTAACACAGAACCCTCAAAATAATCCTGTAAAGTAGGCCAGACTGAGAGGTAGTGAAATGTCTACTATTATCCCTAGCTTTTCAGTCCAACGCTTCACCAGGCCCTTTGCAGAGAAGCCCCAGAGACAGATCAGGTGGGGAAAGGCCTGCAAGGTTTTGAGGATGTCAGCAGTGAAGGTAAAAAAAAAAGTATATTAAATGATCCAGCAAGATAGGCAACAATTTGCGAGTGTTCCATGGAGCGGAGGAGTGGTGACTAAGTTTGAGAATTGCTGTCCGGAGGTAGAGTGTGGCCCTTAAAAAAATTCAACCCAGAGAATCTTTTCTCATTCTGTGGTGCCGTTGTGAAATATATACATGAGCATATAACTTCTTACATATTAGCTTAAATGCTCACTTTAAGTCTAATTTCAGAGCAAAGAGTGAAGTAGGAGTAGGGTGGTGCTGCTACTGAGAGTTGACTGGGGAGCAGAAAGCCCTTACACCAGGGGTGGCTAAACTGCAGCCTCCCAGATGTGGTTGCAACTCCTATCAGCCTCAGCTAGTGTGCCCTATGATCGGGGATGACAGGGGTTGTCATTCAATGACATCAGGAGGTCCACAGCTTAGCCAACCTTGCTGCAAGAAGCAAAGATCACCACTGTTGAAGCAACGATTTTTCAACATCAACTTCGTTGGACTGGTCATGTTGTTCAGATGCCTGATCATCATCCGCCAAAGAAACTACTCTATTCCGAACTTGAAAATGGAAAGCGTAATGCTGGTGGTCAACAAAAGAGGTTTAAAGACTCTCTCAATGCAAATAAACACTGATAATTGGGGGACACTGGCCTGCAAGCGCTCCAGTTGGAGAACAGCCTTTGCCAAAGGTGTTTTGGACTTTGAAGATGCTCAAACTCAGGACGCAAGGGAGAAACGTGCTAAGAGGAAGGCACGCTTGGCAAACCGTCACCATGATCAACTCCTGCCCGGAAACCTATGTCCCCACTGTGGAAGGACGTGTGGATCCAGAATTGGCCTCCACAATCACTTATGGACTCAATGTTAAGACCGTGTTTATGGAAGACAATCTTACTCAGCTATGAGGGATCAGCAAAGAAGGAAAGACACCCTTCCTGTGGAGAAATGTGAGGTGGCATTGGAGCACCTGCCTGGGTCTGAGTTTCTCTATACCTTGTCTCCACTATCACCTTGTATCTCCAGCCTATGAGAACGTGAGGGCTCCCATCCCCTTTGGTCACCACTCAGAGGCAGAGAGGTACCTCTACTGACCCCAAACCTCAACTTACCGTCAGTCGCTACACATCTAGATACTTCCATCTTTCAGTAGCTAGTCATTAGCCACACACTTCTCCATTTCTATTAACTTGGAGAGGCACACACAAGCATAGTTCCCAGTTAAAAGCTGATTAATCAGCATATTACAGGGGGATAATATTTCTTTTAAAGTGTCCCTTTGTAATTACTGTCTCATGCTGTCTTCTGGCAACGTTTGCGTCTGTTTACTCCTGCAGTTTGACACATTGGAAAGAGCTTTGCGGAGCGAGGGCATTTGGCGCTCTTTTGGCCTCTGCATATTTTCATGAAAGTAGCAATAAAGGATGTGTTATGACTAGATAAATGAGAAATTGGTTAACGAGTTTCAAATTGCTTATTGCCTCAGGAAAGCTTTAAATAAACCTTCCTTAGATGTTACTTCATTTGTTAGGATTCCAAAATCAAGTTTAATACAAACAGTGGAGTGGAGCGAAGAAAGTACAGCCGAAAAATATTTCCTTTGAAGCTTAAAGAACATATGAAAGCACATATTAAGACAAATATTTTTCTTTGATTTGCGCATTCTTTCATTTTTAAGATGGGGGAAACAATCCTATGAAATAAGAACAAGACCAGATAGCAGAATGTGAACCCCCCGTTTCCCTATATGTTCTTAGTTTTCAGTGTCCTAAACAAGTAAAATGTACAGTTTAATTCTCTCTGCCTTTACTCAGGAGTAAAACCCCATTGTGCTCAATGGGTTTGCTCCCTGGTAACTATTGTCAGCTTGCTGAAAGTCGCTAGAGTGTGGTCTTCTTTAAAACATTATACTGCATAGCAGGGGATGCGGGACCTCAGGCATGGTGAATGAATGTGGCCCTCCACAACCCTCTACCTGGCCCTTGAGACTTTCTTTGGGCCATACTCACCAGTCTACTTTGCACCCTCACTGAATGATTCTGCCTGACTGGAATGTGCCCTTAAACTTTGATAATGGATCCTGTCTGCCTTGATGGAGGTAGAGGGGTGTGTGCATGTGCATAAACCACTCAGCCTCTTGGGCTTGCCGATCGGAAGGTCGGTGGTTCAAATCCCCATGTCGGGGTGAGCTCCCATTGCTCGGTCCCAGCTCCTACCAACCTAACAGTTCTAAAGTGCAAGTGCAAGTAGATAAATAGGTACCTGTAATGGGTTTAGGGGTTGCTCGTGCATAAGTTGCTGCTACTCCTGGCTAGGTTACCTGGTTAACCCTTTCTGACTGAACAGCCTCCAGCATCGTGACTGTCTCAGTCGCTGGCAGAATCCGTCAGTGGGCGTTTCTTAAACTTCTTCCAGCACAAAAGTTCCTTGACGCCAAGTCTCCTCCTACTCTCCCTGCACGGAAGTCTTATGCACAGGGAGGGTGTGGGCAGTGGAGTACCCGTACTCTCTCCGCTGGTCTCCGGCAAGGAGTCTTGGAGCCTCCTCCCCGATTCCCCCATCTGCCCCCCTTCTCTACTGGTGTTACGCTGATTTCCTTCCCCAGCAGACGGGCTCCCTCTCTCCCTACTGGGACCCTCTCTGCCATCCCTTTGGAGCCTTCCCTCCGCTTCCAGCTCCGATGGCAGTTCCCTGACAGTACCGCTGCAGCGGGAAGGTAAATGGCATTTCTGTGCACTGTGGTTTCCATCACGGTGTTCCATTGCACCAGAAGTGGTTAAGGCATGCTGGCCACCCATAAAGCTGTCTGTGGACAAATGCTGGCTCCCTCGGCCTGAAAGTGAATGAGCACCACAACCCCATGGTTGCCTTTGACTGGACTTAACTGTCCAGGGGTCCTTTACCTTTACTATAGTGGCCCCGAAAAGGTTGCTCAGAATGCTATGTGGCCACAAATCGAAAAAGGCTCTCCACCTATAGGATATATACTATAGTCACATGAAAGTGAGGAGGAATTAAAGAACCTCTTAATGAGGGTGAAAGAGGAGAGTGCAAAACATGGTCTGAAGCTCAACATAAAAAAACCTAAGATCATGGCCACTGGTCCCATCACATCCTGGTAAATAGAAGGGGAAGAAATGGAGGCAGTGACAGATTTTACCTTCTTGGGCTCCATGATCACTGCAGATGGTGACAGCAGTCACAAAATTAAAAGACACCTGCTTCTTGGGAGAAAAGCAATGACAAACCTAGGCAGCATCTTAAAAAACAGAGACATCACCTTGCCAACAAAAATCCTTATAGTTAAAGCTATGGTTTTCTCAGTAGTGATGTATGGAAGTGAGAGCTGGACCATAAAGAAGGCTGATCCCCGAAGAATTGATGCTTTTGAATTATGGTGCTGGAGGAGACCCTTGAGACCATGGAATGCAAGAAGGTCAAACCTATCAATTCTTCAGGAAATCAGCCCTAAGTGCTCACTGGAAGGACAGATCCTGAAGCTGAGACTCCAATACTTTGGCCACCTCATGAGAAGAGAAGACTCCCTGGAAAATACCCTGAAGTTGGGAAAGATTGAGGGCACAAAGAGAAGGGGACGACAAAGGACAAGATGGTTGGACAACGTTCTCAAAACTACCAACATGAATTTGATGAAACTGTAGGAGGCAGTGGAAGACAGGAGTGCTCTGGTGCATGGGGTCACAAAGAGTCGGACACGACTAAATGACTAAACAACAACAAAGTATTGTCACATGGACTCTTGCTGTAGCACGACAGGAAAGAAAAGAGCTTCCAGTTGCAAGAGGGCCAATTCCAGGATTTTATAGGTCGTCCAATGTACTTAGAACTGCCTTCAGCTTTGTCAAGTCAGACACCAAGCCAGTTATGTGGTTGTTTGGGAGGGGCTAGTGGGCTTCTTGTCAGATTTGTAGTCCCAGCCAATGACCAACCATGCTGCCTTCTGTAGCCAGCCATGCCCAGAGACTATACCACATCTACTCCAGGGAACACTTGCAAATATGTGGATCATTTAATATACCCTTTTTTACCTTCAGTGCTGACACTCAGCAACCCCCTCTGTAGCGACAACAAAGCAGTCGGGTACCAGCTTCAGAGCCAAAGCTTACCGTAATAAGCCAAACCAGGCAATAAATGCAAGACCTTACAAAACTAAGCAGAACTCTTTAACCTAAAAATTGCAGAAGAGAGATACAAAGATGCCTTTGGGAATCGAAGTACAGGCCAAAAATAGCAAGAGGTAGTTTGCCTCACCCTAATACTAACCACAGACCCCACCAGCAAACTGCATCCAGGCATTGTGGGTGTTGCAACATCCAAATGGGGGTTATTAGACTCAGGTCAAAGACCAGTTTTTATACAGAAAGCCCTTGATACAGGAGGGTAGATTTTCCTTTAGCCAATCTGGGTTTAGGGCCTGTCTCCCAGCTCTAGTGAGTGTTTTTGCTAGAAGATCATGCAGCTACTAAGTGGATTTCTGCACTGTCTCTGCGACCTTGACACAATATTGCATCAAACACCCCACATGTTGGTAAGTTGGACTAATTAAATGGAACTTTTAATTAAACGGAAGACCATAGCCAGAACCCTAAGTAAAATGAACCATAGAAATTGGAATTTCTTTACAAAAGCAATGTGGTTTATTTACATTTTTTGCTATTCTTTTTTTTTACTTGTGTTGAAATAAGTTACTCAACAAAATCAAAAAGCTCTCCCACCTCTTGCATGGTAAAGGAGCACTACAGAAAACTTGGTTAAATTTAGGGCCCACTGTGGGGTAATTTGAACTTGTCTCATAATAAAGCAGCAATTTCCATAGCAGGGACTGAATCTGTGGAAATACTTTAAGGATTTAAGCTGTCCAAAATGTCTGGTATTTTGAAATGTCTGCTAATCATTTTGCTTTTCATAGTCCTACTGTCACCTTCTTTCATGAAAATGCTTTTTTATAGCATTTTTCTCCTGCAGCTTTTTATATCAATTTTGTTCTCAGTGTGGAATAAAAGTGAATGTCAGAATGCCATGAACTTTGGAAATTTCTTTCTTTCTATCTGAAGCACACCTTTCAGCAATGTACGATATTTTCCAAAGACCAAAATTGCCCATGAATCAGCTAAACATGCAGCTACTTGAAGAAAACTTCCTTTCCAGTATATTCGGTAAACATATTGCAAGATTGTACAGGGTTTGTTCTAAGATGTTTGGCAGTAGAGGGGATGTGTTGAAAATATTAGTTCAGGGGGGAAAAAACAACCTCACAAACTTCTCCATTTCCCCTCAGGAGAAAATTTGATGCAAAAGTGATCCCATGCAGAAATGGGATTCTATTCATTATTTTAACCTGTTGTTAGGAGAGTGAAGAAAACTTGAGGAACAGCTACAGGCCGGTGTGATAGTGACTTTCTAGAATTGTAAAAAGGCCTTATGTTCTTAGTGGAGGCCTTTTGCAACCATTGAGGCTTCTTGGGTGCAAGACCTGGACCCATCTGTGCTACACAGTTAAAGCAGTATCATCCCACTTTAAACATTTGTGGCGTCCCCCGAAGCATCCAGGGAACTGTAGTTTGTTAAGGGTGCTGAGACTTCTTAGGAGACGCTATTCTCCTTGCAGAGTACAATTCTTAGGGTGATTTAATCATCAATCCCTCTTCCCCAGGAATGACCGCTCCATGCTTAAAACGGGGGGGGGGGCCCTTTGCGTGGACGCGTGCAGCCCCTAGATCTGGAGCGGCTCCAACAGCATAGGCTTGGCTTTGCCTTCCCTCAGGTGGGATACCTGGAGGTCTCCGCCTACCTCAGTCAGTTGTCCAATCCCATCTGGGGGAAGCGTTGCCAAAGAGACCAGGCCAGGTAGGGGAGGGATTACCTGCCCACACAACAGAGGGAGGATCTTACCTGGGAATCCTCACTTGGCTCCAGAGCTTCTCCCACCCTACCCACCCTCAGTTAATGTCTTATTTTGCAGGTTAATTTTTCTTCACAGGTTTTGCAGATTAACTTTTCTTCACATGTATATGGGCGCTGCTACGTTAAGGTTGCTGTTAAAGGGCCGGAAAGGAATTTCCCTGCATTGGCAGGTTTCGCCTTTCCCGTAGCAAAACGTCACAACTTTGGCGGTATCAGGCCTTGGGCGGAATCCTTTAGTCCATCTTCCTCTTTACGGCGGTGATACCAGGGTTCCCCGTTAAAGGGGTTTCTGAAGGGAGGCTTTGACCGTACGCCGAAAGGTTGTCATTGCTCTCCCCTGCGGCGGCGGCGTTACGGGGGCGGCTATCTCTGCTTGAACTTATGTTCTCCAGAGCCGGCCCATGTATAGCCGGCCCATGTTTAAATGTATAGCCCAGATGGGGCCTTAAGATCTGAGATAGTGGCAAGACCTGACATTTACTTTGCAAAGACTTTAAGACTGAGTATTTGTTATTTATTGTTATTCATTACATTGATATCCTGTCTTTCCTCCAAGGAGACGAAGACTGTGTATGTGGACCCCTTCCCCAGTTCCCAAACACAACATAACAAACATGGCTGCTGCTGAGATGCTGTCTCCAAAATGCCTTGCTGCTCAAAGGAATGACCCCCTCCTGGTCCTTTCTCAGAGAGAGCTGAGGCAAAATATTATTGTTATTTATTAAATTTCTATACAGCCCTTCATCCAAAGATCAATATACAGTGGTACCTCGGGTTAAGAACTTAATTCGTTCTGGAGGTCCGTTCTTAACCTGAAACTGTTCTTAACCTGAGGTACCACTTTAGCTAATGGGGCCTTCTGCTGTCACCACGCCGCCGCTGCACAATTTCTGTTCTCATCCTGAAGCAAAATTCTTAACCCGAGGTACTATTTCTGGGTTAGCGGAGTCTGTAACCTGAAGCGTCTGTAACCTGAAGCATCTGTAACCTGAGGTACCACTGTAAAAACAAAAAACCCACCAAAACAAATAAAACCCTCACCACAGTTTAAAAGGCCATAGATTAATTAGCCAAAGGCTTTGGAGAAGAGGAATGTTTTTGCCTGGTGCCTAAAGAGAGGAGGAAGCGAGCTTGTTGGGTGATTCCACCACACCAGCTGAACCAAAAGTAAGCAGGCTCTGATAACAAGTGGAGAGGGCGCTGTAGCAAAGATGAAAGAAGCCATGGGGCAGGTGGAAGGAGGAGGCAATGGGGGGGGGGGGAGAGATAGTGGTGGCACTGACAATGCACACAAGTGAGGATGGAACCCACTGCTTACAACTCATAGTATACAACATATATTTTCGTGGATCAACTAGAGGAAACGTGGTCTGACAAACCACCACCTTAAAATATGCCTAGGATACAAAGAACTGCTATATGGCCCCCTTTTCTTTGTGCAGCAGTGCAGATCCCTGAGCCAAATCACAAACAGCTTTTCAGTTTCAAAAAAAAGTTCTTTGCATGAAGCATGGGCAGCTGCTGTTCGAGGAAGACACCATCAGAGCTTCCTTGCTGCCATGGAACTAGATGTTTTGGATCCCGGCCTAAATCTTTTAACTTCGACAGTATGGCGATGGGCCGCCATTGAGAGACTTGCCATCCACCCGAGCTGTTTTTAAATACTTGCCAATTTAAATGTTAAGCATTTTGCGTTCTCTCTCTGAAGCGGTGGAAGACATCCAGATGATATCCAGATGATTAAATGTCTTTATCCTGTTAAAATCAGTCTGAAGCTCAGCTATAATTTTCTAGATATCCTTTCAGCTTTTCCTGTTTATAAGCCTTTTATGTCCATTCCGGGGAAATGCAGAACACCTGGGATTGTTCATTATTAAAATACTTAATAAAATACATTTCTAAAGTTCAGCAGCATTAATCTTCCAAATGACTAAATTCAATAATTTCCTTGACAGGGCAATCAGCTACTTTGTTCCCAGTGGGTGAGTGTTAATGATTAAAATAAAGACATTTGCAATAATATATAGTTTGTCAAATAAATTACCCCAAATAATTTCACGTAGAGACAAGGTATTCAGCCCAGCAATGACCAGCTGGGTGCAAGAAGAAACCTTCCTCTTAGGGTGAAAATAGACATGATGACAAACATGGCATTGACTTCAAAACCAACAAACCTGTGTCAGGTTTGATGAACTTAGCACAGTGATATGCTTTACTTGCAGAGGGTTCCAGGTTCAGTCCCTAGAGAGAGTAGGGAAAGCCTCCTTTGAAATATTGGAGACTGTAGACCAGGCATGGCCAAACTCGCCCTCCAGCTGTTTTGGGACTACAACTCCCATCATCCCTGACCACTGGTCCTGTTAGCTAGGGATGATGGGAGCTGTAGTCCCAAAACAGCTGGAGGGCCGAGTTTGGCTATGCCTGGTGTAGACCATCGGTGACCAACGTGATGTTCTTCAGATGTTCTTGGATTCCAACTCCCATCAGTTCCAGCCAATATGGCAAATGATCAGAAACGGTGGGAGCTATCATCATCATCATTATAATCATTTATTAAATCTCTATACCACCCTTCAGCCAAAGATCACAGGATGGTTTACAATTAAAAGAACACAAAAACACATAACATTATAATAACAAACAAAATCAACACCACCACCCCAAGTTTAAAAGGCCATTGATTGTTTAATTAGCCAAAGGCTTAGGAAAAGAGGGATGTTTTTGCCCGGCACCTAAAGATATCCAACAAAGGTGCCAGGTGAACCTCTTTGAGTAGAGCATCCCACAAGTGGGGGGCCACCAAAGAAAAGGTCCCTTCTTGTGTTGCTGCCCTCCGAACCTGTTGCAGAGAAATGAGTGTAAACAATTATGTATATCAGCTTGCGATTTATTTTTTTAACCCGCACTCTAATAAATATGAAATGGTGAGTGTGATTCTGGACAGTATCCAACTATATAATCCCATCAACACAATGATTGTTATTAGAAGGACACAACTTCCCCCTCCCCCTGCTCGCCCTTAATCTGTTCAGGGCTCCCTACCCTCCGCAACACTCCAGAGCAGATTTGGGGAGCACATGAGGTCTGCCTGGAGAGAGAAGAGTAGAAGTGTAGATCCTTGTTTTGATGTAACCACCCGGAAGCACAAACACCATTCCAGCTTTATTAGAAGCCCAGTTGGGATATCACAAGCATCCAAACATTATTGTTTATATTCATTCATTCATTTATTTCCAGCTTGTCAGTTCACCATAGCTGGAGAATCAGACTCTTTCCCTTCTGTATAAATATTGCACACCAAAAAGTTTGGAGCCTTTAACAGATGCTTGAAGCATTTTTTTAAAAAAACGGCCTTTAATCTTTCTTATTTCCAATGTAGTGAATTGAATTTTAAACCAAACTTTAAAACCGTCCATTTTACGTAGGGGAAATTATGTTTGCCATTAACATAAATAATAACATGCATTTAGGAACACTTAACTTTTAATGATGGTTAATTTGCTCTATCCTTTATTCTGACACATTTCAGTGTCTCTATCATTGTTATTGATAGCGCCATTGTTCTGAGACATTCAGCAGTCAATCAAGACAGGAAACAAAGACTTGAATATATTTTTTAAAAAAATGAAACATTCTTCTCATTAACTGAGAGATTTTCACACATGAAAATGCATTGGATGAAGCTCACTGGTTCATTTCAGACCTGGGAGAGCAAAGGTGATAACTAGATTGCAGTCAGAAATGAGAGTTGGGTTTCACAATGAGCTTTGACTAATTTGTAAACAAACACAAACACAAATCTTTTGGCAGCCTGCCGGAGGATGGGGGGGGGGGGACTGTTCCCCAGCCAGCCATCTCATGAGAAATATAGCTTAGCTGATCTTGAGATAAAAGGATTTTTCCAAATATATTCAGCACTGATTGCCACCTCTCTCTTGGAACAGAACCAGGCAGTGGTCCTTGAGGAACTTGCAACACGGTAACTCAAGACTGTCTAATGTTTATGAGCGTAGCGGCTCTCCAAAGACCTTCCTAAAGGAGCTTAGCAAGAGAAAGCTGTCTTTGCTCTAAGCTTCAATCCAAAGACTTGACCTGCAAGTCACTTCTCCTACGCAGCACAATCTGTGGCCTGGTGAAACTGGAGCCGTTCGGTTTATTATACCAGTGTAGTCAATACAGTTGTTGTTTAGTGGTTTAGTCGTGTCCGACTCTTCGTGACCCCGTGGACCAGAGCACGCCAGGCACTTCTATCTTCCACTGCCTCCCACAGTTTGGTCAAACTCATGCTGGTAGCTTCGAGAACACTATCCAACCATCTCGTCCTCTGTCGTCCCCTTCTCCTTGTGTCCTCCACCTTTCCCAACACCAGGGTCTTTTCCAGGGAGTCTTCTCTTCTCATGAGGTGGCCAAAGTCTTGGAGCCTCAGCTTCAAGATCTGTCCTTCCAGTGAGCACTCAGGGCTGATTCCCTTAAGAATGGATAAGTTTGATCTTCTAGTCAATACAGTGGTCGATAATAATTCCTATTTTATTGTTGGCTCATATTTCTTCATTGTTTTGGTAAACTCGTTGTCTGTTCACATATCTGCCACTCTGTGAAACTGGGAAGCAAATTTATTGACTTCTTATTCGTTTAGAGCTATATTTAGAACTATGTCGGAGCTATCTATGCACATCTGAAAGAACAAGTTGGACAACTCCCTACCCCAAGAAGCATACCATCTGAAATAGGTACAATGGAAGAAACGCAAGCAGGGATAGGCAGAGGAGGAATATGTGATTATTGCATCATTTCAGCCTGCATGTGCTACTAATGCCATTAACACCAATGAGCATCAGCATATCTCTCTCTCTCTCTCTCTCTCTCTCTCTCTCTCTCTCTCTCTGTGTGTGTGTGTGTGTGTTGGGGGGATGGAGGCATGGCAGTGCCGGCCTGCGACAAAGTTGAGGAACCTCTGGTTCGTATCATGGCAAAGGCAGCACCATCACTGGGAGCTGGGCTTTTTTTCAGGGGGAAATCACAGGGACTCAGTTATGGCACCTCTCAGGTTGGTGCCATTGCCATTCTAAGAGAATGAGGGAGGTATTCATGGTGAGTTCTTTCTTGAAAAATAGCACTTACTGGAAGGTTGCCATCACCCCAGTGCTCTGCCGCTGCTGGTAAATGATAGGGGTTTTGTGTGAGTGTGTGGCAATTCCAGAGGGAACAGGAGAAGTAAAGTAGTGGTGATAGGGGGAAGAGAAGAAAGAGAAATAATAATAATAATAATAATAATAATAATAATAATAATAATAATAATAATTTATTTGTACCCCACCCATCTGGCTGGGCTTCCCCAGCCACTCTGGGTGCCTTCCAACAAAGATTAAAAATACATTAAAATGTCACATATTAAAAACTTCCCTGATGTCTTCTAAATGTCAGGTAGTTGTTTATCTCTTTGACATCTGATGGGAGGGCGTTCCACAGGGCGGGTGCCACTACCGAGAAGGCCCTCAGCCTGGTTCCCTGTAGCTTTGCTTCTCGCAGTGAGGGAACTGCCAGAAGACCCTTGGAGCTGGACCTCAGTGTCTGGGCTGAACGATGGGGGTGGAGACGCTCCTTCAGGTATACCGGAATGAGGCCATTTAGGGCTTTAAAGGTCAACACCAACACTCTGAAATGTACTGGGAGCCAATGTAGGAGAGAGAGAGAACGAGAGAGAGAGAGAGAGAGAGAGAGAGAGAGAGAGAGAGAGAGAAATGAATAGGAATGAGATTAGGAGAAAGAGGGTATGTAGTTACATTTGAGTCAGGTAAAATCAAGAGTTCAAGCTGCCAGGTCAACACAGCTTCTACCTGATGCTCTTCCTTCCTTGTGTATTTGTTTTCGTTTATTATTTGCCCCCCCCTTCTGCAAACAGCCCTCAACGACACTGTATGAACTTACAGTAAAAATTCTATATGTGTTAGTAATACTGATAAAGGAGCACATAAAAACTAATCAAAAGGCTGGTTCGTAAACGAGCAGTAAAGCCTTGAGACAAATTGGTACATAATGTGTGGAGGAGAGTGGGGAAAGAGACCTTCTTGGAGGCTTCATTTGGTCCCTGAGCCTGAATTTTCAGAGTACAGCTATCACCCCAAACACAATTCCCTGTCCCAAGGAATTTACTGAATAATCCTCAAGGCATGTTTCTCTTGATTACAGCTCCTATGGTTTCATAGAGGGGGCCACTTTGCATTGTCATCAAGCAACAGAAAGAGCTAACATGATTATTGTGCCATTAAGTGTTTAGAGAAAGTCCTAGAACAATCAAAACGTGCTTAGCCAGACAATTTGCACTTACGCAACGTGTCTGCCTCAAGAATGTGTCCTTAATTTGGCTCCTCTGTGATGATCGGTTCACACAACGTGTTTGGCATGGTGAAATGAGGGATGTTTACCCGTTGTCTGCTCTGTTATTCTAAGTTACCTCCCACAAGAAAGGCTGTGTGGCGTAGTTAATGGTGTCACAAAACACTTTTGGAAGAGTTTTCAGAGTCACAAATCAGTCAATTAATCTGCAGTGCGTCATCATGACATCACGGACAGTTCAGTGGTTTTTAAAAATATTGTTACACAGCACCCCAACCTCCACAGCAGTGCGAGATTCCAGTGGTCCAGGGTGTTTCCTTTGTCTCGTACACTTCTGAGTGTGCCCCACCTGAGGGAGGTGCAGAGAGTGTCCAGGGGACATGCCTAGTGCCATTATTTGTCAGTCTTTTGGCACCAGTCTCATAACATTTTGTTCACTCAGTTGCTTATCTTTTAATGGGGTCAGTTGTCCTTATTAATAAGTTTCTAGATGAGCATTTTATGTATTTTGCACTGTTCATTGTTTTAAAAAAAATTCCTGGTCTTAGATTGCTTTTATTTATTGTATTCTGGCTTGTTAAGTTGCTATGAGAATTCTTTTCTTTTGCATAAAAGCTAATGACAAGCATAAAAAATACAAATTGAATGTGTGCATGAAAGGGAGCAAAATAACTCCCAGGTCCCATTTTATCATTTAACCTTTTATTTTTGAATGGGATTCTAGCACCGGAAGTTCCATGTTGCCCCCAAGATTGAGGGGCAATGGTGTGCATTGCACATGTGTGTGATGTCATGTGTGTGATGCACACACATCATGTCATTTGAAGGAGGCCAAGCACTCCGGAGGAGTCAGCCA
Source organism: Podarcis liolepis (assembly GCF_965112155.1). Taxonomy (NCBI): domain Eukaryota; kingdom Metazoa; phylum Chordata; class Lepidosauria; order Squamata; family Lacertidae; genus Podarcis; species Podarcis liolepis. The sequence goes on along the minus strand of NC_139562.1, from coordinate 48,056,321 downwards.
ATGAAGCTGTGCCATGCTTGGCTCCCTACTCAGTCTCCTCTGCCCTCTCAACAATGAAGGGCCCCAACCCCCTTCCAACAAATTTTGAGGGGGCTGAAGATTCTTTGGCTCCCAAGAGTTGGCACACCTGTCTGGCACCATTTGCCTCCTGCAACCAATGGGAAGGCCATAAGGTGTTTGTTTCCTTTGCTAATTTATGAATGGATCTGTTGACAAAAGTTTGACTTGCTTGATGGCTTCTCCCCATGTCTAAGCAACCTTTAAATCCATTGAATTTCCACGAAACTTGCTCAGTTAAGAGGAAGAAGTGACTCTCCTCTGAGTCTAGGCCAGTTCCTTGGTGCCTGTAATGTCTTCTCTTCCAGTCAGCCTGTTACTCTCCATCTGATTTTAATAGGAAAGACATCTCTATCCTCCCCTCAAAAAAAGGAAACACTTCTTTAATGTTCCTCAGCAAAGTCAACATTTATATTTCCAGACTTCATTGCACACAATCCCTTGCCACCGCCCCACCATGCATGCTTTAAAGAAACACCCAAACTGTTTTGAGTATCCTACTTCAAACAAGATACAAAGCTGCATAAATGGGTCACCGCCAAAATTATTCTTGCAAAATAAAAACCCGAGAATGCCTTGGAAAATAGTGTGGTTATTGCCTCATTGTTCCAGGCAAACAAGGCATGAAAAAATGGATCAGGCCAAGCCGGGTGGCAAGGACCCACGACTCCTGCTGGTGCTGCTGCTCCTGCCCTGGGCTCCCTTTGGCGGTGCTCACTTGTAATTGACCACAATGCCCCGTAGTAATGCGACATCGAGTGGTGCCAATAGAAGCTCCTCTCCTGTGGCTAATAGAAGTATTGGAGTGTGTGCATGGTTTTCATTAAGACTCTTCAGCAGGAGGAGAAAGGGTTTAACATTCCTCCTGAGATCTTACTGCCCCAATGTTGATTGCTGACTCACCCAATTGTCCCAGAGAAATATTTTATATGCATCCATACCTTTAAAGTCATATATAGGTCCCCCCACACCCCTGTCTTAGATGCAGAACAGCCAATAATAATACAGTGGTACCTCGGGTTACAAACGCTTCAGGTTACAAACGCTTCATATTACAGACTCTGCTAACCCGGAAGTAGTATCTCGGGTTAAGAACTTTGCTTCAGGATGAGAACAGAAATCACGCAGTGGTGGTACGGCGGCAGCGGGAGGCCCCATTAGCTAAAGTGGTACCTCAGGTTAAGAACAGTTTCAGGTTAAGAACGGACCTCCAGAACGAATTAAGTTCTTAACCAGAGGTACCACTGTAATAATAACAATATCCCTGCCATCTGACTGGGTTTCCTCAGCCACTCTAGTCGGCTTCCAGCAAAATATAAAAACATATTAAACCATCAAATATTAAAAACTTCCCTGAACAGGCCTGCCTTCAGATGTCTTCTAAAAGTCAGATTGTTGTTTATCCATAGGGCAGGCACCACTACCGAGAAGGCCCTCTGCCTGGTTCCCTGTAACTTTGCTTCTCACAGTGAGGGAAACTGCTGGAAGACCCTTGAAGCTGGACATCAGTGTCTGGTCTAAACAACTGGGGTGAAGGCACTCCTTTGGGTATACAGGGCCAAGGCCATTTAGGGCTTTAAAGGTCAGCACCAACACTTTGAATTATGCTCGGAAACATACTGGGAGCCAGTGTAGATCCTTTCAGACTGCTGTTATATGGTCCCGGCGGCCATTCCCAGTCACCAGTCTAGCTGCCGTACTCTGGATTAGTTGTTGTTTCTGAGTCGCCTTCAAAGGTAGCCCCACGTGGAGCGCATTGCAGTAGTCCAAGCGGTGGATAACCAGACCATGTTATCTGCTCTGCATGCAAGTCAATCCCTGACATCTCCAATTTGGACTGGGAATGTCGCCAGACAGCAGCCCTGTAGAGTTGATGCCAATCAGTGTGGACAATACTGAGTTAGACAAGTTTCACTCAGCATAAGGCAGCTTCCCATGTTCCTACAGTTAAAGCAGTTTTATCTGTGGATGGCTATTTCTGAGTCCATGATCAAAAGACCCACCCACTTCCTCCTATTCCCACCACCACAGGTATTGAGTTCCATGTGTCTAAACTTTGGGAAGTACCTGTATACTGCAGAACCACTTTTTCCTGCTTCCTCCATCTGTTGCATTTACTTTTAGACTACGGGAGAATGGATGACCATGCCAACACTCCCTGCTGCCTGACCGAATTTCTGTATAGAAATCTCACCATGAGCTATGTTAACACCCACTGTTGCCGTGTCATGTCTATCACTGAGCGCCAGGAAATGGACTTCAGTGGCAAACCATATTAAAGCAGTCGTTCAATTTATTCTGAACTAAAAAGAAGGGGGGGGGGAGAGAGAAATCCCTCCATTTCAAATGAATTGCAGCGCAACCCAGGAGTCGATCAACATTTGTCACTGCTGGAAGCGCGCCACCAAATCAAAGTGCAGTCCCTGTTCCTCTGAACAACGCCCTGCTCCTTTAGCAGCAAATCCAGGAACTCTACCTCTGAGCTAGACTCCTAGTTAGAAACATGTCTTTCATTTGTGGGAACTAAGTCTGTTATTACACAATTTAGCCCCAGAAACAGAAAATAGGTGAAGCAAGCTGTAGCTCGTTTGAACATGAAAGAAGAAATCACCTATTGCTAACCAAGAAGATTGATAGCATTTTTTTTTTTTTTTACCCCTGCTGAAGTCTGTATTTGCATAAAAATAGTTTCTCCTTTCCTACTGGAGGAAATAATGAAGACTCTAGTAGTCCCGAAGAGATCTGTAAAAGAATCTAAATTACAGCCAGCTGATGCCGTGGAAGCCTATTTTTCTGAACTTTCAGGATTGTACAGCTTGCAATTCCACTCTGGTTTCATCTGTCATGATGAACGACACTGCCAACAAGTGATTTTTATAAGAAAGGAGGGAGCAATTCAGAGTATATCCCACTGGCAGACTCTCCCAGTCTGGTGCCTTCAAAATATTGTTGGACTCCCATCAGCCCCAGCCAGTGTGACAAAGAGTCAAGGATGGTGGGAGTCATAGCCCAACAACATTTGGAGGACTCAAGCTTGGGAAAGGCTTTTCTAGACCACTGAGCAAAAAACAAACGTAAAGCATGGGAACCTGTGGAAAGACCGCTTGTTAAATAATCCTTTCCCCTGATACCTTTAGTTTTAAAATCTTGAAGTTCAACTAGGGTAGACAAATCCGTCAATAGACAAATCCGTCAATTTCAGTTTCCCTCAGTTTCTCATTTTCCCAATCTTCAGTTCTCCACATCAATCTGCATTAAAGGGGGGGAAAAGTCTTCATGAAAATCAACCAGTGTTTTATTGCAAATTTCTTCAAATATGCACATTGCTTTAAACGTATCAGCTTTTTTTGTGCTTTTATTTGTTTTCTGCAGGTTTTTATTGTGCATTGCCTCAAAACAATCAGATTCTCAGATTCTCAAACCTTTATTGGCATATCTACAAGATTCCAGTAGGGTTCCATTAAAAAAAACCACCTCAACAAACAAACAGACAACAAACAAATTCCTCTCCAGTCCCTAGCTTTAGTTTGATTTGGTTTGATACCTGTTATTATTATTACTATTACTATTACTATTATTATTAGTAGTAGTATTAGTATTATTATTTATACCCCACCAATCTGGCTGGGTTTCCCCAGCCACTCTGGGTGGCTCACAACAGAATATCTAATAATAGTAATAAAGTGATAAAATATCAAATATTGAAAACTTCCCTAAACAGGGCTGCCTTCAGATGTTTTCTAAAACTCAGATAGTTGTGTATTTCCTTGACATCTGGTGGGATGGTGTTCCAAAGGGTGGGCGCCACTACCGCACACAGCACACAGAACCAGCAGTACAGTGGTACCTCTACTTACGTTCGCCTCCAGTTACGTATCCTTCGGGATACATACGCAGCAAACCCAGAAGTATTTTTCCGTGTTTTGCCCCACGCGCATGTGCAGAAGCGCTCTACCACACCACGCACTTGCACAGTCCCTCCAGTTGCAGAAACCTTGGGATCCGACTGGAGCTCCGGAACAGATCCCATCCACAACCAGAGGTACCACTGTAGTTCCAACCTTCCAACTGTGCTATGGAAGTTATTAGAACAAAAAGGCAGAAAATGCAGACATTTATGTTTAACCATTTATTTATATTTTATATTTTTTGCAGGATATTTACAGAGTTGAGTGTGCATGAGGGTGAAGACACATTTCTGCATCTATGTATAATTTTCAACTTCTGGACTTTTTTTTTAAAAAAAGTACTTTAGCGGGGTCTTGAGCTCTGCCCATGTGAAAGTGTGAAGGAGGATACACATGTACAATTTGTAGACTGTTTCACAATGTCACCTACCATGCATATGTGCAGGTGAAGAGTGATCTACATTCATAAATGGGCATAATCCTGCTATATGCACATTCACTTGGACATGTGAAAAGGCTCATAGTTTTTGAGAAGTGTGTGTGGTATTCTGCTAAGTTATAGTCAGAGTGGACCCTACAGAAATGAATGAATACGGTAAGTTAGGTCCCTTAATTTCAATGAGTAAAACTTGGCTGAATACCATTCTACGTAGCACCAAATTACGGCACGCATACTGTTTTTTACGCAGTTTTGCCTGCACGATTACAGCAAAATATGTACTGAAAAGGCCTCTCCCGTCTTATCACGGTTATTAATAAACCACAACAGAAGCCTTAACCTTTCTGTAACCCAGAATATCCAATCCACACATTTCCTTTCTTAAGTGTTTTAATGAGGGAAATTAAGTTGTTGCGAGCTTTCAGTAAAAAAATGGCACATTTTAATTTCATAATTGCGGAGCTTAATTATATCATTACTGTTTGTACCTGCAGTTCAGCAAGGAGCACATTTGATGTTTTGTTGTTTCTGTGCAATTACAGGTGGCATAACCGTCGGAAATAATAATGGGCGGAGGAGCAAAGGACTGGCAGGAAAGTTGCTTCTTCAAAAGTCAGCGAAGCCATGGAATCATAGAATCATAGAGTTGGAAGAGACCACAAGGGCCATCGAGTCCAACCCCCTGCCAAGCAGGAAAGTATGTCGATGTCCCTGCATTTCTGGTTCTTCCCTGAATAAACCACTCACTTTATAGTTCCTCTATCATTTCTTTGGAATTCCTCTGTCAATTGTTTCATACACCCTCAACTTCTTCTATGCAAGAGCTTTTAAAATAATGATTCATCATACATTTTGTCTATGATTCTGTTGGTTCTCAGGCCTGCAAGTAGTCCAAAATCCCAGTGGACACCAGCTGTCACTGCCTTGCAAACATTTTTCTGTATCCTCAGGCATTTCAGTCTGTTGCATATGCTAGTCTGTTCTAAGGATTTTATCTTCTGTTTATTTTTATTATTATTATTGCCTCCCACAGCTCTCTAATTGATCGCTAATGACAGGAAGTATCCTTCCAGGAAGAAAATGAATATTTGCTAGGATGTGTACTGCGAGCAGATATTTAATAAAATACCACGTTAACAGAAAACATCGAAAACAAAGGCTTGACAACTATGGATTCCAGTTCTGACTAATGACTCTATTTGCATTTAATTATGATTAAGAAAATCAAACTTGCTGTGTGAAAGAATGACTTGTGGGACCAAGCCACAGAGTAATACTTTTCCAAAGATGCAATGAAGCCTTATGCAGGTGTAAATGAGAACAATCCTTAATGCCTGTGAGAATCTGGTTCATAAAATAGATGAATATTTATTTGGCAACACAGAGCCACAGATTTAATTTTATTTCAACCATCTACCTGAAACACTGATTTACAGGACAATTCTGCAGTCTAACATTGTTGGAAGCTGTCACACCAGGACTAATACTGATGTAGATAGAAGTCCACGCTAGCTTTCCCAACCTGGTACCCTTCAGCTATTTTGGACTACAGTTCCCATCCCCCCAAGTAAGCATGACTGTGACTGTGGGGCTGATGGGGATTGCACTTCAAAACATGTGAAGGGCACCAGGTGGGGGAAGACACATCTGTGCACTTAAAGCTCAAAGAAAGCACAGCAGCCAGAGAACTATAAAACATGAAAATACAAAAAGACAGGTTCTTCGGTAACTGCCATCAACCAACTGTGAGAAGATCCTTTGTTCCTCCTCAGACACATGTCCACACCTGATATCACATATGTTGTCAACCATGGGGCAGGTGGACATGGAATAGGGAAAATGGTGCAATGGCCAAATTAGGACCCCTACTGGGTGTACTTAGGCTGGTGGGCCAGAGATCTGCTGCTTTAAAGGCACCCAATTCCTGTCAGAAGAAAGGTGATTAAACATATAGTATGAGATTATGATATTGACGTATGGTAGTGCTTGACTGTAAATAGGCAATAGTGATTAAATGTATCCATGTTGTGTTATCTTGTTTACAATACCCTAACAGTTAATGCATGTGCATAATTTGCCTCAGACACCATTTGTGATTTATGGTGCCCCCCCAACCTCCCCATATGATGCACCAGTTACTGTGCAACAATTGCAAAACAACCCTATGATGTACCCCATTCTCAGTACAGTGGTACCTCTAGTTACAAACTTAATTTGTTCTGGAGGTCTGTTCTTAACCTGAAACTGTTCTTAACTAGAGGCGTGCTTTCGGTAATGGGGCCTCTTGCTGCTGCTACACCACCGGCACACAATTTCTGTTCTCATCCTGGGGCAAAGTTCTCAACTTGAGGTAACTATGCCAGGTTAGCAGAGTTTGTAACCTGAAGCATTTGTAACCTGAGGCGTTTGTAACTCGAGGTACCACTGTATATACAGTGGTACCTCAGGTTACAGACACTTCAGATTACAGACTCTGCTAACCCAGAAATAGTACCTCAGGTTAAGAATTTTGCTTCAGGATGAGAACAGAAATTGCGCAGCAGCAGTGGGAGGCCCCATTAGCTAAAGTGGTACCTCAGGTTAAGAACAGACTTCCAGAACAAATTAAGTTCTTAACCTGAGGTACCACTGTATACTAGGCATGCCGGGCAGGCAGAATGACACCATAGCACTCTTCCCAGGAGTCTTTAATTCCCAGGATCCCTGTAGACACAGAATTGAAAACAGCAAACAACAACAACAAAGCCACCAGGATCTTTCCCAGAGGAAAGCTGGTGGTGGCAGGAAGGGGATATAGTCAACCTGTGGCAGACTTTGGGGCGGTCTTTCTCTCACCTGCAATCCTTGCCATAGAACAATTGATGGTAGGTTGTCCTGTAGGGGTGGAAAGATAGAGATATAAGAACATAAGAAGAGCCTGCTGGACCAGGCCAATGACCCATCTAGTCCAGCATCCTCACAGTGGCCAACCAGTTGCCCATGGGAAACCAGCAAATAGAACATGAGGACTCTCCCCTCCCATGATTTTCAACAATGTGACCTATATCACCTTGGAGAACTGGTAGCAGTGATTCTGAGATGCAGCAGAATATGGTGACTGGTTCTAGACAGTACTGAGGCTTCAGAGCCCTGAGAGCCCTGTGTGCCATTGCTGCAGCTATGGCACTTCAGTAACATCAGAAAGTTTAAGTCACATGGATACACAATGCAACATCTTTCCATACCAGTGATACCTCAAATTCCAGAATGTAGGGTGCTACTATGAGAAAAGAGCCACAGCATTATCTCTTCCCATGTGACCTAGATCTAATGATGCCAGGGTGGCATGGGAGGATGATACTGCCTCTTCTCACACCCAATGCCAAGAGGCACAAATGTTGGCATGGGAAAGAGCCGTGCTGTGGGCTCCTCCACCATGACCTACATCTTCTGACAGCACCAGACATCAAAAGAGGTCCAAGGAAGCCATTTCAAGTAATCATGAAAGAGAAGGTCATCAAAGAACATGCCCTAGTTCAGTGGTAGGGCATGTTCCATGCATGTAGAAGTCCCATGTTCAATCCCTAACATTGCTAGTAGGAAAGAGTAAATGGTGATGTAAAAGACCTCTGCTCAAAATCCAGAAGAGCAATGGTCAAGGCTTCTCTGCTCCTAGATCAGTTATAGATGAATCATCCTGAAATACTGGTACATTCTCAAATACTTAGAACAGGAATATCTTGGCATCCACAATTGCTTTCCTGCGAAACCTTGACTCTTGTCATGCCATCTTGTATACAAAATTAAAATATGTGAATGATGTGCATTTCAATTGCAATCAGTGGACTTAAACTGCATAGTAACATGCTTAGGAGCACAACCCTTTATGTATTTATAAAATAATTTATTTAGCTGTCCATCTGTACATATTCCCCGGAGAGCTTGCAAACAAGGCACTATTAGAAAATACAATATTTATTAATTAAAATCAACAAAAAGCAATAAATGCCAGTCCTCGTCTAAATCATTTCCTTGCAACAGACAGCATAAGCAGAAATGGGTAACACCTTGGATTTGAAATGAAATTTAAAAGCCTGGATGAACAAAATAGTCTTCTCCTATACCTGTCTATTCAGAAGTAAAGTTGTGTACACACTATACTTTTAAAGAATATTTATCTGAAGCACATTCTTTCCCTCGAAGAATTCTGGGAACCGCAGGTTCCTCCTCACAGAGTTAATGTTCCCAGCAACCCTTAACAAACTACAGTGCCCAGAATTCTATGAGGCGGGAATGTGCTTTGAATGTGCTTTCAAGGTATAAGTGTGTATGCAATAAGTCTCGCTAAGCTCAATGGGACTTAAGTGTTCAAAAGCCTGCAGCCTAAGTCCCACTGATTTCAGTGGGATTTAAGCATGCCTGCCTTTTGCAGAATTTCAGCCAGTCGTTGCTTTTGGGATGACAGCAAAGAAAGTAGGTTAGCTGACTTTGAAGATTTATGCAGATCTCTAAAGATTGTTTACATGGAGCTGGTTTTGTAAGGCAGTTATTTGTTGATCAAGATCTTCCTGCCCTTATGGAAGAACTGCCAGCAGCAGGCGTGACCTGCAATCCAGATAGCAAAGGAAATGGGTGTTTTCCTTATAGGATAGGAGTTGATATAACCTGGCACTTGCTGAGAACAGCAAATTCCTTTTGAAGATATTTTGACCTTAGGCGTGCAGGTTTTGTGGATGAACCTTATGTTTATCCTTCTACAGCTTTGAGCTATATTATTATTATTATTATTATTATTATTATTATTATTATTATTATTATTATTATTCCACCCATCTTACTGTGTTGCCCCAGCCTCTCTGGGCGGCTCCCAGCAGAATAGTAAAAACACAATAAAACATCAAACATAAAAAAGCTTTCCTAAATACGACTGCCTTCAGATGTCTTCTAAAAGTTAGATAGTTGTTTATTCCTTGACATCTGACGGGTGGGCACCACTACCAATAAGGCCTTCTGCCTGGTTCCCTGAAACCTCACTTCTTGCAGTGAGGGAACCAGCAGAACACCCTTGGAGGAGGACCTCAGTGTCCAGGCTGAACGATGGTGGTGGGGACGCTACTTCAGGTATACTGGTCCAACACTTTGAATTGTGCTCGGAAACATACTGGGGGCCAATGTAGATTCTTTAAGACAGGTGTTATATGGTCCTGGCGGCTGCTCCCAGTCACCAGTCTAGCAGACTTTAGAGTTGGGATGGGGAACCCTTGGACCTCAATACATTGCTAGATTCCAATTCCCACCCTCCATGGGATCGATAGGAGCTGGCATCCAAAACCTCTGAAGAGTTCCCCAAACCTGTTTTGAAAGGTAATTCAGGCATCTATTCTTGAGTACTCTCAAGCTATGTAACATTCAGTTCTATGATGGAAACTCACTATGAAATATCTGCTCTTGTCCACCTTTCCACCTGATCTTTTTCGATACCCCACCTGCACTTCTCTGCATGTTCACTGTATACTTGACACATGCTTTCGAACTCTAGCACACCTGTTTATCCCAGCCTGTGAAACAACAAAAATGAACATACTGAAACGAAACAGGATGGGGAAAGATAAGTTTCCTATACCCTGCTGCTGCCACTACTATTGTACACAGCAAGGGCAGTGCTAAACTGCTCTGTTACATGTAGTATATTATGCCCTTAGCCAAATATTTGGTAGCCAGTGGTGAGAGATATGCAGTGTCAACTGAAGCTAAAAGCCAACAATATGTAGACCTGAACCAAGAGATACTGGGGAATAAATGGTATTACTTGCTGATACTTTGAATTTAAAACATTTTGCACCATGTTTGTTTGATTACAACATACGCAACCCACTTACTCTGGTCTAGCAAACAGTTAACCATCTCCTTGTATCTGCAGTCCCAGACAGGGAGGAAAATACAGAAGATTTCTCAAACACCTAACAGGCCACTGTAGACAGCTGATGTGCTGCACTGGGCTTGGCAGGTTACAGTTTTTCTAAGCTTGTAGTTGTGTGTGTGTGTTTTAAATAATAATCCCTTCTGCATGTTTTTCTGCAAAAGTGGTTCTCCCTCCCTGCTATATTCAACATATTAGCGAAAGTTAACTTCTGCAAGTGCCTGATTAAAGAAGTGCTTCCACTTAATGTTTGCTTGTTCTCCCGACAAGATCAAACATGTCTGTGAGAACTAATAACAGCAGTTACATTCCAAAAAACACAGATCAAAATTTTTCAGGCGCTTGCAATGTGTTTGCCTTGGCTCGGCCAATGTGGCATTATAGTCTATGCCGTGATGGAATGATAATTGGGTTTTGATGAAAAACATCAATCGCCATTGCATTGTGATTCGCGTTATATTTGCTTTAAAGTGAAGCTCAAAGTTGTTGTGAAATAAAACCGTTTGGTTTTGGTGATTGCATTTTAAAAGCTTCATCTTTTTTGCTTACAGGGGCTGTATGTGAGTCATGGCTCGAAATCAATAGTTGTGGGGATTTTTTTGTTTTTTGTTTTGAAAACACATACACATACAGAGTGGGATTACCTGGGGAAAAAACTATCAAAGGGCTTGTCATTAAAAGAAATATAAAAAACCCTGTTCTTTGTCATTCCTACCCCCAATTTCATTTCACTCTTAATCCTAGTTATAGCCATTGCTTTGCCAGGACTGCTGCCAGGAACAGGCACCTGATTTTGATGAACGTTTTAAAAAAATGGTTTACCAGAGTCGTTCTCCTATCTGCATGAGGAATGATTCAGCTGCGGTTTGTGGCGAAATGAAATTCAAGTAGAACTTGCCCAGAGTGGTAGAGCTGCCCTTGGAATATATCTACATACATTATCCTAGCCAGGTGCAAAGACACCCATCTTTCTCCCATGGTGGAAAACAAATGTTCAATTATAAACAAACAAAGGGTGTGTGTGAGAGAGAAGGAAGACGAGCTGGATACTCTTTGAGCATTTAATCTCGGTGCTAGCAACGGCAAATGACTTTGAGCAAGAAGCAATTTGGAATTAAGAAGGCTAATGTTCCTACACTACTACTAATACCAGTCTTCATAAATGACGTGTCAGTTGTGTCGTACAATAAGCCCTTCATGCATTCGAAGGAAGGTGTGGGCATAAAATGTGGATGGGGAGCAGACTCCACTCCTAAGGTCCCTGTTCCCACCTGCTCCATCACCCACACACTTCCTGTGTTGAAAAAGGAAGTTTCTGAATGGATAGAGAAAAGTTTCTCTCCTCTCTCTTTCTCTCATAACACTAGAATTTGTGGACATCCAATGAAGTCGAATGTTGGAAGATTCGGGACAGTTAAAAGCCATTGCTTAGTTAGTTAAACTATGGAACTCATTGCCACAGGAGGCAGTGATGGCTACTAACATGGATTAGACCCATAGGAACCAACTCCTGGGGGCCGAGGTCCCTTCGCTCCACCAATAAAATATTTGAGGGGGCTGGGGCATTGATGGGCATTGCCCTTCAAATGGTGTGTGTATGTCACGACATGGGATTGATTATGCAGGGCAAGGCTTTAGCTGAGATTCTTGCATTGTCAGGGGTTGGACAAGATCGCCCTTACAGTCCCTTCCAACTCTACAATTCTATGATTCTGTGATAAACATCTACAAGATTCCTGTGTGTAAGAGTAAAATGGCAATCAGAGGAAAAGCTGCAGTAAATGGATGCAACGTTTTTGCATTTAGGCATCAGGATCGGAGGAGGCTGAGTCAGACCCCTGTTCCTTCTAGTTCAGCATTGTCTATATCAGGCATGGCTGAACTTGGCCCTCCAGATGTTTGGGGACTACAACTCCCATCATCCCTAGCTAACAGGACCAGTGGTCAGGGATGATGGGAATTGTAGTCCCAAAACATCTGGAGGGCCAAGCGCAGCCATGCCTGGTCTATATTGACAGGCAGAGCATGTCCTGGGTTTCAAAAAGGGGTGCTCTCCAGCTATACCTGGAAATGCAAGGGATTGAGTTTAGGACCTTTTGCATGCAAAACATCTGCTCTCCCAAGAAGGTAAATTCCAGCACTTTACTCAAGAAATTTGTATGATCAGACTGGGCTTTCCCAAAGAAAACTTTAGTTTCTCACTCTAACTGTTGTAACATTCCTGCTTGGCAGTATTGTTAGTTTTGCCCAAGAAGGTGTGAGACGGTTGGCATCACCCGTCCCTCAGTGACTGTGTCATGGAATATTTTTACTCTTCTGCAAACAACTCATATTCAAAAGAAAAATATTTCTCCAAAGGCTTTATAACTTCTTCTAGCGCTATAGAAATCCCTCACAGAAAATAAAAAATGGGTTGCTGCTACCCAGAGGCACAAAGAGTCTTCGTTATTAAAAAATGCTTGCCTAATTAGTTTTTCTTTCAAGTCGAACCACTTTCTTAAGCAACAACTTGGCAAAGCAGCCCACATGAAAATGAACAGAGATCATTGTTTTCACACCACCTTTGTAACTAAGCGAACAGCAAGTAACTCTTAATTATTTAAAGGTTGCTCCCTTTTTTATAAAAAAAGGAATCTCTCTTCATAATAGAAGTAAGAATGACAAAAAGCTCTGCAAATCACACTTTTCAATGCAAAGCACTAGCCTAACTCAGCATTGGTGCTGCCTGTGTTACCTGTAATAGTTAACTTCCTTTTAAGTTTCAGCAAGACATTACACACACACACACACACACACACACACACACACACACACACACACAGCCTCTATCTGTGACATTCTGGGCTACAAACTACTGACTTTATTGCAGAGTCAACCCCTAAAACTTGCTGTTTCAGCTGTCAAATGATAAAATTATACATCCTTTGTTTTAGATTTATTCTCTCACATTATGCCTTTACTGCAAAAAAGGGGGAAAAGAAAACCAGCTCCATGCTGTATTAATGATGCATCTTTAAGAAGGAAAGGAACTAAACAAACTTTAAAAGAAACCTTAAAGTATACTTTCTAGCACTTCTACCCAGGGATGGCTTGAGAAGATGCTGGACAAAGTCCGCAATTCTGATGATGATAGTGATTTAAACTTGTCAGTTGCTTGTTTGTCTCTGAGTGACTTAGAACACATTGATATGAGTTCGTGGAGGAGCAGGAATCCTCCAGATCCATTGATGCTAGATTCTTGGATGCTGGGCAGTGCTGAATTTATGTATAGGCTAAGTAGGCTGAAGCCTAGGGCCTCTAAATCTAGGGGACCTCACCAGCCTGCCTGCTCCCCCATGCCGCAGTGTCCCCTTTCCCAAAATTGCAAACCCAAGACTTCATGTGAGGGCAGGGCAACTCAGGCCTCTAAATCTAGGGGGCCTCACCAGCCTGCCTGCTCCCCAGCAGGCAACCTCTCCTCTCCCAAAATTGCAAACCCAAGACTTCATGCAAGGGCAGGGCAATTCGGGCCCAGCAACTATGAGACTCAGGGCTTGCCAGTGGGGCCCAACTTGATTTTTTTTTTTTGTAGGGCCCCAGTTCACAGCCAAAGTCTGCAAAATCTTAGACATATAAATAAAATCCATCTAGATTGCCCTGGTGCGAGGGCCCCCTTAGGAGCAGCCCATGGGGCCCAATTGGCCCAATTGGCCCAATTGCCTTAAGGCCAGCCCTGATGAGACTGTGCAGGGGTTGGACTGACAAGCCCTGCCCCTTCTAGGTCCCTGGTGTCACTATTCAAAGTATAGACTCAATGACATGTTATGGAAATAAAGGGGGGGGGGGGCTTATTAGAAATCAGTTTTGTCACTACTCCCCCTCCCAAACCCTGGGACGATGAGCCCAGCCACTTTTTATTCACAGTTGCATAAGCACTACACTACAGCATGGCCATAAACCTCTACGTATACACCCAATATGTACCAACAGAAATTTATGTTACTGCTTTATGAATGAACACTATAATTTATGAATGGACTCTGTATTTTGTGAATTACTTAAGAGCCACCAATAGGGAGCTTTAGAATCTGACAGCTAAGCAATTGGGTACTACGAAACAGCAACCCCATTGCTGAAAGCAGGGAACCAGCAGGGAATGCTTCAGCTCAGCCTTTGCACTGTTGACTGAACACCTCCTGCCATGCAGATAATGGAGAAAGCTCGTAAATTGTATCCCTTCTGGTTTAGATTGGCAAAACTTGTTGCATTGTTGCAAGAAAGTGTCAAAATTGTATCCCCTTGTACTTGACAGTGCTGATGGACTACTAACCTTTGAAAAATCACATAAAATCAATGCCATACTACAACTCCCGGGTAAGCAGCAAGCAAGTGTGTGCACTCATAAACTCTAGAGAATCTACAGTTGTTGATTGGTGCCTTCCCTGCCTGGCGAATGTGCCTCATCCATGTGCATAAATGTGGTTGGTAGGTAATGGTAGAATTTTGAAGGGTGCTATGGGTGTGGCTGTCAGTGCTGCTATGTCCCAACAGCTGTTGCTGTCTGCATTTGGATTACAACTCTAGTACGCTGGTGTAAACCCTGGTGCAGCAGAAGACCAGAATAGCAGCAAATAAAATCTGCTCATACGTCAGCGACTGATAACTTGTCAACCACTTCTTCCAAAGTCTTCCTAAATCATAAAGCTCCAAAATACAGGCCAAAAGAGAGCAGGTCTGGGAAGAGCGAGCCATGCAATGGGCACCATCAGTGAAAAGGCCCTGCTCCATGCAGCTCCTGCCCTGTCATTTGATAGGGTGCCCACTTGCCCTCCTTCTTGACATGGAATGCTCTCTGTTGGAGTCTCCAGTATAAAGACCATAAAAAGGGAGAGGAGGAACCTTGAAGTTCCCAACAGCTGTTAATCAAGCAAGCAAGCACACAGGTCACCTTTGTCACAGGTGTGTCACGCCTATGTCCTGGCCAGGCCTGCACCCAATCTTGTTTCTGTACAATCTTGTTTGTTCTCAGTAACCAAAATTATATTATCAACTTATACAAGCAGAAAAGTTGTTTTCCTTCATTTGCAAGGAATCGTACAAAACCAAGTGGCAGTAATAAAGAAAAGTTCCAGAGTGGCAACAGAAAGCAAACTAAAAATGCTTTTGTAGTTCATCAAAACTATCCAGCAATATCAAGTTATAGGAAAACTGCTGCTATTAACAGTAATCCTTCTAGTTGGTTAATTGGTTCAGCAACTTCCATGCACATGACGTGTGATGCTAATTATTTTCCCCAAGTGTTAAATGATAACTAATCTGAGGCAGCTACAGTTGCAAATGGCAACAAAATATCTGTGAAAGGAAGAGGAGCAGGTTTGCTCAAGTGTGTTGCAGGTAGAAATACTGTTTGTAATGAAGTGAGAGCTGTAGTTTATTTGCTCGAATTAACAAATAAGAAAGTTTTGAGAATTTAAATTCTAGATTAAAATTGATTACTTCATTGAGAAGGGGATTGTAAGAAAAACACTGGGGCCTAATTTGAATAGTAGAGTGCCTGGTATCTGGTGGGCCATCTTATCCTTTATTTCCACACTGTGGCTGCAGACCAAATCACCTGTCAGGAGAGTTATGAGATTCAGGTGAGAATCAGATGCCTTGTCAATCCCAGCAGGTATATAAGAGGATGACCGATCTAGCCAGGCCTTTGCCTCCTCCTCGAGAGAGATTCAGAGGGTGGCAACACGAGAACGAGCCTCCTCTGCAGTGGCTCCCCATCTGTGGAATGTTCTCCCCAGGGAAGTTCGCCTGGCACCTTCATTATACACCTTTAGGCGCAAGCAAAAAGTTCCTTTTTAACCAGGCCTTTGGTTGACCTGATTGACATCCTATACCCTTTTAAAATGTGGCTCTTTGGGTGATGGTGTTATTAGGCTATTGCTCTTATTTTGACTTAATATATCTTTTCTGTGAACCGCCCGGGTATAGGGTGGTATATAAATTCAATAAATAAAATAAATAAAATGACCATTAGGATTCTCCATGGTGACTTGCCACTATTTCTTTATTTCAAGGGATGGTCCCTTATTTAGCAACAACATTTAGCCTTGCGAAATGGGCAGCTGTTGGTTGAAATTGGTTGAAATAAGGAACAAGGGGGCAAGCCAAGCTGGAGTTGAATTCTTCTAGGAAGTTGAACCAGTTTTGTGTCACTTGTTGTTTACTGATAATTCCCCCACATACCCCACCAGCCACAGGAGGGACACTGTGTATTTAGGAATGATGAATTATTCTGATGGTTAACTTCTTCTTTCCATGTTACGTTTACAATGAAAAAATAAGTGAAAATAAATACAAGCAGTCCTGTCCTTTTGAGACATAGGTAAACACTCTTAAACAGCTAGCATACGCATGTGCTTGTATCTGTCATTATTTTAAAGAACCACTGTGTAATATATTCACCTTGTACACATGCATAGATATTCTGCAGCAAGAAATATGGTCACGGGAATAACTTATTTACGCTCCAGCTTGCATTGGCCGGGAAGCTCCTCTGTCGACTCCTGAGCTGAATCAACAGCTCCCTCCCCTGTTAATTTATGCCGAGTTAGAAATCAAATTGCAATAAAGTTGTGCCTGCAATAAAACAAGTGTGTGTAGACTATAACTGCTGCATGATTGATTTCATGATATATAACTCCTTTCATTGTGAGCCACGGAACAGGTAGAGGCATGGTAGACTAATTTGGTTTATATATACAGCTGTAAGGCTAGACACTGCATCATTCTTTTCGCAGACCCATGACTCTAGGCATGTGGAACTCGTAGCCATGACAACAATAAAGCAGTTCTGAATTTGAGCCTGAACTAAGAAACTCTGCTTTGTCTCCATCACTTCCTGTTCATGACCTGACTTTCCAAGCTCCCTCTCTCTCTGGGCTGAAGCCATATGAATGATCTATTGAGTAGAGCGACTACTGCAAGCTGATCCTGGAACACACGGGCTGATCTTTCGAGTTTCTCGCTGACATGGGCTCTGCTGTCAGGGCTGGCTGCAACAATATTTGAACAGTTAAGTTCTGCAAAGGGCCTTTGGCTGCAGCAGCACTTGGCGCGGGTCTAAGCAAGGCAGGATGCTGAGCGAAGCAAGTGTGGTGACTTTCCACCCGAAGCCTGTGCCTTCTGAGGGTCTGGCATTTGCTGGGTGGTCTTTCCCCCCTCTTGCTTTTATGGTTCAAGGACATGTTGATTCACACACACCCAAAATACACAGAGCAGGGGTGGGGAAACCCTTTTCAGCCTGAGGGCTGCACTCCTTCTTCATAGGCCTGCAGGCCAGGAGTGGGAGCGTCCAGAAGACAAAGTGGATGGAGCAAAAGGTATGACTCTTAAGATTTGTACAGTGGCATACCCTCCAACTGTCCTGATTTTCCAGGGACAGTCCCAGAATTACGAAAGTCAACCCCAGCTTTGGATTTGATTCTGGAATGTCCGTTTGCCCCACTCAGGGAGGAGTATGAGCCAGTTCTTGTCCCAAGCAGCCGCCACCACGAAGAAGCATCCCATTGCCTCTCCATGGCCTCTCCATGACTACTGCTTCTGGCCTTCACCTTTGGGCAACTCATAGTGGCTGCTAGAGAGTGTGCAAGGGGGAGAAGAGTCTGTCACTGCTGAGGCCCAGGCCTGTGTGACAGGCTAGCTCTGAGGGGCAGGCAGAGGGGAGGGCCACCCTGGGCAGGAGAAAAAGGGGGAGTGAAGCAGAGCACAAGTAATCTTGATTATTAATGTTTTGAGCATCCATGTCTAGTCTTGCCCCTTTCTAAAATTTATTTATTGGCGTGTGCTTTTCTTTTTGCAAATCTACCAAAGAATAAAATAAAATAAAATCAGGATTAAGGGGTTTTCTCAGGACAGTGGAGGACGTGTCCTGCTGGTGTAGTGATGGTGGCATTTGCCCTTCTTCTGAAAGGAAATACTCTGAGGGGACCGGATCAAAAAAGGAGGGGTCAAAAAGGGTCAGTTGGAAAGGAGTGAGAAATGTCTCCATTTTCATCTGAGGAATGTTAGAGGATATACAGTAGGCTACAGCCAGCTTTTTCCTCACAAGCCATCCACTCCCCAAACCTCCTCACTCTAAGCAAGCAAGAGAAATTATCACAGTTCTGGAACACATTCCAGCGAAGCAAATGCATTCAAGGAGGGAGCAGAGAAGAGGAGGGATGTGGCCTTGGAAGGGCTGTGGGCATGCCCTGAACAGGGTACCAAGAGCCCATAGGTAGCCTAGGCAGACAAGTCGTAGATGCCACGTTGGTGAATCCTGCTTTAGCATGTCATTTTTTGAACACCCAATGGTCACCTTACCATTGGTAAGCTGCACATGGCTTGTCAGCCATATGCAGTGTCCTAGATGCCTATCAATCCTTTCTGATTTGCACAAGGCTAGCTAGTCAGAAAAAAGGGAGATGTATCAAGTTCCTGGTGGTCCATCAAACATGGCTGGTAGGTTGTGTTTGGCTTTGTGGATCTTCCTTTTTCCAGCTGGCTCAGGTCTTGTGTCGGCATTCCTAAGCCTTGTGCAGGGCCCTAACACCTTAGCAACATCCATTGCTGCATTAATCACCAGCCCCGGTTTGGAGCTGCCATTAATTTCCCACAATGCCCTCTGATAGTGCTCTGTAGTAATGAGAAAAATGTCCATGGTGGCCTACCAGAGGGCACTTTGCCAGGGGTCCCCTTAAGTCAGCCCTGATCTCTATTCTCCTTTGCAGTAGTTTGAATCAATGCTTCTTTCAAGTGCAAAAGAAGAAAGTTCTGCTAATTATGTGTGTGTGTGCATGATAACAGAAAAACGAGAAAGCTGCATCATTTTCTTCAATGCAATGCTCATATTTCTAAGGATGAGGAACAGATCAGCCACTATCTTTATTTTGCTATTTCCTAGCTGTACGGTAATGATCATTTTCAGGTGTTTAATGGACCTTAAGAAACATATGTATTGGTTTTTTATAATTTGAAACAAAGAGTGGAATTGTGTTTGGATTATTATGCTAGCAATTTATTTTGTATAGAATTCAGTGCCTTCGCAGTAAACACAAATGTTTGAAAAATCTACTTTTTACTCAGTAAACAAAAAAAGATTGAAACCTAATTTACTGAAACATACCTTGCGCAGGATACTGAATCAGCATCTCCTGTCAGATAAATTTGGGGTTCTTTTATTAAGTAAAGTGAAGGTGTAAAATATGTTACATTTCAGAAGAAACGGAATAATTTCTTGCATAATGTAACTTGAGCTTTTCTTTCTTTTCAGGAGGAATGGTTTGTTCTTGTTTATGATAACCAGAACTGGAGGGGGAGAGAGAGAGAGAGAGAGAGAGAGAGAGAGAGAGAGAGAGAGCTGTGAAGGGAGAAATACAAGCTGCAGAGGAATTCTTGGGCTAGCCTATGCAAAACGACTTGGCCAAGCTAGGGCCATTAAAAAACAATATGGGGACCATTGAGGGCCATTGGCAATGCAAGAGAACTGTCCTTTCCACCACCTGAAAGTGTGAACAGAGACTGGGGATTTGGAAAGTTGCCAGGGTAACTGGGTGTGAGGTGACAGGACAAAAGGAGCCTTGAGCAAGGGTTGCTGGGAAGAAGAAAAACTGGGATCCATCTTGGGCAGGTTGGCTGAAGTCTGGCTGCACTGTTGTGGAGGACAAGCCCTTCTTGAAATGACCATGCTGTAATATCAGGACTCCCTCCTGTCAGGAGCTCATCCTACACTCGAGTAGGACCCTGGCAGAGACATTGGCATGTACTCTCCCTCCTGATCAACATCACAGCGACCGATGCCAACAGACATCGGCACATTTAGGGATCCGCAGAGTCTTCGCAGTTGCGTAACAGAACTCAGCAACCCAGCATTTAGGCTAATCTACTTTATTTACATATAAACACACACGGAGCACTGAAACATGGCTCTCTCTCTCTCTCTAGCATCAGACAGCAAAGAGAAAAAGAACAAAGGACAATTGTCCTACTTCACAGAACACAGTAACACAAACATCCTGTCTCCGTCACTTCCCACTCTGTGGAGTCAAAACATATACCGTCACGTGAAAGACAAAAAATCCCATGACTGCAATCATGGAGCAGGTATTTTAACACCTCCATGCAGACTGAAGGTGTAACTAGGTGAACAAACCACATTTCTTAAGCTACAACAGTCTCCTCCATGTATCAATTCTCCAAAGGAACACAGACCCTAGGCGAGTGCCTGGAACCCCATGGCCTCTTGCCATTGCTCGGCAGAGAGAGGAGGAGGCACCCAACTTTTGTAACAATAACTTAGCCATAAAATATAGAAAAAATAACATATACAGCAAATAATCCAACCACAGCCATTAAAAAATGGAACAACCAGTTATGCTTCTTAAAAGGAAAGGTCTTAAGCACGTTAGAGAGAGGGGCTGAAAGGAACCAGGACCAAGTGAAATATTTTTATGACGGCAATTTTGTTTTTACCCTTGGCCACCAGAACTGGCACCCAAAGCTATATAGTCCTTGCATCTTTTGTTCTGTCACTATCAGGACTACTATAAGGACAAGCCTTTACCATTTGCTAATGACCAAAGCAACTGAAGGCACTGGTTCCTACAAATTCTTACAAATACATGGAAATCCCACTTGAAACAATGGGGCAATGTGCACCTCAACTTATAAATGGCTCCAGGCCAAAACGTTGATACAAAAGGTTATTCATTCCAGTCTAAGCTGATTTTGTAGGCTTCTCTCCCCACCACGACACCCCCTCCTAAGAAAAAGAAAACCCAGGGGGGAAAAGTATGGCTGGTACAGGAGAATAAACACGGAGAAAATGTGTTTAAATCAATAATAATGCGGGGAATTGGTTTTCTATATATAAAGATAGAGCTAAAGATAAAGTATTTTAAAATTAAATTCTCTGCATGGCAGGAGATAAAATATAATTATTTGGCATGAAAGGAAAATAAAGCCATTAAATACATTTTTGTACACAGCTTCTATTACTGGGGGGGGGACGGATTTAATATTAAGACACATATGAAATTGTTAAAAGGATAGAATTAAAGAAAAAAGTATTGTTTTTGTACATCAACACCATGCACTGACAATACCCCACTGTCATTTAATTAAATTGAGATTAAAATTTTACGAAGCCCACGCTACAGAAAAGAACTGCATATTGTTTCATGGCAGTAAATCACCCAAATTTCATATATATTTGTACAAGCATTTTCTAGAGTGCTACAGATAATTTTATTTGCACAGATCACATTTTGCCAAGATAAGAAGTTTTGATTTTCAGTGCAGCTCAGGATAATATACTTTCAGAGCATTCAACAATGTTCAAAAAAGAGCCCTGCATTTTTGGTATTCAGAAATGTTGCTGATAAAGCTTAGTGCGAAACAGCAGAACAATAAATGCAATTCTTAATGTGTAACAATGTTTTCTTCCAGTTAGTTATTGCATAACATTAAGATTTGTGCTGAGTTGCAAAATGTTTAAGCTAAACAGGTCGTTTAATGGCACAGTTTTAAAACTTGCCGCATCAGCAAATAAATGCTTAGAAATGGTCATACCAACCTTTGTACTAGCACAATATCTTGCCAGCTTTCCCAGGGTGCTGTTTGATGAAACAAACGTTTGGCATTAATATAAATTAAAAAAAATAGTGAATATAGTTGTAGGCACTTGGGAGTTCAGTTATATAGTGCACGAAGTTAGGGTTGTAATGTCAACTTCAGGGAGTTGTATCAATTTCAGTGAGTCTACTCTGCGTAGGACTAGCATTTGATACAGCCCTACATCTTGCTTCAGGGCCTGATGCACATAGCTATTTAGCTCTTTAGGGCTGCCTCCATTTTGTTTCACCTCTGCAAACCTAAGAATTGCTTTCACGCTCAAAACACCCTTCTACTTTTCGGTTTATGTTTTGTGAAAAATCACAGAAAATGCGGAAACTATCTTTTTTTTTAAATGATATTTATTAAAAGTTTAACAATTACAGAAAAAGAGAAAAAAGGGAGACAGTAAAAAGTTACAATACAATATATCAAAAGAAAACGAAAACCAGAATAAGAAAGAAAAAAAAACCAAAAAAACCCCAGTACATCAAAACAAAAAAGCAAAAACGTTTAAAAACAAAAACATTTAAAAACACATCTTTACTTTTCATTTACTTGTTTTCTCGACCGCCTCGCCTCACACCTCCCTTTTTGTATTCTACTTCAGTTAACTATTTCAGCAAATTCTTTCCATCTTTCTCATTTTTTTTTCTATAATTTATCTTAACAGCCTATCCTTCAATTTTTCCATTTTTGCCCATTATCAATCAACTTTTACTTAATTCTTTATTACATTTCTGCTAAAACCATATAACTTCATTCCAACATCCTTCTAGCATTCATTAATTTTGCAATATTTCTGTAAATATACTTTAAATTTTTTCCAATCTTCTTCCACCGACTCTTCTCCCTGGTCTCGGATTCTGCCAGTCATTTCCGCCAATTCCATGTAGTCCATCAGCTTCATCTGCCATTCTTCCCTGGTGGGTAGATCTTGTGTCTTCCAGTGCTTTGCAATAAGTATTCTTGCTGCTGTTGTGGCATACATAAAGAAAGTTCTATCCTTCTTTGGCACCAATTGGCCGACCATGCCCAGGAGAAAGGCCTCTGGTTTCGAAAATGTGGAAACTATCAAGTAAGGAAACACTGGGTGAATTGAATAAAGTGCTGTCTGAATGCAACCAGTGTGTGCTTGTGTGCACGCGCATGTACAGGCAACCCCACATTTATGTGTTTTCAAAGCATGTGTTGCAGACCTGGAAGTGGTATGAAAAGGGGCAAAAGCGGTTCTAAATCACTCACACACGAAAACAAAGATCACCACAGCCAATCACAAGCAAACAATCACACCCTAGGCCAACCCCAACCTCTCTCACCACCAAAGGAACACAAGTGAACAACACAAGCAACGCTGACACCAAACTCTACATACATTAAACATAATAGAAACACCGCCACCCCACCCCCATCCATCTTCCCTCTGTCCACCCCCTTTCTTTTTTCTTTCTTTTTTCTTCTTCTTCTCCCCCTAATGCCTCAACAAATGAAACGGATTTGTAAAAATGTTACATGAAAAAAACAACAACACGAGGCACTACACTTCTGTAAAACAAGAAAATCCTTAATAAAATATTTTTTAAAAAAATAAAATAAAATAAAAAGAGCACGAAAACAGCAAAAATGGCATAAAAACTGTGTCTAGCAATCCCACGAGCCCTTTGAGGCCTGTGGATAGTCAGATTCTCAGCAAGGAGGTTTGGAGGGATCGATTGTGGTTGAGTATGGTAGATCTGTTGTTTTTTTTTAAAAGGTTTTTAAAATGGTTTTCAGAGGTTTGCAGGGAGTTTGCAGGCTTTTTCAATGGCGGTCCAAATAAACACGTGGAATGTAACCCCAGTGTAAATGGGGTATGTAAAGTCAGATAGGCCAGGAAGGGGTTACTGGCTTTGCCTAAACTATCACACTGTAGTCTTGCCATCTGAAAAATGCTTAACATTGATCTTTCAGAGTAAATAGATGCATAAACATTCAGAATTCATGCATCTCCTTTGGAGGAGGGGACTAGAGAACGAAAGGCGCATTTCACACACAAGCGGGAAATATGAAACATTCCTACTTCCTGTTTCCTTGTATCACTATCACACTCAAAGTTACTCTGTATGTGGGTAGCTGAATGTCAGTTGCAGTTTCTTGTCTTCCCATGATGAGCAGAAATGTGTCACCAGAGAGCCTGGGTGTCTGTGTGTGTAGCAAAAAACTTTTATAAGCTGCAATTTACATTTATTAGTTTTCCAGGCAGAGAATACAGAAATGGGAAAATATCAAATGTCGAATAAACTTGGAAAAACACATATATATTTTTTGTTCATCATTATTTTTCAACCTTCTCTGTTCAAGAGCAAACTAAAGTCATGCTTAAAAAATTAAACAGACCCTTCTAGTCATGTGATTATCAATGTATGGTCAAGGCTGCTCTAGGAAGGGCTGAAACCTTGGTAAATTAGCTATGTTGCATATGTAACTGGAAAATAATTCACCTTACACCCTAGAAAAATGCTGTCAGTTCAGACAGATGCTGATACGCTATGGATAGGTCACTGAGCTGACTAAGTAATGTCAGGTCCTTTTTATTAATGGAAAATGCTTCTTCAAGTCAACATTAGATCCAATTCATCAGCGCAGAACAAATCATGACTGTGTTGCTGTATTGTCCTTCATCCGTAGTGACTAATCAAAATATAAGGCTATTTAAGGCTGCAATCCGAAACACAAAGAAACTTGCTTCTGAGTAAGCATGCACTGTTAGATGCGCAGTCTTTATATGCCAGCCTTTCAAGAATCTGTGCTCTTAAAACTCTGGAAAGTTGCCTTGTTTAGAATTAAACTTTTATTCTCTGCTATATATAGCAATGTCTTTTAAAGGCTTCCTTGCAAAGAGTCATTGATGAATGCAAGCTAGGCTATCTGCAATGCACACACACTATAGAAAGCCATGCATAAATGGTATGATTTGCTTGTGACTGACTGTTTATTTACTCTTTCTTTCAAAGGGGTTTGCAATCTACTAATTGCTTTTCTTTATGCACCCTTAAAAGGTTCCTTGTAACCTAGCATCTCCCGAGTCCCCTTAAATTGGTCATCTGTGTTCCTGTTATAGCAGAAGTTGTGCAGGAACAAATCATTTTCCATTGGCTTTACCTTTATACATCCCCTCTTCTTTAGTCTTGCTCTCCTAGCTGGGGGATAGATGTAAAAGTGATGAGAGTTTGGTTTATCCTTGGCCTTTATTATCTGATACCCACACAAAAAAAAAGCAGAGCTTTGATCTACTTCCTTAGAAAGATAATCCGAGTGATTATGTGGCAATGTGTTCATTGGTAGCTATAGGGATATACCTCTTTAATCTCTTGGTGTTGAATACTTAATCCAGTAAGGACTCTTGGCAGGGAGATTTAAAGAACAAAATAATTAAACTGTTCGCAGGCATTGTTTCCAGGAATGCTGATGTCTGGTAGCTTTACCACTGCTGGGTCTCGCATATAGCGGCTTTGTAACGGAATACTTTCTGCAAAAGCAACAATGCACTTGTGCATTCCAAAGCGAAACACTGCAGAATGGATTATTTTCCTTGCCACCATACAAAGTCTAGGTCCCTCACAACAGAAGCCTAAAGAGTTAATTTCTGCTACGGCTGGAACCAGCAGTGTTTATATCAGGCAGTTCTCAGTTAAAGCTGGCCTCTGGCCAATAATCTCTGCCCAGGTCAGAAATGTTGGGAGACATGCCTAGAGACCTTCCTATTACTTTTCAGCTCTAGAAGGTCCTCAGGGAGACAGCCATCTGCAGAAAGCAGGACATTGTCTGGATTGTGTCTGCTAGCTCTTCAATAAAGTTCAGATGCGGTTCATTTTAGCACCTGTCTCAAGAGGTTATTGCACCCTGTCTGAACACAAATCATAAATCAAAGCAGGCTTACTCTGAGCTGGGGCACAGCTCACTAGAAAGGTTCATAAAGTTTTTAATGATTCCAGGGTGAATTTCACCTTGAACCTATGCATCACAATGAATATGCTGCAAGCTGTAATCATCATCTTGCTGCTGTGCAGATTTGTAATGGCAATAGCTTGTCGTTCTGACTCCCACCTGAACAAGCCTAATGGAAACAACATCCAGTACATGTTCAGTTTTTGTTTTAGAGACACAGCTATCAGGTTAATAGCTAAAATCCATTGGGAAGTGTGTCTTTCCCCAGTCCCAATACAACAAATTAAGATTCACACAATTGCTGTGCAATTCTTACACATTGATCAGATTTTGTGCAAAGAATCTTCACCCAATATTTGGAAGTTGTCATAGTGTGCGAGTATCACACACTTCCGATTTCAATAATTATCCCTCGTACATGGAAGGAAAGTGCTGGATTAAACCCTGTGGAGGTCCCTGGGCAGCTGAAATCTCAGGCCACCCCTTGCAAATTATCTCAAAGCTTCTACTGTACTCAGTTACTCACAAATATTTTACTAGGACCTGGAGTCAGTCCTAGTAGGGAACTTGCAACACACCTAACTCACAGAAAGCTTCGTATCTGGAGGTTTCTTGTGCGCAAGCTCTAGTGGGATAACATTGAACTAAGAAAGCTTGATTGTAATTTTCTCTCAAGATCAAATAAATATTATTCTGATCCACTGTTGTGGGCCCCCAAAAGGTGTGCCCTCCTCTTCCTGTTTGGTAATCTGTCTCTGTGGAAAGGGAGTATATGAAACACTTCACAGATCCTCTCCTGCTGGAATGAATTCCTTTTCTTTGTTGTGTTGAATTTAATCATCAATGAATTAACCTGACCCTCAAGCTGTAGGCTGTCATAGAGACGCAAATTCATAACACTGGTCAACAACAAATTTGTTGTCTGCGTTTTTTCAGATGATTTAGGATGAATCTGATGCGCTGAATCCAAAAATCACATTGGTTTTGCTCAATCAGGTCAAGTTTTTGAGGTATGGGCATATGTCGTTTTTTAACGTTTTTGTTCACATGTACGCTTGTGTGGAGCATTTTAGAAGAAGTTGGTGGGGGTAAAATGCTACGTCGAATAATTGTTTTGATTGGAAATGATTATTTTAATGACAAGAATTATTCAGGTCCGATAGTTCTGGGTGATTATGTTGAAAAGGGATCAGTTTGAAGTCATAAAACCTCGAAATCTTCCATAAATTGGTGCAGCAAAGCATAAAGTTATTTTCATATTAAACTTGGTGACCAGGATAAAGCTTGGGCGCCACACATGGTGTGCAAGGCATGCACCGAGACTCTGCGTGGGTGGACCAATGGCAAGAGGAGTCTGAACTTTGGAATTCCCATGGCTTGGAGGGAGCCGACAAACCATGTCACTGACTGCTACTTCTGCACTGTTGATGTGACTGGGATCAACAGAAAGAACCGGAACAGCCTCAAGTATCCTGATCTTCAATCAGCACGTTGTCCTGTAGCTCATTGTGATGAAAATCCAGTGCCTATCTTCGGAGAACTTCCTGACATTAGTGACGAAGATGCCTCCAGTGTTGAAGGACATGAAGAAGAAGAAGTGGTTCTTGAAGATGATGCTCCACATCCATTTTCCCAAAAGGAGTTGAATGATCTAGTTCGCGACCTCAGCTTGTCAAAGGACTCTGCCGAACTGTTGGCATCCTGATTGAAGGAAAAAAACCTCCTCTCTGACAGTGCTCACATCAGCTTCTTCCGCAACAGGCATCAAGAGTACTTCCGTTTTTTCTCGGGAGAGAAGGACTTGGTGTACTGTGCAGATATTGCACAGCTTCTGCTCAAGCTTGGAGTGCCACAGTACGAACCCAAAGATTGGAGACTGTTCATTGACAGCAGCAAGCGATCACTGAAATGTGTTCTGCTACACAACAGCAACCAGTTTGCCTCTATACCCCTGGCTCACTCGAGTACACTGAAGGAGAATTATGAAGCGGTCAAGTATGTGCTGGAGAAAATTGGTTATGATCAGCATAAGTGGTTTATTTGCGTTGACCTGACTTTTTGTTGGGACAACAGTCTGGCTTCACCAAGTACCCATGTTTTCTGTGCGTGTGGGATAGTAGGGATCGTGCTCAGCATTACACGAAGAAGGACTGGCCTGTGCGGGAGGAATTGGTGCCTTGCAAAGAAAGGAACGTCATCAACGACCCTCTGGTGCACAGAGACAGAATACTTTTCCCACCGCTGCACATCAAGCTCGGCTTAATCAAGCAGTTCACCAAGGCTCTGGACAAGGATGGTGACTGCTTCACTTACTTGTGCCAGGCTTTTCCAGGATTGACCATGGAGAAGTTGAAAGCTGGCATCTTTGACGGTCCTCAGATCCGTCAGCTCATCAGAGATCCAGAGTTCGGAAACTCAATGAACGAAGTGGAACTGGAAGCATGGAAGGCATTTGTTCTGGTAGTGAAGAACTTTCTGGGCAACAATAAGGCCAGAAACTACGCAGAACTTGTCAACAACATGCTGACTGCTTTCAGAAACCTGGGCTGCAACATGAGTGTCAAGATGCACTACCTATTTTCACATATGGACCAGTTTCCTGAGAACCTGGGTTCAATGAGTGACGAGCAGGGGGAGAGATTCCATCAGGACATGAAAGAGATGGAGACCAGGTATCAGGGTCTCTGGGTAGCAGTCATGATGGCTGACTACTGTTGGACTCTGAAGAGAGGCCTCCCTGCCGCTGAGCATTCCAGGAGTTCCAAGAAACGGAAGTTCAAGCCCTGAAGTTTGAAAAATGGTGAAGCAACATGCAATTTATGTGTACTTACCTTTATCAATGCCCACCATTCAGTTTACAGCAATCGATGTTTCTATCAGGTAATCAATATATGTTGTTGGGAATACATTTTTTTCTCTTAAAAACTTATTTAGGATGATATGTGTTGACAAAAATCAGCTGATAATGCCACAAAAATGTAATCGATTTTGTCACAAGATCTGTTTTTTTTTCTTCAAATCAACATAGCACAAAAACCTGACCTGATGGACAGAAACGGATGCCATTTCCTGATTCAGCAGTGCAAAAATACCCTAAATCAATTGTAGAAATCTAGACAACATTCAAAAAGTAAAAAATCGTTGCCCAGTGTAATAAATGGAACTGGCATGTGGATCTGCTAGCAATTCATGATTCAAGATATCACAAAGTACGGTGTGTTTTTTTTATTGATAAGAGGGCTATAAACATTCAACCCCACCACTAGTCGTGTGAGTCGTAGACAGCAAGGAGGATCAGGCCCCTGATCCCTCTCTTCCCTTTAAAGCATCTGCAATGTGGGAGGATTTCCACTTCTGTCACCCCAGTTAGTGACAACCCATGCCTGTGGTGATGTTACCTTCTTTTCATATGTCAGCTGCTGTTACAGCTTTTCTGATTTACTCCTCTGGAAGTGCATTGTATTATCCATTCATTTATTCATTTTCATTTCATTTATGAATCTCTTCTCAAAGCAATTTCACAGTACAATAAAAACACACATAAAACAATGGCATATATCAAAACAGTTAAAACAATAAAAACAATTTCAAATCAATCTCCCCTTAGAAGGCTCATTTAAAGAGGTGAGTCTTCAACAGATATCTGAGATGTAACAGGAGGAAGTTCCAAAGGGCAGGAGCCACATCAGACGGACTCAAACTCGGATGAGATGTTACCTGGAAGAAGCCCACTTCTACAGGGTGCGGTGATTGGCTGGCTACATAAGAGGGTGAGATAATCTAAATGCCTGGAAGTTTACACCATCCTACACACCCACAAAGCCAATCTATTCTAATGAAGAAGCTTGCTTACTTCTATGGTGTTGGGGTCAATCACAGCCTATTGAGAAGCTTCACAGTGCTTGGGTAAATGGCCAAGGAGATGAGGAGGCATCAGTTTGTGCAAACGCTGCTCTCATTGAGAGACTCAGGGCAAATCTATACTCATTGGTTATAACGTCAGAAATGCGTTATAAAAATGTAGAGCTGTGAAACTTTGACAATGGAAAGCTGCATTGAGAGTTATGTAATGTTATAGTTCATAATGTTTTTACATATCAATGTAGATCCAGCCTCATACTGTACTGGACAGGGCAATGGATTTATCCCATCAGATTTGTTGATGTGTAGGATGGTACAAGCCTCCATCCCTCAAAATATGGGCAAGCAGAAGGTCGGCGGTTTGAATCCCCGCGACGGGGTGAGCTCCCGTTGCTCAGTCCCTGCCCCTGCCAACCTAGCAGTTCGAAAGCACGTCAAAGTGCAAGTAGATAAATAGGTACCACTCCAGCGGGAAGGTAAACGGTGTTTCCGTGCGCTGCTCTGGTTCGCCAGAAGCTGCTTAGTCATGCTGACCACATGACCCGGAAGCTCTATGCCGGCTCCCTCAGCCAATAAAGCGAGATGAGCGCCGCAACCCCAGAGTCAGCCACGACTGGACCTAATGGTCAGGGGTCCCTTTACCTTTATTAATAACACAGCAAATGATTGTATCCAGCATGAGCTTAAAAACCTTTCATGCTTTGGAACATAAAAAAAAGATACTATAATAGTATAATAATATTGTTGCAACTTAGTTGCATATAGTTATCTTCAGTGTATCTGAAGAAGTGTGCATGCACACGAAAGCTCATACCAAGAACTAACTTAGTTGGTCTTTAAGGTGCTACTGGAAGGAATTTTTTTATAGTTATCTATAGTTACCTTATCATGTGGTGGGCTGTGAAAGCCTTTAATCACAGATACGTCATCTCATGCACTACAGCAGTTAGATCCAGCTAGTGGAAATAAATACTGTATGTGTTCCTCATATGTATATTCCTGCTGCTGCCAATCACTGACAGTATTGATGGTTCTAGACCACCAGCACTGCCTGAAAATATCTGTATATTTAAAGCTCTTCTATGTGATGGGGTATTCATATTTCTTCTAATCCCCCTAATAGTTAACTTTGTATGTTTTCAATGTTTTTTAAATATAAAAACGGACTTATTTTAATTTGTTTTTAATTCTGCAAGTTGACTTTACACTTATTTCCAGACCCTTCCCCCACAAAAAACCATTTACGCTGAAACTTTGCTGCAGGCAAACAGAGACACGTCTGGAGGGGGCCACTGATGGGGGAGCAGAACATTGGAAGACAAAATGGTGAGAATTATTATTTTTTGCAGCTGGGCAGAAGAATGTCATTTCAGAACTGAGCTTGCTGGCAAAGCCCCAACTGTATATAAATGGTTTGCAGCTGGTTTAATAATCAGTCTAAGCCTCTGGTAAATGGGATAATTGTTATTAATGTTTGTAATGTTTTTTGAATAGCATGAATCATCGTAATCAGATTTCCTCCCCCACCCTTGGTTTTGTTTGTAAGTATATATAATGGTAAAAGAGTTGGACAATATATAGAGTAGCTGGATTGTATAAAATGGGCGATAACCATTGCCTCACCGTCTCGAATGCAGACAGTGTGGTCTGTTTCTAAATTTGCATCTCTAATAATAGCTTCGTTCAAAATAATGTAGGCATTGTGGAAAGAATTAAAAATAAATAGAGTACTTACATACACACCCCATTCAAACCTTATGCATCATGCACAACATTTTTCTTCATTGTTCTCACTGGAGCTATATCCAATTTAATCCCGAATAGCATAATTTAACTGACAATGGCTTGACTACTTCCCTTGGCAGTTATTTCCAATGCCAAATTACTGTAACGGTGGAGAAGTTTTCTTTCACATTTAACCTGAATGTTTTTAGTTTTCGCTCATTACTCTTCCTCTTACCATTTTAAGTAATGGACCCTTTCTTCTTCTCCCTGAATACTACTCAAACAGATGAACTGTATGAGCAGGATTTCCTCAGGGTGGAATTCTGTCGCCGTTGACCAGGGATAAACAGTGTTTTTTGCCACTTCACTGCCTCTTCAACAAACGCACAGCAGATATAATAACTGTGCCGGGGATGTTGTGTCCACCTGAAATTAGCATGGCTACTTAAAAAGCAAGCAAAGCTAAAATATATCATGCAAGGATGGTCAAGGTCAGAGCGCAACATGTTATACATATTTGAGAAGCAAGCAATTGGCCATTGTCATAGCTCCCCAAGTGACAAGTCAGCTGATCTGAGTAGATACACAGATTCAATTAATACCCAGCGTAGATTTTCAGTGTCTTCAGTAGCAAGCTCACATGCACACACATACACTAGGCTAGGGCTGGCCTCAGAACCCACCATCCATGGGCAGTTCCTCCCTACCCATTCCTTCAGAGGTAGAATTACCTGGCAGCAGCTTCTGGATCTGGGAAATTAATTGATCACCATGTTAAATTTCAAAAAAATAGTATGGGGCACCTAACAGTATTATGCTGGGAGCTCCTGAGAATTGTGGGAAATTTAACATGGTAGGTGGTTTTCTGCATTCAGTTGATGCTCTATCTGGAAAGCACCAACAATGTGAACTGCCCTGAGATCTGTTGCTGTCAGCATACATCATCATCATTATTATTGAATATAATAATAATAATAATTTATTATTTATACCCCACCCATCTGGCTGGGTTTCCCTGAGCGGCTTCCAACAAAAGATTAAAAATACCTTAAAACATCAGTCATTAAAAACTTCCCTAAACAGGGCTGCCTTCAGATGTCTTCTAAACGTCAGATGGTTGTTTATTTCTTTGACATCTGGTGGGAGGGCTTTCCACAGGGCAGGTGCCACTACCGAGAAGGCCCTCTGCCTGGTTCCCTCTAACTTCACTTCTCGCACTGAGGGAACCGGCAGAAGGCCCTCAGTGCTGGAACTCAGAATGGTTCTGGAGGGGTGTTAATATATTCACTCAGTGCTTTTTTTTATAAAAAAAAAACATTTAGGAGTACTCTCATTTTCCTACTCATATTGAAAAAACTGCCTCTCAATGAAGCCAAACTTAGATTCACAAAACGTTTAGGGGATTGCGTACCCTTGTGTCCCCCCATAAAAAAGCACTGTATTCACTTATTGCTATCCGTTTAGAATGCCACCCATAGACCTTTTCATACCCATTAGCAAACAATAAGTGTTTTTGTTTTGCTTTGCAAGGGATGCACCAACATTTCAAATTCTGAGGATGGGAGGGCGTGCACATTGTCAGAGGCCAACAAATAATGAGGTTCTCTTGGTTTGATGTTCACTCAGCATAAATAGACCCTGGCAAGGAGGCAGGGGGAAATCGCAAACAAATATAATATCCAGAAATCCAGATTCTCATTCCTTGGAGGTTTTGAAGCAAATGTCAGATGACCATATGTCATGGATGCTTTAGCTGAGATTCCCGAATTGCTGAGGGTTGGGCTAGATGGCACTCAGGATCCCTTCCAACCCTCTATAATTCAATGAAATGATTATGTGAATGGACTTGCTTAGGATACCAACAGAAGGGCAGCTCTCCCCAATAGCAAAGGAGGCAAATCTGGTCTTGAGAAACATTACAGATTGAGAGTTAAATATGCTTAAATAGGATTTGACTTCATTTGAAGCATAAATATCCAGTTGCTTTGTGTCAATGACTGCAGTAGCTAAGGGACAAGTTTGGAGTTGTAAATGCAAAGCACAGTTTACATTCCCCCCCTCTTTGTGAGGTAGGATGCTGACTGTTCCAAAACGTAGCAGAACAACTGTTTCCCAGAGCTCAGGATTTGAATATACTCTTCAAACTGCAGACCACACATGTGCATGGAACATCCGATGGTGTCAAAGGCAAAATTACACTTAAGCTCACCACACAACCAATAAATCTGATTTTAGATTTAATTGTTATAGACGTGTCTCAAGATTCTGGGGGAATTCTCATATTTCTGAGAGACCGTTTGAGAAAGAATAGGGGAAGGCGGCAGAAGCAGAGACCTCATCCTGGCTCAGCCACAGATATGCCAGTGGAAATTCCTCAGCTCAGCTCAGAAAGGCAGCTGAACCAAAACGGGAGTAAAGTAAGTCCCCAGAAAGGGCTGTTTCTGGGGAGTGGGCGGGGGCATGGGATGGGGCAGGAGGAGCCTTACCCCTTTTCCAAACTCTGTTCAACTTGGCCATGTTTCCTAGAAAACCAGCATAATTTACAGCAGAGAAAGGGTGGTGCAAGTCAAACTATTTTAAAGGCTTGTTTTCCCTCTGCCAGGCTCAGACCAGCTCAGCCAGCAGCAGTCTTGTTGCTGAATGGAGTTTGGAATAGGGTTGTTACTGTGGCCTAATTTACCTCAGCATAAATTACACTGGTTTCCTGTAGTCTGGATTGTTCTGCCTGTGTACAAAGGGAATAATGGATATCAGAAGCACCTATTAAATGGCAAAGAAGAGGAGGAGGAGGAGAGAGAGAGAGAGAGAGAGAGAGAGAGAGAGAGGTAGCACACACTTACTCTAATGTCTTGCGGCACCTCTAAGACAAACATATTCATAATGGTAGAGTCTTTTGAAAACTTTATTGCACTTCATGCAATGTTATCCTGAGTTACAGACATATATAGATGTGTATGTGTGTGTGTGTATACTTTTTTGGGGGGAGGGGTTGTGCCCGTTTTTTCTTTTGCATAGAGACTGGCCTGTTTTTCTGACATAGAACACGGAAGGGCATTCTACATAAACAAATAAAAGACACAATTTTTGTAGGCTATTGTGAGGGTTTGATTAGCTGCTTGTGCGTGAAAACGTGCTCCCTCAGAGTTTGTGCGACCCCACAAACCTCCGTGTGTGACGGAGCTCCTCAGACATGTCTGCTCTAGTCACTAGTAGAGTCCGACAGTGGCTGTCTGCGGAAGCGTTTCCAGCAAAGAAGTTCCTTAACGGAAACGCGTCTCCTGGACTCACGGCGTGACAGTTTCCTGCGAGGTGTGGGTCTCCCTATGGGAGACTCCGATACCTCCCCACTGTTCTCGCTGGAAGCCTCCCTGAGCCCTCCCTCCTGCTCGCATTCCCTCAGAGACCCACTCCTCCCCCTGCTGGTCCCTGCTTCAGCCGTTGAGTCTCTTTCATCCTGCCTGAGTCCCTCCACCACCTGATGCTCTGATGGCAGTTCCCTGACATCCACCTCCCCTCCAGGGCCCCCCTCACCCCCTCCCAATTCCTCCCCCCTGGGAGGTGAAGGGCTAAAACCCCGAAACGAATCTTCCTCATCTTCTGACGTCTCGAACAATTCTCTCCATCGATCGTCGTCCTGGCCAGCTGAATCCTCTTCCTCTTCAGAATCTGGGAACCCCTCCAACTCCTCTTCCTCGTCGGTGGTGGCAAAGTATTCCCTTCGGAACCTCGCTACCGGCTGAGGTTTACGTGGGAACCTCTGATGAAAAGTCTCTATTAAAACCTCGTCATTGACATCCTCTGCCCTAACCCAGGTGTTTTCCGACTCCGGTTCCCCTTCCCACATTACCAAATACTCTACTTGATCTCCCTTCCACCTGGAATCGAGGATCTCCGCTACATGGTAGCTGTGTTCCTTCTCCTCCATTGCTGGTCCCCTAGTGACCCTCCCCTCACTGTTTCCTCTATACGGTGACAGCAACGACCTGTGAAAAACTGGGTGCAGCTTCATGTGGTTCGGTAACCGGAGCCTGAAAGTCACTGGATTGACCTGCTGTATGACTTCAAACGGACCCAGCCTTTTGGGTCTTAATTTCTTACAACCTCCTTTGAATGGCAACCCTTGGGTTGACAGCCACACCTGGTCCCCCACCCTGATGCTTTCACCTTCCCTTCTGTTTTTGTCTGCCTGCCTCTTATATTCCTCCTTAGCCCTGTTTAAATTGAGTTGGAGCTGGCGATGGATCGCTTCCATTTCTTCCACGAACTGTTCTGCAGCTGGAACGCTCCAGTTCTCCCCCTCCCCCCCTGGGAAGGCTCTGGGATGGCACCCGTGATTAGCCAAAAAGGGGCTCATCCCCGTGGACACGTTCTCTGCATTGTTGTAGGCAAATTCTGCCAACGCCAACTTCTCCACCCAATCATTCTCTCTGTCATTAACATAACACCTCAAATATTGTTGGAGAACCCCATTTGCTCTTTCCGCCTGCCCGTTGGTTTCAGGATGACGGGCCGTCGAGAAATTAACCTCTACATGCAGTAAGCTCATGAGCTTCCTCCAGAACCTGGAAGTAAATTGTTTCCCTCGGTCTGAAACCACCCTCAAGGGGGCGCCATGCAACCTAAACACATTCTCTACAAACAATTTGGCGGTTTCTTCTGCTGTAACCGCATGTGAGCAGGCTATGAAGTGGGCCATTTTAGTTAACAGGTCTACTACAACCATGATGGCTGTTTTCCCTCTAGACCTTGGCAGATCAGTCATGAAATCTATTGCCACTGCTTCCCACGGCCTCTCAGGTGTGGGCAGTGGTTCTAATAAACCAGCCGGCGCCCGCCTCTCCCCCTTGGCTCTTTGGCATTGTTCACACCCTCTCACATACTCCCGCACATCTTCCCTGACCTTGGGCCACCAAAATTCCCTGGTAACCAGCCACATGGTTTTGTGTTGCCCAAAGTGCCCTGCTGTGGGGCTATCGTGCAGCTGCTTGAGTACCTTCTCCCTCAATTCCCCTTCAGGTATATATAACGCTCCCTTATAATACAATGCCCCATTTCTCTCCTCAAACCCACCGGATTTGTCTTCCTCCCCTCTGAGATCCCTGAGTTTCCCCTGGGCGTATGCATCCTGCACCGTACCCTCTACCAATTCCCTTTGCCCCACCAAAGTCGCCCCACACACCCAGCGGTCCTCTGGAATGATATGGGTTTCTTCGGGTGCTCCCTCCCCCTCCAAATATTCAGGTTTGCGTGAGAGAGCGTCCGCCCTAACATTCTCTGGGCCTGGCACATAACAAATCTCAAAGTTAAATTTGGAGAACTCTTGGGCCCATCTCAACTGCCTTTGGTTGAGCACTCGCGCCGTTCTCCAGTACTCTAGATTTTTATGGTCCGTGCACACTTGCACTTTATGTTGTGCACCAACTAGCAGATGCCTCCATCTCCGGAACGCCTCATGAATAGCAAGCAGTTCTCGGTCGTACACCGTGTAGTTCCTCTCGGATTTGTTCAGCTTCCGCGAGAAGAAGGCACACGGACGCCACTCTGACTCCTCCTTCCCCGGCTGCAGAAGAAGCACCGCCCCTATGGCTCTGTCAGATGCGTCTGTTTCAACCCTTAGCTTCTTTCGTAAATCCACATGCAGAAGTTGTTCTTCAGAGGCGAAGGCCCTTTTCAGTTCCTCAAACGCTCGCTCCGCCTCCGCCGTCCATACAAACTTCTTTTTACTGCTGAGACAGTCAGTGATGGGCGCCGTCAGATGGGCGAAGTTGCGGATGAACTTACGATAAAAGTTTCCAAACCCTAGGAACCTCTGCACATCCTTCTTGGTTTTGGGTGTTTTCCATTCCAGCACTGCCTGTACCTTGCCGGGATCCATGGCCAATCCCTTGTCTGACAGGCGGTACCCCAGGAATTCCACCTCCTTGGTATGGAACCGACACTTCTCCAGTTTGACCCACAGCCTGTTGGCTTGCAGTCTGCTCAACACTTCTCTGACGTCTCTCACATGTTGCTCCTCATTCTCAGAATACACCAACACATCATCTAGAAAGGCAACGCAATTCTTGTAGAGCAAAGGGCCCAGCACGTGGTTCATAAAAGATTGAAAACACGCGGAGCCTGCTTGTAATCCAAATGGCATAACGAGGTATTCAAACGCCCCCAAAGGGGTAAACATGGTGGTTTTCCATTCATCCCCTTTCCTTATGCGTATCAGGTTGTACGCCCCCCTTAGATCCAGCTTTGTGAAAATCTTTCCCTTCCTCACCCTGGTCAAAATATCATCAATTCTGGGCATAGGGAACGCCACCGGTTCAGTCACTGCATTCAGCCGCCTAAAATCACATACAAGTCTCGGCTTGTCCGCATTTTTTTTGTCCACAAAGAACACTGGGCTCCCCCCTGCTGCTTTGGACTCTCTGATGAAGCCTCTCTTCAGGTTCTTGTCAATGAACCCTCGCAACTCCTGCATTTCCCTGTCTGACATGGCATACAACTTGCCCACGGGAAGCTGTGCTCCTGGGAGTAAATTGATCTGACAATCAAAGGGTCTATGAGGTGGTAGTTGGTCAGCTTCCTTCTCGCTGAACACGTCGCTGAGATCTGCATACTGTGGTGGTACCTTCACCTTCCCCATTACTTCAGTCCCTGCTAGGGTGGCTTGGGCCCCTGCTGAACCCTTCTCCCCTTTGCAGTGTTCTAGGCAATGTGCTGAACCAAAGGACACCACTCTTTGATGCCAGCCAACCAGCGGATCATGTAGAGCTAGCCAGCTCATTCCCAAAATAATGGGAGCGCCTCCCAGGGTGGCCACATTAAACGCTATCAGTTCTGTGTGCCTTGCCACCCTCATTATCATTGGGACAGTCTGCAAGCGGACTCCTCCTCCCAACAACTCCCTGCCATCAATCGTGGTCACCTGCAGGGGGTTGCTTAAAGGGATGGTCTGTATCTGGTGTTCAGCAGCAAACTCCTTGCTCATAAAATTGCAGGAGCTGCCTGAGTCCAATAGCGCCTTTATTTTTAGGGGGTGCCCATTCTGCAGCTCTAGCGACACTTCAATCACTAGAGCAGGTCGAGGAGCTTCTGGCACGGGCACTTTCACTGCTCTTTGGCCTGGCTGCAGTGCCCCAATTGTGGCAACCAGGCGTTGGCTTTTACCTGCTCCGCTCCCCCTTCTTCTCCCCCCTCAACAGCTCCCACCATCCCTTGCCATTCCTTCCTCTGGGGGCAGACTCTGGCAAAGTGGCCTGGCTGTTGGCAGAGATAGCATTTCCGGGGGCCCTTTCCCTCCTTCTTAGCTCCCTCGCTGGTTTTTGAAAATGCGCGCGCGCGCGCTGTTCCGATTTCCATCGGCTCTGCCGGCGGGAAAGCTGGCTCAGGAATGTCTGGAATGCGGAACTCCTTCCAACGTTCCCCTCTCCCTTCCCGCCTCTCCAAGGCTCTTGCCTCCTGCCGCGCTCCTATGGTCAGCGCAGATTTGGTCAGCTGATCCATAGACTCCGCCCTGGGGCTCCGTGCCAGCTCGTCTTTCACCCCCGAAGAAAGACCTTCTTCAAATAGCATTTGAACGGGTGCCGCCGATAAATCCCAACTCAGTCTGTGAATCAGCATGGTAAACTCAGTCCAATATTCACGGACAGATCGACTTCCCTGCTTACAAGCCATTAGCTGTCTGCGCACCACCCCTTCCTCAATATCGCTGGAAAACATGATATCCATTGCACGAAAGAACTTCATTGTGTCCTTTAGTATGTCATTGTGCGTTGCCATTAGGGGTCGAACCCAGTCTCTAGCCCCTTTCTCAAGATGCCCAATTACAAAAGCAACTCGCGATTCCTCATCAGGGAACTCATCGAACTGCACATTAAGGGCATATTGCATCTCTGTCCTAAAAGCATGATAGTCCTTGGGGTCCCCCCCAAATTTCTGCACCAATCCTGGTACCTTTCTGGGGAATTGCGTGGCTCTCCCCTTCTTGTCTGCATCCTGAGCCCTTCTCTCCTCCAACCTCGCCGTCTGCAGGGCCAGTTGAACCTCCAACGCTCGGTATCTATCTTCCAAGCTTGGACCAGCTCCAGCCCCTGCTCCTCCGGTTCCGGTTGGTTCGCTCATGATGCCTTCTCTTGCACAGGCAGCGTACAAAGACTGTCGGACTGCTGTGAGGGTTTGATTAGCTGCTTGTGCGTGAAAACGTGCTCCCTCAGAGTTTGTGCGACCCCACAAACCTCCGTGTGTGACGGAGCTCCTCAGACATGTCTGCTCTAGTCACTAGTAGAGTCCGACAGTGGCTGTCTGCGGAAGCGTTTCCAGCAAAGAAGTTCCTTAACGGAAACGCGTCTCCTGGACTCACGGCGTGACAGTTTCCTGCGAGGTGTGGGTCTCCCTATGGGAGACTCCGATACCTCCCCACTGTTCTCGCTGGAAGCCTCCCTGAGCCCTCCCTCCTGCTCGCATTCCCTCAGAGACCCACTCCTCCCCCTGCTGGTCCCTGCTTCAGCCGTTGAGTCTCTTTCATCCTGCCTGAGTCCCTCCACCACCTGATGCTCTGATGGCAGTTCCCTGACAGCTATATATTAGCTTGATGGTAATTAATGCATGAAGGGGTTAAGACCATAGAGTAAGCTGTCCTGCCAGGCTTAGCTAGATCATATCCCCTCATCTTAGCAGGAAGGTGTTGGGAAACACTGAGGCTGATGCCTCTCCCACAACACAACACAGCCCGAGATGAGCCCTCACTCTGGTGTCCCGTCACGCTGTTGTGACCCATATCCAAGGACACAAGCACACGACACTAGCAAAGTCCAAACAGAAGCTGAGCCTTGAAGTGCGACATCTAAGCCTAATTTATTATGTACAAAATAAAACGTAACAGAACAAAGAAAACATGGCTCCTCTCTTTCTTCCTTGGAGACAAGGGAAAAGCAAAAGTTATACAGAACGGAACAGCGTATCTGAACTTCCATTCCCATGACATCCAACACTGTGGAACATAAACACAGACGCATGACAACAACAATCACACAACTGCAGCACGGAGGAATGAAATTCCCAACATCAGGGTTACTACAATCTTTGTTCTTTTTCTTCCATCATGTGAACCCTACCAGTAAGGATGTCTAAGCTGAATGATGCAAGCTTAGACTGCATGGCTTAAGCAAGCCAGTTTTGTGTTTCTATACAAATAATTTAGAAACACTTTCCATTTCTGCTTGTCTTTTCTTGTGGCCAGCTCACCCTGCCCCATTCTCTGGAGAGCAGCAGATGCCATGAGGGCAGGGGCGGAGGAAGGGGGCGGTGGGGGCGGTCCGCCCCAGGTGTCATCACTGAGGGGGGGTGACATTCGGCACACCGCCCACCTGAGACTCCCCCCTTCCCCCTTCATTTTGACTGCTCAGGGGAGGCCTGGGAGTTGCGGGCGGGCAGCGTGCCATTGCCCCCCGCTCCCGGGCTGTTTCCTGGGGGGGGGAGAGTCTCCCCTGAGCTGTCAAAAGGAAGAGGGAAGTGAGGAAGTCTGCTGGCAAAGTGGCGCAGCTCCCTCTAGCTCCTTGCCCAGGAAGCAGCCTGCCATGGGCGTCTCGCTCCACGCCCCCTGGGTGTCTCACCCCCTGGGATGCTCGCCCCACCCCCATGGCCCCCACCCACGGGTGCACAGCATGTGCACCGCTCCACGTACCAGAGCAGCTAGCTCCGCCTCAGCATGAGGGTACTGATCCTGCACTGTCTTGCACTGCTGGTGCTGTTTACAATACCCACCAAGCCGTGTGTATATGTAGCTGTCACTCAGAAGAGCACTTTTGCACTCGATGTAGTCCATGAAAGCTGATGCCGTCATAAATTTGTTTGTCTTCAAGGCACCCCAAGACTCACGGTTGCTTTTGTTGCAATAAACTGATGTGGCTACCCCCCTGGAAATGGTTACTTTCCCTGAAGTCAGTGAAAAGTGCTACACGCTGAGGTGGAAATTGGATGGAGCCTCTCAGGAAGGTTTCCTTCAGACCCCTGCAGAAAGCTGACCAAAAACATCAGTTCTGCTAGGTCGCAATAGAAAGCTTTGTGGAAACAGCTCTTAGGAAATGTACTGAACATTTAAAAAAGCATAACAATGCTGCAGTATAAATGAATGGTATATTGGTGGTTAGAAAAGCGGGTTTCTTAGAAGGGTTAGTTCAATATGTCTGGCGTACACACACACACACACACACACACACACACACACGATGCAGGCAGATTCCTTCCTAAAGTGAAACAGGTCTGCATCTGATTGGTGTCTGGATGAGAGACCACCTAGAATCGAATGCATGCCACCTTAAGTTCTATAGAAGAAGGGTGGAATATACATGAATAATTACAGATGAAAGTACAGTGGTACCTCAGGTTACAGACGCTTCAGGTTACAGACTCCGCTAACCCAGAAATAGTACCTCAGGTTAAGAACTTTACCTCAGGATGAGAACACAAATCGCACGGCGGCAGCGGGAGGCCCCATTAGCTAAAGTGGTACCTTAGGTTAAGAACAGTTTCAGGTTAAGAATGGACCTCCAGAACGAATTAAGTTCTTAACCTGAGGTAACACTGTACAGGAAAAGGAAAACAGAAAGAACAGAGGCTGGGATGTAGCATCTTCTTTTTACCTGCAGCTGAACTCTGAATTTTCCCTCAGGCTGCCATTACTCAGCCGATTCAGACACTCTTCCCCAAGCTTAATTCTCTTCCTTCCTGGCCCTTCATTGCCCTGAGCTTAATTATCCCTCTAGGTATTAATGCTTGCTGGCCCATGAGCCCCTACCACCTGAGCTTCCTTCTGGAGGGGCGTCTTAAATAGTAGGGGCTATTTAGCTTGGACAAAAAACTGACTGAGATTAGGGATGGCAGAGATGTATACAATTATGAACAGGAAAAAAAGTAATGTATTGTCTGGTACACTCATGTTGGCTGGTTGACTGAGTTCAGGACAAAAAAGAAGAAGTAATCATTGGTGCAGGACACTATTAAATTACAGAACTTATCACCATGGGAAGTTGGAATGAGCACTAACACAGATAGCATTTAGAAAGGTATTTGCAACATTGCATCTTGGCCACAAGAGCTAAGAATAGAACCTAATGTTTAGGAGAATTTTATCTCCGAAGGTAAACAACAGGAGATGGCTAGGTCCATAATGCCTTGCTTGTCAGCTTCCTAGGGTTTTGGTTACCAGAGGTGGGTTTATAATCTGATTCAGCAAGGCAGCGATTATGTTCCCACACAAAGATTTTGAAAGGGAAAATTCGCAACCT
This sequence comes from Podarcis liolepis, assembly GCF_965112155.1. Lineage (NCBI taxonomy): Eukaryota > Metazoa > Chordata > Lepidosauria > Squamata > Lacertidae > Podarcis > Podarcis liolepis. The sequence goes on along the minus strand of NC_139562.1, from coordinate 48,013,604 downwards.
CATTATGGTAACACAGTGTATACTCCTCTATTAAAACCCTGTTTTTCAAGCATGAAGGAATTTAAGGCTGAAAACATGCAATTCCTAAGTACTATCTGCATGTTACTCGCATGGACGGCAGTCCATCTCACACTGCCTTCAAGGCAGCATTGCCATGCCACCTGTGCCTCTGACGACCATATGTTGCCTGCAAGGGAACCTCTACGCATATGCAGCTGCTTATACTTAAGCACAGTTCCTCTCCAGTTAGTGCTCTACATGCAAATAATGCATGACTAGAGCTTAATCTTACCCTCTAGGAACTCTTTTAGTGTAGCTGGACCAGCTGGGAATCCATGAATCCATTGCCCTGTTTCAAAGGTGATGCCCTGCTGTACCATTGGTTCTGATTCTTCTCCCCCTGGCCACATTGAAGTAGCACAGTAGTGCCACGATTTAGCCATGGTGTTACTTTATTTGCATGCAGAATTTGCTGGTGGCACATGAGTCAATCAATTTGCCACAAGTACGTACTTGTTCTGAGCAGGATGGTCATGTCTGTCATATAATCCATTCCATGGAAGGTCCTGCTTCAGCGTTGAACCAATGATGACACATGCACCTTAGATCAATGCATTTTCCTTCATAGAAAGTCACTGTTTAATGGGTGGAATATGAGTTATTCCACCCTTATCTTGTTGGCTAATGCAAATAAAATTTCTATCATCTAGCTATCTTTCTATCTTTCCATTATCTATCTCTATCTATCTATCTATCTATCTATCTATCTATCTATCTATCTATCATCTATCTATTTATCTATCTATCATCTATCTATCTATCTATCTATCTATCTATCTATCTATCTATCATCTATCTATCTATCTATCTATCTATCTATCTATCTATCTATCTATCCTAGCTATCATCTAGCTATCTTTCTATCTTTCTATCTTTCCATCATCTATCTATCTATCTATCTATCTATCTATCTATCTATCTATCTATCTATTGAAAATAAACAGCCATGTAAGTGACATTAATAAAATGAGACCATAAAATAGGGACCCTTTGTCTAATCTTTCCAGACTTTGCTAGGTACAATGCCCAGAGATGGGGGTAGTTCAATTTCTGAAATTATAACCTTGCCCAGTTTTATAGTCAAGTCTTACAACAGAAGGCCTAAGCCTATAAGAAGCACGATACAAAATAAAAATAAAGCAGTAGTATCTGAAGTGTACCTCTCTCTTTTTTCTTAATTTTAGTATGATGTAATCAGTCCTGTGCCTCCAAAAGAAATAGCATGTTTTCCAAGCCTTGGTCCTCTTTAGCAAGAACTATCTTTTTTAAAAAATAAATCCCTTCTTTCCCCCAAAAGAACCGATCAGCCTCGGAGGAGGAAAACATCCCTGTGTTTCTCAGAATAAATATTCCCTGCTAGCTTTTTGGCATCCATTGAGACCACCCTTTCAGAAAGAAATCAGATCCTAACCAAACAAGTGTGTGTGTGTGTGTGTGTGTGTGTGTGTGTGTGTGTGTGTGTCTATAGTTTTAAACCCCAGCTGTTAAAACATTTGGGCTGATTGCCGACCCCCTTGCAAAGCATACAATCATCTTAGACATTTTGCTTGTGTGTTTGAAAGGAAACGTAGACCCTCTGCAATGAGCGTGAACAGCATGGCTCATTCCCATTCTCTGCTGCTGCTGTCCTCCTCATCACCACCTTCTTTCCACATTCCTGGAGGACAGTCGGAAGATTTATTGTATAATTTCTTTGGCGGCTGTTAGCCGAGCGTGCAACTGCAGCTTGCTTTAATTAGGAAATCAGAGCATTTATTTTATGTAGGTCACATCAGTTTTTGATTCTGAAGCTCATAAAGTTATAACCTTTCTGAAAAGTCAGCTACGTCTGCATGCATGTGTGTATGGCCGAGCTTTGTAGGAGGAGAAAGAATGACTCACAGAAGGCTTCTGAATGTTCCCCATGTGCCAGGAAACACAGTCCCCTCTCTTTGAGACAAATGGTGAGAAAGACCTTTCTCTGAATATCTCGATGTGGCACTTGACAAAATCTGTATATTGTCTGACAAGCATAAAAATGCTTCCAAGCAGGATTTAGAATGACAGACGAGGCCTCCAACTGCCTGCAGTCTGGCAGTTTTGGAAAGAAAACAGCCTATCGCGAGAAGGATATTTCTATCTGTCCTTATAATTCATATCCATTGGAATTACATTAAAATAAAATGTGCTATCCATCAAAGCACTAAGAGCTCCCCTTTCAAAGAATTTTTCAAATCCTGTTATCAGATAATGGCATTGCGGCTGCAGTCCTAGGCCACATCTGGACTATAAGTTTAAAGCAGTGTTGCAGCAATTTAGGGCAGATGTGCACTCAGAGGCAGAGAAAAGTGGATGTGGTGGGTGTGGCCTGCCCCGGGTGCCATCCCTGAAGGGGGGTGACATCACCGTGCTCGCGGCGGCCGTGCACCCCCCAGGACGCTTGCAGCAGGTAGGTGCACACTCCCTGGGAAGCTCGCTGCGGGTGCCGCGCACCTCCTGGGACACTTGTCCCACCCCCGGGACATTCACCCCGCCCCCTGGGATGCTAGCCCTGCCCTCGCAGGCGGCTAGCCCCACCCCCTGGGTGCACACCACTCCGGGTGCTTGAGCAGTTAGCGCTACCTCTTTCTGTACTATGCCTTTAAAGCATATTCAACACATCTGAGAAGAAGAGGAGTTTGGATTTGATATCCCGCTTTATCACTACCCGAAGGAGCCTCAAAGTGGCTAACATTCTCCTTTCCCTTCCTCCCCCACAACAAACACTCTGTGAGGTGAGTGGGGCTGAGAGACTTCAAAGAAGTATGACTGGCCCAAGGTCACCCAGCAGCTGCATGTGGAGGAGCGGAGACGCGAACCTAGTTCACCAGATTACAAGACTACCGCTCTTAACCACTACACCACACTGGCTCTCAGAGGCCTCCCAAAATTTTGAAGGGCGAATCTAGGCCCCATCAATATTCTACAGGCTGTGGCAGGCCCCGTTGGACCCTATCGCAACTGCAACAGGTCTCGTGGGGCATACCCACAGCCACAGCATGCCCCACCGGGCCTCCTCCCACTGCTTGACATCGCACGCATGCCACATGTGTGACATCACACACACACACTGCCACCCTAAGTTGCATGGAACACAGCACACGTGACACACATAAAGCAAATTGCATAACTTCCCATCAAAGAATATCAAGAACTGTAGTTTTCCCATCACAGAGCTTCATATTCCCAGCAACCTTCACAAACTACAGTTCCAGGCATTCTTTGGGTGAAGTTGTGCGCCTTAAATGTGTATGGAATGCACTTTCAATGGATCTGCCTTATTCCTCAGTCATGGCTTCGCCCAAAGAAATCTGGCAACTGTATTTTGTTAAGGGTGTTGAGGGCTGTTAGGGGGCTCCCTAGCCCCTTCCCAGAGCTACAGATCTTTCAGTAGTTTAACAATCTGTCTTTCCTAGGAAATCTGGAAATCATAGCTCAGTGAGTGGGTTCAGAGTCTCCCAACAACCCTCAACACACTTTACAAAATACAGTTCCCAGGACACTTTGTATTACAGTGGTACCTTTGGTTAAGTACTTAATTTGTTCCGGAGGTCAGTTCTTAACCTGAAGCACCACTTTAGCTAATGGGGCCTCCCACTGCCACTGCACCGCCGGAGCACGATTTCTGTTCTCATCCTGAAGCAAAGTTCTTAACCTGAAGCACTATTTATGGGTTAGCGGAGTCTGTAACCTGAAGTGTATGTAAGCTGAAGCGTATGTAACCTGAGGTACCACTTTATAGCACTTTAAATGTATAGTACAGATGAGGCCCTACACACACTTCCATGGGAGTTAAGTCCAGTTGAACTCAGAGTAACTTGCTTCTCAGGAAACATGTATAGGATTTCACTTACTTTTCTGATGTTTCCAGGGATTTTTCTCAGTTTCCAGGGATGTTTCTCAGTCTACAACAAGTACAACCAGTTCATCGGCCAAGACACTGCACCATCCTGCTGTCAAAACACAGGTGCTTACTCATTAAATATCCAAATTTGCTTATTTGTGATGTTAGTGGGCCTGCTTCCAGCATAGACACCTCATGGAAGACAATTGAAATGCTAAAAATGATAGGTGTGTATTCCTGTAATGGACAGTAATACACCATAGGAAGGAAGTGTCAAATGGATCAATTCTTTCCTATGGCACATACCAGAATCTACCAGAATTCCTGGCAAGCCTTTGTGTTGTCAATGAGATATGAAATTTCTGGAAATGTTGAAGCCATAACAAAAACCATCAAAACAGAAACTATCACCATTATAGTTAAAAATAAAGAAAATGATTGTGTATTTTGAAAATTGCTATGGGTTATATTGAACTAAGTCCTACCCAGAGTAAACTTACTGAAATTAATAAACCTAAGTTAGTCATGTCTATTAACTTCAGTGGGACTGAATAGGACTAACAGTGAACACCATCCTAGGTCTCCTCTCCTCCACAGTGTCAGTCAGACATATATTTCCATACAAAGAGCTGTGGAACAAGGGCCAAAGGACCAAGACTCAATTAATACTATGTAAGCCTTAATCAGTCTCATTTTCTGAGCTATCGCTATCAGTTTCTGCTTTTTCATATTTGTCACCATATTTATCATGGACTTCTAAAAATTGAAGGTTAGTCTGGATTGAAACAATCTTTCACATATACCCTTTCACAGGTCACAGTCCAACATTTTCCCATTTTTCACAAAAACAAAACAAAATAGGCTTCTGGGGAAATGGAAAAGCACACACATGCTGGCACAACAGTCTGTTTCCAGACCCCTTTAGCTTTGCAGGACAATGCTAATAACTTTACCTTCCCTGTAGAATACCTGTTTCATGTGCTGGCTATTGTATAGCCTTGGAGACAATGTGTAGGATTTCTGCATGGACTCATATGCACACTTTGGCACCACAGAAAGGTTATATATAGATAAAATAAACAGCAAATGATTTTTTTCCAATGGGGAAAGAGGGGTTGCATTAACTCAATGTGAGACATAGCTTTAGCTTCCAGCTGTTCTTGAGCGATGGTATAGGACTGTTTATAAATATACACCCACATGTAAAATTTCATTAAACTCTTGCAGAGCAATGGATTGGGTTTTCTCTCCCTATTTTTTGCCATCAAAAGGTCTGTATATGTTGGCAGATATGGCAAGACGAAATTTCTGCCTGGAACAAGATCACAAGTATTTGCAGAATATAATTTCTCATCGTCGTAGATCCATGAAGCAAAATCTGGAAGTTTCGCCAAATGCCAGATAAGTACTGTAGACAGGCAGGCTGTCTCTAGTGGATTGTTCCTGGATCAAAGAATGATCAAGTTTTCATCCTAGCTCTTTCACTGACAGCGTGTGGTCTTTGGCAAATCACAATTCTTGTCTAGTATCCTCATGTGTAAAAAGAAATGGAGTTTCAATATCTGCCTATTTCACTCAAATGAGAACTAAGTGAATGAAGTTTGCAGTACTTGATGCTGCAACAGTTTAATAAACATGTATGTGTGAAACTAAGAGCTGATTCTCTTTATTTGGTGCACCTATTTTATGTACACATTACCTCGGGCATGGATATTTGGTGCACATCCAAGGGCAGCACTATTCAAGTCCAGATTTAATGTCTCCAACACAAAACCACAACATGAAACTGCTGAATATATAATATATCAATAGGTTTAATGCTATCACTTGCAGATTGAGCTGAGACAGGATTTTTAGCACATTGTGTTAATTTGCTTACCACTGCTAGGGTGTATGCCAAATATCTGTAGAACATTATCAGCAACTGAGTTACCACTGTTGTCTTTGGGTTGCATCTAGTGTTAGTTCTAGTCAGACCAGACTCATTGAAAACTATGTGCATGATTAACTTCGGTCTATTAAATTGAATGAGTCTACTCTACGTATAACTTAGTTGCATGCAACCTTTTATCTGTACTTTCCCTCTGAAGTCACTGCCTATCATCCTCACCGCCACCTCAACAATGTGTACAGTGGTACCTCCGGTTACATACGATTCAGGTTACAGATTCTGCTAACCCAGAAATAGTGCTTCAGGTTAAGAACTTTGCTTCAGGATCAGAACAGAAATCGTGCTCCGGTGGTGCGGCAGCAGCAGGAGGCCCCATTAGCTAAAGTGGTGCTTCAGGTTAAGAACAGTTTCAGGTTAAGTATGGACCTCTGGAACGAATTAAGTACTTAACCCGAGGTACCACTCTATATAGCTGTAACTCAGGATCTGTAACTTCAAGCATCCGATGGCATGAACTATAATAATAAATAATAATAATACATTTTTATTTATACTCCGCCCTCCCCGGCCAGAACTGGGCTCAGGGCGGCTAACACCAATACAGTGGTGTCTCGCAAGACGAAATTAATTCGTTCCGTGAATTTTTCATCTTGCGAAGCATGAAATCCCATAGGAATGCAATGAAATTCAATTAATGCGTTCCTATGGTCCAAAAAAGTCCAAACAAAGCCAAATTTGGTACAACAAGAGTTTATTAAGTGCTCTTTAAAGTCACACATACTGTAAAGAGCATTTCAAAAATTGAAGGAACAATAAATTAAGTTTCTAAACATGACAGAAAAACATTTAAAAATCAACAAAGTGTACAGTACATTTTCTAAGACTCTGGGGGACAACTCGAAGAAGGTTCCTCTCCGACTCTTTGCTTCTTGCTGAAGAACCCCCTCCTCAACTGTTCCCCCAGCCCACCACACAGAAATTCAAATCCAGATTTTTTTTAAAAAAACAGCAGAGTGGCCAATGGTTACAGAAAATCATAAAAATGCAGAAAAAACACACACAAGCTTCCAGATTCTTGCAAACCCCTCCCCAACACCAAGTCCTTGAATTCCAAACACCCCAACCCAAAATCCAACCCCCCCAAAAAAAAGTTTTAAAAGTTTAAAAGAAGTTTTGGAAAAGCTTCAAAAATCACCAAAGTCTTCAAAAACCTCAAAAAAGGCTACCACACCGCGTTCTATGAGTTGCTCCTCGAAGTCAAGTCGCAACTGTATTAACGGTGTTAAGAAAAAGGAAACAAACTTGCAAGACGTTTTCATTTTTCGTCTTGCGAAGCAGCTCAAAAAACGCAAAACCCTTTCGTCTAGCGGGTTTTTCGGCTTGCGAGGCATTCGTCTTGCGGGGCACCACTGTAAAATTACAATAAAACATAATAGAGTGGGGGAACAATAACAAAAACCAGTTAATTAAAATACAGGTTAAATTACAGGTTAAAATACAATTTAAAATGCAGCCTCATTTTAATAGTAGCTCATAAATCAAAACCACAAGGGGAGGGAAACATAAGGGTCAGACTGAGTCCAAACCAAAGGCCAGGCAGAACAGCTCTATCTTGCAGGCCCTGTGGAAAGATGTCAAGTCCCGCAGGGTCCTAGTCTCTTGTGACAGTGTGTTCCACCAAGTCGGGGCCAGTACTGAAAAGGCCCTGGCCCTAGTTGAGACCAATCTAACCACCTTGCGACTTGGGACCTCCAAAGTGTTGTTATTTGTGGACCTTAAGGTCCTCTGCGGGGCATACCAAGAGAGGCGGTCCCATAGGTACGAGGGTCCTAGGCCGCACAGGGCTTTAAAGGTCAAAACCAGCACCTGTACTCCATTGGGAACTAGTGCAGTTCGTAAAGCACAGGATGAATGTGATCTCGCAGCAAGGACCCCGTAAGGAGCCTCGCCACGGCATTCTGCACCCACTGGAGTTTCTGGGTCAGCTTCAAGGGCAGCCCCACGTAGAGCGAATTACAATAATGAAGCCTGGAGGTGACCATCGTATGAATCACTGTATCCAGATCAGGGTGAGAAAGCTAAGAGACCAACTGCTTGATACGGCGGAGATGGAAAAATGCCACCTTTGCTGTGACTGCAACCTGCGCCTCCGTGGAAAGGGAGGCGTCGAAGGTTACACTCAAGCTCTTGACAGAAGGCGCTGGCACTAATTAAGCCCCCACAAGAGATGGGAGTTGGCCCCCCAACCCCATATCATCCTGGCCCAGCCAGAGGACCTTGGTCTTTGAAGGATTTAACTTCAACCAGCTCCCATGCAGCCATCCAGCCACAGCTTCCAAGCATCTGGTCAGTGTGTCTGGGGCCGAGTCAGGGTGGCCGTCCATCAACAGATAAAGCCACAGCCCAAGAAAGCTCATGTCGTAAGAAATGCATTTATCTTTTATGTGCCACAAGATTCTTTTGTTGTTTTTCCTGCAAGAAACTATCACGGCTACTCTCCTGGACACATTTCCATGATTATTCAACTACAGGGGAATAAACAACTAATTGAAAGACTCAGAAAATGGAGTTTGCTAGAGAGAAAGTAAGGACTTCAGTGAGCTGGCAAGGAAAAACAACAAGGTACTTTGAACATCGTCAGACAAGCCATCTTATTTTCATTAGTAAGAAATGCAAGACTATTGCTAAATATAGCTACGTGACTAAGAGGGTGACAGATTAATGAACACCTTTATGGGTTCTTAATAACATTCTAATTTATCCTTGTTTTCAGCCTTTTATCTTTGATTTTCATAAATGTTCAGGCAAGCCAGGTTTTGTTCGTGAAAATTTTCGGGAGTCTAATTTCAGGCCTCTGGCTGAGATTTCTTTAATGAAAATTGTTACTTTGTTCAACACATTTGTATAGTGACTAAATGCTTTTTTTGCCCTTAAAGAGGTCTTTGCAAAGGCCACACTGTAATCCTGCCAAGACAAACAGCAGCCCAACGTGACCTACATTTCAATCAAACAGTTAGAATTTAAAATTTGGACTCATAAATAGTAGATTAATCGTCTGATTAATACTCACTGTGAATATTCCCCAAATGAGTCACAATTTTTGATTTTATTACAGACCATGTGCTAGGCCATTTCTGAATAACGCAGAAATGCTAAAAAAGCAACACCCTTTAAAACATAGGAAAAGCCAATTCAATTAAGAGTTAACTTCAGAAGTTGCAAAAGTAAAAGTTTTCCAAACTCAAAATACTTTCAAGGACAGTCATTTTGGACTATATTACTAATCAGAACAAAATAGAGAAATCAATGCTTAAAATCCGCTTAGATGCCCAACCAGGGATTCCTGAACAACTCAAGAAAAGTGCTAGACAAATCCTGCTGGTTACTGATATTTGACTCAGTCTCTTTCTAACTCCCAGGAAAGCCAGAAATTCTGCAAAGAATGTGTATATGGTTGATTTGTCCACGTGCAAGACTTTGATGTAATCCAAAACCAGATTACACAGTTGCTCAGCAGGCAATAGAAACCCTCGTTTGAGGGGACTGTTGGAAGTGCAGTGATCACTGCACACCAAGCCAGATTGTGCAAGGATTTGTGTCATCTAGGACAGCACTCATCCTGATTCCCTAACACAATGATTAAGTGGTGTGGTTTGTGAATCTCCAGTCTACTGAGCATTCACTCTGACTTGTTTGTGGCCTGGTTATATGACAATGAGCATTCAGCCAAATTTGCAGTGGTTTCTTCTCACCTGTCACTTGTTCATTCCACACATTTCAGTTCATTTCCTGGTCACTTTCCTAACTGCAAAAGGTTCATTTTTAAAAAATACAGGCTGTGTTATGCTTGGGAGTCAGGGCACTTGAATTCATTTTAATTATGCGAACCTAAATTATGAATTTTTTGTTGTTGTTTTTATATTGTAGACAACCCTGTGATCTTTGGATGAAGGACAGTACAGAAATTTAATAAAGAATAATATATTTTTTAAAAAAAAATCTCGGCATGCACTTGAATCCCTCCTACAAAACATTGTTAGTCTGGAGGCCTCCGTAGATAGATAGATACCAATAGCTAGTAGATTAGCTACACATGATGCTTAAACCAGCAAGGATAATAGTTTCTGTGTTATGGTCAAAATTCAGTTTCTTGCTCTGGAGAACACAAATCCTCATCTTTTTTAATTTTCATATTACACTTGAAGGACACAAGCCATTTTAAACATCTATATCTATAAGAGTTTAAAGTCCTGTGTGGGGTGTTTAGTGGGGCTGGTGGTTTAACATACCTTTCACTCCCTCTATTTTTCACTGCTCTGTTCATATATATCTTCTGCATATTTTCAGCCACAGACCAAATGTGTGGAATGGGTCTCTCTGTGTTACGGTGCATCGCCATTCCCTCTTTGCTGGCATTTGGCAGTGCAGTGGAAGAGGACCACTACAGAGTGGGGCTGTGCTGTTGTGAGTCCTCCTGCCAGGACTGAGTCAGCAAAAAGCCCCAAGATAGAATGTTTAGGGGCAGTGCTGGAGGTGGTGCACTAGATTCTTCAACATCTTCAACATCAACTTCAACTTCAATTTCAGCATCAACATCAACTTTGTTGGACTGGTCATGTTGTGCAGATGCCTGGTTATCCTCTTCCAAAGCAACTACGGTACTCTATTCCAAACTTAAAAATGGAACGTGTAATGCTGGTGGTCAACAAAAGAGGTTTAAAGACTCTCTCAAGGCAAATCTAAAAAACATGTAGTATAAACGCCAACAACTGGGAAACACTGGCCTGCAAGCATTCTAGTTGGAGAACAGCCTTTACCAAAGGTGTCATGGACTTTGAAGATGCTCAAACTCAGGACAAAAGGGAGAAATGTGCTGAGAGGAAGGCACGCTTGGCAAACCCTCACCATGATCAACTCCCACCTGGAAACCAATGTCCCCACTGTGGAAGGATGTGTGGATCCAGAATTTGCCTCCACAGTCACTTACGGACTCACTGTTAAAACCATGTTTATGGAAGACAATCATAGCTACGAGTGATTGTCAAAGAAGAAGAAGAGGAGGAGGAGGAGGAGGAGGAGGAGGAGGAGGAGGAGGAGGAGGAGGAGATTTGGATCTATAACAGGTGATGCAGGAAAAAAAGCAAGCAAGCAAACAAACAAACAAACAAATCATCTCCGCTAAGAGTAGCTGTGCTTCAGTTCATGCATTGTTTCAGAAAGTGTGAATAAGGTAGGTTCACTATAAAGACTGAACTGAGCCACGTTTACCAAGTCTATCTCTATCTTCCACCCAGACTGGCAGAAGCCTTTCAAACTCCTCTGCATCTCTTCACCCTCTCTTAATAAACCATCAGAAGGGGATTGAAACTAGATCTGGGCCTAGCATGTGTTTAATTCTGGAAAATAAAATCACATTATTAGTGAGTCTTTTTTGTTTGAATGATTATGTGGCGAAGATTCAATTAGTTCACGAGTTGGAGACATTAGAACAGGAAGCTGAAAAATGGAAGAAGAAAGGGAAAAGAAAAGAAGAAAGCTCTTTACGCACTTGCCTTGGAACATTTGGGCCGTGTGTGTGTGTGTTTGTGTGGAGATCAACAGCAATATCATCACAGTGGATGCACACTATCTTTATTGGGATAGCACATTTCAGAGCAGTTTTATTTCCCATTTCTGGTGCATTATCTTTTGCCTCCCATGCTGTGTCACAGCATGTTATCTTGTTTTGCAACAAGACGCCATGTGAAGCCTTAAGAAAGAAAGAAAAAATGAATCTCCAAAGAAAAATGCATACACACTTTCCTATTTCAGAGGCAGCGCAGTCCATACTGTGCAAGGAAGATGTTGCAGGCGCTCATCAAAAAAACTGGAATTTACATAATTCCCATGCATTTGCTTCTACCCGTTTAATGTTTGCTTAAACAATTGTAATTGAAGAAAATGGTCCACGATTAGCAATGTTATTCTCCCTTTTAAAGGTATTCTTAAATACTGAGAGAGAAAATGAGACCTTTGACTCAAGCAGCATGGATGTAATTCTAGACCTGACATGATAAAAACAACAGGAAAGGCAATGAGGTGAGGGAGATCGGGAATCTGAAAAATCACTCGCAGAGGGTAAGGTAAAGGCAGAAAAGAGAGTTCAATTCTATAGCTATACAGATTGGAGCTAGGAAGAATAGAAGTGACAATAGCTATTTTTAAAAGCAGCTCACAACAAAGTAGCACAGCTCTGGAGGAATCCCGCCAACCATAGGTAATGGGGAGCCACATGACTGGGTTCACTGAGAAGAGAGTCCAAAAGTGATTCAGCTTTGAGCATATTATTCAAAAATATTGAGGCTACTGGCTTGGGCAGAGCCAAAATATCCTTTGGGGCAGAGTCAAATTGTCCTCCTTTATTCATAGCCATAGCAGGGAAGGGAAGAATTAAACCAGAAACTCAGAGAGTCATTGGAGGGGACCCATAGGATCATCTAGTCCAATGCAGGAATTGTGGGCACTACCATTTAAGAAGGATGTTAAGGAGCTGGAACGTGTGCAGAGGAGGGCAACCAAGATGATCAAGGGTCTGGAAACCAAGGCTTATAACAAACAGTTGAAAGAGCTGGGTATGTTTAGCCTGGAAAAGAGGAGACTGAAAACAGATCTGATAGCCATCTGCAAATATCTCAAGGGTTGTCACATGGAAGATGGAGCAAGCTTGTTTTCTCCTGCTCTGGAGCATAGGACTCAAACCAATGGTTTCAAGTTACAAGAAAGATTCCAAATAAACACCAAGGAGAACTTTCTGAAGGTAAGAGCTGTTCAACAATGGAACAGACTCCTTTGGGAGGTTGCAGGTTCTCCTTCATTGGAAGTTTTTAATCAAACATTGCATGACCTTCTGTAATGGATGCTTTAGCTGAGATCACTCAGATTCCCCCATCCCTGCAGGTTCGATCTGCACAAGTCCCCGAGAAACTTAAATTTGATATAAAGACACAATTATAGCACCATATCTCATTTGGCCCTGGGTACTCATGCATTTCTGACAGAGGACACTTCTGAAGGGTATGTAGAATTCACCCCAGTGAAGTCCTGCTCTTCAAACATGTAGAATGCTTAAGGTTCAAATGAATAAAGTACATATTGTTTTCTCCTTCTCTGTGTTTTTTGGGCCAGACCGAGCTGTGAAAATCAGGGCTGACTTCAGACTTGAGGGGCTTCTCATCATCTTTGCCATAGTGCCTTTCCACCAGGATTCCCACTCACCCAGAAAGCTCACCCAGCAGCGATGGCGCCACTTCAACTTGTGTCTCTGATCAGTGTTGGGCAATCAACATTTAAAAAATTTCCAGAACACACCCTCAGTGTAGCATCACTTTGATGAATTATGGGAAACACAAAATGGCGACTCAGAAGTGCAGGACAGGGGACAGCTCAAGTAAAGTGAGCAACAATGATCAGTCTGCTGATCCTGATCCTGGTGTCACTGCAGAAAATGGCACGCCTGTGCTTGAGTTCCCCTTCCTCTTCCAGACACCCGTAGTTAAGGAAATGTGGGGCACGATGTCATGTTGTGCAAATGCTTGCTCCTCCCTCCTCAGGTCAATGAACGACATGGAGCGGGCGCAGGGAAAAGCACAACATGTGAACACATTTCTTCAATTATCCATTACAGGGACTGGAGGGATAGATCGGGTTGCCATGTGCAGTGGCAGCCAGCCATCACTTCTGAAGTGGCTTTGAGTAGGTCTTGAATTCATTGTACAATTTCCCTGGAGAGACAGTTAATCCCTCAACATGTCAAAATGCCTTTTCCTACGCAGCTGTTGTTGTTGTCCTTTCCTGCATATTCTTTGCAGCTGTCATCTTGTTGCTTCAGTCATAATCCAAATGCAAAAAATAAAAATAAAATTGTTTGATGCATGTAGCCCATAAACCCTTCTCCTCCATATCAAAATATTACAGATTTTAGATTTTACTTTGTCAGTCATCACCTTCTGTACAATCCATGACCACTTAGAAAACAACTGAGAGCAAATGAGTGATAACATCCCGCTTTTACACTGTACCCACTATTCTCTCTCTCTCTCTCTCTCTCTCTCTCTCTCTCTCTCTCTCTCTCTGCAATCAAAGATGGGGGAGACATTTGATTCTGCTTGTATTTAAAGGCCTGGGGGTCATTTGGACTCATGGCTGTCCATGGAGGCACAAGTCAACTCTGTGTCCAGCTGCCTACCAGCTCCACCTGGTATGCCAGCTGAGACCCCACCTGCCTGCACACTGTCTTCCTAGAGTGGTACCTGCTGTACTGTAACTATACAACTTTTCGAAGACATCTGAAAGCGGCCCTGTAAAGGGAAGTTTTTTAAAAAATAATAATGTTTTTATATATGTTGGAAGTTGTCCAGAGTGGCTGGGGCAGCCCAGTCAGATGGGTAGGGTACAAATAATACTACTATTATTATTATTATCATCATTATCATCATTATCATCATTATCATTACTATTATCATTATTACTACTAATGCACATTTTCCAAAACCATGCATGAATCAAACCACAGTGATCTTTTGGCATTCACGTGTCTCAGAATTTTTCAGTGCTGTTCTCCAATCAAGTAATGGGTAAGCATATATTAGTTTAAAATAGTAATGTACACAGGGCATTGTTTTAGGGGAAATTGCTTTGCGAAGATGTGTATGTTCAGCAAACTCGCATATAAACATGTATATTAGGATAAATTAATACTAAAATGCTGGTGAGTTTTCATGAGCACTTAAAAAAAAATCCTTACTGATGTAGAAATGTGAAGGGCTCAACCTGACTGGAAAAACGATAAATCATGAGAAACTGAAATGGACAGTTTTGCCCATTCCTAGCTGCCGTACTTCTGTCAGAGAACCCTTTCCCTAAACTTAAAAGTCCGTCACTGGACTGTCTGAGTTGCTTGTTCCCACCTTAAAAGGGATGACAAGATGAAGCTGGGTGCTCTTCCCAGATGAAGGAATGCAATAGCACTGGGGGAAGCAGTGAGCAGTGAAGATTGGAGGCTAAAGGGTCTTGCTTATGGATCAGGATCCTCATCACCATAAGTCATTGTGAATATAAACCCAGAGCATGGTTATTCCAGAGTAATTTGTGTAGACACCCAAGGATGTGAATGCTGGCATTAGTCTTATGGATGTAAAAAGGGAAAAATAGAGAGAACTACAATATAGATGCAACAGGTTATATCTTCACAACTTAAAGGTAAAGGTAAAGGGACCCCTGGCCATTAGGTCCAGTCGTGACCGACTTTGGGGTTGTGGCACTCATCTCGCTTTATTGGCCAAGGGAGCTGGCGTACAGCTTCCAGGTCATGTGGCCAGCATGACTAAGCCACTTCTGGTGAACCAGAGCAGCGCACGGAAATGCCGTTTACCTTCCCGCTGGAGCGGTACCTATTTATCTGCTTGCACTTTGAAATGCTTTTGAACAGCTAGGTTAGCAGGATCAGGGACCGAACAACGGGAGCTCAGCTCGTCGCAGGAATTCGAACCGCCGACCTTCTGATCGTCGGGTCCTTTAAACCACAGCGCCACCGGTGCAATTATATTCTTACTCCCAGCATATTCTCAACCAAGGCATTGCAAGCTAACTTTACAAGCTTCCCAGCTTTCTGCTTTCATAGAAAGACTTTAATGCGACAGATTGCATTTTCTGTTTCTGTGCATGCAATTACAGCATTATTTTGTTGCTATTAGCGAGCCATTTCATCACAGACTGCCTGGACGAGGCAAAGCAATGGCAAACAGCGAGTCTGTTGATGCGGACTTTACGATTGATTGACACTGGCTGCGAGCAAGCTCAGAGGTATTTGAGTCCTGAACCCTTGGAGAAAAGTTGCTGTAGGCAAAACTGCAAGAGGAGCGAGCTTTGTGTTTTGGATCTCCTGGGACCTGTAATATATTGAGGGGCGGGATAGACAGAATAAATTACTGTCATTTATTATTTTATATTGAGCAAAAAAATGCTTGCCAATATAGCAAGGGGGTTGGGGAAGGGGGAAAAATGCAATTTCTTTCTTTAAAATGACTGTTCAGCAGTAAAAGCCTCATAAATGCTTCCAAGTTCCAGGAATAATTTTCTGGGCCAAACTCTGTTGCACCTAATTTTAAAATTATGTCTGTATTATAACCTCCTGTAAAATAATGCATGCTCGATTTAGTGGGTTTTACCTGAGATGCTTGGCTAGAATAGATTTCTCCCCATATAAAATGTATTATCTCAACAGGTAAATTGAACCAATATGGTAAGTCAGGGAGATATTCTGATGGGGCTAAAGGTTGGGCTTATTAAACTTGATGATATGCAATGGTGTGGGGTGATATTAAAGGCTTGAAGGTAGAGTATGGTCAAACCCACTGCTTATGTACCAACCTCCATGCACTGCAACACCACATTTTGTAGACCTTCCTGCCTTCAGAGGCCACTGAGGAATATCTGGTGCTGATCTTCCATGCAGGTTCATGTTAGGAATGGCACTGCAAGTCACAGGAATGCATGTCTTGACTGAGGACCTGGCCTAACAGCTGTGATCGCACAATTTTACCTATTACCCTGATCACTGTTTTAGCTTTGTAGTCCTTTATACTGGTCTTTGGACCTTAAACATCTGCAGTTGAAAGCATAGGTGGTAGCCACCAAGCTCCAACATTTCCATTCCTCTTCTTCAGGCAAAAACACGTGAGCTACACATAACTTTTTGTTTTGTTGTTTAGTCATTTAGTCGTGTCCGACTCTTTGTGACCCCGTGGACCAGAGCATGCCAGGCACTCCTGTCTTCCACTGCCTCCCGCAGTTTGGTCAAATTCATATTAGTAGCTTGGAGAACACTGTCCAACCATCTCGTCCTCTGTTGTGCCTTCTCCTCGTGCCCTCCATCTTTCCCAACATCAGGGTCTTTCCCAGGGAGTCTTCTCTTCTCATGAGGTGGCCAAAGTATTGGAGCCTCAGCTTCACGATCTGTCCTTCCAGTGAGCACTCAGGGCTGATTTCCTTCAGAATGGATAGGTTTGATCTCCTTGCAGTCCATGGGACTCTCAAGAGTCTCCTCCAGCACCATAATTCAAAGCATCAATTTTTTGGCGATCAGCCTTCTTTATGGTCCAGCTCTCACTTCCATACATCCCTACTGGGAAAACCATAGCTTTAACTATACAGATTTTTGTTGGCAAGGTGATGTCTCTGCTTTTTAAGATGCTGTCTAGGTTTGTCATCGCTTTTCTCCCAAGAAGCAGGCGTCTTTTAATTTTGTGACTGCTGTCACCATCTGCAGTGATCATGGAGCCCAGAAAAGTGAAATCTGTCACTGCCTCCATTTCTTCCCCTTCTGTTTGCCAGGAGGTGATGGGAACAGAGGCCATGATCTTAGTTTTTTTGATGTTGCGCTCTCCTCTTTCACCCTCATTAAGAGGTTATTTAATACCTCACTTTCTGCCATCAAAGTTGTGTCATCACACTTTAGACATGCAAAATGTAAATTGCAATTAGCATAAGGTCACATAGAGTTTCTTCAAGTAAATGAAAAAATGTTGTTTAGTCATGAGATCAGCACTTCAGGCAATTGTCAGACAATGCAGAAAATAAAAAGCTACCAGGTTTTCCTGAATTATTTCCTCTGTCTTACAATGCCCTACGAGTTGATGGGAATGGAGTGATGTGGCTGGTGAGTGTGGCTTCCGTGATGTGATCACATCACATGACGGATAACAGTTGAAGAGGGCTAAAATTGCAAGTAGGTGAAAAAGGCTGTTAGGGATGGTTCCAGGCAAGCATCCATTGATGAGCAGCATTCCATAATTTGGACAACTGAAAAAATATCTTTTCCTAAGCACCTTCCATTTAATATCTGGTTGGGTGGTGGGGCCAGGAGAAGGGTCTCAGACAATTATTTTTCATCATTAGTAATCAGGCAGTCTGACGTAGGAGGTGGTGTTCCTTTGACTGCCAGTGTCCTGTCACACAGGGCTATAAATGTGAACACCAGAGCTTTGAATCATGTTTGGAAATGGTCTAGAAACCAGTGATTTATTTATTTATTTATTTTAAGAGTGAGATGTATTTCATTTCATTCATGGCCTAGGACCCTCGTACCTACGGGACCGCCTCCCCCGGTATGCCCCATGGAGGACCTTAAGGTCCATAAATATCAACACCCTAGTGATCCCGGGCCCTAAGGAAGTTAGATTGGCTTCAACCAGAGCCAGGGCCTTTTCAACTCTGGCTCTGCCCTGGTGGAACGCTCTGTCTCATGAGACCAGGGCCCTGCGGGATCTGATTTCTTTCCGCAGGGCCTGTAAGACAGAGTTCTTCCGCCTGGCCTTTGGCTTGGAGCCAGTTTGATTCCCTCCCCCCTCTTTCTTTTTCCTTCTCCTCCTGTGATGAGGCTGCATTTTAATATTTTAATGTTTCAATATTTTAATGTTGTATTTTAATCTTGTTTTTAAGTTGTATTCATTCAATTTGTTTTTATTATTGCTTGTTAGCCGCCCTGAGCCCGGTCTTGGCTGGGGAGGGCGGGATATAAATAAAAATTATTATTATTATTTACCTGAAAACTAGCAACTGCACTTTGGATCAGTTCTTCAAAACTCCTTTGAACTTGCTGAAGGGTGGGATACAAATAAGTAATGAAATTATGTTATGACTATTTCCCCCATATGTCAAGTAAATATTACCTGTCTAGAAAACCAGTGTCTGGGTCCTTATCTTTGCCTGAACTTCAAAACCCTGTATATATATTTGAAATGGTTAAGTAAAACCCATTTTATCTTCTGGAACACCTTTGCAGAAATCCTTTAAGTTAAATGGGTGAAGGTGAACATATGGTGTGTTTGTGTGTGGGGTTTTGTTTTGTTTTAAATAAAGGCTTTAAGCCCTGGGAAAGCAGAACTGAAGGGCAATGGATATTTGCCATCACATAGAGGACCAGGAGTCATTTACTGCTATTCAAGGATGGATGCCAATAAGCCTAGCCTGAACTGGATATAAGTCAGGGCTAGTCCTCCAGATCTTGTTGGACTGCAGCTCCCATCATCCCTGGCTATTGGCCACCTTGGCTAGGGCTGGTGGGAGTTGTATTCCAAATCATCTGGAGAGCTAGACATTTGCCCAGGAACAGGAATGGGAAATCTGAAGGTGAATTTAGCGAGTTCAGATTTCCAAACTGATATATGTTCTTCAAAATTCACTTCTACAAATTGTGTAATACAGGGCTCCAATCCTATAAAGGTGTAGTATATCATCATCGATAAGTTTCTTGTATAAGCCAAAGACCACCACGACTTTATACAGGTGCATATAAAGAAAAGGTGCGCACAAATAATGCATATATTCTTTAAAATATACAAAAATGGATTGTGTTAGGTCAAATTACTTGTAGAAATGTGTAAATTAAGAGTAATGTGCATGAAAACACATAAGAATTTTTGTACAGGTTTTTTTAAAAAAAACCAAACTTCACTAATGGAATGGAAATGCAAAAAACGAGGGAAACTGAAATTGACAGGTTCATCCATCCCTTTCTGGAGTAAGCTCCATTGAAGACAGCAGGCCTTTCTTCTGAGAAAACATCTTTGGAATTGTGCTGCAATTTATTTTTTTTAATGACCATTTATCTCTTTTTTGCTCATCACCATTTTTGCATGGCATCAGTTTAGATTCCTCCTCCAGGGTAGCTCCTTACATGCAACTGTGTAATGGGAAATATTTGTTTGAAATGAGCAAGCACCTATTCCCCACCTCTTCCTTTAAGGGGAAGAAAATTTCATTCCTGTAAGGCTGTTGCAAGTCAAGTCAACACCTGTGAAAACACTTAGCCGAATGGAGATTTTTTCATCCTCCCAATGAACCCATCCCAGACCTTTGTTTGGCTGCCCTCAGCCACAGGCTTTGTTTATCCGTCCTCTCAGGCTACCTCAGCTGTGACAGTTTTAGGATTAGCCGATTATTTGCTATCCATACATGGTGCAAAGAACAAATAGGCTGGTTTAAAAATTGGTGGCAAGAGAAAGCTGTAATGGGGAAGAAAAGAAGCTGAGTCCCCGAGGAAACTGTCTTTGACATTTTATTTTATTTTTGTTTATTATTTTTACCTTAAGGTCATCACTGAATTCCCTCCCTGAGGCTTTTTTTTTTTGAGAAGCCAGTAGAGAAAGCTGAAAAGAAGCTCTGAGAGTCCCCTGTGGTTTTTACTTTTTCTCCAGATGTGACTACTCATGAGGCCTTTCACTTACTGTACACACAGAGAACACTGTTGAACTCTACAATCTCTCTAATAAATTCATTAAGACTTAGAGAAACCAACCCTTTCCCCACATCTGAAGTTCTGAACTCTTTAGAACCAAAGACTTACACTCTACTAATAGTTTGTAGTCCATTGTCTCGAGGGGTTGACAGGAAAATGTTGTGTTTTACCTTCTTGTAGGTTGGTTATATTTTCTTTAGGCTGTAATGTTCATTGAATGCTGCCAATGGAACTTATGCATGAATAGCCAGACAAATAAGATTGCCGCCTTGAGATCTCCATCCTCGGAATCACTGCGATGTATTGTAAAACTTCTGTGAGGCAAGGATAGGATGGATTCCGTCAACACACACCAATGGAATTCCACTCATTGGTGCATGTGAGTGAGTGGGCATTGCCTGGAGAGATAGGAAACTTGGGCAGCACAGTAACAGTAGAACAAAACCAGTTCAGCCCAGCGAAGGCCTGGTAAAAAAATGTCAGTCTCTGCCTGACACTGAAAATATGTTGGTGAAGGAGCTAGGAGGACCTCACCAGGGAGATCATTCCACAGATAGGGAGGCACAACTGAAAAGGTTCTCTCCCTTGTCATCACCTTCAAGCTTCTCTCAGAGGTCATCAGTAGCCCACTAGATACCTCTGAGGAATTTTAAAAGGTCCTTGCATTTTATATCCTGCTTTCATTCCACCATGGAATCAAAGGTGGACGGCATGTGATTCCTATGAGGTAAACTAAGCATGGGCCAGACCTAGACCTACTTAGTTTCAGCAAGGTAGACAATAGGCCTCCTCTGCTGTTGTTCCAAAGTGATTGGTATTAGTCCTTCCTTCGTTGACCAGGATTAAATAACAGGGTGCAAAGTCACCCTGAACTTCCCATCACTTTGTGCTGTGGGAATGATTCTCTGTTGCCCGACTAAGATGTTGGTGGAAATAGTTTAAAAAAAAACACAAAAATTAAACACAGAGACATTTCAGACTTTCCAAGGTGGCCGGTCTCGTCTTGCTTCTTTGACTCTACGATACAGTTAGAATTCCATGGTTAAGTAACTAATTTTCCATGCGCCGTGTGTATGTGTTTTTCCACAGTTTCATTTGCAGTAGTATTTGGTAATAGCGCAACTTAATTGGCATAGCTAATGGAAAATGTTTTGTTTGTAATTATTTTTTCTTTTTCATATTTTTAATGTCAATTGGTCTAGGCAATGATCACAACTATAGCAAAGTTTTTCTTCTGCAGAGAGAGAGAGAGATTATGAAGCTGAAATAAACTTCGTAGCCAATGAGACTCTGAAACGACAAAACCTAACCTCACTTCTAGTTGGTTAAGCTTGCAGGCCTACACACATTTTCCTGAGAGTAAGCCCCACTGAGTTCAGTGGGGCTTATGTCTGAGTAGACATGTACAAGATTGCACTGTAAAATATAAGGCTTGAATAATAGTTCCCAAGTAGATTCCAAAACATCTTATTTCAAAATACAGTTATGGGAACAGTGAAACACTATATGCTGCTGGCAGACGGATGCAAGCATTTAAACCTTTAATCAAGCACTGCTGCACATTACAGATTATAAATTGCTTATGAGTGAACTGGAGTCTTTCCACACAAATCTATTTCAATTTAATAAAAGTCTGGAACTTTTCTATGTAGTATTCTGTAGAGCATAGTCTTCTAGTGTTCCGATTTCGCTAATGTTATGGTTTGTTCCAAAGACACAAAGGTCCCTCAGCATGAGTGAAATGAGACCAGTTTGTTGCAGTTAAGGTCACAATCCTTTCCACAATGACCTGGCAGGAAGGACTGTGGACCATGCTAAGGATTGCATTCGAACACATAATGAATGCTTTGGTTTCAGAAAGGTGTGCGAACAGCTCTGTGCCTTCCTTGATGACTTTAAGAAAATAAGAGCTTGTTGGATCAGGAAAATGACCTATCTAGTCTAGCATCCTGTTTTCACAGTAGGCAGCCAGATTCCTGTTGGAAACCCAACAGCAGGACCCGAGCACGGGTTGCCATTTCCAGAAACCGGTATTTGGGGGCATACTGTCTCTGACAGTGAAGGGAGAACATTGCTCCATACCCTCCAACATTCCTCAGATGAAAATAGAGTCATTTCTCACACACTCCCAACTGACCCTCCTGAACCCCATATTTTTTTGTTCCCCACAACCACAGAGCATTTCCTATTAGAAGTAGGGTGAGTGCTCATGTCTTTGCTGGATAAGAGAATGGATAAAGCTTAAAAACACAAAACTACTGGATTTAGAAGGATTCGATAATAGATTCGGGTGGCACGCTTATCTATGGCAAGAGGAAAAAAAGGGTCATAAATCGTTTGAAAACCATATATTCCGGAAATCGTTAATTGAAGTATGGGACAGATATAAAAATATATTAGAAAGGGGGGTACCACATTGGTTATCCCCCTCAGAGGTGATGGGAGTTAAGAAACTTAATATGAGAAGTAACTGGATCACGTATGGAGATTTGGTGATGAAAGAAGGAGACAAATGGAAAGTAAAACCATATGAGCAAGTGAAAGAATATGTATTTGACTGGTTGCACTACCTGCAGATAAGTGATATGTTTAAAAAGGATGTGAAAGAAAAAGGGTATGATGAAAAGGACTCGAGGTTCCAAACAGAAATTATTACTAACGATTGTAAAATTATATCTAAAATGTACAAAATCCTATTGGAATGGCACACGATGGACGAGGAGGTTAAAGAGGTAATGATTTATTGGGCCAGAGATTTAGGGTACAGTATAGAGCTGGAAGAATGGCAAAAAATATGGAATCAAAATCTGAAATTCACAGCATGTATAACATTAAAAGAAAACGCCATGAAGATGGTATATAGATGGTATATGACACCGGCTAAGTTGGCTAAAATGTATAAGATCTGTAATAAATGCTGGAGATGTAGAGAGAAAGAGGGCACATTTATGCACATGTGGTGGGAATGTGAGAAAGTGAAGGGGTTCTGGGAAATAATATATAATGAGTTAAGAAAAATGCTGAAATATAGCTTTGTAAAGAAACCAGAGACCTTCTTACTAGGGATAACCAGAAAGGAAATAAATAGGAGGGATTTTAAACTCTTCCAGTATGCAACAACTGCCGCGAGAACGCTGATAGCTCAAAGGTGGAAACAAGAACAAGTACCGACTCTGGACGAATGGAGAAGTAAATTAATCGATTATGCGGAATTGGACAAACTAACGGGGAAAATTACACTTCAAAGAGATCATAAGTTTTTGGAGGACTGGGGAAAATTTAGAGAGTATTTGAAAACTGTATGTGAGGATAATACAACGCTAGTGTGCTTTAAAGAAGCTTTGTGAAAATTAAGGAATATTGCAAGAATGTAAATAAGGATATAAAATTTTTATTTAAAGGTGATATTATAATTAAGAAATGTGTAAATAGGAGAATTACTATGAATGACTGTCAGAGGAGTTGAGGGAGGCTCAACAAACTAAAATATGTGATGTGGAAAATGGAATGATGGAAGTTTTTATAGAAAATTTAATAAAAATATTTGAAAAAAAAGAAGAAGTAGGGTGAGTGCTACCACCACAATTTCACCAAAGGGACCCAGGACACATGCCCTCCACCATCTTGAGAAATCCCTTTCATCCCGATTTTAATTTACCATATTGGCCCGAAGATAAGTGGCACCTTTAAAATTCAAGGGAGAAAACGAAAGATATAAAGTCAATACCCGAATATAAGTCGCTCCCTTAAGATTCCTCAGGCACCCACACCTGTTCCTTTTTACCATAAGTGTTTCAGCAGCGATATGGTAAAAGCGAATTTTTGTAAGGTCGCAAATTTAAGCCGCACTTTAACTTTTCACGGTCGGAATTTGGAAAAAAAGGTGAGGCTTATATTCAGGCCAATACGGTATCCTCTGGTAGATTTGCAAAAAGAAAAGCACACAACAATAAATAACTTTTAGAAAGACGCAAGATTAGATGTGGACACACAAAGCACTATATTTCTTTGCCCATCACACAGGGCTGGGCCTTGGCAGCCACAGACTCTCCTCCTCCTTGCCCGTACTCCAGCAGCTGCTATGAGATGACCAAAGGACGAGACTGGCAGTGGCAGCCATGAAGAGGCCATGGAGAGCGTTATGTACTGAAGTTCTCACCCTGGGCCAGCAGGGGGATACTGTAGATAGTTTTCACTCAGGTCCACAAATGCAAATAAGGGATTGAAAGTGACGTTCAGTGATTGGATAGTTACAGAAAATGGTTACTGTTGCGTTCTAGTGGAGCTCTATATAAGCAGGCTGGCTGAACCCTTCAGTTCATTTCTGTTCTGGACCTGTGAATAAACAAGAGCTGTTTGAAGAATTGCTGTGTCGTCTGATATCTTCACCCACAACTTAACAGAGAGGCAATGGGAAGCTCCCTCACAACCACTTGGGACAAGCGCTGGCTCATTCTGCTCCCGAAGATCAGCAGTGGTGGCACTGGCGGAGGAAACAGACATCCCAGGAGCAAATCAGAAGCCAATATGGCTTTTGTAATTCCGGGACTGTCCCTGGAAAATTGGGACACTTGGAGGGTATGTAGCTATCATGTCTAGTAAAGCTGTACAGGATGCGCCTTTCGTCTGACCCAGCAGGACTCTCCTCTTTGTTTCTTTAGCACTTGGTCCTTTCCCCCAGTTCCATCACACGTACAGCATCTTATCAATGAGTTCAAAGGCCATTTCCTACTGTCACGGTCCGGTTCATGGGCGATCGAAGTCCCAGCAGGAGACTTCAGGACCGGGGGCAAGATGGTGGGGTGGGAGCAGGAATGGGGGTCCAGAAGCTAGGAGTCAAGAAGCCAAGGGTCTGAGGGTCAGGAAGCAAGGAGTCACAAAGTCAGGGGTCCAAGGATCAAGAAGCAAGGAGTCAAGAAGCCGAGGTTCAAGGAACAGGAAGCAAGAAGCCAAACGCAACAATGCAGGAAGCATGTTGCTGTGGCAAAGAGCTGAAGGGAAATGCTGACCTTATATCCCTTCCCAGCTCTTGCCACCAGGTGCTGTGAGTTACCAATCAGCCTCACCTTGCCTCTTCAGAACAAACTTAGGAAGGCCCCAGTCCTGCAAAGTCCTATTGGTCACTGGGCCTGGCTCCTGCATGCACTCCTGACACCTACCACAATGGGAGTCTGTGCCCATCGTGAGGTTGTTTGCTATTACCGAACCAGAAATGACCATTCCAGACGTAATATGAAGATAGTGTGGAGGGATTATGGGGTGGTAAGGGGTAGGTCCCTGGTTGGGGACACATTGTGCTCCTTCTGGGGCCGTTTGTCCACCCTGCACTCAGCTCCCACCTGTGGCTCCTAGAAGCTGCCAGTCACGTCCTGGCACACCCCCAAAATGGCTTCGATTGGCAGGCTAAACCTGGTGAGTGTAGCCAATGGGACTCAGACCCTCAGTGAGTTAGGGACTTGCCCCCTCCCCCACATGTATAGGCAGGCTCTGGCAGATTGAGCAGACGAGACCAGTAGTGGGTCCAATGGTCAAGAAGGCTGTTTCTGCACATGCCATAGAGGGAAGTAAGGGGCAGATGGGGCTTGTCAAATTGGGAAGGTAGCCCATCTAGGAGAAGGAAGACTCTCCAAGTCCCTTCCAGAGAGAAAGGGCAAACCAAGCTGATGGACTATGCCAAAATGGCAAAGCTGACTGGAAAACTCAGGAACTAAGAGGTCAAAAAATTTACAGAGAATGGGGGAAATAATAATAATTAGTCTAAGATACCACTGTAAGCAGATGGAAGCAATGGCAGGATTTTGATTTCACTTGTAGTGTAATAATTACCATGGATGATATGGATTGATATAAAAGTTAAAGTCTGTAGGAAAAGGCAGTTTTAAATGTTTAAAATGGGGCTCCAGGGAGGGGCTAGGGGAAAGTCCTAAGATTCAGAGAAATCTCTGTATATGGTTATATATTTGGACTTTTATAACTTTGGATTGGAAAAATCAAATAAAAATAAAAATCATTTCAGAGAGAGAGAGAGAAGACTCTCATCCTAAACCTCTGCTGCCTTGTGGGATATCTTTGGGAGAGGAAAAGGCTAAGGATTAAATCCATCACTTTGTAACCTGCAGAATGGAACTCGCCTGTCTCCCCCAGTGAGGAATATGAGTTCCATATTTGCAACTTGCCTTTCTCACCTCCTACGGATTCCTCCTTCGGACTTATCCCAGGAAATGCAAACAAGAGTCACATGTCACTTGCTTACCCAGGAGGCCACTGCTGTATATTTTGGCTCTTCAACCCTCAGTATGTTTTCAGTGCAGTATACATGCCATCTCAAAGAGCTGTTTCCACTAGATCACTACTGGGACAGAGTGTTTTTTATTTCTTTTGAAAGCGACCCCTCGAAACGAAAGACCGCGGGTTCACTAGGTACATTCAATAACCTGAAATAAGTGCCACCCACAGGTTCTTCATTCACACTCACTAACATGTTTTTTTTGGAAGGTATCAGGACGTGACTGACCCATATTGAAATACCACAGGAATTAAAATCACCACCACGGGGAGCTGTCCTTGTGATGGTGGTTTTCAGTAATGCCATTAAATTTGTCATGTGATAGTACGTGCCCCTGTGAAAATTCAGAAGAAAAGGTCTTGCCCAGTCTTTGGGTGCCTGTTCTGTGAATCTCTAAACAAGATGGCCTGGTCAAAAATGATAGACAAATCTATGTTCTATTGGAGATTTCCCTTAAATGAGGCATGTAAGTGATTAACTTTCTGAAATGGACAAAGATGAAGCCTGGCAAAACATATTTAATAAGCATCACTGCCCTCTTGTGGTCAAGTCTCCCTCCTAAGCGAATGGCATCCAGCTTTTTACAACAGGCATCCAGCTTTTTACAACAGGATCTGGCAACAGAATTAAGTGGACCCAGAAGTCATCTCTCTCCTAGATCCTTTTGGTTCTACTGTTTTTTAGCTTACTCAGCTAAAAAATGCTTCTGACTAAAAAGTGGATTTCTGGACCTCATCTTCTGCTTAAGAATTGAGAAGCTGATTAAAGGCATGTGAGTGAGAGAGGTCAGATAGATCTAGAATTGTTGACATTGATTTGGGGAAATGTTTTGTTCTTTAGATCTATCCTTGCAGACTATGTGCTCCATCTTTCAGGAATAAAATGTACATTTCCCATTTGTGTGTTTCTGTGTCTGCTTAAAACATGAATAGGATTAACCTCCCCATTCCCACATGCCAGCCTTTGAACTGGCTTCTCTAGCTATCCCATTAACAGCAATCTGGTTTGTAGCGATCAGTGGGTGATAATGTTTAGCTCCATCCATGGGATGGGAAATGTCACCCACTGATTGTTACAGACCAAATACCTAAGAAAAAGACAGTGAGCTCTACCCACCCAGGTAGCCAGCAAAACTAATTGCATGTTGGATTACAGTATTTCCTATAAATGTGTTCTTGTAGTTTTATCCCACCAACTTTAAAATTAGGTTTGGCTGATCATCTGGACAAGACCTAGGTTTGGTTGTAATGGATCTTATTTGTGCTGCAATGACATTTCATATAACACCAGTTCTGAAAGACCTACATTGGCTCCCAGTACGTTTCTGAGCACAATTCAAAGTGTTGGTGCTGACCTTTAAAGCCCTAAACAGCCTTGGCCCAGTATACCTGAAGGAGCATCTCCACCCCCATCGTTCAGCTCAGACACTGAGGTCCAGTGCCAAGGACCTTCTGGTGGTTCCCTCACTGCGAGAAGTGAGGTTACAGAGAACCAGGCAGAGGGCCTTCTCGGTAGTGGCACCCGCCCTGTGGAATGGCCTCCCATCAGATGTCAAGGAAATAAACAACTAGCTGACTTTTAGAAGACATCTGAAGGCAGTCCAGTTTAGGGAAGTTTTCAATGTTTGAAGTTTTATTGCTTTATTATTATTATTATTATTATTATTATTATTATTATTATTATTACCACCATCAATATTCTGTTGGGAGCCACCCAGAGTGGCTGGGTCTCCACAGCCAGATGGGTGGGGTATAAATAATAAATTATTATTATCATTATCATTATTATTATTATTATTATTATTATTATTATTATTATTATTATTTACTCCAAATCATTTCACTGTATCACATTGTATATACATTAGAGCATCCTCTTTAATATTTGGCACACTAATAGTAGAACAAAAGCTTTACCCTTGGAACAGCTTTTATCACTCACACATAACATTTGCTATGAATCATTAAGAGTGCATGTTCTTCTCCATTTACTACATACTAATAATAGATTCCTAGGTTTTGTACATCAAATAAAAAGGGGGAAATAATATTTCATTTGGATGTCATACAACGCTGGTTCCAGTATAATGCTCCTTGAATGAATGTTCTTTGAAACAATGAGTAATAGAAATTGAAATGCACTGGCTTTTGTTTTTGTTACCCATTAGAGGGTAGAGGCAGCACTCTCAATAGTAGCCTCAACATATTCCATGCATCAGACCTATATGCTAATGCCCTCTGCTGGATGAAATCAGGAGTGGCTCAATTTCCTCTTAGCCAGAATCTGTGTTTGGAGCCATTAAAAAAAAGCTAAACATTTGAGAGGGAAGCAAGTCTTATAATTTAGCATTCCTGCAGTCTAAAATCTAGAGCTCTGGTTATAGCAGAATTGAACTGAAACACAGAGAGAGTTCATGCCATTAGATCAAATATATATTTCACATTATCCTTTCTCTTTCAGGGCTAATTCACGATGGGTTGCACCCAACTAGGCCCTATTGAGAGTAGACCTGTCAGAATAACAGACTTAATTAACTAAAGTCAGATTATTTCAGTAGGTCTACAGTGAGTCAAATACAACCCTTCCTTCTCCTCTTCTGTTTGCAGATAGTGAGTGGGTCATCAGAATTATTTACCGGGAATACAAACTACCATTTTGCATGGGAACTCACCATGAATGCCTCCCTCGTTCTCTTAGAATGGCAATGACATGAGTAGTCCCAAGGCAGCATTGCTTACCCAGGGATTGCTTACCCATTTGGAGTGAGGGGGGATGTCACTGGAGACTTATGGCATTTGGTAACATTTGTGTCTTCTTTTACATATACAGTGGTACCTCAAGTTAAGTACTTAATTCGTTCCGGAGGTCCGTACTTAACCTGAAACTGTTCTTAACCTGAAGCATCACTTTAGCTAATGGGCCTCCTGCTGCCGCTGTGCCGCCAGAGCCCGATTTTTGTTCTCATCCTGAAGCAAAGTTCTTAACCTGAAGCACTATTTCTGGGTTAGCGGAGTCTGAAGTGTATGTAACCTGAGGTACCACTGTATACATGTTGAACATAAATAGAGACTCATTTTAACACACCAAAAAACTGCCCAAGTCTAGCGCTCCCTTATCAGATCTCTGTGCAAACACCCAGCAACCTAAAACTAAGCTCTTTGTGGATTCCTCAGTCTATCTCAAACTCAAAACATGGCCCATTTTCCTCCCATATATAGACCACATTTGCAAGTCACAATAAGCCAAAGAATGGAGGCAAACAAATGCAATGGCTCCCAAAGAGAAGCTCACACCTGCTTTGCTTCTCCCTGGGCTTCTTAGCTGAGTGTGGTGTGGCAGCTTACCCCGTGTTATCCAAATCTGGGAGGAGAGACCTTAATCCAGGTTCAAATGAATGATAAGCAAAACTTTGGCTTGGCTGCCACATTGGAGGAGCCAAATGGGTACCATCTCCACCTTGAGAGCCAGCATGTTTGTACTAAGGCATTGTTTGTCTTAGCATCACATGTGAACATGGCCACAGGCACCTTGCACAATCCCCTGGCTAGAGGGGGGATCCAGATGATGAATATTATCTGATTTCCATTAGCCTTCTTAGCTTCCATGGAGACACATCACTAGAATTATCATGGCCCTCCTTTGTCAAACATGAGAAATTGCCCTGGGGCAACCCACGCTGATAGCCCTGTGCTGACAGAAGTCTGACAGAAAACCCATAGCGATATAATCCTGTCTTTCAGAAGCCACTATGGAAGTTAAACCTGTAATTGTTATACGGGTATATTGGGCCCAGGTTATCTGAAAGATCGTATCTCCCTATACAAACCTGCCTGGGTGCTAAGATCCTCAGGTGAGCACCTTCTCTCAATCCCACCAAAATCAGAAGCACAGTTGGTTGTGACACGAGAGAGAGTTTTTTCTGTGGCTGCTCCCATATTGTGGAATTTCCTTTCAAAAATGGTTGGAGTGGCTCCTTCTTTGTCATCCTTCTGCAGGCAGGTTTAGACCTTCTTCTTCAGACAGGCCATTGAAAATTAATGCTGTTCAGTGGGCTGCTGTCAGGGCAAGGTGTTTTAAATTGCTGGTTTAAAATGTATTTTGATGCATATTAATTATTGTTTTGAACTAGTTTTTTTACTTTGTATTTTAAAATGTTGTTTTCAAATGTTGGAAGCCTCCTTGAATCCCAACTTAAGAGGAAGGTGGGAGATAAATATATCAAATAAATAATAATTCCAGGACTTCATCTTCAAAATATATTATTTCTTACAGTGTACCGAGATGGACAGTGTAGCAAGATACTCTTTTTGTTTTGTTTTCTATCTGACCAAACTTCTGTTCAGCTCCTGTGAGTACAAGTCAGCAGCCCAGCAGGTATGCAAGTGAAGAAGCACATTTGCCTCATTTGACTGCTTACTCCTGTGGAATGTAATATGTCTGGAAGTTGCAGGAATATTGAAGATTTTAGAGGAGGATATTAACATGATGGCTCAGAGAAAACAGGTGTCCTTTTGCTATAAGTCTAATTTCATTCTTCTCTCTGGATAATAATAATTTGGAATGCACTGACTGCAGAGTCATAAAAAGATACTTAGAAGTTCAACAGTAGAACAGGATCAAATGAGCTGTGTTTGATTCTTGCCCAGTAGCGCCAGCCTCAATTGCTGGCATTTTCCAGGTAGGCCCTATTTTGCATAAGGTGCAGAGCTCAGAGGAAGAGGGTCCGACTGCCATCCTATATCCTACCCTCTTGAATATCCAAGCCCTCTTGAATTTCCATGGATTTACTGCTGAGTAGACAATGTACTCAGTATAGTGCACTGTAAGTGTGTCAGTTGCTTGGTAGTATTTGCATTATTGAAGATTCTGTTGAGAAGAGGGGATTTGAGCTATTGCAAAGACATTTTAAGTGATTTTAAAACACTGATCCCTATACCATTCTGGGTTTTCCAGAAATGTTGTAAGCTGTCTTATACTGAGTCAGACAGAAATAAAGGACCCCTGGATGGTTAAGTCCAGTCAAAGGTGATTATGGGGTTGTGGCGCTCATCTTGCTTCAGGCCTTGGGAGCTGGCGTTTATCCACAGACAGCTTTCCGGGTCATGTGGCCAGCATGACAAAACTGCTTCTGGCGCAACGGGACACAGTGACGGAAGCCAGAGCACATGGAAACGCAGTTTATATTCCTGCTGCAGTGGTACCTATTTATCTACTTGCACTGGCGTGCTTTTGAACTGCTAGGTTGGCAGGAGCTGGGACTGATCAACAGGAGCTCACTCTGTTGTGGGGATTCAAACCGTTGACCTTCCGATCAGCAAGCCCAAGAGGCTCAGTGGTTTAGCTATTGTCAAGTGGCAGCAGCTCTCCCCGGTTTCAGACGAGAATTTCCCCAGCCCTACATGAAGATGCAGGCCATTGAACCCGAGACCCTCTGCATACCAACAGATGCTCCAGCACAGAGTTATACCCCTTCTCTTTTATAAAGGTTTGGCTTCCAGATGACATCTACCAGAGCCTAAACTGCTGAAGAATTCAGTATGGAGCATCAGGGTCTGCACTAAGCTGTGATATCAGATGATATCAACCCTGTACCCCAACTTTTCCAAGTCACCTCATTTCCTCAGAAGACTGTTTTTTTTTAAGGTGGTGCTTTAGTGTCAAGTGGAAATATTGTAAAAGGCTGGGACATGACAGCAGTTATTCCATACCAACCATTCTTTCATTTACTTCTCCTCATGGACCTGTCTCATATATTCTGCAATGGTTTACTTACCTCTAGTTCACAGTTCCCTTACCCATAAATAGTGCAACTTGTTATGCCAATAACTCTTGGCTGCCAGAAAAATTAACTATAATGCCAGTTCCCCCTCCTTCTGTTCTCCCCCGGTAAAAGCCTGTGATGACAAGAATTATAGAGCAGATGCAGAAATTTAAGCATGCATTCAAATCCCTTATCTTTTACTATTCAAATGCTATTATGAAGTGTGTTTCTTTTGCATTTAATTAGAGAGTAGAACAGATGGTGAAAGCTTAGCATAAACTGATGTGTCCATTAAAGTAATTTGTGCTGTGCAGGGAGATAGGCCAAACCCTGCTCTGTTACCTGCGTGATTCCAGGGGTTCGGTCTTTGGTGAGGATTTCAGGAGGCCAAGATGGCACGTGAAGAGGTTGCTATTAACTAAGGAGGGAGCATGAATTGCTCTCTAGCTCTGAATGGAGCTAGGCACCTCTTAGTAAAGTGTTCGGATCAGGTAAGGCAAATCAAGGTGCTTTGTCTGAAGTACAGTGATGGCTGGAGAAGCATGATTATTAATGTTTTTATGTTTTGTCAATTGTGTAATGAATTCTTCATTTTAAAGTCAAGGGTTGTAATGGATGTTGAGATACACTTTTGGGGAAGTAAGAAGATAAGCTGATGATTGTAGAATCCTCATCACAAGATTGGATACGGGGAAAGTGGGGAGACACTTGCTTCTTCCTCTCCTGTTTTGTAACACATTTCAATCCATGGCATGGTCAAATGTGGACTTCAAAGCTTCTGAAACACCATTCGCTTCAGTTTTTGTCTTGATTCCTTGTGATTTGCCTTGAAAGGAGATTTGGAATTCTTTGTTCATGTTTATTTTACTAAGGTCTCCGCTGCTCAAAACATTCATTCCAGATTAGTACACTTTAACATATCAGGAAATATTGAAAAGAAACAAAAATGAAAACAGCGGAGTGAAATCTGAGAAGGAATAGTCCAGGCCCATCCAACTCCCAAGAGACTGCGATCTACTCCCAGTGTACAAAAACTGGCAGTGATCTACCCATTGTCACTGAGGATTGACCAGAGTTGTTGAGGTTTTCTTAAGGGAGAACGACATGCTTCACTCATCTCACATTCCACAAATAACAAACGCACACAGCGTTAAAGTCAATCAACATATTCCACATCGCAATTAGACAACAACAAACTCTGCCTACTAGACGCGACGGAGGGACAGGGTGAAGGGGGCGGTGGGAGGAAATATTCATTCTGTAGTTATTCTAAGCCTGAGATTGATAAGGATCCTGCGATCTATCAGGATCACCTGTTGATCATGGTTGACCGATTGAACATGTCTGGAATAGACCAAATAGCTTCTTTATTAGGGCAACTGGGCCACCAAATGGCTTGCAAATGTGTTTCTCAGTACCAATCAGCTGGTCGGCGCTGCAAAACATCACTTTGAAATCTGTTTGCAAGTGCTTCGCAGTAAAACTGCTCACAAACAGATCTCAAAGATGAGCCTAGTTGGCATCGGTTTACTATCATGGCACGATATGCGCTTTCCTGCACATGAGATGTCCTCTCAGGTCTTTGTGCATTGAGCACAAAGATCTGGATGGAGTTGCTGATAAATGTGTTGTGGAGGTTATTCATCCTTGTTGGATCCAAACAGCGGTGATAGAGTCTGCTGACGTTCCGGATCACTCTTGAGAAGGAGAGAATTGTTTATTCACTTTCAGTCAGGCAATCAACTGCATTATGGAGGCAGGCATCCCTGGAACATAATTCTGGAAGGGGTGACATTTTGCAGGACTGAAGGACCAAAGAAGTAATCTGGAACCAGAACTTTTATTATCACATGAATGAATGAGATGGGTTTAAAACACAGGTTGACTTAAAAGGAAAAATATGAAAGTGTAGGCCTCTTCTAGACAACCCGTTTCCTGAGCTTCATCCTCATTTGCTTGCATCCAATGTTGATGCCCATGCTAATTTCTTTGCAGAAAGATTAGATAATGTTGTTGCATTTCCACTTGCTTTATCACTCACAAGACGTCTGATCTTTCAGGGAAATGGGTCTGTTATGCAAGAGCTTCAAATCAGCTTTTGATTGTACAACCTGAATCTGCAGCAATGTGATTGAATCTCACTTATAAATAGGGACAGTGTGGAAGCAACCTCACTCACCCGTTTTGAAGATACAGACTGTCAGGTAAGCAAGGACTTAAATACAAAGGGCAAATTTTGAGGAGGAATTTGAAAACAGAGATAATCAGAAACAAGCAGTGTCAGACAGCTTCCGGTTTGTAGGCAGCACATCAGAAAACTGACCTGAAGCAGCATGCAGTAGTATTTCATAGAATCATAGAGTTGGAAGAGACCACAAGGGCCATCGAGTCCAACCCCCTGCCAAGCAGGAAACACCATCAGAGCACTCCTGACATATGGTTGTCAAGCCTCTGCTTAAAGACCTCCAAAGCAGGAGACTCCACCACACTCCTTGGCAGCAAATTCCACTGTCGAACAGCTCTTACTGTCAGGAAGTTCTTCCTAATGTTTAGGTGGAATTTTCTTTCTTGTAGTTTGGATCCATTGCTCCGTGTCCGCTTCTCTGGAGCAGCAGAAAACAACCTTTCTCCCTCCTCTATGTGACATCCTTTTATATATTTGAACATGGCTATCATATCACCCTTTAACCTCCTCTTCTCCAGGCTAAACATGCCCAGCTCCCTTAGCCGTTCCTCATAAGGCATCGTTTCCAGGCCTTTGACCATTTTGGTTGCCCTCCTCTGGACACGTTCCAGTTTGTCAGTGTCCTTCTTGAACTGTGGTGCCCAGAACTGGACACAGTACTCCACGTTAGGTCTGACCAGAGCAGAATACAGTGGCACTATTACTTCCCTTGATCTAGATGCTATACTCCTATTGATGCAGTCCAGAATTGCATTGGCTTTTTTAGCTGCCGCGTCACACTGTTGGCTCATGTCAAGTTTGTGGTCAACCAAGACTCCTAGATCCTTTTCACATGTACTGCTCTCAAGCCAGGTGTCACCCATCTTGTATTTGTGCCTCTCATTTTTTTTTTTGTCATTTTTGAAGCTGACATACTCTAGCTTTTGTAAAGCACTTACTAAATGTTGGCATTTGTGCTTTATTTAGCCATTCAGTTAACAATTTCATTAAATAGATAACAAAGAGGAGTCACATTTTCAATTTTGAGGACAAACCCAACTTTTGGATGGTTGTCACATTTTATATACTTTTTAAAATGTCTGTTTCACCTTTAAAACACCTTTAAAACATCATAGAAATACCATTTATAACACTGTGGGGTTTGTTGACTGCACTCATACCAGTGATCTAGTTCCTTAAGCTGGGTTGCTTGTTAACCCACTGGCGTACTATTAAAAACAATTTCAGTCTGTCTTAACTCATTACAGATATATACAACACATTACTAATTTGTTCCATTTTGAACCTTATCTGAACTTGGTTCACTTTAGGCATTTCCCGCAGACTCCATCTGACTATATAAAGACAGGAATATATTTTTTTGCCTGCTTGGTAAATAATTAGCAGCTATTTTCTGCAAAGGTTTGGGTTAGATAGCCTAATTAAAGCAATCATGCAGATTATTTATCATGCTTAATCCTAATCAGTTTCCACTTCATCTCAGCATTACTCTGGACATTTGTGTTTTTTCTTGCCTATATTTCAGAAATTTTATTTTTAAACATTTTTATTTTTAAACAGCTCAAAATCTTTGCCTGCCTGGCTTATTAGTTTTATGCATAGATTTATGGCCCAGTAGTTCAGTATGGGAGATAGCAATTAACCACACATCAGACAGACCGTCACCTCCAGTGGGCTCAAAAACTAAATTAAATGGGGGAAAATAGAATTCAAAATACATAATGCAGCGTTGTGTGTGCATAAGTCCAGTTTATGCAATCATTCCCGTGTGGTTTTTTGGAAGGGAAAGAAACATGCAAATAGCATTGGAGCACCCATTTCTCACATTATGTAATGAGTTGAATCCACACTAAATAAGCTTATCTTTGTTCCCATCAAAATTAAAAGGACTTAAGTTAAGCCATGACTAACTCATCCCGTCAGTTTCAGTGGCATCTGAGTTTTTATAATTTAGTTTGGATACAAACCTCTGTGCATAGCGGAGGAGAGAGGGAATCACTTGCTCTTTCATGACACAATGCCTTCTCTTGGTAAGGCTAAGTCTTAAGGAGATGGCAAGGATTTTTAATCCACAAGCAGGAGTGAAATGTCCGGAACCATAGAATGAACAAGGACAAAGCAGGTGTAGGTTTGGGGAGCCTTACTGGGGACATGAGACCCATGGGAGAGTTGAAGCCTTCAGGGAAGAAAGCACCATTCTGTTGGGGGGGGGGATCTGACCTGAGAACTGTTTCCTCTAGGAGTATGTCTCTGTCTCTTTTTTTATATATTTATATATTTTTATTGATTTTTTTTACATATCATTTCCAACATTCATTTAACATAACTTCTTATCTTATACAATACAGTGGTACCTCGGGTTACATATGCTTCAGGTTACATACGCTTCATGTTACAGACTCCGCTAACCCAGAAATAGTACCTCGGGTTAAGAACTTTGCTTCAGGATGAGAACAGAAATCGTGCAGCGGCAGCGTGGCGACAACGGGAGGCCCCATTAGCTAAAGTGGTGCTTCAGGTTAAGAACAATTTCAGGTTAAGAACGGACCTCCGGAATGAATTAAGTACTTAACCCGAGGTACCACTGTATTTTAGACTTCCGTCAACACCTCTGATGATTTTCTGTTCTTTATCACTTGTTCTGCATTTCTTAATTTCTCTATTACTCTTAATTATCATTAACTAATAATTCTCCTCACAGTCTTTCTTGCAATGTTTCAAAAAGTCCTTCACAGAGGTCTCTGTCTCAGTGGATTCCTGGATGTTATGTATCACAGCTGATTCATGTACCCCGGCAATCTGTGCAACTGGCTCTACACACCTAGCTACCTTGTTTCTGGTATGGTGTGGGATCAGATAACTCCATTCCAAACAGTTTTCCATTTAAATAAATCCTGTAGGCTGGGATTGGTAAACCTATGCCCCTCCAGATATTGTTGGACTACAACTACCATAAACTGTACAGTGGTACCTCTGGCAATGAACTTAATTCATTCCGGAGGTCCATTCTTAAGTTGAAACCGTTCTTATTCTGAGGTGTTTTTTCGCTAATGGTGCCTCCTGCTATGCCCGTGCCTCTGGCGCATGACTTCTGCTCACATCCTGGGGCAAAGTTCACAATCGGGAGCAACTACTTCCAGGTTAGCGGAGCTCATAACCCGAAGTGTGTGTAACCAGAAGGATTCATAACCAGAGGTACCACTGTAACCACCAATGATGCTCACCGGGGCTGATGGAATTACAGTGGTACCTCCGGTTGTGGACGGGATCTGTTCCAGAGCTCCGGTCAGATCCCGAGGTTTCCGCAACTTGAGGTGCCTGTTCTGCGCATGTGTGTGGTGCGTAAAGTGCTTCTGCGCATGCGTAAGCGGCGAAACCAAGAAAAATACTTCTGGGTTTGATGCTTTCGCAACCTGAAGTTTACGTTATCTGAGGGTAACGTAAGCCGAGGTTCTACTGTAGAGTCCAAAACATAAAGAGGCAGCCCTGCTCTATAATTTAGTCAAATGCTTGTGTTCCTTCAGTATTTTAGTAATCCACCTATGCCCTCCCCTCTGAACCCTTTTGTCTGGTGCTTCCTCCTCAAATCCTATTAGCATAACTCATTGTAAAGCGACTTATTTCTCATCATTCAAGCATTCCAAACTCCTGCTGTAAGGAAGTGATCAAAGCACTGAAAAAACCCTCAGCCTTGAAATAAATAACACAGAATAACGCACATCCTCCCAACTGAGCTCTGCTCCTCTTTGTCTTGGGACTGAATAGATTTCCATTCTGTAGTGATTCCTGCTGCTTGGCAAAGGAAGTCTAGGTAAGGCTCCATGAAGACCAAACAGAAGGTCTAGTCAGCAAAGGAGGACTTTGCCAGGGTCTCTACCCCAGCCACGCTCATTTCTATTTATGCATCATCATCATCATCATCGTCATCATCATCATAATTTATTATTTATACCCCGCCCATCTGGCTGGGTTTCCCCAGCCACTCTGGGTGGCTTCCAAAAGAATATTAAAATACTGTGATACATCAAACATTAAAAGCTTCCCTAAACTGGGCTGCCTTCAGATGTCTTCTAAAAGTCTGGTAATTGTTGTTCTCTTTGACATCTGGTGGGAGGGCGTTCCACAGGGAGGGCGCCACTACCGAGAAGGCCCTCTGTCTGGCTCCCTGTAACTTGGCTTCTCGCAGTGAGGGAACCACCAGAAGGCCCTCGGTGATGGACCTCAGTGTCCGGGTAGAACGATGGGGGTGGAGACGCTCCTTCAGGTATACTGTACCAAGGCCATTTAGGGCTTTAAAGGTCAGCACCAACACTTTGAATTGTGCTCGGAAACGTACTGGGAGCCAATGTAGGTCTTTCAAGACCGGTGTTATATGGTCTCGGCGGCTGCTCCCAGTCACTAGTCTGGCTGCTGCGTTCTAGATTAGTTGTAGTTTCCGGGTCACCTTCAAAGGTAGCCCCACATAGAGCGCATTGCAGTAGTCCAAGCGGGAGATAACCAGAGCATGCACCACTCTGGTGAGGCAGTCCGCAGGCAGATAGGGTCTCAGCCTGCGTACCAGATGGAGCTGGTACACAGCTGCCCTGGACACGGATCTAACCTGTGCCTCCATGGACAGCTGTGAGTCCAAAATGACTCCCAGGCTGCGCACCTGGCCCTTCAGGGGCACAGTTATCCCATTCAGGACCAGGGAATCCTCCACACCTGCCCGCCTCCTGTCCCCCAGAAACAGTACTTCTGTCTTGCTGTTAGCCGCCATCCATCCTCCAACCACCTCCAGACACTCACACAGGACCGTCACCGCCTTCACTGGTTCTGATTTGAAAGAGAGGTAGAGCTGGGTATCATCTGCATACTGATGAACACCCAGCCCAAACCCCCTGATGATCTCTCCCAGCGGCTGCATGTAGATGTTGAAAAGCATGGGGGAGAGGACAGAACCCTGAGGCACCCCACAAGTGAGAGCCCAGGGGTCTGAACACTCATCCCCCACCACCACTTTCTGAACACGGCCCAGGAGGAAGGAGCGGAACCACTGTATGACAGTGCCCCCAGCTCCCAGCCCCTCAAGACGGTCCAGAAGGATGTTGTGGTTGATGGTATCAAACGCCGCTGAGAGATCCAGGAGAACTAGGAAACAGCTCTCACCTCATAGGCCCCATTATACATTTATAAAACCACATCATATCACATTAAGCAGTTATGGCTCCCCCAAAGAATCTTGGGAACTGTAGTTTGTGGAGAGTGCTGAAAGTTATGAGGAGTCCCTTCTCCTCTCAGAGCTACAGTCATCAGAGCTATCTGGCAAGAGCTATGGAATTTGTAACCACTCTGGAAACAGTAATAATCACAATAATTTTATTATTTGTACCCCACCCATCGGACTGGGTTGCCCAAGCCACTCTGTAGCTACTTTGTGTGCCTTTGAGAGGTTTCCTGTATCTACAGTCAGACTACGGTAGCTATGCATTATCATACACCTCTTATATTCCACATACCATGGAAAATTCTGGTGCAGAATTAGGCTTTCTCAAATGGCAAGCTTTTACATATATATATATATATAGCCTCATTGTTTTAAAGAGGGTTTTTTAAAAAAAATAATGTGCAGGCAACTCAATGATATGATCAGACTGGAAGGACCACGCAGCCAGAGTGTCTTTCATTAGCACAGCAATTGGTTCCTTCCTGTACTGCCCATTAGTTTTCTTTCCTTCAAAACTGTGAGAAATTGAGATATTGGAACTGTTGTGCTTTTGTGTAAATTAAGTCAGTTTACGCATGTTTGTCCAGCTTATTAGGAACATAGGATTTTATTTTCCTTGACAACAGATTTCAGTTTGGGGTCTTTTCATCACAGGAAATATTCAGCTGTGCTCTTAATATTATGCATTCATGTGCCAGGATAATATTTGCATTGCAGATTTTCCTTT
The DNA here is from genome assembly GCF_965112155.1 of Podarcis liolepis. Lineage (NCBI taxonomy): Eukaryota > Metazoa > Chordata > Lepidosauria > Squamata > Lacertidae > Podarcis > Podarcis liolepis. The sequence continues at coordinate 47,973,351 of NC_139562.1, read as the reverse complement.
TTAGGGTTTTGGAATTCTTATTCTGTTTCATGTTATCACTCTTCAGGAAACCTTTATTAGGCAAAAAAATAATGTCCCCTTTGCACTGTATTATTATTTTTTGTTATTTATATATCACACCAGCTGTGTGCAATGCTCTTTACAAGCGAGTATGAGACGTTGCCCTGGGGTTAAAGACTTGCTTGAGAGATGGAATTCATCACCAAAAGAAAAAGAAAAAAGTCACTCTTCAGAGGCCTCACTTCACTTTATTTCACTTATGGCAATATGATCTTGCTGTGTACCCTGACCTTGGGAAGTAAGACTTCCTTCGTAACAGAGTGCCAATATGATTTGCTAGATCTTCTTCGTTTCTGTACTGGTGTGAAGCCTGGCGTCGCATGCCAGGATCAAGCCAGAGACTTCAAACAACCTTTAGTGTCCTATGATTCGAGCTTACTAATTATGATTTGAATTATCTGATGATTTGAGGAGTATCAAAATCATCTTGATTTGGGGCCTTTGGAAACACAAGTAGCAACACAGTTCAGTGAAACGCAGAAATATTACAGTGAAACCTGTAATATTTAGTCCAAATCCTTTGCCTTGTAATCTGAACCCATAGGATTGGTTCTGACTCTCTGAAACAGCAGTGAGGAATCTGTGCGCCCCCATGTTGTTAGGCTACATTTCCCACCATCCCTGACCATTGGGGTTGCTGGCTGGGGCTGATGGGGGTTGGAGATTGACTGCAGCTGAAGGACCACAGGTTCTCCACCCATAAATCAGTTTCACTCCATCATCTTTGTGACAGTCCTGCATATTTGTGAAGCTATCATATTGCCTTTTAATGGTCCAGCAGTTGGAACTATTGATAGATGAATTCTCCCTAGGCAAATCAGATTAGCTTAGAAATGAGCTATGCTCTTTCCCCACAAAATAACAATAGCTCTGTTTATAGTCAACCACCATGATTCCCCCAAATCACACACTTTCCTTGGAGGTGTTTCAGTAAAGGTTGGATGGCCATTTGCCATGTATGAATTAGTTGAGATCCCTGCAGTCCAGGGGGTTGGACTAGATGTCACGCAGGATCTCGTCCAACTCTACAATTCTATGATTCTATTATCTACAATCCCTCACCCATTCATTTAAATCACACTTACCAGCACCATGGGAGTAGCTCTGGGTGTATTCCATCCAAAATGGAAAAAGGAAAAGGAGGGAAATCAAATCTCTCCTTCCCTTTTGTCAGGGACTGGACCGAAGAGGGTGAGAATGGTGAGGAGAAGAAGGCAGAATTGAACTGCAGCAGCGGTTTGAGGAAGGTCACAGCTCAGAGACAGGCGAAAATAAGAGTTGGGAGGTGTTGGGAGAAGGGAGAGGGGAGACAGAGCCAGGGAAGGCAGAGATTGAGCTGTCAGCTGACACATTATCACTGGAGAGCATTTCTGAAACCCCCTTCTCCCAGAACTCGGCGTTCATTGAGGGTGCAAGAGCAAAGAACTCAGAGACAATTAGCCCCTGGTGACCATCATAAGGGAAAGTGCTGTTGGTAGGAAGGGAGGTGGGAGGAGCTTAGTTGGAGCAATGCCATTAACAGGAGGGAGACTGCATTCCTTATTTATGGCTATGATGATGGAATAAGCTCATTATTAAGAACTCTTTGTTTTCCTCTGTTCCTTGCTGCCACCAGGAGACGGAGAGAATTCCCTGGAGTCTGGCACCTTTCTTCTCTGACACACTGCTAACAGGCCAGGAATGAGGCCTTGGTGGGCACTGGAAGTTGTAGTTTTCAAGTTTCAATTTCCTTCACTTTCTCCACCAACTAATCCACACTTCTCATTATGTGGCTTCCATCTTTCTCCTCCTGTTCTGACAAAAACATGAATTATATGAAAACTCACATTTTAAGGGTAAAAAAATATATGTTGTGGTTTGCAATATACTCTGTCTGCCTCTCCAGAACATTTTCAACTTCTATCTGTGCACTCTTACCAGGAAGCAATTGACATTGAAATGAGTAGGATTTACTTCCAAGTAAACATGTCTAGGCTCAGACAGCATGTAAATCAAATGGTTTAATATCTGAACCCAGACTTGGGTAGGATGGATTAATTGAGTGCTGAATTTTCTTTTCTTCATAAAACTATCAAATCTCATTTAAATTGTAAAATGTTATATGCTTCACTGACACTCACAGAATCAGTGAGAACAGGATAAAGAAAATTCTTCCCTTAGGCCATGAAGTTATAGCAGATGGTAAAATGCATTTCTTGTCTTTAAAAGGAAGCCTGGCACAATAGTATCTTTCTTTTATTTCAAGCCCAGAAAAAATATATTCCTGGATATATTGGTGGGTTATTAGTTATTGTCTTTACCACTTTCGTTTTAAGCATTTTCTTTTCTTTTTTATTATTGTTCTTTTTTATTATATGCAGGCTGTACACAATATTGTCACTGTGTTTATGCTGGTATGGGAATAGAGAACTTGTAGACCTCCATATGAGGCTGAACTCCATCTCCCATCGTCATTGATCATTAGTAGTCCTGGTAGGGGATGATGGGAATTGTAGTCCAGTAACATCTGGAGGGTCACAGCCTCCCCATCCCTGCTCTAGCAAAATACCTTACATGAGGCAGAACCTAGGTGCAACTTGATCATATGTTTTCCATTCCAAGTCCATCTCTTTAGACATTGGACCACAATAACTTTAAGGTCTATTAGCATCACATTGGGTGGTTTTAGATGTGACATGGTGAAGCCATGAAGTGTGACTCTTTCGGTGATCTGGTTAATAGTGTAAATGCTTTTACTGCCACAGTACATAAAAGAGATGGAACACATAGTGCATTTATCATAGACTTATTGCTGTAAAAATGGTTCCCAGTGATAAACCACCTCCTTCCTAGTTATATGTGATGTGGAGTGGGTCATTTTGCTCTTTCTGCCTCTGAAGTCCGACAGTGCTCTAAAGAAGACTCAGATGGTGATGAGGTTTGGACCACTTTCCCTAGTAACTTTCCGCACAGCCTTGTAGCATCATCAGACTTGTGGAGAGGGGGACCAACCATCCCTCTGTCTCCTAGACCAGGGGTCTGCAACCCGTGGCTCCGGAGCCGCATGTGGCTCTTTTACACCTTTGCCACGGCTCTGGGGCGGATACTAGCGAGGGGAGGAGGCGCATTGTGCGCTCCGACACTCCCCACTGTGGTGGGCGCTGTACTGGCTGTGACGTCGCATGGGGGCGGTGCGTGCGTTAGTCACGCACCGTCCCGACGTCACCTTCCCGCCCGCCCGCTACATTGTAAGGGGCATGTACGCTGGTCACTGTTTTGAAGGGGAGTGAAGAACACACACACACACAAAGGTAACTTGTTAATTTAACATTTATTTCTATGAGGAGGAGTAATTCTGAGGGGTCAAACAAAGAAATAATTAAAAAAAGTGACAAAAAAATTATTTTTACAATGACGAGTTTTGCGGCTCCCAGTTTTTTTTCTCTTTGGAAATGGGTCCAAGTGGCTCTTTTTGTCTTAAAGGTTGCAGACCCCTGTCCTAGACCCTGCAGAAGCCAACCTCTTAAGCAACAGTCAAGGGCCTTTTAAGGAACACACCATGTTTTGAGGATATGAGACCCAATGCAAAGCCTCACATGGTTTCAGCACCTTGTTGAGGCAACAACATTCCATAGCTCAGACAGCTGGGTCCACTGGGAGCTGTCCAGGGTGCTGATGTCTGCTTCGAGAGACCTGCCTTGATTTGTTTGACTGAATTTGACTGGACTTGATGAGTCTAGAAGATTGTGGCCACCTGCTCTGCAAGCCTCAACTTCCAGTAAAACAGGATAGAGAGGTGGTTATTTTTTTCTGATTCTACCTGCAGCCATCTCTGCCACCTACATGCTATGCTATTCCTCCAGTTCTTAAGATCAGATTTTCAGAGTGTTCAAGAGGCTACAGAGCGGAAGGAAGAATCAGCAAAAAATGCCTTCACTCTTTTCTTGAGAGGGATAATTCTATGACTGTAGCTCTACTTACAGGATGTCTGGATCCATCTGATTGTTTCCAATCATCTCAAAAGAAGTTCAAGCTAAGAATGTGAAGGAAAACCTAGCACAGGTCTAATTTCTAGAAGAATGATGTGTATATACGCTTTCCCCAAATACACAATATAACAACTGCTTGAGGAAAAACCAAGTTTGTGCCACCAGCCCGGTAAAGATTTTCACCTCAATGGTATACACTGTATCTTTTAACTTCACACTGAACTGCTGTTAAAGTACAGTAATTTTCTGCAATTTGATCTTTATCTCAAAACAGTAATTTGTGAGCAACACTCCAATATATTGCTGTGTACTTTAAGATATTTTGTGATTTCTTGGAATGGGGTTTTACAATACAAGCCTTCCACTGTAATTTTTTCCTAGAGTTTTTTTCCTCCTTCACATCTAAATTACATTCATATGGTTCATTGTTTCACAGCATGGATAACCAGGGAAAGCACAACAATATTACGTGTCCACCAGTTCATGGAGGACTGGTCTACACATGCTCTGTTCATCTCCAGCTCTTTTGAGTGTAGGACTAATGCATGATGGATAATAATGATGGCTGGGCTTCCCCAGGCATTCTGGGCGGCTTCCAAAAAATATTAAAATACTGTAATACATCAAACATTAAAAGCTTCCCTAAACAGGGATGGTGTGGGGCTGTGAAACCTGACACTGAGTGATCCACACTTGATGTTGACTGCTGTGTTAGCACCATCCCTGACACCTGCACATTAAGCCCAGATGGAGCTCCATTCAGTTCACTTGCACAGGGCCACAGATGCATGGCACACTTGGTGCCCTTCTGTAGGTACCAATGCTCAATGCACAGATGCCAAGGGCAAAGCCAAGAGGAAGAGTTCCACCTGACCTTCTGGTTTTAGTCCAATATGTGGAGGGATGTGTGAATAGGGCTAACAAGATTTTCTCTTTGACATCATCACCATATTTGACATGCCTTTCTTAGTAGACCTTATTTCCCGAGTCACTGACTGGCATTAGAAAATCTGGTAAATTGAGTGGTATTAGATTTTTCTTGGCTTTTCCACTGAATTGAAGTAGCTCAGATACTTACAGATCATACCAAGTATATGACTTTTCACTCAGAAGGCACAGAATATTTGATCTGAGTGCAAGAATGAACAGAGGATTGTGTTCCTTTTTCTTATTGTAACAGAAAGGGATTTTCAACAAACTTTATCCATTTCCCCTCCAAAGATTCCCATGTTTTCACTTTGTGAACTTGATGACTCACAGTCCTTAAATAGGCTCCAATTAAAGAAGATTGAACTAGATGATTATGCAACACTCAGTGCTTTGGTCTCACTTGAGGAAAATAAGGAAGTAATCAGAGTATTCTCATCTGGGTAATTATTGCTCTTGCTGATGGATTCCATATTTACCATGGCTGAATATCACTTGCAGTTCACACTGTTCAGTGAAGCAAAGCAATCTGGAAGACTATGCCCCGTCAGAACTGATGTGGATGTTTATTCTTGCTGTTTGAAAACAAGGAAGGCTGAACAATAGGTTACAGAGGCAGGTATATGTAAACGGATTCCTGGGAACAAAGTCTGGATGTTATTTATTTCTGGACTTCTTTGAAGTGGCTGTATTGAAGAACTGCTCTATTTCTGACAGCTTTGGTCAACATTTTAATTGCTTACAGGTCAGTCTTAATTTTGAAATTCCCATTGTTTCCCATAAAAAAGAAAAAGGAAAAAGTTGAGCTTTAGAATGTAACCAAACTTACTAAGGAATAAATCCCATTAAAGACAGTGGAGGTTATTTCTGAGTAAATTAATTTTGTTTTTATGGTGTATGGCTTAAACAACCCTCATATGATTGTTATATTTGCTTCTACATTTGCTACTGCTTGGGATTTTCTGGCCTCCTTCCTTTTTTAAAAAGTCTTTTTAATATACATACGTAGCTCTGTTAGTTGCTTCCGCATAAGTTACAGAGCAATCCTAACTGGAGTTGTGGGGGTGTGATGTGGCAGGTCTACTATCATATTTGAAACCTTGCTGACTTCTATTGGCCAGGACAGAAGATGTGTGGGAGGCTGGCTTCTTGCAATTTTCAATAAGCCAGTTCCAGACTGGTGCAATTGAGGGCCCTATGGACTGGGCTCTTTGTGCAGTCTGCAGGGCTTTGGATCAAATGCATCCAAAGCAACTGGTAGAGCCTTTTTCCTTGTGTTGCACTATTTCAGGATTTTCCTTTTGCTATTGCTGATGGGAAAACCTGTTAGCTTTCTGTCCACCTGGTAGCTGCACCATAGGCAAGCCCCATTGGCCAGCAGTGCCAGTCATTATTGATGGAGACCTATGTGCTATGCTAAGCTCTCGCGCATGCCATCAACATTGTGTGAGGGTAGGATAGTACCCTTAGTCTATAGTCTGAGCAAGATCTAATATCACAAACATTTTAAGCATACCAATATTTAAAGCAAGTGGATGTTTCTGAGAGATGAAGTATATATATATTTTTAAAAGGATGCATTACTTGCATGGGCTGGATAATATTTCCTTTTAATAGTGGACTCTGGTGGTTGAGTTACCTACTGGGTTGAAAGTGAAATGCGGAAGCTCTCAATTAAGGTAGTGGTTGCTACCTACCAAGGGCATACAAAAGTACATAACACCAACCGTCCTTTTCCTTTAGCTGATCAGAGGGGAACCCCAGCCCCTAGCCTCCATCAACCACTCTGCCCTCCCTTTGGCCCATACAGTGCAAGAAGATTCCCTTTCCGGACAGACTGGAGTTCTGAACAAGAACATTCCTGGGTCTGGGGAGATCCCTGCTGCAGGTCCTGCTTCTTGCGTCTAATTCACTTGTTCTGACCTAAATGACCCAGGTCCTGCTTTTGGGCTTCCCTCGGGCAGGCCTTCTGGTTGGCCACTGTGAGAAACAGGATACTGGACAAGGTTACACCTACATTGGTCAGGATAAGAAAACAAGAACTCAAGAAGACCCTACTGGATTAGCCACTGGCCTATCTAGTCCAGACAGTGGAGGTAGGACACAGCTATCATAGTAAGTAGTCTCTGATAGTCTTGTCTGCCATGAATTTGTCTAATCCTCTTTTAAAGTCATCAAGCTACTGCCCATTACCCATGCGCTGTGTGGAGAAGTACTTTCCTTTGTCTGTCCTGAATCTTGCAATATTGCCCCCAGATTCTAGTATTATCAGGGAGGGACAGAAACTTTTCTTTATCCATTTTCTCTGCATCATGCATGATTTTATACACTTCTGTTGAGCAAGGATATAACTTGCTTAGATGTATAACTCTTCTGATAAAGAGTTCATTTCTCTTTCATTTCACAGCTTCCTTGATTTACCTTTTCTTCTTCTTCTTTAGCACCACCACCACCACCACCAGCAGCAGCAGCAGCAGCAACAACAACAACAACAACAACAACAACAACTCTCCCCCCATTAGTGCTTCTACTAGTGGCTATTACAACTCATGTCATGGTGTTATGACCAGATCAGTCTCGGTTATGTTTAAGATTTCATAAATTACATATTTGTGATCCTTTCTCATTGGATGTTGCAGTGAGAAAGAAGTGGCCTTCGGTTACCATGATCAAACCCATCAAGTTTGTCTGTCAAAATGTGTGATTTTCCAATGCACAGAACATAAACACACACAAAAAAAGCACAGCAATTCAGTCTGCTAAACCATATAACCATTCTGATCGACTAACTTCATTTCTGACAGTTTGCGGTGAAAGGTGGCTCTGCGTTCTTCCTTCTTAGTTGCTTAGCTATTCGGTGTACAAAGCAAACACACAGAAAAGTGTAATTTCATTTGGATTCAGTGTTCCTTCCCCTTGTGTTAAATATGGGAAGCCCAGAGTGGTTTGGGTAATGTAATGGAGCTGAGCTATATACCATTAGGTGGCATGTACCCATTCGTCGTCGGAATAACGTAGTGTATTGGGGGTGAACCACGCACAGGCCTGCTAATCTTAAAATGTCAGTGCTGAGGGGGAAATGAATGCAAAGAAGCAGACAGCCTGTCTACACTTTCCTCTCTGCTGTGTGACTAACTGGGGAATTTTGATTTGTTCACTTGCTAACCATGCAGATATCATTATTCTCAACAGGGTTTTTATAGGGCTGCTGCTACAGGCCACAGCTCCCCCCATCCTGCTGTTCTCTTGCTCTCTTGGTTGTGTGATATATGCTTCTTTTTATAACAGCAATCTTCTACCGAAGTCTGCATTTATGAAAATATAGACCACAATAACAGGCTGCTCAAGCTATATAAATGGGCAAGAGAGAAAGAAAAGTTGCTTCTGCAAATATTCCTGAATGATTTGAAACCAGGTTGGAAACCTCTGACCTGCAGGTGTAATTAGACTCTCTGGGCCTCCCCATTTATCCATTGAAGCTGAGTTGGTCAAGCCACATGTAAAGTAATGGGTTTTTTTGGGGTGGGGGGAGTCCCAGCCTGCTTCAAAGAATCATAAAGCTGTACGGTTAGAAGGGAGCCCAAGGGTCATCTAGTTCAACCCCCTGCAATGCAGGAATCACAGCTCAATAATCCCTGTCAGATGGCCATCCAACCTCTGCTTAAAAACCTCATCAGAAGGTGGTGGGCTTTCATTCATTGGGAGCCTGTTGCACAGATCTTAGTGTCAGAAAGTTCTCCCTAATGTTTCATTGGAATCTCCAGTCTTGTCATTGGAATGCAATGTTAAATCCAATTTTATGGCGCAAACTAAATTCACCGGTATGCAAATTACCACAAAATAGTGATGCCCACTAAAGGGACGCGGGTGGCACTGTGGTCTGAACCACTGTCCCTCTTGGGCTTGCCGATCAGAAGGTCGGTGGTTTGAATCTCCATGACGGAGTGGGCTCCTGTTGCTTTGCCCCAGCTCCTGTCAACCAAGCAGTTCAAAAGCAGGCTAGTGCAAGTAGATAAATAGGTACTGTTGTGGCGGGAAGGTAAATGGTGTTTCTGTGAGCTCTGGTTTCCGTCACAGTGTTCCGTTGCACCAGAAGTGGTTTAGTCATGCTGGCCACATGACCTAGATAGCTGTCTGGGGACAAACGCCAGCTCCCTCGGCCTGAAGTGAGATGAGCACCGCACCCCATAGTCGCCTTTGACTGGACTTAACTGTCCAGGGGTCCTTTACCTTGTTTTTATCTTTCTAGTGATGGCCACAGTTCAAACAGTTCATTGATGGCAATGATCTCCATGTAGGGAAAGATGGATATGAAACAGAACACAGATGAATTTAAAAGCATAAGGCCAATTACTACAATGTGATCTTATCATAACAGATATAGTATCAGCTCAGCAAAGTTGGTTTCCAAATGCATACTCAGTAGGACAAAATTATACAACACAACTGTTTCCCCTATTCCTCCACAAATAGTGGCATAGTGTGATTAGATTTCCCAATCAATCAAGTCACATGCTATGATGCTATTCTGTATCCCTTTGAAATCAGTTAGAAGAGTAAGTGTGCACATATCTTCCAGTTGACTTATAGGAGCAAGTTAAAATCTCCATCCGCTTCTTCCCACATGTGTTCAATGCGCCAGAGTGTTCCATTTCAATGAAATATATACATCTGGAGGTTCTCCAGGACTGGATCTCATTAATCATCTTGATAGAATAACTGCAACCATCATTGTGTATGGAGACTGTTGCTTGTCAGCAACAAAACACGAAAACATTATTAGCAATTAGGTGTCATGGGATACATGACACTAATGAAATAAATATCATGCTCTTTATTAGGGGTGTCGTCTAGGGGATTGTCATAAACAACTTTGCCCGTCTGGGCTGCATAATCTTTAGCAACCTCTAACAAGTTTCTTGGAGAGAGATTACTTTGTGCCTCTACGCAGAGAGTTGATGTACTGCTGCTGACATTATAATGCATTTTAAAGAGGAGCACTAGGACAATTTCCTGCAATTAAGACTTTATCTGGGGACCAGACTCTGCCTGAGCTTCACGATGCTGCTGATTATTGGTTGTGCATTTAATTTACAGCGAAAAGCTGTTTGCCTGTTAACTGTTTTCACACATGGAGCAGATAGATAGGAACAATAGGTCAGCCTAGATCTCAGAGTGTTGGAAAGTCAAATTACGTAGCTCTTCAGTGTATGTCGAACCACTTATTTTGTCTCCAGGCAGGTATGGCAAAGCAGTTGTGACCAAAACCGGGGATAGGCAAGACATGAGTGACGTATTGAACTTTATCAATAACTTTATTAATAACAGGGGAAAGAGAAGTGTAGTAAGCTGACTTCAACCTAGGGTGAGCCAAACCCTGCCCATTCTGAACAGCATGACAATGCATAACCCAGAGGTGGTTTTTAGGGTGGTGCAACAGTTACAGCAAGTCGGTGGGATCAAATTTTAGCATTCTACAGGGCTCCGCTGAGATTTGAGAGCCCCAAATCCACCCAGAACACAACCCTTTGGTCACAGATAAAGACTTGGACACATACTAGCCTATAATGCCTGTGATCATGCCTGCAAGATTCAGGTTCTTGCTTGCTTGCATTCATGCACATACCATGCACCTCCCATCTCAACCCCTCTTTTCCTGGCCACAACAACACTCCAGGCCCAGCATGGGATGGTTGTAGTATTGTCTGAGTGCTTCAGCCCAGGCCTCATCACTTTCTTAACCCTCAGCGCCATACATGGTTTTCCTGGGAGTAAGTTCCATTGAATTTGATAGGACTTTTCAAAGTACACATGCACCAGATTCCCTTCTTAGGGTTGCTTGTGGAGTTAAAGTCCATGATCTCATTGTAGGTCCAATTCAGTTCAGTTCCTAAGTTTATTGCTCTAGCCATGACAAACGTAGCAATAGTATTAGCAAAATAATACATAACATGCATTCCATGCATAATAAAATGATACATAACATAAATAAGATATCAGAGATACCAACAAGCTTAAATCTAGCTTAATTTCAGATTCTTCTTCTTATTTTATTATTATTTCTTAAATTGATGTACCGCCTTTCATACCATACATAATAAAATGCTATATAACATGCACCGGAAAGACCAACAAGCTTAAATCTAGCTTAATTTCAGATTCTTATTCTTATTATATTCTTATTTATTAAATTTGTATACTGTCCTTCATCCAAAAATCCCAGTGTGGTTCTCAACAGAAAAATACAGAATGAGAATGCAAAATTAAACCTCCAAATCACTAAAAGAGCTTATAGAAATTTTATCTAATTTCTTTTTCCTGATTTGTGTTTGTGTGCAGCCAATGTATGGAGGACCACTCTGTTTGTTACGAAGCTATTATTGTCACTCAAAAGAAACCAAGTCATTTCTGCTAGGGTGTATCTGTTTGCTTGCGGGAACATCTCACTGTAGGTGATTAGTGTTCATTGCATCTGGCTTTTAATCAATGTGAAACCTGAAAACATAAAATAAGAATATAGAATCAGTAGAAAGCAGAAAAGGAGAAATACTGAACACTTCAGGTGCATACAGAATGTTTTCATGTCCTTTTAAAAAGCAGTTTCTTTCTTTTTTTGGAAAAACGAGTTGGCTTATTAAAGGAGACAAACAGTATCAATATGTCATTACTTTGGTCTAATTACAATTCAAGAGAGAAAAAAAGGGAGAAAAACATTTCAGAAAGATACCCAAAGTTTCATGAAATATACAGTCAAGCAGGCCTGCAACAGAAGAAAAAGACATTTTATTATTATTATTTCTGGAGATGACTAGAATTCTCAACATTCTTTTCGACATCCTGTTTCCTTAAGCTGCTCAGTAAACAAATGTTTTTCCCTAAGGCAACCAGACATATTTTCTCTGACCCTTACAAAGAGGAGGCCCTAGAAATAACTAATCTGTTCCTGCTGCAATGACTTCCTTTTCCTTTTTATTTCTGGTGACAAATTTGACAGTTGTTTGTATGGATGACTAACTAGTAATATGATCCGGGTAGGTCGGTTTGTTTCCGCCAGTATGCTGAACTAAAAGCTACCATATTAAAACTGAGGTGAGGGAGAGGAAAGAGGACTCAGCGCCTCTTTACAGAAATGATGGAGAAGCTCACTAATTTTGCTTCAAAATTACTTTTGCTAGACCCCTGAGATCAGCCAACCAGAAAAAGACATACAGTTAGACTGAAAGAACTGGGTGTCCCTGAACAGCATTCGGAGCTTAGGAATTTGGTTTGCAGTACCAGAACTGAGTTCACACTACTTTCCCACAAGAATCCACTCCTGATTGCCCAAAGTGTTCTTCAGTTCAGTAAGCTAATTTAGGTAGGAAATGTCACTTTGTGGTGTCTGTTATTGAACAATTGCTGATCTACTGCAAAGCACTAATAGATCCTGATCTAGCTTCCATTAAGAGATGGAAAATCTTGCTGATCTACAAGCCACCCAGAAATCTACTAGTACTAGGGCTTTACCATCCACCTGTATACTAGAGCAGAGCTTTCCAAACTGTGTGTCGCGACCCAGTAGTGTGTCGGCTGTAGTGTGTAGGTGTGTTGCACAAACACTCCCTGTGCTCCTCCTGGGGCTGTTACGGGGCTAGTTTAACCCCCAGGTTGGTAGTGAAACTGAATTACTGTGTCACAAAATTATGCATGTCTAAAAACTGTGTCACCAACAAGAAAAGTTTGGAAAGCTCTCTCTAAGAGCATCCACAACCAGGCCACCCTCCTGGAACTCCTTTAAACTGTCCTCAGTGGGGCTGCTCTCACTATCAGGCCAATCAAAAGCCCATCTCTATCAAGGGGGTGGCTTTCACTGGTCTCAAATTCCCCTAAATAGGTTTATTCTGAACCATGGGCATAGAGCCATTGTGTCTGGGAAGAATGAGAAGAGAAGAGAAGAGAAGAGAAGAGAAGAGAAGAGAAAAGAAAAGAAAAGAAAAGAAAAGAAAAGAAAAGAAAAGAAAAGAAAACCTGGAATATAATGGCATGTAGCTTAAAAGGATTTTTTTTACGTGCTAAAAATATATGTAAAAAAGAAACTTTGCAAAAGCCAGAAACGTTTCAGTGACAGAGCTACTCTGTTGTGGCATGTTATAATTTATCTACTAAATGCAAAAAAAGATGTCATGCTGCTTAGCACCAGCAGCAACAAACTGAGTTGGCTTTGACTAGGTGACTCGACTGATGCTTTTGACAACTTTGTCAAAATTATGGCTCTGGTTTGCTTTTGGCATATAGATATTAACTGTTGCAACCGAATTTTCAAAGGCAGCCTACTAAAAAAAACCTGTGCTGTAAAAATCTGTCTTCTAAAATTGATGGCTGGCCTGGTGATAATTCCAACTCCTTAATATTCATGTATAGAAGACAGCAGTGGCAGAATGGAATGTTGGTCTGTTGCAAAAATGTGATGCGAATCTTCACAAAAGTCATTTTCTCAGATGACAGAGCATCGGATCTAAAAACTAGTCCCATGTGACTGTAACGCCTACTTAAGGGTCTTCCGTTATCCAAAGGTACTGTGCGCTGTGACAGAAGGAGCTTCACCATTTTTACTGACAGTTTTATGTCGCTGTTCCTTAAAGTTTCAGTCTAGATTTCTACATTTTGTATATTTTATCACCAATTTGAGACCTACAGCTGTGGTACAAGAGCATCATTTAAAGTTTCAGTTTAGATTTCTACATTTGTATAGGTTATTATCTTCTTGAAATCTACAGCTGTTGACAATCATGCGCAAGAGAGGAATCCAGCATTCTCTTGCATAGTTCCCATTCATCTCAATGGGCTTTTGCAAGAAAAACTCCATATGGGAATTTATTATTTGGAACGTGGGGAACTGCCATTTGTCCACCTAGCTCACTACTGTTGACACTGACTGACAGCAGCTCTTTAGGGTTTCAGACAAGGGCTTTCCTTATCCTACCCAAAGATGCAGGGGACTGAACTATGGACCTCCTACATGTGTTTTGCAACTGAACTAACAAAGATCATAATTTGGGTCTCAGTGTCTAAAGGACCACCTATTCCCAGATGAACATGCCCATCTATTAATGTCATGAATGAGCCAGCTCCCAGTGAAGGTTTGCAACCAGCTGAAGAAAGCAGCCAGGAACAGAGAGGGTTAACTCCCCCGCCCCTTGGAATGCCAGTTGATAAGGGAATGGCTGAGAGCGGCACGGAACCTAGCTAATGCTCTCAAGAAGTGCAAACTGGCCCAAACAGAGAAAGAAGCAGTTTGCCAGAACAGGAAGAGATTGGAGCTAAGCCAATCCCTCCTAAGAGTAGGCTAAGGGAAGGGCTGCTAGACTGGAAACAAAGCAAGAGGTGCAAAGTGAGAAGGTTCAATATCTTCTGTAACCAGAAGGAGTCTTCAGAAGGGTCATCATGATTGATGATGCCGGGAGGCTGAGTTAGAGCCGCCTGGAGCTATCTGTTGTTTTGACAATAAATCATCCTTTTTAATTAACTATGCTTACTGTGTGATCAAGCCGGGGACTAGAATCCTGAAAATTAAGAATGTCATCAGAAGACCTCCTTTGGGTTCCTCTGCCTTCACTGGCTAAGTGGGTGGTGATTGGAAGAAGGATCTTCTCTGTTTGTCATGGACTGGCAGGATTCAGAGGAATGGTGGGAGGTAACAGTTGGGGAACCACCAAGGAAAGAAGGCTCAGCGCTTAGGGGTTAGTGGTGGGATGACAATGTGTGGTCAGAGGGAGAAGAAGGAGAAGATTGGGAAGAGGGGATGCCAGAAACTGAAATGAAGTTTAGTGAGTAGGGAGAGTCTGTGACAGAGAGAAGTCCAGAATCAGAATTAGAAGCAGGGAGGAAAGAGGCCAAGAGACAGAGATGAATCAGGCTGGTGAAGAAGCCAGAGTGTCTTCCCCCTCCTGCTGTGACAAGCCCCCTCCCCACTGCACTCCCAGGACCAGAAGAGGTATGAGGCAGGAGGAGTAAAGGCAGATGCACCAGCACAGTCTCAGATTGCTCCCAGGGAAGAACCTGGGAGAAGAGAGGACAGCTGTAGGAAGGTGGGGACCTTCAGTCTCCACAACTGTCTCACAGGGGCAGGACCTACTGAGAAGAGTTGCTGTGATCATTCTGCCTGGCACTCCTGAGCAGACCTTGTTTCTTCTAATAAACAGTTCACTTACTCTGTGTAATTTATTGCTGGCTCACTCCTGACACTATGGTAGCACCTCAACTTTGGAACACTTTCCTCAGGCTCATCTGGTTTCCATGGATTGTATTTTAGGGCTGTTATTTGTGTTATTTCAGTTTGAAGATCTGTAAACGGCCTTGTTTTGTTTTCAGTTGTAAGGTATAGTACCATTTCTAATTTAATTACAGGTAATTCAGCAAACAAACAAATGAAGTGTACCTTTATTTATTTAATCTAGTATAATATTATATACAGTAGTACCTCGGGTTAAGAACTTAATTGGTTCTGTAGGTCCGTTCTTAACCTGAAACTGTTCTTAACCTGAGGTACCACTTTAGCTAATGGGGCCTCCCACTGCTGCTACGCCACTGCCGCACAATTTCTGTTCTCATCCTGAAGCAAAGTTCTTAACCCGGGGTACTATTTCTGGGTTAGTGGCGTCTGTAACCTCAAGCGTCTGTAACCCGAGGTACCACTGTATTCTGTTTTTAAGCAATCCTATTACTCTACCAATTCAGTAGGTGGTGGCAGCTAATAATTTCTTGAGATATTTTAGGGTAGGTTTAGTTGCATTACTAAGGAGAGAGCAACACAAAGTTCCTTTAAAAAGTTTCGCCTAGTGACTTCCAGCGGTGCTCTCTGAGGAGCTCCAGGATATTTTAATCTAATTTAACATTCCTTTCTTTTTTTTAAATTTCCTTTTTTCTAAAGTTTTCTTATCATTTTGGATACAGATGGTGTTAAAAATAAATTTAGTCTGTATTCTAGGGAGATCAGATGATGGGGCACATGGTTACTTATAATCGATCAAAACAGGTGTGGACAGCCTGGGGTCAATCTATTGGTTGTTGGAGTCCAACTCTCACCAGCCTCTGTTAGCATGGCCAATGGTTAAGGATGATGAGTTCTGTAAGCCCAACAACATCTGGAAGACCACACATTCTCCATCCCTGGATTGAAACCTTGTTGGGTCCATTGACAGTCCTATGTGTCCAGAGGAAAGTCGCCACAGAGGTGCAGACATTTTGCTTCACATCAAATGGCTCCCTTTTCAAAACATTGTAGGTTGCATGAGATGGTGAAGTCCATTCTGGAGCAAAGACAGACGGACAGGTGCAGTATCTGTTCAGCGCTTCTTTCAAAGGAAGGGATGCTGAAAGGATAATGAATTCACAGATCTGAGTCTCACCTCTCTATGTGTTTGAAGCAGAGCAGAGTGAATGCAGATCAGGCTGATATTTCTGCAGGTGATGCCCCTGAGGTCGGACCAGATAAGATGATTTATGGAATTGTTACTAACCCCGTGTGATTAGGATTTGCCCTATTCCTTTTCTCCCTTGCTTTTTCTAGCCTGGCTTCTCCATTTATCTTCTATTGCTTCCAAAGGTTCTTGTACTCTGAAACTGTGGGCTTGATACTAACCGAAGATTGAACATCTCTCTTTTAATTAATATGATTTATTAGGCTGGAAACTAAAACAATACTGCTCCAGTTTTCATAGCTCCTCTCATTACTGACTCCTTTTATTGAATCCCCCTTTTCTGATTTTCCTTGTTAGCTTTGATAAAAACTCAAAAAGCCATAAAAAAACCCCTCACGCCACACTCACACAAAAGCCCTGTGGAGCAGAGTGCCATTGAGCGCTGAATCTATTTACGATTCTATTCCCTTCCACATTGGGATTATGACAATAGTTTTAGGCAGCAATGATATAACAAGGAGGTTTATTATATTGCGGAGGAAGTAGAAGGTGGCTATTTCTGTCAGAATACAAAGTAGCCTTTGGCCTCTATCAAAGAGAAGTGTCATCACACCATCTCATTGCCTTAATTAATATGTGCTAGCAAACCTAGCCCAGCTGTTTCTTTCGGGGGATATTAATCATCCGCTGAACTGTCCTGAAATTAACTCCTTCCACTGCAGTAAAGCTTCTTCTTTTATTTGCTGCCTGTTGCCATAATTCAACAGCTACTTATTCCGGAGCTGTCCTACCAAACCCAAGTTAATCTGACGCAAATGGTTTGAACCACATACTAGCGTTACATTGTGGTCCTATAGAAAAAGCTACCTTTTGAGAGGGAGGGTTGAAATTGAAATTGTACGGGTGGGAAACCTCTGGTGTGTGGGCTGAATGTCTCTGTTTGTGTCAGGGACTGGGCAGAGGAGGAATGGTGGAGACCGCCTCCCCATCCTGACCCTTCCAAGGAGGAGGAAGAGGAAGACAGTATAGATTTACAACAGAGGTTTGATAAAGATTGCAGCTCAGAAGCAGATGAGAGAAAAGTTGGGAAACATCAGAGCAATACCTGGCTGACACGTTGTCATTAGAAAGTATTCCAGACCCTCCATCTCCCAGAACCTGGCGAGCCTTAAAAGAAGGAGAGCAAAGAACTCAAAGACAGAGGGCATGTAGCAGCACCGGTAGAGGAGATGATGAGAATGAGGAATAAGGAAGTGGGAGAAACGGGGGGGGGGGGGATTTCACTTAGGACAATGCCATTATCCAAGAGGCTGGGTTCTATAGCCTCTCTCTGTAAATATGGAAATAAAAAAGGACTGTAAGAAACTTTTCCTTGTCTTTATAATTCCTGGGCAACCATCTGGGAGGCACTGACAGCACCCTGACACATGCTGGCCCTGTCCTGGGCCCTGTCCTTGAGGGCTCTTGCCTGGCTGCAATGTTTTCTTATACAGTGGTACTTTGGTAGTCGAATGGCTTAGCTCCCAAACAAATCGTCTGCAAACATGGAAGTGAGTGTTCCGGTTTGCAAATGTTTTTCAGAAGCCAGACGTCTGACATGGCTTCCACAGCTTCCAACTGAATGCAGGAAGGTCCTGCAGCCAATCAGAAGCCGTGGCTTGGTTTTTGAACCATTTTGGGAGTTGAACAGACTTCCTGAATGGATTAAATTTGAGAACCAAGGTACCACTGTATAGTTATAATGTCTCTTCTGTGTCTAGATGCAGAAGTGTCTTTATTATGAGATTTTTGGTACCACTGTATAGTTATAATGTCTCTTCTGTGTCTAGATGCAGAAGCGTCTTTATTATGAGATTTTTATTGATTTCATAAAATTTTTATATAGCCTGATTGTTAAAACAGACAGACAGACAGACAGAACCTAAAAGCAGTTTACAAAAAGATATGGTGCTATGGAGCAGAAACCTCTGGCTTGCACAACTGGAATCTAGGCTGTATTCACACTCCTCTTTACAGTGCAGCCAGCAAATTTCCAGTGCTGTATTTTTGATCTATGTTTGCACATGACTTTATAAAAAAAAATGCATGTCCATTGTTCTCCTGTACTTTGCTATACGATGCTACTGTTTGCTGCGTCGCTTCTCAAACCAGCTTCGCACTGATCGGTGTCCTCAAACCATTCTGAATTAATCCCTAGCAAGGTGTGAGTGCCCTTGTATAGGGTTAAAAAAAGGCCTTAAGCATGAAATGTAAGGTTAAAAATGCCTTAAATACTACTACTGACAACCAACCAACCAACCAACCAATAAATAAAGCATTGTCATTTTATTAAGGCTTAGCACCTAAGTGTCTGATCTAGTGTGTGTTCATGCCACAGTAGCTATATGTTACTCGGCTGTAGGAGAAACAGATTCCCCCACTCCCACTCCCCATGGTTCTTATCTTCCACCTTCAGCATTTCTGCATGGCAGGTTGGGTCTGCCAGATGTGCATCTGCAACACATCCAATCTCATAATTGTCTGCAACCATTCCATGCTAGTTTCCTGCCAGTCCCTACTAGGGATGCCATCCTAGAAATATTGCCTGTTTCTTCAGCGTATATGCAATGCCTAAAATGGTTGTAGAAACTGCTTTTCCTGTCCTGTTCCTCCACAATTCCCTGCTTGCTGTGGGATAACACAAAAGTCATGGATGCTTCAGCTGATTAGAGCAGGGCAGTTGGTGCAGGAGCCAGGATATTTGCAATGGATTAAAAATTCCAGTTGCAGACTCTTCTACAGTCACAAATCCTTTATAAAAACAGAGGTGATCTCTGGGTTGGATCCTGGCAACTGTGGTTTTAATGCTTTTTTATTTTTAATTATACTCCACCTTAAGCCTGATGGGGGAGGTAGTACATAAATGTCTTGATAAATGAATAAAGAAACGAAATGGCATTTTAAAGTGGTTGGCACAATGTTATTAAGTGCAGAAGTTTTACCCATATCAACCTAAATAAGGTTAGGACAAACAACTGCTCAGCATGAAAACACTGTTTAACACTCACATTGCTAATCAACCAATTAGTGCTCAAGACCTTTTAACAGGAAAAGTGCTAATCTACCATTCATCTCTGTCATGGGTAATGACTTGTTTAGTGCTGACAGCTGCTAATCAGGACTTCAAACACTTAATTGGGCAAAAATAGGCATCGTGTCCAGAATGGAGGACAAAATCAGATGTATTTCTTGAATCAATATTTGTAGTATTGAGGCTGCAATCTTGAGGGTAATGCAGCTTACTTCTGAGTAAACATGCATTGCGGAATGTTCAAAGCATGCCACATGCATTACCCAAGACCCATAACTAATCTGCATATTTAAATAACATACAAGATTTGCATAACCCTAATAGAATTTATTTGAACAGGGTGACTAGCAAGATAAAGTTGGTGGAAGTTGCATGTTGGAGATGCAGTCCTATACTAGCTTACTTGGCAGTAAAAGGTAAAGGTAAAGGGACCCCTGACCATTAGGTGCAGTCGTGACCGACTCTGGGGTTGCGGTGCTCATCTCGCTTTATTGGCTGAGGGAGCCGGTGTACAGCTTCTGGGTCATGTGGCCAGCATGACTAAGCCACTTCTGGCAATCCAGAGCAGTGCACAGAAACACCGTTTACCTTCCCACTGGAGCAGTACCTATTTATTTACTTGCACTTTGACGTGCTTTCAAACTGCTAGGTTGGCAGGAGCAGGGACCGGGCAACGGGAGCTCACCACGTCACAGGGAATCGAACTGCCGACCTTCTGATCGGCAAGTCCTAGGCTCTGTGGTTTAACCCTCAGTGCCACCTGCTTACTTGGCAGTAAGCCCCACTAAATTCAATGGGGCTTATTTATGGGTAGATATAGACGGAATCACAGAGCTATTCACTGATATTTTTATTCTGAAATTGCTGCTATCTCTAAATAACCTTGAATGAATAACCTTGAATGAACTAGATGATCAGATATAACAAAAGATGAGTCTTCTCTACCTTTAATAGGTGCATGAAGGAGGACTGAGAGAGCTTCACCTGTCAAAATTCTTCCAACCTATGTATTGAAATAAAGGAGACTTTAAAAGTGACTTGAATTTGACAGTCTTATTCTCTAGCATCCTTATAACTCAAGTATAGCTTTGGGAAACCATATTCCCTTTGCAAGAAAATGATGCAAGACTCAGTCCAATTCAGAGCCAAATGACATATGCTGTTAAATGCATTGCATTTAAAATGGAAATTGTCGGTGTTGGTGCTAACTGTTAAAGCCCTAACTGGCCTCGGCCCAGTACAGTAGTACCTCGGGTTAAGAGCTTAATTCGTTCTGGAAGTCCGTTCTTAACATGAGGTACCACTTTAACTAATGGGGTCTCCCACTGCCACCGCGCCACCACCGTGCGATTTGTGTTCTCATCCTGAGGTAAAGTTCTTCACCCAAGGTACTATTTATGGGTTAGCAGAGTCTGTAACCTGAAGCAGCTGTAACCCGAGGTACCACTGTATACCTGAAGAAGTGTCTCCACCCCATCGTTCAGCCCAGACACTAAGGTCCAGCTCCGAGGGCCTTCTGGCAGTTCTCTCACTGCGAGAAGTGAGGTTACAGGAAACCAGACAGAGGGCCTTCTCGGTGGTGGCGCCCGCCCTGTGGAATGCCCTCCCATCAGATATCAAGGAAATAAACAACTACCTGACTTTTAGAAGACATCTGAAGGCAGCCCTGTTTAGGGAAGTTTTTAATGTTTGATGTTTTATTGTATTTTCAGTATTCTGTTGGGAGCTACCCAGAGTGGCTGGGTCTCCACAGCCAGATGGGCAGGGTATAAATAATAATATATTGTTGTTATCATCATCATCATCATCATCATCCTGGTGGGCAACCACTGATGAAGACTGTATTCCAACATTGCCATGGGAGAAAACTTCTCACTGGTGTTGATCCTGGTTGGGGACTCCTGCAATGATGATTTTCATTAAAAATATTTTTTTCACATTTAACAAAATTACATATATTTTGGTCCGTATAGTAAAAGCTATGGTTTTCCCAGTAGTGATGTATGGAAGTGAGAGATGTACCATAAAGAAGGCTGATCACCAAAGAATTGATGCTTTTGAATTATGGTGCTGGAGGAGACTCTTGAGAGTCCCATGGACTGCAAGAAGATCAAACCTATCCATTCATAAGGAAATCAGCCCTGAGTGCTCACTGGAAGCACAGATCGTGAAGCTGAGGCTCCAATACTTTGGCCACCTCATGAGAAGAGAAGACTCCCTGGAAAAGACCCTGATGTTGGGAAAGATGGAGGGCACAAGGAGAAGAGGACGACAGAGGACGACAGACGATGAGGTGGTTGGATAGTGTTCTCGAAGCTACCAGCATGAGTTTGACCAAACCGCGGGAGGCAGTGGAAGACAGAAGTGCATGGTGTGCTCTGGTCCATGGGGTCACAAAGAGTCGGACATGACTAAACGACTAAACAACAACAACAACAACAACATATATTTTGGTCCTTGTAGTCTTAAAGCGGAGGAAATAGAAGGCATCTTTCAGCATTTCCTTCACACATATGTACTGTGCTTCGTTCCACGCCCAATAACCGTGGGGCGTCTTTGCACTAAATTGTCTGCATTCCCTCATTTTATTGTAGGTACTTTCTTCACGCCTTCTTTAACAGAGCCAGGAAATGGAGATATCAAAGCTGGAGGGAGGGGGAAAGCTGAAATCTTGTGGATTTTCAAAAATCCCCAGGTGTGTTCAAAGTTACAAAACACTGCAGAGAATTACTGACTGGCCCTATCACTCATGTAAGGCAAAGGATTTAAGTCTGGAGACAGAAAGTGCTGGGATGCTCTAAATTGATACTCAGCCAAGAGCATCAGCCAGCTCACGCCTTGCTGTCAATTTCAGATTCCTGGACTGGCACACATAGCTGGAGACAAGCAGCTGGGGAGTGAAATTCTGCACATAATTGTGCCCAACTGTCATATTATTCCATGTTTCTCTGAAGAATTTTGTGGGCAATTTAGCAGTCCAAATAATAAGAAAACAGTATTGTGCCAGTATTATTGTTGCTGAGAACTGGAGAGGGTAAGATGGCCAACAAAGTAATGAGCAATAATTAAATTCTGGAAATAATCCAAGGTGTCTGCTGCATTAAATTCAGCTTAGTGCATTTGATTGTTTTGGCTATGCCTACTAGTTAAGCAAAATCTCTTGCTGTATTTACTAATGATTTGGAAAATACAGGGGTGTACATAGATGTACTTTTCAAGCAGTTAAGAAGAGAGCAAGACACTAAACTGGGTGGAGAACAAGTATAGTATCCACTAAGGAAGAAAGGCAGTGTAAATGTTTGACTATGCTGAACTGGCTGGTCTGACAAACAGGATAAGAGAAAATGAAGAAAAGGAATATAAGGAGGAACTGTTTATTGACTATTTCAAGAACCAGTATAGACAAATGCATAGCTTAGCAGGTCTCGTGTAAATCCAGCAGAGTTGAAATAGAGTATTTAACCGATAATAAATTGGATGATTAAAAATATGTGGATTATATGGAGCAGTAGAAAAACAAAAGGGACCAGGGAAAGTGTGGAAGGGAAGTCATATGGTATATGCAGATATGCTGTATTTGGTGTGGTTGTAAGTGGGACAGGGGGAGGGGAGGGTGGTGAAATATTCTTTCTGCTCCCGTTTTTGAAAATGCAAATAAAACAAAGAAGAAGAAGAAGAAGAAGAAGAAGAAGAAGAAGAAGAAGAAGAAGAAGAAGAAGAAGAAGAAGAAGAAGAAGAAGAGGAAAGCAAGACATTTAGAGTACAGTAGTGGCTAGATTCCTGAGCCTTTAGTGTAGATGCCTATGTGATGTCTCTTCCAGTGGACATTCTCCAGTGGAGATTTGCAGGGAGATTAAATAACGTTGGATATTTAATGAGCAATCACTCTGGTTTGTTTGTGGGGAGGTTAGTGCTATCCCACACCTCCCAGTGCATTTTCTGGTCACTTCCTTTATTGCGAAAAGTATGATCTTTAGGGAAGCAGATTTGCTGGGTGACACCTTCCAACTAACCATATTTATGCAACTTGATTGTGATTGAATTGCACCTGGGGGGGGGGGAACTGTCTGAAAACATCCACAGTGTCTGTACTGGCATATCTTTCTTACTGAATTAATCAAGTTCTATGACCTTAGAGCTATTTAAACAAAAAAAATCTGAAAATTTTGTCCTTGATATGCATACAGGGACAGATTTATCATTTATACACATGCAAATCATTCATATAAATGAGCCAAATAACGATCCAAGGACCGTTTCTGAGTGCAAAAGCAAACACTTGGGTGTCAGTCCTGGCTGCCTGTCCATCCACCCCATGCCATAGTCTCACACTAGCACAGTGAAAGGTTCTAGCAATAAAGATGCTTACAGAATATAATAATAATAATAATAATAATAATAATAATAATAATAATAATAATAATAATAATAATAAAATTATTTATACCCCTCCCATTTGGCTGGGTTTCCCCAGCCACTCTGGGCGGCTTCCAACAAAACACTAAAATACAATAACCTATTAAACATTAAACGCTTCCCTAAACAGGGCTGCCTTCAGATGTCTTCTAAAAGTTTGGTAGTTATTTTTCTCTTTGACATCTGGTGGGAGGGCGTTCCACACGGCGGGTGCCACTACCGAGAAGGCCCTCTGCCTGGTTCCCTGTAACTTGGCTTCTCGCAGCGAGGGAACTGCCAGAAGGCCCTCAGCGCTGGACCTCAGTGTCCGGGCAGAACGATGAGGTGGAGACGGTCCTTCAGGTATACTGGACCAATGTCATTTAGGGCATTAAAGGTCAGCACCAACACTTTGAATTGTGCTCGGAAACGTACTGGGAGCCAGTGTAGGTCTTTCAAGACCGGTGTTACATGGTCTCGGCAGCCGCTCCCAGTCACAAGTCTAGTTGCCTCATTCTGGATTAATCTACTGCTGAAATCCTCCCATAATTTTTTTGTAATGGCTGCACAGCATGGCTCCGTTACAATTCTGTTCAGAAGTGTTCAGTGGGCTTTATCCTCCAATAAGTTACTACATGTAGAGGATTCGGTGTCAGAGCATGTTATTCCAAAGCAATACCATCCCCGAGCCACTTTGCAAGGCTGAAATTATCCCAGCCTCACAAAGCAACACTGGGCCGTGTACTGCTCTGCAAGGCGGGGATCTGATCATATCCTAGCCTCACAAAGTGGAGCTGGCTCAGGGAGGGTTGTGTGAGAAGGGTGCCATGAGTCCTTCAATCCCAGCCTCAGCCTTGAAGGGATAGGATCCAAAGGCACATGGCGACCTTCTCATGGTGCCCTCCCTGAGCTGCTTTGAGAGGTTGGGATCTGATCAGAAATCTCATTGCTTCCTGTTAAACCTACCCTGCACTCTGAGGTGGCCCCATGAAACTGAAAGACAGATCCAGTCATGGGTGGTGCAAACATCAGCCGATATCTGTGTCCATGTGAATGCTCCTTCACACACTCCTTCACAAAGCCACCCACCTGCTTATCTGAGCTCAGGAGGTAAAGGAGTTGACACGTTATTTTTGAGGTGAAAACTCTGCCATGGTGTTTGTTCCTTAATCGTTGTTTCTGCTTCCCACCTGAAGAACATCACTTGATGCGTTGTGTGCAGAGCATAGATATGTGAACTCTCTGCACGATAATATCTAAACAGCCAGTTGCTCATTCTCTGTGAGATCTTCACCCCTACAGAGTCAGCCTACTTTGCTTTTATATGAAAATATTCAATCAGGAGCTTACTGCTTGTCAGAAGAATTTCAATGGCGCTATAAGGGTAGGTAGGAAAGCTGGTCTCTCCTGAGTGCTTCCAAGAAAGGTGACACGGGTATCTGATTATGTGCATCTCTCCTTCACCCTAATAATATACATGTTCCATGTGCTTTTTTTGTGGAAGGGATGAGGGAGTCTGGTCCTTGAGCATCAGGAGGTCCTTTCAATCTTCTAGAAAGAACGGTTGAAAGCAAATCAAGGCTTTTATAAATGATTTGTTGGTTTCATCCGTTATTCCAGCAAGTGGCATACAGTGGTACCTAGGGTTAAGAACTTAGTTCATTCTGGAGGTCTGTTCTTAACCTGAAACTGTTCTTAACCTGAGGTACCACTTTAGCTAATGGGGCCTCCTGCTGTTGCCGCGCCGCCAGAGCCCGATTTCTGTTCTCATCCTGAAACAAAGTTTTTAACCTGAGGTACTATTTCTGGGTTAGCGGAGTCTGTAACCGGAAATGTCTGTAACCGGAAATGTCTGTAACCTGAGGTACCACTGTACAGATC
Source organism: Podarcis liolepis (assembly GCF_965112155.1). Lineage (NCBI taxonomy): Eukaryota > Metazoa > Chordata > Lepidosauria > Squamata > Lacertidae > Podarcis > Podarcis liolepis. Next base: position 47,947,651 of record NC_139562.1, on the reverse strand, counting down.
TGTGTGATTTTCCATGAATAACCACAAGATATATTAGACCGCAACATTATAATTGTCTGCTATGAACAGTACCACTGCATTTCTTTTTAACACTGAATATTTTGTGTCACTATAGAAGTCCCTTCTCTCTGTGGGCAGACCTCTCTCCCTCTCTACCTATACAGAAGGTGGTCTGCCATATGCATTGACCCCTAGGATCCCCTCCCAGGCACCATAGGATTGCACTCTTAGTTACACTTAATTCTCCTTGAAATCAGTGGGATGACTTAGCTCTAACCTAAGTTTCATTTATTTCAATGGAACATAATTATAGCACACTTTTTTCTAGATGGGCACTAAGATGTGTGCAACACAGTGTTAAAAAGGTAAAGATACCCCTGCCCGTACAGGCCAGTCTTGCCAGACTCTAGGGTTGTGCGCTCATCTCACTCTATAGGCCGAGAGCCAGCGCTGTCAGCAGACACTTCCGGGTCACGTGGCCAGCGGAACGCCGTTTACCTTCCCGCTGGTAAGCGGTCCCTATTTATCTGCTTGCACCCGGAGGTGCTTTCGAACTGCTAGGTTGGCAGGCGCTGGGACCGAACGACGGGAGTGCACCCCGCCGCGGGGATTCAAACCGCCGACCATGTGATCGGCAAGTCCTAGGCGCTGAGGTTTTACCCACAGTGCCACCCGCGTCCCAACACAGTGTTACATGTGCTTTAAAAACTGCTTTCAGGTCTGGGGGATATATGGGTTGGGAGATTCATGCCCTGGGTTGGGTTTATGAATCCTTTAACAAAAGGTCAGCTTTGAAGCACAGATCAATCGGTGGGAGCAGAGGGAAAGTTAAGCGTTCTCAAGATAAAAATATTTCCTGAAAGATACATGCATCATTCAGTTTCTGTAGCCATCCACCACAAACCTATTTGTTGATCTATATGTGGTGGATAGTTTTGTTCATTTAACTTTATTATTAACAATTAAAATCATCGTCGTCGTCATCATGGACGATCATTATTATTACTGATGATCATCTGAATGTATTAGGGAATGTCCACTGGCATTCCCAATGGTTCCCAAATTATTTACTAACTAGACTTTACCAATACATAAATACATGAAAATATGTGGATGGGTTTCCTATTTCTATAATTTGGGGTGATACCCAGATCATTTAAATTACTGGTGCTCTCTGGTATTCTTTTAAGAAAATGTTCAGCTAAATTGTAGAATCAATACGAGCAATTGCTGTGATAACATGTGCTTTTCTGTGAAACCACTTTGTAACCTAACAGCAATAGCCTCCGGAAAATTTTATTTACTTTTATCTTGGTGCTTGCAGCAGATTATATGATCTCCCTTACTGGTACATTATTTGTAAATGGTGTTATGAAAGCTGGAGTAATCCCATCTGAAAGCATACCTTGGGAAACCTTTCTAAGCCAACAAGTGCTCAAGGAAAAAAGAAAACGAACTTCAAATACTCAATAGGTTTTTTTTTAATTCATGTTCCATATAGCTGCTCTTACAGACCAGACGTTGTTGAAGAAGAAAATGGCCTTATGGACTAGTTTCTTCCCTGTTTTTCACCTTCCTTCAACTTTCCCCCCAGTCTGTATGGAACAAAGGGAAGGGAGCCCTGTTGTGAGGTTAACAAATTTAATGAAAGAGAAGAGAAAGGTAGAGAGACAGTCCAATGTTTGTGTTTTCCCAACTTTCTTTCTTAAATTGTATTCCCATTGTGCCATATTTGAAAAAAAGAAAAAAAGATAAAGCATTGGTTTTTCCTCAGCTGGTTGTGCAGAAAGTTTCACGGAAGACTTTATAAAATAATTCTGAATTCACCAGTTCAGTAACCTATATCTGAATGGCTACTGGTATAAGCTTCCTCCTATCCACCACCTTTGACTTTTATTTCTATAACCATTATATATTGGGTGATAAACACACACACACAAGCGCGCACACACACACTTGTTAAAATGGGTAACTGTAATAATTTTGTGTAGGGGGTAATAGCCTAGAGATAAATTAGGCTCAAATGAATTATTTGTTGATTGTCAATAAAGAATCCAATAGATCTCGGATATCTTATTCTCAGTTCAGAAAGATTTGGCATTCCGATGTGCGCTTACAATATCAGCAGCCTGAACATGAACTTTGTTGATACCTACAGGCACAGAGAAAGATGGCTTCTTCAGCACAAACCTCATGTGTTGTCTCAGATCAATGATGTCATCAAAATCATCAAAACACCATGTCCAAGTCTGAGGCGTAGCAAGGCTTGTCACCAGCCTTGCTAGTGAGACCAAGGAAAAAAGGACGAGTTTTGTAACATTTCAGCCAGCAGTATAAGGGCAAACAAATGTTATCAGCAGGACTTTTTTTCAGCCGGAAATCGGTTCGGCACCTTTCGGATGGGCTCCGTTGCCATTCTAAGAGAAAGACATAGGTGTTCATGGTGAGTTCTGAACCTCTTTTTCTAGAAAAATAGCACCTGTTATCAGCATTACATTTATGTACGTCCAATTCCTTGCTTGGCCAAAATCCTGGTTTTTTTAGACAATGCAGTCTAGCATCAACACTGCTTATATCAATTCATCCGTTGTAGTTTCCCTGGTAAAAGGAAATTGGTCTTATGAAGCATGCAAAATATTGTTCCATGCAGCTTCAGTATAGGAGTTAGCTCTTTGACTCTGCAGGAGGCCCCCTACCACATGCCTAGCGCAGTAAGAGCGCATTAAGATTTCTTTCTGAAGGCTGAAGTGCAAGCTCTGAAGTGTTGGATCTGCCTGATGCATGGTGCTGAATCCACAGCTTAAGAAAAGAAAAAGTGGGAGGGAGAACTCTGGTTATTTATATGTATGTATTCCAATTTATCAAACACTTTACCCAAGCTCTAAGCATCTTGAATAATTAATGAAGCACATACATAATAATAAACATTTACATTCGGTGATTTATTTTTCAACCCAAACGATGCCTCCCGTGAAATATTTCCAAATCCCCACGAGCAGATTCTTATCATAAACAACCAAAATCTCCTCATCAGTCTTCCATCCAAGGAAGGACCCAGAGAACTGCACTAGTCTTGTTGGCAATTGGGAAGCTCAGTAATATATATATTTTCCTCCTGGGAAACCATAGGAAGAGAACAAGAAAAAGGCCCAGATGTTGCTGGCGTCACCATCCTGTAACGTCTTGACCATATTCCTCCAAGAGAAAAGGGACATTTATTAGGGAGCTGTGCTTAAAAATTATCTCTTTTATGGCAGTAGTTCCGTATTACTATTCAAAAAAATTGGCATGAGATTTTGGTTATGAGCTCAATAGTTACCATATTTTGCCCGGTTTTGCTGACATGACATTGATTTTATTACTGGTTGGCAGAATATGTGTTTATACTTATTGTGTGTGTGTAGAGGTGGAATCCGATGTATCATCAATTTTTGAATGGGTCAGAAAAATCTGAGACGCTGTTTTGAACCAAATAGACATATTTTTTAAAGAAGCTATTATGGGTGTGTATGATATTTGTTCAAAGATAACCTTTCTTTATTATGTTTTGGAGCAATATTTCCAAGATAAATTACGACCTTGTATCTTTTTTTAAAATGGTTGTTTAGTTTTCTTATATTTCTGCTATTTTTTGTAACTGATTTTATGCAACAACATGAAACACACAGACACACCTGTCCTGATCGAGATGTGGGGTGTGTGTGTGTGTGTGTGTGTGTAGTACAGCATTCTCAGCACGTAGTGTGAATTGTGATGTCTATTTTCTAATGAAAGTAAACTAAATGTTGTGTATGAGAACACGCAAGAAGCTGCTGCCTCGGGGGGCCACCAGGGGGCGCATTGGAAGATGGCCAACAATAACATCTCTCTGACCCACACGAGGTAATTATGAGGCTGATATGGGAGTATGCAGCCTCCCTTGCCCCCCAAGGGAATGGGGGGCACTGCCTTGCCTGCTGTGTCCATAATTCACCCCCGGATTTGAAAGAAGGGGGTGAGGGCACCAGGCACGAAGCCCTCGGGTGAGGTCGGTTCTCCCGGACACTGTCTCTGATCGCGCACTGGTTTGCATCAGCTCGAAATATATAATTGGAAAAGAAGCAAATACACATACTTCAAGTGAAGATCGGGAGTAAAGACTGCTGATTAATGGGATCTCTGTGATGTGGAGCGACGGGCTGGACAATAAATTAAGAGAAGACTCATCATTAAAAGATTGGTATGTTGGAGCGAAATGGAAAGGAGGGGGAGGAAAAAACTTTTCTTTGTCTTATGTGAGTACCCAATAACCCTCCCCCCCCCAGAGAGAAAGAATCATTGCAAATTACTAATCACAAACAGGAGATTAAGAACTGTGTGGAAATGAATTACTGATCAAAGAGAGGACTGGTGGGAACATCAGGAATGGAAAGAAAGCTTTGTGACGCAGTTACAAATGGAGATTCGTTAAGACAGGCCTGCCCACAGGAGGACGAGGGGGAGGAGGACCATGGTCATCGGAACGTGAATGTATGGTTATCGGAATGTGAATTTGACCTGGCAGAGCCCCCTGAGAGAGTTGATGGCAGACTGGCAGGCCTGTGGAAATCAACAGACAGACTGTGGGAATGTTCTGTGCGGGGGTGTGGAAATGCCGTCTGTCCTTTGTGTGATGTGGCTCTTGGAGAGTGTAAAATCCACACAGGATATGTTTGTTTTCAACCCGCTTGTGAAGATTATCAGAGATCACAAAGAAAGGAATATATGATAACAACAAGAAGATGAGGAAAATAACAAAGAGTCTATCTGGACAGAACTGTGTAATTAAAGCAGCAGCAAGAGTGATGTTTGGATCCCTTTCGGAGCTCGAAGTATGGGTACCCCCAACAAAATTTTAAAAATTTGGCTGTATAATTTGGAACTAATGTGATTTGGAATTAATGTGATCTGATTGGCCTGTTAATAAAAAATATTAAAAAGAAGAAGAAGCTGCTGCCTCAATTGTCCTGGAGAAAACGTCTTCGGATCTGGAAGTCTTGATCCAGAAAACAATGTGTGACCCAACTTTTCAGAGAAATCAGGTCCTCCCTTAAAGAGGGCACATATTGCGGTGAGACCTGGACAACTGACACCCTGTGTTGTGGGTGGGTACATTTGGACAGCCACAACACGTGATTGGTAGGTCCCTTGAAGCTGGGTGCAATCTGGCCAATGGGATGCAGTCCAAACGGTTCGAGGGACCTATTTATGCCCATGCACGTGACCCAGAGCTTCCTCTTTCAGCACGTGCATTCGGAACACCCGCCTACCTCTCCCTATTTTTAGGGCTTTTGTGCTTGACCTTGCTATGCCGTCTTGTGTCGTCTGTTATTGGGACAGGGGCACGGCAGTAATTTTCCCCACTTGGCTGTTTGGCTGTTGCCATTTGGGTTTTGCCTGCCGCGTAGCAAATCATCACAACTTGTAATGTTGCAGATAGGCTCTGGTTCAGGTGATAGGGATGGGAGAACACTCTCACCATCCCTATGTGAAGGGTATTCCATTAAAGGAATCCAGGGTCATGATAGTTTGGTCAACCCCTGTGAGGGGGTTGTGCCCGTGCCTGAGTCCAGGGGGGCATTTGGGTGGCGGATATAGTCTGTTCCTGGCTTTCCACTTATCCAGGTGTTCACCCTTGGCTGACCTTTGCTGGTGCCCTGGGTCAGCGCTACCTGCAAGGGTGCAGGGAGCTAGTCAAACCAGAGCCTATGCAACCACTCACTTTCTGTAATCAATAAAGTTGTGGCCTAAATTCTGCCAAAAACCAAACCAAAAATTTGAGTCATGTGTGAATTTATTTAGGGGGAAGGTTTCTGGGTCTGAACACGCAATTGATTTTTGCCATTGTAAAGAACTTGTGCCATAGCCTTGTCAATAGCAGGCAGATACACCATGTGAGCATTTGATTAGAGGTCTGTGATGGGTCTTCTGCTTATCATCCACCCAAACCAAGGGGAATACACTGTTGTCCAAATTAACTCATTTGCCTGTTGTATCCTTATGAGTCTGGGTTTCTTTATATGGCTGCTTGTATTAGGCCTGGTTCCTTGAAGACCTGGGTGCTCTGGTTCTCCTCCCCCAGCCAAGAGCATTTCATTTAAAAACAATTAATCCAGAAACTTTTGTTTTATTAATAAAATAAAACACAAGCTGCTTGATCAGCGGTATGGTGCAGCCCATTTAAATCACGCATGTTTTGGACATTGAGTAAGAATTACAACTAGCCCGATGCTTGCATTGGGTACAATATGTTGTCAAATATTTAGGGTCAAATATTTCCTACCCACTTTAGCAATGATTGGCTGCATGACGAGTGCTCTACTGGGCCAGGTCTGGCGCACAAACAAATTGGCTGCTGGCCTGCAAATCTATGCCAGAATTAGTTTATTCGTCTTCTTCTCTGGCGATCACTCGTAGTCGAATAAGATTGTCTTCCATAAAGACGGTTTTTAAAGTGAGTTCGTAAGTGACTGTGGAGGCCAATTCTGGATCCACACGTCCTTCCACAGTGATTTCCAGTTGGGAGTTGATCATGGTGAGAGTTTGCCAAGCATGCCTTCCTCTTAGCTCATTTCTCCATTTCGTCCTGAATTCGAGTGTCTTCAAAGCTCATGACACCTTTGGTAAAGGCTGTTCTCCAATTGGAGCGCTCGCAGGCCAGTGTTTCCCAGTGGTCGGTGTTTATACTAGTTAATGCTGATATAGCAAAGACAATATAGAAAATTAGCTTTTGACGTACAGTGGTACCTTGGGTTAAGAACGGAATTCGTTCTGGAGGTCCGTTCTTAACCTGAAACTGTTCTTAACTTGAAACACCACTTTAGCTAATGGGGCCTCCTGCTGCCGCCGCACAGCCACCGCACGATTTCTGTTCTCATCCTGAAGCAAAGTTCTTAACCCGAGGTACTATTTCTGGGTTAGCGGAGTCTGTAACCTGAAGCATCTGTAACCTGAAGCGTCTGTAACCCGAGGTGCCCCTGTATTAGAAGGTGGATTTTTTTCTATAATTGTTCTTCAGTTATTCAATATTTTAGCCAATGCCATCTTTGGTTCATTCCTGAACACAGGGCTATAAATGGAGTCTCAAAATCAGTTCATGATATGAGGGTGTATATTTTTTAGTGGGGTGGGGCAAGGTAAGGAAGGGGGTCAGTTGTTCAAGAGAAAGTCAAAATTTCATTAGGCTAGCATAAACCTTTTGTGAGAGGCCAAGCAACTCTTTGGGCATCGGCAAAGACAGGCTGAATAAAACTCTCCACAAAATGTAATTACCTTTCTTCTCAGCATCAATAGAAATAGATATAAAATATTAAAGTCAAAGGTAGATTGCTTAGTAGAGAAGAGAGCAACATTTTCTATTTCTCTAGAGAAATCTTGTGAACTATTTTGTTCAAAGCGACACTAATTACCACCATGTGATTAATCACAGACTAAGGAACGTCTGAAAGATTGCACTAATAATTTAGAGAGTAGAATGAAATTTACTCCCCATATCTTTGCCAAAGCAGTATACAAACTACCTGAGATTTGCTTTTATAAATATAACCTTCATATGGCCAACAAAGTATTAAATTTAGAACATGAATATGCTCCTCTTGCTTTTTTCTTTTTCTTTTTAATGAAAAGCAGCCATTTGGAGGATGTCAGTGTGTGGTATAGGAAGGGGCTGTTAACCCTATCCTTTGTTTTGTTCACATTTGTCATTGTGCTTTCTCCCTGTTGGGAAAAGCTGCAGAGTTCCAATTGCTCTTCTCTTTCTCCCGTAGGCAGAAAAGTAGCTGGGTGTGGTCATATTTGACCACAGAACTGACAGGAGCAAAAAAGACCAAGCAACCTTTCTCCCCCAAGTTATTTCTCCCAGATTGGCAGCCTCTTGCTTCTGCTTTTCATTAAAAACTAAACCAACAAAAGATTGTTCACACATCTCCTATGTAACATCTAATTTGGCCCTTAGGCAGCAACAGAAAATAATTATCTCTCTGTTCATTTAGGTACATGATATTTGCAGAAAATCATAATTACAAGTTTAAAATGAATAGAGGGTTTTTGTGTGTGTGTGTGTGTGTGTGTGTGTGTGTGTGTGTGTGTGTGTTTGGTCAACATATAAGTAACTATTCAGCATTTCTGGTAAAAACAGGCAGTATTTCAGACGAAAAAATGATAAACAAGTAAAATTAGATACCATGAAAATTTAATTACAGAATATGATATGAGAGGAAATGAGTGACATTTCACAGATGAGAGAGAAAATTAGAAATTTTAAAATGCTAATTTTAATAAAGTCAATTAACACACAAAGCAATGTGTTATACGTTGAAAGACTTTTTTAAAAGGCAGTCATGAGTTTTTTTAAGAATAAAAGGATAGCATTCTGCATTTTAGATCCAGTTTGTTGAGAATAATTACTTCTTTTGCTTTTGCAAGATACATTTCATTCTCTTGATACTTAATTTACAATGAGAAAAAAATGCTTTAGTTCTTGGTTGTGTTTTGTTTCTTGGAAATATCCCCAAACTGTCAGATAATGCATTTTATATAGTATAAACCTCAATGGGATTATTTCCCTTTTGAGATAAAAATAGTCAGTAGAGCATGAGACACTTAATCTCAAGGTCATAAGTTTGAGCCCCACACTGAGCAAAAGATTCCTGCATTGCAGGGGGTTAAACTTACTGACCCTCATGGTCCCTTCCAACTATACTATTCTATGGGGGGGGATTGATTATCTTGTTTGGGGGCAATTAAAGTACAGTGGTACCTCGCAAGACGAATGCCTCGCAAGACAAAAAACTCGCTAGACGAAAGGTTTTTCCGTTTTCGATTTGCCTCGCAAGAAGAATTTCCCTATGGGCTTGCTTCGCAAGACGAAAACGTCTCGCGACTTTTTTTTCTTTGTCTAAAAACAAAGACATGTTTTGTTTATAAAGTTAATTTATTTTCCCTTAAATTTTTGAACTGCTCTTTACAGCATGTGTGACTTTAAAGAGCAGTTAATAAACTGTTGTTGTACCAAATTTGGCTTTGTTTGGACTTTTTTTGACCATAGGAACGCATTAATTGATTTTCAATGCATTCCTATGGGATTTCGTGATTCGCAAGACGAAAAATTCGCTAGACGACAAAAATTGCGGAACGAATTAATTTCGTCTTGCGGGGCACCACTGTATCACAAGTATTTTCTGGGAAATCATTGGTGCAAATCCTGGTTCATCTATGGTCATCTCCAGACTGAACATGTGAGTGTTGGAAGTTTGTAGGGCAGTAGAGTGTACACTCCAGGCTCTTTATCAACGCCCTTGCGTGTGGGTCTCCTGTCTGAGCACAAAGGTTTGACTGAACACACTTTAAGTCTGCCTGCAATCAGGGTTCCTGATTGTGTATAGGCCTCTAAGCCTGCATTCAAACCATATCTCTAAAGCACTGTGGCATGCCTTTGAAAAGTCATGGCTTCCCCCAAAGAATTCTGGAATCTGCTCTTCGTTAAGAGTTGTTAGGAGACCTCTGGTCCCCTCATGGAGCTACAGTTCCCAGAGTTTGATTATTTCTTAAACCACTCTTGGAACTGTGGCTCTGTGAGGGGAATAGAAGTCTCCTAACAACTTTCAGCACCCTTAACAAACTGCAGTTCCCATGATTCTTTGGGGGAAACCGCCATTATTTAAAGTGGTATGGTACTGTTTTAAATGTATGGTTTGAATGTGGCCTAAGTTTGCTGACCCATGTCCATGGGGCGAGAAGGTAAGCGGTGTTTCTGTGTGCTCTGGTTTCTGTCACGGTGTTCCATTGCACCAGAAGTGGTTTAGTCATGCTGGCCACATGACCCAGAAAGCTGTCTGTGGACAAATGCTGGTTCCCTCAGCCTGAAAGCAAGATGAGTGCCACACCCTGTAGTTAAATTTGACTGGACTTGACCATCCATTGGTCCTTTACCTTTTACCTTTACCACACCACTCTGGCACCAAGACAAGTTGATGATTGTTGACTGCGCAGGTAGTACTGAGTGAGCACATTGCTCCAACAAAGGTCACAGGTGAGACTTTATAAGTCTTGTTCTCCAGCTCACCATTCCCAAACTCCAGCCCTTGACCTAATACGTCTCTTGAAGGATCACCACCACCCTGTCACTTTGTCACCCTTCTGTGGTCTTGTGCCTGCTGTGTTATTGGACATTTATGGTACCTCAGGAACACTTGGTTTCTCTGACGAGTCAGGCTCCAGGGATAGCATCTGTTCAAGCTCCAGCTCCCTGGGTTCATGCTCCATGGGCTCTGTTGACTAAAAAAGCATAGAATCATAGTGTTGAGCTATGTCTACCCATAGCATCATCATGAACCGTGTTAGATTCCCCAGTTGGTGGTAAAGGAGCCCCAGACTCTGTAGGCTTCTCCTCCTCCTCTCAAGGCCATGACAAAAAGTAGATTAAGTAGCATGCATGTAGAACTTGCTTTATGCTTAAAACCTGAAGGTCTGAGAGGAGCCTGTGCATGCAAGGACACTGGGGTTGCATGGATGCCACACCCCATTACACACTTTTAAGCCCTTCACGTTCAGACAATTCCCACAACTTTAGTAGAAACACCAAGACATTCTGTCTAAAGCAGTGCCCAAGTTATGCCCCTCTCCCTTTTGCAGCAGTATTCAGACACCAGTTGCTCCCCCCCCCCATCACGCCACTGCCACCTGAGGAAAAGGGTAGCTGCACGGGGCAAGTCTAAGAGAAGAAGAAGAAGAAGAAGAAGAAGAAGAAGAAGAAGAAGAAGAAGAAGAAGAATAGTTTGGATTTGATATCCCGCTTTATCACTACCCGAAGGAGACTCAAAGCGGCTAACATTCTCCTTTCCCTTCTTCCCCCACAACAAACACTCTGTAAGGTGAGTGAGGCTGAGAGACTTCAGAGAAGTGTGACTAGCCCAAGATCACCCAGCAGCTGCATGTGGAGGAGCGGGGAAGTGAACCCGGTTCACCAGATTACGAGTCCACCGCTCTTAACCACTACACCACACTACACAAAAGATCTATTCAGGTGTTATGAAAGCAAGCCACATTGTAAGTGCATGTTGAGTATGCTTACAAGCTTCCTGAGTTTGAGGAGCCTTATCATGGGAAGGTTGGGAGCAGAGGGACCAGGGGCAGTGTGTCTTCACATATCCAATGTGTTTCCTTTTAATAATGGCTGAGTAGGGCTCAAGGTGTCAATCGTTTCCGTGAAAACAAAACACACCAGCTTGCCTTTGAGGGAAGAACGCTGGTAACAGATTCTCATTTGCGGTGTCTGGCACGGACAGACACAGACAAACACACACACACATCCTGTAGGCCTTCAATTGCTGTCAGGGATGATGGAGTGGAAGCACCGAAATTGCTGAAGAGCTTGAAATTGGAGCTGATGCTATGCCAAGAGAACAGTAACTACAAAGCAGGGCTCTGATTAGTCAAGAGGAAAGAGTCTTGGAAAGCAGCCTTTCGAAAGAGGTTGAATACACATGTCTTACCTGAGCCCTAGCTGTTGGCAGAGACTGGAAGTGATATATTCATTATTATGAAACCATAGAGTCTATGTGAAAAGATGCTCCATTTTAAAGCTGCTTGATTATACACTGTGAACAACACATCCTTGCTATTAATTCAACACCTGGGCTGGATCTAGACGCGTCAAAAATGTGAATCAGTTAAATGCATTGTAAATGTCATACAGGGACATTTACAATGCCGGTTGGCAAAATATGGGACTCCACAGCACATTCTGGTGTCACAGTGTTATAACACATATCAAGTGCCTTATCTTTACGAATGTAGCTGAGTCCCTGGACTTAGTCCACAAATATTGGTCGATGGTCATCAACTAAAGAAGATGAATTCATGTGTCACATTTTTTATGGTGCATCTGTGTAAAATGACACCCTATTTTTACCTTTCATTGAAAGATTGATAAAGAAGTAGATCTACAATGTAGCCTTTCTTTTACATTGTCCCCTACAAAGTAGTAAACAGTGGTTACATTTAGACCATACACATGAAGCACCATCAGGGCTTTTTTTCAACCAGAACTTGCCGGAACTCAGTTCCGGTACGTCTTTTTCTAGAAAACTTGTACTGGGTATTAGAAATCTATAGACTCTACCATACCATATACAGTGGTACCTCGGGTTACAGATGCTTCAGGTTACAGACGCTTCAGGTTACAGACTCCGGTAACCCTGAAGTAGTACCTCAGGTTAAGAACTTTGCTTCACAATGAGTACAGAAATTGCGTGGCAGTGGCGCAGCGGCAGCGGGAGGCCCCATTAGCTAAAGTGGCACCTCAGGTTAAGAACATTTTCAGGTTAAGAACAGAACCCCTGAATGAACTAGGTTCTTAACCCAAGATACCACTGTATGATAACTAGTTGCTTCAATGTCGCCAATCATTCTCCCACTGTGAAAAAAAATGTAAATTGTAAGCTCCTTGGAGACAATAATTTATTTATTTTTTGTATCTGAAACTTTATAAAACACCATATATGCTTATTACACTATATACATAATAAACAGTAGTTTTAAGAACAAGCAAACTGATGTTAAGAGTATCCCTTTATATATCAGTATTGGGACCAACAAACAAATCTGTAACAAAGACGGAATTCATCTTCATCTCTCTCTCTCTCTCTCTCTCTCTCTCTCTCTTTCTCTCTCTCACACACTTCAGAAAAAATGTTGGTTAGAATATATTATTTCTTCCACACCTTATGCTCATTCTATGATTTATCTTCATAAGTTCAAGTTGGCTTCATCATTGATGAGTAGTGAGGGATATTTACACTGTTTTCTTTATCTTTCCAGCACCCTAATCGCTCTTGAATGCATAATTGAGCACAGCAGGTCTGCTCTGCTCTTCCACATGCTCGCCCATTGTTTTCTGGTGCTCCTGGCAATTTCCCTTAGATCTTGCAATATCCCTGATCTCTCTGAGTCACTTTATTAAGCTCCCTTGGTAGCTTCCTTCATAGTGGGGCCTTGACAGCGCTCATCACTTCTGGATACTTCAATTAATTGCACCACCATCTTTCAGGAGTCCTGGCTGCTTCAGTTAGCTCCTTATACTGCTGGTGTTTCAGATCCCGCAGCAAAAGAAGCAAGCTGTGAGGATGTTAACAGTTCAGTGAGTTAAATGCATTGACAATCTTCAGATAGTCTAAGGCAAAATCAAGAAGATGAAATATGCTTGAAATGCACTTGTTCCATTTTCTAACAAATTATTTTGTCTAGTTCTTCTGGGCATCAGGATGATGACTTCAGCAGGTCCAATAAACAAGCATACCCTCCAACATGGTGTGTGGGATAAGGATAATGAATGATCTACCAGAAAAAAATAGAGGAAATGATGTTCTTCATTTGCTCTGGACTGTAACTTCCCGATTCCCTGACCAGCATGGGCAATGGTCAGAGGTGGTGAGATTTGTAGCCCAATAAAATCTGGAGGATACCATATTGACTATCTGTGAACCAGGGACTGTTTCTAGAAAATAAATTGGTGCAATTGTGTTTTGCTGCTGTGCTCCTGGTTATGGAATTGGGAGTGTGATGTGATTTGGAGCCTCCCCATTTCCAAATGAGCTTCATGCTTCCTTCCCCACAATTTTTTCCAAGGTTTGAAACATTAAACCAGTCTCCATTAAACCTTCAACACTTTGGTCACACCTTGGGCATAAAGATCTATGGAGCATGCAATTCCTACCAACAATTCTACTCACCAGGAACATTTGAAACTATAGCTTCTAATTAGAGCTATACTTAACTCTCCTGGTCACTGCCAACACCTGAGTTTCCTCATTCAGCACTGAATCCAGCCCTCCTAAGGTGCACACCGCATACTTTCAGGGGAAATGCCAACCCATGCACACCATCTGCAAACCAACTTCCAGTGTGCTACAAAACAGTTGCCTGCCTCCAATATCGTACTTCCACTCTCCCCGATCAGCTCATTTGGAAATCAGTTTTGGTAGGTTTTACTTGGAGCTCATTCTTCCTTCTTGCCAGAAAGACTAGTCAATGGAGATCTCACAATGGAGGCGGCGATAGATCCTCAGATGCCTCCTTGCTGTGTTGCACTGATGAGTTTTCCAAAATCATATTTTTCAAAGCAAAACAAAACTGAGGTTGACATGGACGGCATCATCACAGAGCTTTACCATGACATTTGGATGAATGCAGAAGAAGGAAGCCTACAGTAGCTCTGTGAAGATTGATGACTTGTCTTTAGCTGCACTGGTGCCGAGAATGACTTTTAGACTGACTGATTTCACAGCACATGGAGGGAGGCTCAGAAAAGAGAAGCTGACCGTAAACAAAGCATGGCTAGATCCTTTTGGAGAAAGTGTGAGAAATGTGTTTATTTCTCTCTGTCACATTATTATAATCCCCTCAATGCATCTGTAATAATAATAAGGCCAGATAATGATCCAAAAATTCTAAAGGAAGAACAGTCAATGATAGATGGATGAGAAGAGATTGACATTCTTGTCTGGACCTTTCCCTGTCCACCTCCCTTTGATTGATTCACATCCCTTCCTCTGCTGGTACCGATAGCCACAGACCACTTTCGTACTTGCGGGAGGAAACAGCTGCTCTTTCCAGAAAGCAATCAGTATTCTCCAGTTTCATCTCAGCTGTCAATATGGATGCTGTTCCTCTGACATATATGTTGAAGTCTGAGCTGGGGAGAGATGTGAAGAAGGAAACCATGAGCAAACCAAGTGCAGCAATCTGCAGAGTGGGCTTCCCTAGAACAAGGGAACTCCAAATGCGACTGAGGGTGAACACCGTAATTCCAGGATGTATTTTGATCTTTCAGATCCACAAAGCATCTGTGCCCAACTTGGCAAACCTGTGAGTCTACCTTTCCCATTGCCTCTTGACTTTCTTTGGAGCACCTGTGACATCTAAATCCTAGCTCCTACATTTCCTAATTCACCGTCATCATCAATTCAATTTCTTACCATCCGTTCCCTATAAGGTCCCAGGGTCGGTCGCACCAATTTATAACACAATGTTTATAAACAGTTTAAAGCCAATTAGAATCACAAGAATAGTGTGGGTCTAAAAATATTTATCTCAGATATAATGGTTTTACTAACCATCCTAGTACTATTACCCAAAGTTATAGCATGCTTTCCATAATGGTTCATTTTGGCCTGCATTCTGTCACTTTCACAAATGTAGTTGGGGTGTGTGTGTGTGTCTGTTTTAAACAAGTAGTTCTATTGCTTAATGGTTTTCTATTATTTGCTCAGCTTGAAAATCTCACCAGACCGTGCTGTTAAATTTGACAAAGTGTCCATTTTAATTATGTGTTTGGTGTGTCTTTTTAGTTTTGCTTTTCAAGCCAGCTAGCAATGAGACAGCATAGTATTTGTCATTTATTTGTGGATTTTGGTCACACAAAGTGTTATATTATTTTACGTAGCAATATTTCCGCTTTTTATTAGATTCTGCGGACTTTATATTATTGCTATTTTTTTGCTGACCTGTAGCAATCAGTTATTCTGATTAGATTTTGTAATTGTTTATCCATCCAAAAAGAAAAAAGAAAGAAAATTGTAAGTAAAACAATGAACTTCAAATGCAGCAGTAAAACAAGCTGGAGTTCCTCATGCATACCAAATATTAAATTATGCACCTCAAAATGCAATGTAATACGAAAGCTATTATTTATTCAGGTACTTTTCTATGTGACTGTGGAAACAAGCTAGAAAATGTGATTTTTTTGGACTTGTACCAATCTTTATTTATTCATTTATTTTTGAGCAACGGGATCAATGTTCCCTTAGCAATGTGCTCATGCACCCTCAATCTTCTAAGGAGAGCAAGAAACCCATAAAGCATAATGGGAGAGGGCAGCCTTGCTGCAACAATAGTACCTTTGTCATGAGTGGGAGGGGGAAGTTTAGGTCCTGAAAGAGATGTGGGATATGTGCTCCAATGCTGGAGAGAGGAGGGCACACATCCTTCAAAGAAAACAATTATGGGCCCCACCAGACATCCTTTTTTTATTGTGCATTCATGATGATTTGTGCTCATGTTGGCATTGGGGCGATTATATGTGATCCTGCTTTTAATATTGCTTGCACCTGCAAAAGTTTCAGGGTTGACATACTGCTTCATTTCCAACTGCTGAATGTTCCTGTAGCTTCCTGCTGAAATCCGGTAACTTTTCAGACCAGAAATATTTGGAGGGAGGGGTTGTCTTGCCTTTGTTGTACCATAGTGGGCAGTCACTGTTCACCGGATTTGGAATATGTGGCTGTTAAATGTAGACCAGCCTATCTCCCTAGGGAGTTCACAGCTGTTATGTTAACTGGTGTGTACGTGCCACCAGATGCCAATGCCAACTTGGCTTTGGGATGCCTGCAGGACCTTATCAGCAGCCAGCAAGACAAGTATCCTGAAGCTGTGCACATCATTGCGGGAGACTTCAACCATGTTGAACTTAAAACAGTGCTCCCAACGCTCTATCAGCATGTGAAATGTCCCACAAGAGGGGACAAGACACTGGATAAAGTTTATTCGAATGTAAATCACGGCTATAGGGCTTTACAGCTGCCACACTTGGGCCAGTCCGACCATATGTCTCTGTTCCTGGTACCAGCATATATCCCACTCAGGAAACGGGCTCCCACAATATTAAAATCTGTTAAAATCTGGCCTGAAGGTGCTATTCACCAGCTACAGGACTGTTTTGAGAGAACCAATTGGGATATTTTCGATAGTTCAGACCTGGAGGAGCACACGGCGGCAGTTCTGTGCTATATCAATCACTGCACAGACACTGTCACAGTAAATAAATCCATCCGGTTTTACCCCAATCAGAAACCCTGGATGAATAGAGAGGTCCAGTGCCTGTTGCGGGAAAGGAACAGGGCTTTCAGGTCAGGCGAGGTGCAGCTTTACAGTGTAGCAAGAGCAAACTTGAGGAGGGGTATTCGACGGGCAAAATTGGATTATAGGCTGAGGATTGAGGATAATTTAAGGAGCAACAACACAAGACAGATGTGGCAGGGGATTCAGCATATTACCAACTACAAACCTAACCTTGGTGCTGTCGACGGTGACCCCTTGCTGGCAGAGGAGCTTAACCTCTTCTTTGCTCGCTTCGAGAAGGAGCCACCTGAGACGCCGGTATTACAGCCACCAGCCCATAGGGGCCCCTCATTCACGGTAGAGGAACATGAGGTGAGACAGGTTTTGAGGATGGCGAATCCGAGAAAGGCGGCTGGACCTGATGGCATCACTGGAAAGGTGTTGAAGGGCTGTGCGGATCAGCTGGCGAGGGTCTTTACTAAGATCTTCAATAAGTCCTTACACCAGTCTATTGTCCCACCCTGCCTGAAGTCGTCAACTATTGTCCCTCTGCCTAAAAAATCCACAATCAGTAGTTTGAATGACTATAGACCAGTTGCACTGACTCCAATCATCATGAAGTGTTTTGAGAAACTGGTGCGCCGTCACATTATTTCCTGTCTTCCATCAACTTTTGACAACTACCAGTTTGCATACAGAGCAAATAGATCCACAGAAGACGCCATCAATACCACTCTCCATGCTGCTCTGTCCCATCTGGAGCAGCCGGGGAGTTATGTGAGGCTGCTGTTTGTGGATTTTAGCTCTGCTTTTAACACTATCCTCCCCCATAGACTGGTGTCCAAGCTAGAGGCGATTGGACTCTCCAACTCCACCTGTCTCTGGGTTTTGGATTTTTTGTCAGAACGTTCCCAGAGGGTTAGAGTAGGGTCACACATGTCCACAGCCCTTAGCCTTAACACCGGCTCACCACAGGGTTGTGTGTTGAGTCCCCTGCTCTACACTCTCTATACGTATGACTGTACAGCCATCTATTCCAGCAACAAAATCATCAAGTTTGCTGATGACACTACGGTGGTAGGGCTCATTTCAGGAGGGGATGAGTCCGCCTATCGGGACGAGGTGGAGCGGCTCTGTGTTTGGTGTGGAGAGAACAATCTGGCTCTTAATACGGCTAAGACCAAGGAATTGGTGGTGGATTACAGGAAAAAAAAGGCGGACATTCAGCCCTTGTATATCAACGGGGAACGGGTGGAGAGGGTGGCGGAATTCAGGTTTTTGGGAGTAGCTATCGATCAGGGCATGACTTGGAGCGCACATACCACTGCTCTGGTGAAGAAGGCCCAGCAGAGAATTTATTTCCTCAGACTTTTAAAGAAGAACAATCTGAGTGAGAGACTGCTGGTGTCCTTCTACCGAGGCTCCATAGAGAGCATTCTTACATACTGTATTTGTGCTTGGTTCTCCAGTTGTACAGCTAAGGAGAGGAAGGTGCTCCAGAAGGTCATAACCACAGCCCAAAGGATTATTGGTCATCCTCTCCCATCTTTGGAAGAACTGTACGGTTCCCGTTGTCTTAGGAAAGCAAATAACATCCTGCAGGATTCATCTCACCCGGGACACGGTCTGTTTGCACTACTGCCTTCTGGCAGGAGATATAGAAACATCAAGTCAAAGACAAATAGACTGAAAAACAGTTTCTATCCAAGAGCTGTGGCCTTTTTGAATGCTGTAACTCGATAGTGTGACCTGGGAGTTTGATGGGTGTGGTGTGGGTGTGGCTGGAATGTGGTTTGTTTGGTTGTTGTTGTTGTTTTGCTTTTGTTGTTTTAAGGGATGGCATCCAATTTCGTTGCACTTTGTGCAATGTTGCACTTGTGTAATGACAATAAAGAATCTATTCTATTCTATTCTATTCTATTCTATAGTGCCAGAGTGCCCCATCAGATATCCATAATGTGGCTACTTTGGGGGAACTTCACAAAACAACTAATAAAGCAGAATGATGTGTGGATGCTGTGGTACAAATCCACCACAAATGCTGTTATTATTGCAGCAATGAAATGTTGTGGACACCAGTCTGGAGGAAAAAGAAAGGTTCTCAAACAATGAGGTAAGGCTACAGGAGAAAGTGGCTCACCATGTTTTGTTTGGGCATAGGCAAACTCGGCCCACCAGATGTTTTGGGACTACAACTCCCATCATCTGGTCCTGTTAGCTAGGGATGATGGGAGTTGTAGTCCCAAAACATCTGGAGGGCCGAGTTTGCCTATGTCTGGGTTAGAAACATAGAATTGTAAAGTTGAAAGGGAGCCTGAGGATCATCTAGTCCAACCCCCTGCAGTGCAGGAATCTCAGCTGACAGGTGGTCATCCAACATCTGTTTCTAAACCTCCAAGGAAGGAGAGTCCACAACCTGCCAAAGGAGACCATTCCACTGTCGAACAGCTCTTACTGTCAGAATGTTCCTCCTCATGCTTAGTCGAAATCTCCTTTCTTGTAACTTGAAGCCATTGATTCAAGTCCTACCCTCCAGAGCGAGAGAAAACAAGTTTGGGAAACCCTGTATGTGGTACAGAGGAAGCACTTTTTCTGGAAGGAACTGAAATAAAAATACATAAAATTCCACAGATAAAGAAAAGATCTTTCTTGTCATCACTGATTTCACTGTCCTATAGATGCACACAACAAACAACCCATCAGGTTTTAAAAAAATTAAATTTCATTGGCAGTGGAAGAAAGGGCATGGTGTGCATTTACATCAGGAATACCAAATTAAAAACAAAAACATTTTTTTAAGAACCACCAACCCAAATATGGAAGTTTGAACTAGAGGGTCAATTTCCATATCTATTGGTGAGGGGTGTGGAATAAAAAAATGTAAAAAGTTGCTTGGGTAGTATCATTCCTTAAAAAAAAAGACAGTGTGGTGTAGTGGTTAAGAGCGGTAGTCACGTAATCTGGGAAACCGGGTTCGCGTCTCCGCTCCTCCACATGCAGCTGCTGGGTGACCTTGGGCCAGTCACACTTCTGTGAAGTCTCTCAGCCCCACTCACCTCACAGAGTGTTTGTTGTGGGGGAGGAAGGGAAAGGAGAATGTTAGCCACTTTGAGACTCCTGAAGGGGAGTGAAAGGCGGGATATCAAATCCAAACTCTTCTTCTTCTTCTACACCAGCATTAAGCAATAATAGAGAAAACTGCAGTTATTACAAGCCAGTATAATAATTTGAGGTGAGGACCAGTGATCTCCTCATCATACTTTGGGGTTTGAACAATCACTATTACATAGCTACAGGGTTTATTACAAAGAATATCCAAGATGATTAGGGTCTTGATTCAAAACCTATTACAATCAATGGAAAATACAGCGTTGACTTTAATAGGGTTTGGATGAGGTCCTCGAAGAAGAAAAATGTAGAAAAATGAGCATATTTCACAACTATCACATTAACCGGCTAAGGCAAAACCATCCATCTTTTCTAATGGCATTTTACTAAAGATGGATTTGATCTATTATTGTATCTAAAAGCTGACTCCAATGTCTCAGGCAAGAGGCTAGTTCACAAAGCACATATTCTAGAATAGGAGAGAGAACCGAGCTATATTGTCTGTGGTGTTGACTAATTTAGTAAACAGTCAACCACCTTCCCACTATACTTTCAGACTCTGTATAAAACTAGTTTTATGGCTGCTCATATTAAAATCACGAGAGACCACTTCAGATAGTCTTGAAGGAATGGGTTTCCCAAACCCCAAAACTGACTGTGCAGGCAGTTTGAAACTGCACAAAAATCCCCATTTTCCCTTAGCTAAAATGCTTTAACTTGAGCTCTTGAGCCGAAACCCAGCTGTATAAACAAGTGCTCAGAGCCCTCTCCTTTATCAGTTTGTGATGGCAAGTATGGCCTTGACTGTACCAGTAGAACAGGGAAGACACATCTGTTGCCTTATCTTATATCCTGACCACAAAAGATGCACAGACCTAGTCTGGGAACAGCGCCAGAGGGTGTTCTTGGAGATGGTGATCTCTTGCTCCAAGATAAGAGTAGGAACAGGAAGATCCTTTTATGGTCAGACGTGCAGGAAGGGATATCCTTTTATGGTCAGAAGTATAGGAATGAAACCCTTTTATGGTTAAGAGTGCCGGAGCAGGAACATCTGTGATGTCAACCTGCATGTACAAGCTGACGTGGTTGGGTTCCTAGGGGAGGAGGGAGAGGGTGCCTGGAGGATATATATACTGCATGAAATTTCTCATTTCTTTTGGACTTGCTATGGACTGACCACGCAAGTGCCTTTCTGCTGTTTGGGAGAGCAGAAATAAAGAACTCTTTCTCTGAACCAACCCTCGGTGTCATTTGACTTCCTTCCTCCTGACCGGGAGCAACACAGACCCAATTGGTGAACCCCAATAAGGCTACAGTCTCTCCTTCAATTGGTCACATCCACGCCGTGCCTTTAAAGTACTGTTATACAGATTTAAGCCGCCATGGCTTCTTCCAAAGAATTCTGGGAATGTAAGGGGTTCCATTGTTTGACTATGCACTGCGTAAAGTATTTCCTTTTTTAAAACTAACCTTACAACCTTCAGCTTCATGGGATGTCCACAAGTACTAATGTTATGAGAGAGGGAGAAAAACTTTTTTTCCTATCCATTTCCTCAATGCCATGCAAAATTTTATAAGCTTCTATAATGTCACTTCTAACTCGCCTTTTCTCCAAAGTAAAAGGTTTCAAGTTAAAGCTATGGTTTTCCCAGTAGTGATATATGGAAGTGAGAGCTGGACCATAAAGAAGGCTGATCGCTGAAGAATTGATGCCTTTGAATTATGGTGCTGGAGAAGACTCTTGAGAGTCCCATGGACTGCAAGAAGATCAAACCTATCCATTCTTAAGGAAATCAGCCCTGAGTGCTCACTGGAAGGACAGATCGTGAAGCTGAGGCTCCAATACTTTGGCCACCTCATGAGAAGAGAAGAGAAGACTCCCTGGAAAAGACCCTGATGTTGGGAAAGATGGAGGGCACAAGGAGAAGGGGACAACAGAGGATGAGATGGTTGGACAGTGTTCTTGAAGCTACCAGCATGAGTTTGACCAAACTGTGGGAGGCAGTGGAAGACAGGACTGCCTGGTGTGCTCTTGTCCATGAGGTCATGAAGAGTCGGACACAACTAAAGAACAACAACAACAAAAGGTCTCAAATGCTGCAACCTTGATGTTTTATTGTGATGCTATCCCCTTTTTTTGCCAATGGGTAGGCTGTTTGTTTCAAGAACATGGGAACTGGAATTGAGAGCTCATCAAACCTGTGATTGAAGATTGGATATTGGAACTGGTATATTAGATACTTCATAGATAACACTTCCTGTGAGAGATTTGAACAACCTCTCTGATACAACTGGGAGAGATGAATTATGTCATTGTGACATCTTAGCTGACTTTCAGGGAGCTTCCAGAACAGCTGTTTTATTGGGTATTCATGCTAGTACAGTCACAAAAAACTTGTGCAAAAATTATACATTGTCACCTCTGACATATTAATGCAGAGGTTATATTACATTGCCAGTTGGTGGCTGTTATCCCACACTTTTCAGTGCAATTTGACATTGTTTTTCTGAGCAGACCTTTTGCAGTGACAGGGTAATTCTCCTTCAAAGTGTGGGATAACTACCATGCATTGTACAAATAAATAAAAGGTCTGGAGGTGCCTTCTGTCTCTGTGTTTATTGCAGCAGAAGGGTTATGACCAGTTTCCTCCATCCAGGTCTTAATAGCTAGATTGTTCTTGCTGTGTTTATTTAATTAAGTATAGCCTCCTTAATCCCAGCTCTTGATGTACCTCTTCCTTTCCCTACGAGGAGAAAGTTTGAAACTGATACTGCACATGTTCAAAGGCAAGAGTAAAATAAATAAAAAAATGCAGCTACATGGCAATTTGTGGAGGGACATCTTGGGCGATGATCGCACTGACGGAAGATTGAGCAAACAGTTGAAAAAAAGCGTTTAGACATTCTGTGCTTGCTACATGTTCTCGTTTCTCAGCTAGATGGCACTATAGATGTTGTCTCAAATGACATTGCACATAGTAACAAGAGCGTGTGTCACTTTCTTCCTTCTCCTTCCTTCTTCCTGGATGAGGCCTTTCAAGGGTTGTGTGTGTGTGTGTGTGTGTATGCACACATGCAGGGAGTAGCAGTAGTACTGATAGGAGGTTAGTTTGCTGTAAAAAGTCTGCAGTAGCCGAAATATATATTCTTGTCACTCAAAACCCAGTTGTGAAAAGATACTTTTTGACTAGGACCATTTTTTCCAAGTAAATTTCACGGCCAAATTCACTCACAACAAAGGAAAGCATTCCCTGGGGGAAAGGGTGCAACTGCATTTCTGAATTAATCCAAATTATTACTCTTTGGTTGGATTGCAAAGAATATATATATATATATATATATATATATATATATATATATATATATATATCACCTGTCACTTGGTAAGATGTCAAGTATCAAGAATGATGGAATATGTTGATGCCATATGTCCATAAAGTACTCTCCACATTTATCAACATTACGCTTAACCCAATTCTGATATATGGAGGTTTGCGGCTGAGACAGGCAACTTGACTGAGATTGATGGACCCCACTGAGGAGAATAAGAATATAAATCTTTGTCTTATCACAAGGCAAAAGGAGAGAGTAAGATAGGTATGAAGCAGTGGACATAATCTGTTTAGGTTTCAGAGAGACACTTGACATACTATGGGACTATAGGATAATATATCTTCAGGCTAGTAAGCAGAGTACAAAGACAACTACATACAAGCTTGTTTGCTTCTCTGTGTGGCAATGTGTGGTGTCACAAAGGGCGGGCAGTCCCCCCACAAACCCATTAAAAAACCCCACATTTTCATTGTACTATTCTCCCTTTTAGGTGAGTTTTTAGCTTTCTTTACTTCCTTCCTTTGTCTTTAGCAATGTTTCCCTCTCATAAACTCATTTCAACAATAGCAAACCTGAGCGTTTATGACTAGGATTTGCCCACTAAACCAGGAGATGCAAAAAAGGATGCTACATTCACCATGTTCTTGCTGCTTAGAGACTCCCAAGCACTCCAGCTGAGAGGAAAAGCGCTTCTGGGGGTCAAAGCAGGGTTCCTAGTGCCATTCACGTCAATGGGTGGAGTGAAAGCCTCTCAGCAGCAGAGTCTCTACCATTTACCAGGATTTGGAAAGGTGAGGTCAGGGCTTCACAGTCACACCTGCAGAGCCATTATGCTGTAAGAGTCACACAGCCACACCCTTGCTGTCCTCTCCTACCTGGTAAGTGGCATAGCATGGCTTACCGTGTCCAATTTTATATATTACACATGGTGCTTTTTTGAAAACCTAATGTACCTGTTGTAGGTGGAACACACAAATGCCTGCATCAAGAAAGTCTTTGATGCCCTTTCACTTTTCTATAACATGTATGTGGATGTGATACAGGACCAATGGAAGACCACTGCTGTACCTCCACCCCATCGGCAGTGGCATAGCAAGGTCAGGTGGTATCCGGTGCAAAAAATTTCTTGTCATCCCCCCACACACTTTGAAATCTAGTTGGACTCCCAAGAGACTGCGACCTACTCACATAATAAAAAGACTGGCTGTGATCTACCCGTTGTCATTGCCAGGAGTTGCTGAGCTTTTTTATGGAAGGATTGACCAAAGTTGTTGAGCTTTTTGGGGGAAGGCTTTTTGTTTGCTCGCCTACCTCCTTCCCATCCTCTCACTGCCTGCCTGCCTGCCTCCTACCAGTGATATCCAAGGCAACACAATGACCAAGTACAACAATGCAATGTTGTCGTCGTTATACAATTCCATTCACCATATAGATGGGTTTATGAAGCATTTCTGTATCCTTCTGCTGTGCTGAAGAATAATTCCATGAAACAGTTGGTGTATCCAGAATCACTGGTCACTACGTCTGTTTGCAGACCTCTTCGGCAGTGTTGGACGTCATAAAACATACTTTTACGGCTTGTTTTCACCAGATAAGAATCTGACCCATTGCTTCTTTCAGAGATTTGCATAGTCTACAAAGACTTTCAGAGACTTACAAGACTTATGTTTATTTGGTTCTATGTTTTCAAGAGTGCATATTTTGTGACTTTCTGAGATTTATAAGATTTCTGTTTATTTGGTTTTGCAGAGAGTGCATATTTCATAAATTTCATACTGTTCAATGTTCTGTATAGATTATATAAAGAGTTCATATTGACATCGCATTGTTGTACTTGGTCATTGTGTTGTCTTGGATATCACTGATAATTACTTGCAACACAGAGGTTTAATTGTTTGGTTACTGCAAGCCTCCTACAGCAGCCCGGGAGCGCAGGGCTGTCAAAACAAAGGGTGGGGGAGGCTGCCAGCAAAGCGGCAAAGCTCCACCCCTTCCCACGACAGATCACGGTAGGCAGGAATCATGAGTGGGCGGTGCACCGAATGTCACCCCCCCGGTAAAGACAGCCGGGGCAATTTCCCCCCCCCCCGCCCCCCACCTTGCTTCACCGCTGCCCATTGGGTGTGCTGCTCCTGTTTAAAAGGCATGAGTTGGGGGGGGAGCTATTTTTCATATACTGTGGGTGTATTTGAGGTATGATGGACACAGTTGAAAATACATCAGAATCGCTGCTAGCCCAGAGATGGAAGGAAGAGACAACCCTGACCAAAGAAGAATGGCAGATCAAGTTGATGGACTATGCTGAAATGGCAAAATTAACTGGGAAGCTCAGGAACCAAGCAGACAAGAAATTTAAAAAAGAATGGGAAATGTTTATCACGTATATACAAAATTGTATGAAACAGGTCAAAACATTAGCAGGATTCTAAATATACTTGTAATGTAACAGAAACTACAGATAATTCAGGAAGATGAAAAAATTGGAGAAGTATTGATATGCAGATAAACAGTTTGAAAGCAGGTCAAAGTGCTAGTAGATAAATAGGAACTGCTCCGGCGGGAAGGTAAACAGCGTTTCCCTGTGCTGCTCTGGTTCGCCAGAAGCGGCTTAGTCATGCTGGCCACATGACCCGGAAGCTGTCTGCGGACAAATGCCGGCTCCCTCGGCCAGTAAAGCAAGATGAGCACCATAACCCCAGAGTCGGTCACGACTGGACCTAATGGTCAGGGTCCTTTATGGAAGGGATGGGGGGAAGTCAGGAGATTCAGAGTAATCTTGATATGGGAATGTGTATGATATTTTGATGTAACTTTATTCTTTTTCTTTTCTGTTTTTTCTTTCTTTCTTTATTTCTTTTCCTTTCTTTCTTTTTGAAAATCAAATAAAAAATATTTAAAAAGAAAAGACATCAGAATAGAGGTGCTTATTGATCCCAAAGGTGTGAAATGTATTTGGGTGCAATCTATTGCAGGGGTGTAGCATGGGGGAGGCAGCAGGGCCATGGCCCCAGGCACACAATTTTGAGGGGGTGCAAACCAGGTGCCCCCATTCAGGGATCCCTGTCCCACCCTGCCAGTCAATGGAAGTCTCTGGGCTCCAGAACCCAGCTTGGCCTCACCACCACATCCCCGCCCTCCTTGTTGAATGGCTGCTCAGCCATTGCTGGCTCGCTCCTCACTCAGAGGATGAACAGTTGCAGACAGAGGGAGTTGGGCAAGGAGTAACCCCAGCATGACTCAGCCTGAGGCCCCTTTCCATGGGCATTTGGGGGGGTTCACCAAGGGCCGCATTGGCCAGGCTCCCCCCTGCATGGGTGGGCAGGCAGTGCAGAGTGGCCCCTCTTGGCTCCAGTGGCTGGGCTGGTGCAGCTGGCTCACCCTCCATGCCCCGGGCACCGGCAAACCCCACTATGCCACTGATCTATGGCAAGGTAATCCTATGCCAGACCCATTGAAATGAATGGGACTAGGAACATTTTTCTCATTTCAATTGAGCTTGTCCTAGCCTATTGCTACTGATCAGTCCCAAGAACTCTTTGTCCTGGGATGCCATTCCTGGCTTTGTTAGAAAAAGAAGATTGACTCGCCCCTTTTATTGAGCATGCCAAGTAAAATATATATATATATGTAATGGGTTTAGGGGTTGCTCGTGCGTAAGTTGCCACCACTGCTGGCGAGGTTACCTGGTTAAACCCCTTCTGACTGAACAGCCTCCAGCATCGTGACTGTCTCAGTCGCTGGCAGAATCCGTCAGTGGGCGTTTCTTGAACCTTTTCCAGCATAAAAGCTGTTTGACACCAAGTCCCCTCCTACTCTCCCTGCACGGAAGTCTTCTGTGCAGGGAGGGTGCAGGCAGCGGAGTACCCGTACTCTCTCCGCTGGTCTCCGGCGAGGAGTCTTGGAGCCTCCTCTCCGATTCCCCCATCTACCCCCCTTCTCCACTGGTGTTACGCTGATTTCCTTCCCCAGCAGATGGGCTGCCTCTCTCCCTACTGGGACCCTCTCCGGCATCCCTCTGGAGCCTTCCCTCCACCTCTAGCTCCGATGGCAGTTCCCTGACAATATATATTAGCAGCCTTGTAAATTAGGTGGTCTGTAATTTTAATTTCAGAACATCATTGTATCAGCAGTGTTACATTGAAGATGTCAGTACTGTTTAGACTGCTGCACCAAGAAAGGCAGGCCCTGCAAAATGTACACTGTCTAGTGGTAATGAAAAGTATATCTGTAAGTGGTTTTGCAAAAGTGATATACAAGCAAGCCAAATTGAGACAAGGAAGGATGTTGGTCTTTGCCAGCCCAAATGATTTCTTCTACCAAGTGTCAGATTTAATGGCTAAAACAGACCAGACCCTACTTAAATCTATCCTTTGACAATGCTAATTGCATATTATATATGAATTTGTGCGTTTTGTTGCTGTCTATCGAACATTTGGCGAAAGAGGGTCTTTCCATCTTGAGATAAGCTTGCTGTTCCCCAGAGAGAAGGTGTAATGAAGAATGAAGCAACTAGCCAAGAAAAATTGCTTGTCTGAGTGCATAATTAAGTTTGATTAAAATAGGAACTCCCTGCATTATCTGCTATAGGTCCGTATCGCTGAAACACCAGGAGAGGTACGGTGTTAGCTGGATTTATGAACTTTACTAAAAAGCATTGGGTTCAGAAAGTAAAAATAAAAAAACTTCCCAACTCAGATGTAATGGGATTTTGGGCTTTTAGCAATCTAAGTGAAGGAAATTCAGTAGTGAAGAAATGTGCTGTACACAACAGTTGAGAAGAGAAGAGATCGTGGAACAAAATTGTAGCAACCAGCAAATGCCTGAAGATGCCTATAGGACAAAAGCAGGGATGGTTTTATGTTCTCACCCAGCCTGCAGTGTGTAACATAGTCGTGTAGGGAGAGCTCTCTTTGGACATTTGGAAATTAAATAGGAGTGGCCAATGTTCAAGCTGCCCATCAGCATCTGAGAACAGGGATGCTGGAATAGATGGACCACGGACTTAACCCGTCAGCCTCCTTGTGTGTTCTTAGCATTGATGCCTGCAATTGGCAAGAAGTATATAGATTTTAGATTGGTTAGACCTGGTGTATGTTCATTTATTTAGTTTCTACACCATTCTTTATTAAGTGTGACCTCAGGGCGATTTCCAAACATGAACATGCTTTTTTTTTTTTAAGGAGTATAATGTTCTACCCCATGGAGGCTGGTGAATTACAGAAAATGGGATTACAGAAAAAGGGGAACTCAGTCCACCCTCAGGTAGCCCTTACCTACCTGGCTTCTTATTACAACTGGTCCAGAGGATGGTTATGACTGTCAGCTTCCTCCTTTTTATTCTCCAGTATTGGCTTTGTATAATTCAGCAGGGAGGAGGATGGGGACAAAACTAGAATTAGTTCTTCGTCATTGAGATTTTATGTAAAACGAAGGCATTGCATTGTTGCAATGATACCTTACATTGAAAAGTACAGTGCCCGTTAAATAGAGGGGGGGGGGGGTCGAGAAGCTCCTCAGTAAATTTCCAATTTCAGCATGTTGCATTTTCTACGTGATGTTAGCTCTGTGGATCAAGCCACTGCAGTATTAAGCTCTTTGTTTTTGCACATTGTTACACTGGTAACTAGATGCCCAGAGAAATGTTTTGCTGTTGCCTGTAAATCTATAGCCATTAATTCAACCCCCACACCCTCAAATGTAGTAAGAGTGACTGCAGTCCTCAGTGAGTCGTTGGCAGTACGGTAGTCACATATTTTAGATCAGACCTCCGTTCCTTTCTGAACCAAGTTCTGTACCCGAAAAGCAACAACAGCTGGTCTCAGGAGCTGTAAGTGCCTGTTGTTTTTTTCAGATTGAGCATATGCTGCCAGTATTGTTGTTCCACCTGAGTCCAGTTCCCTTACAGCTTGCGTTGTCATCGTCATTGGAGTTTATGTGCCCGCGAACACGTAAAATGGTCTATGAATCCTGTCTTGGATGCTGTCCAGCATAATCATAAACTCTCTGGGGTCTACAAAATTCAAACATCTCACTTAGTACCTGAGAGATGGCTTGAGTAATGAGGAAGAAATCTTCTTCCTTTCCTCCTGTCAGGCATAGCCCATGCCAAATGAGCAAGCATCTGCTAGTGGAAGCAGACTCCCCTTGCAGCAGAAATCCCTTCATGTAATGCGAGGAGATGGGTTATCATGAGCGCAGTACGTGGAGCGCTTGGGGGAAGTGATGTCCCACTTTTAGGTACATTAGAAGTGCCTGAGGAGGGGGAGGGATCACTCGTGGATATTACAACTCTTAATGCTTTGCATTCTGGTTCATCATTTGCGTAACGGCTTTGCAAAGTTGTGGAGCGCCTTAGTAATTTACTTACTGGGCTCGCCTTCACACGAATCTTTGCTGGAAAACCAATTCAACGCATTATTCTTCCTCAGCTTGATGGTTCCCAGATCTTTTGGTCTACAGCTCCCTTGTGCAAGAATGGCTGTGATGGCTGATGGGAGTTGTAGTCCAAAACATCAGGAAAACACCAAGGTGGGGAAGAAGGCTGCTAGCCATCGCTATCATCCCCATCTGACAGGTGGCCAACTATGACTGAAGGATAGTCACACCATCTTATCCAGATATAGAGCAGGTATCTTAGAAGATACATGATCTTCTCCATGGGTAGGCAAACTAAGGCCCAGGGGCCGGATCCGGCCCAATCGCCTTCTCAGTCACCCATGGATGGTCCGGGAATCAGCGTGTTTTTACATGAGTAGAATGTGCCCTTTTATTAAAAATGCATCTCTGGGTTATTTGTGGGGCATAGGAATTCGTTCATCCCCCCCAAAAAAATACATATATATATATATATATAGAGAGAGAGAGAGAGAGAGAGAGAGAGTCTGGCCCCTCACAAGGTCTGAGGGACAGTGGACTGGCCCCTGCTGAAAAAGTTTGCTGACCCCTGGATCACTTCTCCCTAGCATCACAGATCTGAGTTCATTTTTTTTAACCAAAGGGTTAAAAGTTTTTCATGTCCTCTCTCTTGGCATATGGATTAGAAAGTACATATTAAAGGCTTGCTGGCAGCGGTATCCTTTTCCCAAGGTCCACTTTTGTGCAGCTTCTCCTGTGACTCTTTCTTCGGCCAGTTTAAATGGCTGTAATTTGCTTCTTTGTGCTCATTGCCACATTCCACTTAGCCCCCACTTTGATGGCATGAAATATGTACATCCCTTAGCAGGAGTGAGCCACCTTGGCCTGACTCCTCTCCACCTCCTGTCAACCTCTTCACCGAAGTCAGTTTGTAACCTGCTCTGCCATCTTTTTGATGTTAAGCACCAGTATTCCAGCAGGACCCATCCTTTGTTCAAGCTCGTCTTGTTCCAAAATGTCCCGCAGTCTCCAAGCATTTGGAAACCATACAGAAGCCAGTGTACATCTTAAAGGCCGCTCTGCACATTACACAGAAGGCACACAGGAATCAGTTGGATACCCCTGGACAGATATGTTGACCACATTGGTTTTCATTCCATTTAGGAACTGCTTATGCATCGGATTGCTTCACATGGTGAGCTACATGCCAGTTTTGTTCAAATCCCTAAGCAGATGTATATTTCATGATGGAATTTCAAAATGTGCTGTGAGTTTCCAGTAGAAGTGAGATGGGAATGAGGGGCTTGCTGTTTTGTAATTCTGTTATCTACACTACACCATCAGCCTGAGAAGGAAAAGAAGATCGAATATGGGGGACTTTTATCAGAGGGGCAAAAAATGGGCTAAAATATTGAATTCAGAGAAGCCCCCTTGATTTGTCCTGTTCATCTTTCCCTAGGGAGGAATTCAACTCTGAGGCATCTAGGATAAGTATCTAGAGATTAAATTAGAAAGAAAGAAAATCTTCTTTAGTAGAATTGAAGGCAGAAAACAGATTTGGCAACATTATTTATTTACCAAAATGTATATACAGCTTGGTTCTAAGTGGTTTACAAGAACTATTAAATTCATTGATTTAAACAATTTAAAACACTTTAAAATATTTAAATTTAATTATAATTAACAGAAAAAATAAAAAGTTTTAAACACATCAACCTTGGGGGTGGGCAGCACTGTTTTGCGGTGGTTCCTGTTCTATTTAGATGCTCATTTCAAGAGAGTGTTGTCTGGAGAGTGTTATTTGGCCCCATGAAGCCAACTTAGTGCAGTTCCTCAGAGTTTGGTTTTATCCTCCATGCTGTTTAACATGTACCTGACACTGCTGACTGGGGTCATCCAGAGTTTTAGAGCACATTGTCCACAATATGCTGGTGACACACAGCTCTGCTTCTCCTTTACATCTGCAGGTGAGACAGTGGATGTGCTGAACTATTGTATTGCCTCGGTCATGGACTGGATGAGAACCAGTAAACTGAAGCTCAATGCAGATAAGAATGAGGCATTGTTAGTGGGTGGTTCCTAGGCCAGATGGATGGAAGGTGGCCTGATTTTGACGTAGTTACACTTCTGAATCCATTGCTTTCTCTTGCATACCCTCCAACATCTCTCAGAAGAAAATCAGAATGTGCGTCTTTCGGGCTGCACTCTCACATGAGTCACATGCAGTATTCCAACATCAGTAAAGTACACATAATCTAGTAAAGAATGAAACCTCTCCCATGAGTAATTTATTTTTTCCTTCAAAATACAGTGGTACCTCAGGTTACAAACACCTCGGGTTACAAACAGTTCAGGTTACAGACTCCACTAACCCAGAAGTAGTACATCAGGTTAAGAACTTTACCTCAGGATAAGAACAGAAATTGCAATGTGGCGGCAGTGGGAGGCCCCATTAGCTAAAGTGGTACCTCAGGTTCAGAACAGTTTCAGGTTGAGAACGGACCTCCGGACCGAATTAACTTCGTAACCAGAGCTACCACTGTATTTTTTATTTGATTTTACAAATATAAAATTATAACAATACAACCATACACATCCACAGTTAAAAGATTCTTCTGAATCTTTAGACTTCCCACCTTCCCCTCCATATGTTCTATTATTACACCTTTTCTACTACATCTTTTTCAATAGTTCATGTTTTATATAACTCCTTTAACTCCATACTACTTGCTACATAACAAGTGTTATTGCAGCTCTGCTAATTGGCTTACAGTGGTTTCAAAGATAAGTTATAAATTCCCTCCGTTCTTTGTTGACATTTTTTTCTTCTTGGTTCCTGAGCTTTCCAGTCAGCTTTGCCATTTCGGCATAGTCCAACAATTTGATTTGCCACTCTTCTCTGGTAGGGACTTTATCTTCTTTCCATCTAACAGCATCTGTGCGGAGAGAGTTACATACACAAAGAGACTTTTCTGCTCCATGTGAGTAATTTTCAGGCATAGTATAAAATGTGAATAATGAGGAAAAGAGGCAAATCTTGGGTTGTGATGGGGAAGAGCAATGAAAAGCTGAACTGAAAGAAGAACAGCAAAGATTAAAAGCTGATGACATAGGTGAGTAAAAAGCTTGCCAACAGAGATACTGTGAAAGCAGATGACTTAGTGAGGCCTTGAGTAGTCCCTGTGCTTTCAGTTTGGCTATGGGGTGTGATAATTTCTGCCCAAGACAGCCATCTTATGCACACTTAAGTGGGAGCAAGTGAACTCAGTGGGATTTACTTCTAAGTAAATATGCGTAGGACTGGGCTGTAAAACTCTGGAATTTTCTTCTGCCAATAAAACACACCAATAACTAAACACAAGAGGCTTATCAGATGTGTCAAAATTTCTACTTGATGGCAATGGGGGTTGTGCTATGACTTTACTGCAGATTTGATCAATCTGCACTATGTAAAATATTTTTATCTTTTAACAGAGGAAGGAGCGTTTCTTATCTGTTGAAACTATCAGATGTGATTTATTTTTATCGTTTGAATCCTCTGCTGTTCCTGTGCTTGATTAATTTATATTAACATTGCCTGGGAAGAAAAGCAGCTCAAAATATAAAATGTAAAAATGGGAGGTTAAATACTCCCCACCATCCTGGCTCATTCCTGTCTTCACAGATTGGTCCCACATCTTGGTTTTCGTACAGTGGTGTTTCATAAAGTACTATTTAAAATAAAACAGTATGTTTAATAAAAGCTTCATCGCACTTAGCACAGAAGAGATGGTGTCTCCGGAAAATAATTTGCAGCCTCTCTTTCAACATGGAAATGAAGGAGTGGTGAGACTGATGCCACTAGCAGGAGGTTAACAGACTTATTTGCAAGGAAGCTGCATTAATTTTTCTGTGCAATCCACCCACTGAACTATGGCTAAGGGTGCGGGAGAAATTCAATGTGCTTTACATTTTAATGTGAACCTGGCCCATATTATCAATGGATTGTAAGGTACAGGGAACATATTGGCATATATGGTAGGGATGTAATTATGTACACAAGTTCTGGAAGCAGGTTTGTAATGGAGATTGCCAGCAACAATACCCAACAATTAACCTTGGATGCTAAACTTTGTCTCTTATCCGGTTTTGATGATGTCAATAGAGACCTTATATCTCAATAATTACCGTATTTTTCGCCCTATAGGACGCACTTTTCCCCCTCCAAAAATTAAGGGGAAATTTGTGTGCGTCCTATGGGGCGAATGCAGGCTTTCGCTGAAGCCTGGAGAGCGAGAGGGGTTGGTTCACACCGACCCCTCTCGCTCTCCAGGCTTCAGGAACCTCTCCGCAAGCCTTGGGAGCCCACGGGAGTTCCTGTCGGGCTCCCTAGGCTTGCGGATAGCAGCCTGTATCTCGAAGCCCGGGGTGTGCTGCACAGCGCACCCCGGGCTTCGGTTCCCCGACCTGGTTTGGAGGCTGGCGGCGGGGAGAAGCACGCTTCTCCCCACCGCCAGCCCCACAAGCTCGGGGGACAGCGGGGAGGCGCAGCGATCCTTCCCGCTGTCCCCCGACCTGGTTTGGGCTTCAGGCAGATATCCGCAAGGCGTGGGAGCCCGGCGGGAAGTCGTCGGTCTCCCAAGGCTTGCGGAGAGCTGCCTGTTCTGGGGGCTGGGGTCAGGGGAAGCTCAGGCTTCCCCCACCCCAGCCCCATGCCTGGGGGGGAAATAAATTTTTTTCTTTATTTCCCCCCTTCAAAACTATGTGCGTCCTATGGGTCGGTGCGCCCTATGGGGCGAAAAATACGGTAGTTCTGTACTGGTTTGTTGCCTCTCATCTAGTGATCTCTCAAGGGCAGAAGGATCCACCTTGTTATTCTATGGATCTATGGATTTAAAAAGTCATATTCAGTGCAATTTCTGAAAAAAGGGCTGATAAAATTCAGGCCACTAGGGGTGATGCGAATCGCCTTGACTTTACTTCTGCTTGGGGAGCTATTTGTGATTTATATGACCAACCAATTTCATGGTTGGCACATTCCCACTTAGTATGAGTTTATTTGGCAACATTCATGAATATTTGGTAGAAAAATGCACCTTGTATTCCATGATGGAGTATATTTTATGCCATTTTTTTAAGCTTTCTGTGAATATTATGATTATTATATTATTATGTTAAACATTTATTCTTCCTGTTTTCATGACTGTTTTTAAGTACAGATACAGTGAAGCTGTAGAATCAGCTGGCTGCCTCAATTATCCCTTTGGAATGTTTTCCTCTATTAAGGTCACTTTTAAGGAAAAGGTATAAAAGGAAAAGGCTAATACTGTGATGTTTTAATGTAATGCTCTGTATATGATTTTTATATGTCTATATTGTGTGTGTGTGTGTGTGTGTGTGTGTGTGTGTGTGTATGTTTTTCAGGTTTCTAGGGAGATTCTGATTCTTATTTTCCTGTTCTGCTAGATTAGTAAATGCTGGTTTCAGTGAATGGAATTTGTCTAGGTAGCAAATGTTAGACAATGAGCTTTGCACCAACAAAACCTATTTAAGACAGCTTCTAATGAGATCCTCATAGCAAATAGAAATGACTAAATAGATGGATATAAGACTGAGATTAGAGGAATGCAGTCACGGACTCTGCCAATCTCCTTTAAGCTTCAAAAATCTCTTAATTATGTTACTAATCAAGGATCAAGATTGGTATGGCCTGCAAGAAAGGAAAGTGGAGACAGAAACACCATCCATCTGTTTCAATTTAAAATGAAATGCTTTTGTATCTCTGCAGCTCTTTTAATATATCTCTGGAGTTCCAAGTCTTCCATTCAGATTTCTGCGTGTAGCAGGTGAAAGACGAAGTCAGGATTTGCAGGGGCTTGTCTCTGGGACTTGTTTTCAATAGGACATGTTATGGAAGAGAGTTCCTTTGAGCATGTGCAGACTGGTGCTCCTGATACTCTTGCTAAGACGACCATTCTTTTTCTGAGCCCCCGGTGCTCACATTTTCTTGTCTGTGTTCTGAATTTTCTAGCCCTGCCTTTTCCTCTTGGGGGGAACTATATTTCTACTCAGTCGTTTCAAGCAAGCAATTACAGCTTTTCAATGTAACTCTAAATCCTTTGTACCAGAGCCTACAGTGCTTCAAAGAGGGGGGAGTCGCAAAGCAAGGAGGAGGGAGCACAGTGTACAAAAGAATTGCATGGCATGTGTTAAGTGGAGAGGTGCTTGTTTAACTTGTACAGAAGAATCAAGGACAGCCTTTTAGAAGCACTAATTTGGATTCAAGTTCAGTGTGCATTTGACTGGTTTGCTGAAGATTGATCCCTGCCCTTTCACTAAGACTCTGGTGCCTTATTAAAATATGACATCCTAGGAGTATATAGACTATTGTAAATGAGAGAAGTGCTCTTGCCTGAGATGTGATCCTATCTTTGTGCTTCTTTGGAGAGCGGGAGACTATTGTATAGCTCTGCCTTAAGAGCACTGACATTTCTTATGCAATTTCAGTGGCATATGCTGAAAAGCAGTTTTCTGTACACATTCGTATTATTATGCCTCCCAACATTTGCAGCCCAGAATTTTAATACTGATACCCAGTCCTTTTTTTTCTAAAAAAATAAAATAAAAATGTTTACGGTACTCTCATTTTGACTCAAGAAAATCACCATTTTATAGTTCAAATTGGGGAAAATAAATACAGTAAATGGACAAAAGTACAAAGAACATGCGGGACGCGGGTGGCACTGTGGGTTAACCCACAGAGCCTAGGACTTGCCAATCAGAAGGTCGGCGGTTCGAATCCCCGCGACGGGGTGAGCTCCCGTTGCTCGGTGCCTGCTCCTGCCAACCTAGCAGTTCAAAAGCACGCTTCCGTGCGCTGCTCTGTTTCGCCAGCTCACATTAACTTCCACATTGACATGAGGTTGTGTGCACTAACACCTTCCCTCCTACTTCCAACACATTTAACGCTCGCTTCCATCTGAGACTCAGGAAACACTATGGCAGGAAATGAGGCCGCCATTGGGGGTAGCAACAGAACTGATGATTCACCGTGCTAGAGAAGAAACTATTTATTTTTTAAATATAGTTTCTTCTCCTGTTAGATTCACAAAATGTTTAGGGGTATGTGTACCCCTGCGCCCCCCCCCCCAAAGTACTGCTGATATCAATATATAGACTTGTGTTTAGCCTCTTGGTTAGTCGTCTGTGGTGAGCAATAATCATTTCTGGGTGGTCTCCAGCATTATACAAAATTGGTTCTTGTCTCCGGTTCAGTTATGCATTCGTAAAAAACCCATTTTACGGGTGAATGTGGCTAGTAACTTCTTTGGGCTTCTTTGTATAATTTAACCTATATATGCAGCTACCAGCCCCAGACACAACCCATCAAGTCCTTTAATGATATAATCATAACTTTGTGTGATGCTTCTTTATGTAGACTTGCTTCCTGTTTCGTGGTCTTTAAAACAGCCATGCAAATATCCATTCTGTGTTTCTGCAGTGATGCTTGAAACTTTTTCTTAATTTAACATTATTGCAAAAATGCTTACGGATGTGACTTCCAATGATATTAGAAGATGGGTTCTCAGGAAAGGAGGTGGGCCTCCTTATGAAAGCACAGTCACTAGAGGAAGCCCAGGTTCCTTCCTGAACTCCATTCTCTTAATTAGTCTTTCCCAACCTAGTGTTTTTTAGCTGATTTTGAACTACGACTCCCATTAGGGAGAACTTCATAGATTTTATGGTAGTTCTAACTGAAGCAGGAAGCAAAGACCTCGTTTATGACTCCTCGCTTATCTCTATTTGCAAAATGTGGGTGCAAAAACGAATAAGCCATCAATGCTTGGAATAGGCCACCTCGCTCTCTTTGTTTCTGTGGGCTCATCAAGCCCTTTTTCAATCAGGCTATGGGATAGGGCTGAGACCAGACTGTTCCCTGTCTTCCAGACAATGTATGTTTCTGCAGTTACACAGAGAGAAAATATTGCCCTCCCACCTGAAAATGTTGAATTTGAATATTCTGAGCATGCTCGCAAAATTCAGATTTTCACGCCAATAATGAAAACACCCGAAGATCTATGAATCTGAATTTCAAATTCACTTGTCATATTCTAAAAATATTATTTTGTTTCACAAACTCGACATTCCAACTACCCATAATCTGAACCTCAGTGCTAATAGATATATTTTGTTTTTATATAATGAGCTCTGTCTTGAAGGTTTATTTCATATCACAATCCTATGCATTTCTGCTTAGAAGTAGGTAAGTATGTGTGTGTTATATTCACTTTCTTTCAGCTTCTGTTTGCCCCAGTTCTGCATCAATTTGCAATTATTTATAAATAAATGTATGCATGGAAATTCACTTGCACATTTGCAAGGCATCTTAATTAATGCATCTTAATATAGGAATTTTTGTTCACAGTTTGGCCGGATATGAACATTTTTTGCAAGTAATTTACTTCCCCCCTCTAATATATGCGAGGCTTGTGTACTTTTTGGTTGGAGACCTGTACCACAAAACTGAGGGAAGTGTGAATTTCAAAGGATAGCTGTGTTTCTGTTCACCTATTGATTTGGGGAATTTGGTACATTTCGATTCAGATGCGAACTGAGAAAACCCTCCCTGATACATACTCAGAAGCAAGCCCCATTAAGTTTAATGGGACTCAATGTCACAAAAGTGTGCACACGACTG
The DNA here is from genome assembly GCF_965112155.1 of Podarcis liolepis. Classification (NCBI taxonomy): domain Eukaryota; kingdom Metazoa; phylum Chordata; class Lepidosauria; order Squamata; family Lacertidae; genus Podarcis; species Podarcis liolepis. Next base: position 47,909,325 of record NC_139562.1, on the reverse strand, counting down.
CAGCCTTAAGAAAATAACAAAGCGTCAAGGATATAATTCTGTGATTCTGTGATTCTATGATACATGCGCGGAAGCTTCCCCATGCCTTCATGCATAAATAGCATCACTTGCAACAATGCCTGCCTTCCTGTCAATCACCCAGGCTTCTTTTCGAGACTCCCTGTTTTAACAAGCACTGGGAACAAACTGAGTTTTTCTATGCAGGAAAAAATAGGATAGGATGGAAGAAGCTGACCAGATGTCCTAGAGCTTTGTGCAACATCTTTCATGCAGACATCTGTAGCATCTCTTCAATTTTACATCAGGTGGGAGTTATCTCAAGAGGAAAAGGTATAGATTTTCTTTTCTCCCAACATAACTCAGGGTGACCTTGCGCTTCAGGTTATTACTGCATTTTAATCTCTAGACTGGATGCTTAAACCCAACAGAAAAGAAGGGAGACGCACAATGTTTAGAAAAGGATGTTCAAGTTGAAAAGGATCCATTCTCAGTGTTTAAAGTGCCATTCTGTGCCTTAAGGGGATCTAGTATGAAAACAAGAGTTGCTGTGTTGCTCCCATGGAATAAAAAATATCAGAGGTAGGGTGGTGTGTCTTCTAAAACATGTAGATTGTATGAATGTTACAAAATTCAAAAATGACAGTGAAAAGAAGGAGCGGTTATGGAGTGCAAATAATATGCCGCCACATGATCACATCCAATGGTGTTTTATCCCAGATTCTAGTCTAGATCAAGGGTAGCCAGAACAGAGCCTTCCAAATGTTGCTGGAGTGCAACACTTATCATTGGTCATGGTAGTTGAGGCTGATGGAAGTTGAAATCCACAATGTTAGTGTATCTGTCCAGAACAACCTCTGAAGTCGTGGGAGTCTAGGAACACAAAGATCACCATTCGCATGAGAGGTAAAGGAATATCAGGTTGTATTGAAATTATCGGGGAGGGGGGCATGTTTGAATACTCTATGCTGCTTGTCCTATGACCATGGGGACAAGGTATCAAGGAACATGCAGATCTCCTAATTATTTGAAAACAAGACTTCCTTGTTCAGCTATTCATTTTTCCCCATGATGAGGTGAGTGGGGCAGGAAATGGGTGGATCCAGTGCTTTTCTTCCTTAAAAAAATGTTTAGAGGTACTCTCATTTTCCTACTCATATTGAAATACTGCCCCTCAATGAGGCCAAACGTAGGTGCACAAAATGTTTAGGGGTATGTGTACCCTTGCGTCCCCCCAGAAAGAAAGAAAAAAGCACTGGGTGAATCAGTAGCAGACTTTGGGCTCTCAAGTTTCAGCAGCAACCTGTGCGATGCTAACACTCCATTCTACAGCCTTGTTGTGGCGCCCCCTCCCCCCGCAGCCCTGCGCCAACGCCACCTAACTGAACTGGTCTCTACACCCTAAAACCACCTCCAGGTGGATCCAAGGTTCACTTCAAGCAAGAATTATTGGAACTAGTAATGATGGGAAAGGCTTGATGTTTAAAGCTGCGTGGGATTCTTCACCTAGTGTTATGCAAGCATCACAGACTTGCGGCCTTGCTTAATCTAAGTTTAAAATTGGGATCGGGGCAAAGGCATGCACACAGTCTCATCTGCAGTCTCACAAGGATATTCTGAGCGTGTTTCTTCAATGCACTTAGGGGCTCTCCTCATGACTGGGACAACTTATGAGTCCTGGTTACAGTTACCACTCAGCTGAACATGCTTAAAAACCCTCTTCAGACCTTTGTGCTAATCACAACAGCCTGCACATTTGAAGATGTTCAGGCAGGACTGCATCTCTGTTTTTACACCTAGTCTATTTAGGTGAATGCCTGAACATGCCTAATTGTCCCTGCTGGAAGCATTTACAGTGCCTTTTCTTGTCATTCTTGTGTCTACACGTAATTATTTCTTCGGCATGTTCCTTTTCTGTGGCATTAAGGGAAACTGTGTCATGCTATTTTTCAAGGAGCAAGCTACTGCCATTCACCCAGATGTGGAAGGGTGGTAATTTTTCATTCCTTCCCATAAAAAAAATTCTGAAATTCTAGGCCAACAGGGAAACATTCTGAATGTACCACTTTGGGAGACTTTCAGGTTATTAAAGTACTGCGTATGTCAGCTGTCAAAACTCTTACATCCCTATGCCGTTCTTTCTAAGGAGCTTCTGAAAATGAACTTTCTGCACTCCGAGCTCAGCAATTTATGATTAAATTGGAAAGTTGGAGAAAGTCTATGGGGGGGAAATGGAGTAAGACGTAGAGTAAAATGATTAGCTGTAAGATTATGGGGTGGGTTTTTATGTGTATAAGAAGCACCACAGACCAAGCAGCAAGTGTGATGTAGAAACAGATGCATTGATTGAATACATCCGATTCCTGAGGGTGGGGGTGGTGAGGTTCATGCAGATATATTCTTAAATTATTGTATTTTTCCATGCATAAGATGAGGTTTATTTCTTATGAAATAATGTCAAAAATGGGGGGTTGTCTTATAGACGGATAGTGCAGAGGTGGGACAGGAGATTGGTTGCTGCCATGAGCAGAAGATTTTCTGGGGTGATTGGGCAGGTGATTGGTGGCTGCGGCAAGGGCTGCTGTCGATTGACTGTTGTCGTGGCAATTGGGTGGGCGATTGGTGGCTGCTGGTGGCGAGCAGGCAGACAATTGGTGGGTTTAGCAATGCACGCGATTGCCATCGTTGGTCTGGCGGGTGAGTTTTCTTTTGCAATCCTCCCCCCAAAAGAAGCTCAACAACTCTTGGAAATCTCTCTCCCCTCCCCCCATTTTTTAAATTTTGTGTCCCCCAACCATTAGGTCCAGTTGTGGCCGACTCTGGGGTTGCGGCGCTCATCTCGCTTTATTGGCCGAGGGAGCCGGCGTACAGCTTCCGGGTCATGTGGCCAGCATGACTCTGGCGAACCAGAGCAGCGCACGGAAACACCCTTTACCTTCCCGCCGGAGAGGTACCTATTTATCTACTTGTACTTTGACGTGCTTTCGAACTGCTAAGTGGGCAGGAGCAGGGACTGAGCAATGGGAGCTCACCCCCTCGTGGGGATTCAAACCGCCGACCTTCTGATCAGCAAGTCCTAGGCTCTGTAGTTCAACCCACAGCGCCACCCGCTTCCCTGCCCCCCAACCTAGGGGGCATCTTATATACAGGGGTGTGTTATATATGGAAAAATACGGTAATGTGCAATTCTATGCATCCTTATTTCACAATGCACCCAACAACCAGGATCAATGGGGCATGCTTCTAACTAAGGACACATCTGGCGGTCCTCTTTGGCCATGGTTCAGTGATAGCTTCTCCTGCTGCAGCCCAATTGAAATGAATACCCTTGCATACCTATTTGAGTTCCGTGAGGCCTGAAGCAAAGTTTTCAGTGATGGTGCAAGAAGCCACAGGAAAGTAAATGCTCCCCTGGAAAATCATTTCTTCCCACCCGTCACTGGAAGCATCTGCAGTTGCGATGGTTGAACAAAAAGGTAGGTTTTCTTTCATGTTGACGTCTAACATCCTATGCATTTGAGACTAAACTTGTCTCCACAGAACTTCCTCTGCCTTTTCTCTGCCACAACCTGCTTCTCTCTAGTGGTGCCACTGAATGGATTGTACTTTAGATCTTTCCCCAAAGCTGTCGTTTTATGAAATTGACATAAAAGATGCATAAGATCGCCTCTTGTCAGGAAGACAGTAAATTGGATTTCAAGTGCATGAAGTGTTTGCCAGTAGGTGTAAACAAGTGTGTTAGGCAGATAAGCTGCAAGAAGAGAGCCTAATATTACTGTGTAGCAATAACCCTGACCTATGTGCAGTAAAACGAAATGTACAATCTGGTTCAATAAGGTTGCTGCTGATGTTGGAATGATTTAATCGCCGTTCTCAAGATTGGTAAAACCAAGTCAGTGCTAAGATTAGGAAAGGTTTACTGAGTTACAAGAACACACAATACAGGAAATGTGGAGGTACAGAAGAATAAACGGATCCATGTGTGCCCTGAATCATCCTTAGGAAAGAGAGGTATCCCAAGCAAGAACATAGCAAACAGAAATTTTATCTTTCTATCAATCATTCTCCAATCGATACTTTTCAGACAAGTTAGTCCTCACAAGCTCCTCTTTATTTATATATTTAAAAAATCATATTTTCTTAAATTTGGTACGGCTACACCAGGGTTTCCCAAACTTGGGTCTCCAGCTGTTTTTGGACTACAATTCCCATTATCCCTCACCACTGGTCCTGATAGCTAGGGATGATGGGAGTTGTAGTCCAAAAACAGTTGGGAAACCCTGGGCTACACAGTAGTATGAACTGCTGGACGCAGCCTTGGGATACATCTGTGCTTTTATGGCCACATTCAGGCTATACATTTAAAGCACTATGATACTGGATTAAATAGGCATGGCTTCCCCTAAAGAATTCTGGGACCTGTTGTTTGTTGGCTAGGAAGTAAGTTCTATTGGTTTCCTTAAGATTTATTTCTAAAGAAGTATGTCTAAGATTGTGCCGAAAGGAGAGTTGCATAGACCTATGTGTGGAAGAATGGTACAATTGCCAAGTAAACATATTGGTCAGGTAAAGGTAAAGGGACTCCTGACCATTAGGTTCAGTTGTGACCGACTTTGGGGTTGCGGCGCTCAACTCGCTTTATTGGCCGAGGGAGCGGGCGTACAGCTTTCGGGTCATGTGGCCAGTATGACTAAGCTGTTTCTGGCGAACCAGAGCAGCGCATGGAAATGCTGTTTACCTTCCCTCCAGAGTGGTACCTATTTATCTACTTGCACTTTGATGTGCTTTTGAACTGCTAGGTTGGCAGGAGCAGGGACGGAGCAACGGGAGCTCACCCCGTTGCAGGGATTCGAACCGCCGACCTTCTGATTGGCAAGTCCCAGGCTCTGTGGTTTAACCCACAGCGCCACCCGCGTCCCTTCAAACATATTGGTCATTTCCCCCTGTATTTTCACAGGCTTAACTGTTTCCCCTCATTTCATTTCATCACAGACAACATCAAATGATCTTTCCTTGTTTGGTATTCTCAGTCTCAAAAACCTAACAGAGAGAGACATTAAGAAACCAAAAGGAACATTATCGCTTTCTTCTTTGTCCTATTTCACACTCTTTACTTCATCTTATTATTAATTCTCTTTCATTGCAAGCTGTGTGTGTGTGCTATACACACCCTCACACATGCACTTTGCATTGCTTACTATTTCCTGGGCTGCTATTAGCAGACAGCAAATTAGATGGGGCGGGGAGTGGGGGATAACACCAAAATTACCATTCTTTATTCAATTATTCAGCATTAATTAGCAAGCTTGGTAGTTCAGGGACTGCTTCTCCTCATGTCGGAGCAGAGGTTTTCAGTTCAGAATGGCATCTGTCTCCCAGTGTCAGCGCAACAACAAAAATTAATAATGTATGGATTATGTCACAAAGGCAGAGGTGCCGCATTCATCTGTCTCCCTGGCATTTGAATGTCAGAAACTGCGAGGGAAACATTGCTGTCTACTGCAACCTCGGTGGTGGGGGGAGCCTCTGCACGCTGGAATAAATATTGATACTTAGAGCTGCATTAAACTTCCTATTTCTGACACATATTTTAGGGGTGGGAAATGATTCATTCTTTTTATAAGAATGGGACCTCTGAGGTGAAATGGCCATCAGACACAGATTTTTGAAGAAGCTCAGCTTAGACTTCATTCTGGCCTTTTCAACACGCACACAACACACACACCTTTGAAAAGCTACCCATGGAAAAGAAAAGAGAAAGTCAAGGCTGACCAAAATGGCAAAGGCATCCTTTTTGGCTTGAATGCTTTTCATCACAATAAATTTCCAACAGCCTGCAGAATATACTTTCCTTCTTCAACCCATTGTCCTTGGCCAGATTGACACATGTCTGAAACGAGAATGGCAGGTGGCAGCCATTTTGCCGACCATTGACCTCAGCAGAAAGTCACAGAACTCTCTTGCACCAGTCGCAAAAGGGATTTGATTTTTTATTTATTTAAATGATTAATAACCTGATATTCATTGCTGACACAATTCCAGAGCAAGGAGCAACATTAAAATACACGAAAATGATATTTAACGTAAATACAACTTAATATAAACTCAATAAGTATACGAAGAACATTTCCAACGTTTTAGCCAAGTGACTCAAGTCTGAATATGATTACCATCAATGCAATGTGAACTGGATGGTGTTAGTGCATTCTTGCTGGTTCTGTTGGAGCTCTGAGAAGGTTTAGATTCCAGCAACTAGGGTTGCCTTCTGGCAGGTCTATCTGGAATGGGAACAGAGAGCAGGGCTTTGCAGTCATTCTCAATCAAGTCTGACTAGCACATTAAATGGGGGGGGGGAGGGTACAAGGTGGCATTTTGATACCAATGAAGCCATGTGGACATGTGCAAGGACCACGGATCCCACAATAAATATTCATCTTGAAGAAACCTTGGTCCTTCATTGATTACTTTCTGTTCATAGCACTATGAGGTTCACTGTGTTACATCACTCCTTGAAGAAGATCAGCATAGGACATTTTCATCTCACAATACACCTTGGTTGTCAAACAGAAGCCATTCCGGAAGTCCATTCAACTTCCGAAAACGTTTGACAATCAAGGCACAACTTCCGATTGGCTGCAGGAGCTTCCTGCAGCCAATCGGAAGCCACGGAAGCCATGTCGGACGTTCGGGTTCCAAAGAATGTTTGCAAACTGGAACTCACTTCCGGGTTTGCGGCATTTGGGAGCCAAAACGTTCGAGTCGCAAGGCGTTTGGGATCCAAGGTACGACTGTAGAATGCAGGTTCTCAGCTGTGATTTTTTTTCTTGTACAGGCATGTTATGAAATCACTGTGGTTGTGGCAATAGCTACCATGACACGAGGCTACATTCAAAGGAACACGTGATCACATACTATATCCTCCATGCACCTGCATTACCAAGCATGGTTGGGCTATGGCACATGGAGGAGATTTGAAGCATGTGAACAGCCCTCAGACAAACCCAACACATACTGAACTCCTTTGCTATAATTCTCTGCTGCATCTTCAAACCCCTAAGTACCCTCCATCTTCCATTCAAGTGGCAAAGCTCCTCTTGATTTTAATAGAACTGGACTGTGTCTTTCTCGATAACCTCAATAGTATGAAGTCAAACAGCTTCCCCGTCCCCTGGCATTCAACATTTCCATTGCCACCCATGCATTCTCCAGTTTCAGAGCACTGGATACTGCCCCTGGCTTTCCCTTTTGCATGCTGGTCAACTTTCTGCTTAACCGAGGGAAAGAAAATAAAGAGGTAGGAAACCTATGCAGAAATTCTGCAAAGTTGTTTGCATTCCACTGAAATACTTCTTTAGCTGAAGGGAATCAAATCAATGAAATATGATGAAACCATATGCTCATTATTTCAAAAAGAGAGCAGCTGCTTCAGGGAGTATTGAAAAGATTTATTAATTCTACCAGTACTGCTCATTAAGAGTAAGTATCTCCGTACCTGTCTTGCTCGACAAAAACTCCTCAAAAGCAAAAATCCACCCCCACAGAGTTCACATGGATGTTCATTCCTGGCAGTGGTCCCGGCATTATTTTAGGGCAGAGAAAACAATATGTGAAACGGATGCTACTGGCAAAGTAGCGTCAGAAAAACAAGGAAGGAAGGGAAAAAACATAATTTCACAGGGTGGCAGAGGGAAGAGTTGTATAAGTGCCATTACAGCGTGGAAGGAAGACTGGCATAGAGGAATTCTTCCTTGTTAGGGGGCCATATGCGCTTTTAATTGAGTTTGCAAGTTTCCAGGCAGGCTGCCAAATGGAAGTCTTCCTTCTGGCAAGAAGGATCAAGCCTCCTCTCATGCTCTACTCCCAAGATGTTGCTGCAGAAAGATGTGCGCCCCCCAACCCCCCCCAAACATTATGAATCTGGTAATTGATTATATATAGGCCAAGCAATAAACAGGCCACTAGTTAATGCCCCAGAATTTTATCAAGGTCGCACCTATATGCTAGCGATGCAAAGAGGTGAACAATATGGATCACAGTGGTACAGTCACCGGGGAAACTTTCAAAATGCAGGTGATCAGATGCTTGATTATTACATCTGGAGCCTCACACTGACGCATTAGACATGACTTGTAACCCTCCTCCGGAGAGTGAGTGATCAGCAAAATGATATTTAGTAACTGCAGAGCAATACAAATTGAGAAACAACCATTTTAATTGTACAGAGTATTTTATATTAGCTCTCCCCTATGAGAACAATTTATCCAACTATGTAGATTTTCTTACAAGCTGGGAGAATTCCTCAAAATTTTGCTACCTAAACAAATAGGGAAAGTTGGGGTGAACTTGGTACGTGTGACACCAGTCTTTGGAAGTGTGAGCTTCTGGATGATGTCTAAATAAAGAGAATATTATTATTTCACTGGGTCACCATAATACAAGTTGGGAAACCAATTTCGGAGCTATCGTAGGTTCTGAGTGTAGCATACAATAGCAGCAGCCAATCGTTATGTGCACAGCACTGAGTTTGCTTCATTATACAGGCAAAGAGTATGCTGACTCAGTCACTGGAGAAGGACTTCAGTGGAACATAATTCCACTGGAATTAAATGGAACATAATTTAACAGATCCCAGAACATAATTTAACAGATCCCAGAAACAGGTGAGATATCCATAGACAACTGTAAGCACAGTCCTTGTCATAAGAAACAGAGATAATTGATTCCATGATACATGGGAGGGTAAATGAGAGGGGAGGAGAGGGTGGTGAACGAAGACAAAGGAAGGACAATGCTAAAAATCAATATTCAGTTATTACATAAAGCTACACACACAGACTGATAGCATGGTATGTTAAAAATGAAATAAAAATAGAGGCACCACAAAGGCAGAATTCATTTCTTCTTCATCCTCAAATGTGCCACAACAGCACATAGGAGGGATTAGTATGTGAAGAGGAAGTTAGTTTGCCAGAACATTGGGACAATCAGACTCTTTTAAAAATGTTCCCGATAGTAGAGAATATGTTGCAATATGTCTGCTTTAAATATGTTCCCTGGGTGATAGTGGGGCTTGTCATGAGATGGGAGTCTCTCATTTGAAGGTATCTAGGCTTTAGGATGCAGAAATTAAAATGCATCCCCCGGGAAGGCTTCATGACGCCTCTCCTGATGTCACTAACCTCTGCCACATTTAACGAAGTCCCAGGCTTTATGGCTTCTTCCCTTTCTTTGATGGTGACTGGTTTTCTGGATCACCTCACTGCGGAGACACTTGTCCTCTTTTGGAGACAGTAAACTCGGATCAGACTAGGAAACTTCCCCAAACCTGATAGAAGTCAGCATACTTTACTAGATCATATTTTTATGTAGTTTCATATATCCAGAGGAAACAAAAAACAATTTGCAATAATAAAGCAGTACAAATATAAAAATACTAGGAGTATGCACCCAAAGCGTTGGGGGGGGGGGATAATCTAAAAAAGCATAAAATATCTGCACCCTCCAGACAGAATGAGCAGCAGTAGCCACCAGAAAAACCTATTTTCATCAGTGTTTGCAAATACCCATAGCATATAACTTTGAATGGATCTGAAGTCCTATCCTTGATATAAAACGGCAGCACTAGAGGTCTCTGTTTGTTTGGAATTCAACCAGCTGCCTGAGGCTGAAGAGTAGCAAGAATAGGGCTTTTTTCCAGCTAGAATGGTCACAGTTTTAGAACTGTCTCCTTATCAGAATCCAGATGGTTTTATGGCCTTTAGCAGGCATCTGACCTTGCAAATTGAGATGGAAGTGGAAAGCACAGCTCAGACTTAGATGTCAAGGTTGCTAGTCCTGAATTCCTTTATCCTCCCTTATTTAGCTTTTGCTATCTGCAGAACCATCTGTGAAATAGTTATCTAGGCCAGTGGTTCCCACACTTTGCGGCCCTCATGGACCACTTGAAAATTGCTGGGAGTCTTCGTAGACCACTTAATGATTATTCTGCCTGTGGTAGCGTTTATAATGCATTGTTTGAGAAGCTGCATGGTTTTTAATAGTACTTTCATTGCTTCTTTTATTTCTTAGATATTGTATTTTCATGTATTACAATTTACAGAAATTCAAGTTGTGCAATAAAATACATATGCAAAATAAGCATAACAATAAAAATACAATTAAAAGCAGGTTGAATATTTAATGCGAAGGATTTGGAAGACATAAGATGGATTCGCTTCCCTCTAATAAAACAATTCTCTGATAAATGACCTCGATTGACATTGGAGCAATATGGCCTTTATTTTGCATGAAATGAATAGTAAATCTCAGCATTTTAATTTATTTATTTGTGTTTTATTATTTTGAATGATATTTTCATGTCGATTTTTACCACAGTAGTGGTCCCAAGTCATTTTCGAGACCAATAAAACAACACCAATACTACCATACATTTCAAAAGTGTTTTTTTTTAAAGTCGCCATTTTAAAAACGTCCTCAATAAATAAATAATAATAACAAAACAAATAAATAACAAAAAACAGGACTGAGTTCAGAAGTAATATGTACAAGGACTCCAAAGGCCTGGGACAACAAGAATGTATTAATTTAGTAAAGGAAAACTATTAATGGTGTGGCCATCGATGACTCCGGAGGTAAGGAGTTTGGAAGTTCATAGGAGAACATCTGGAATTGTTGTCATATCTGACTGAAGTAGGCAGGTGCTGGGGAGGAATTTATTCTTCTCTGTGATGAAGATGACTTTAGTCTTCTTTTCTTCTTTTCCCTCTCTGTGTCTGTAGGCAAGGATGGGGAAGAATTTTGATTGGGTCTGCATTTAAAGGTGAACTTACCTAATTCAGAAACCACACACAAACCAAAACACAGCCACCCCCCTCAATATGCGCACTTTGCGCCTGCAATAAATGCTCCACCACTGCCCTCTCGGCCTCGATGATGTGGTCCAAAGGAAAGCAGAGCAATACATTTGGCACCAGCTTGACAAGCCCCATCTGCCCGTCACTTGCTTCTACAGGACATGCAGAAACTGCCTTCTTGACCATTGGACCCACTATTGGTCTTGTCCACTCAATCCTATAGAGCCTATCTTCACAAGCAGGGGAAGTCCCTGAGGGTTTGAAACCACCTGGTTTAGTCAGCCAGTTGAAGCCATTCCCAAGGTATGGCTGCTGTCACATGCTGACAGCTTCTAGGAGACACAGGTGGGGACCAAAGGTGGACAAACTACCCCAAAAATAGCATGACATGTCCCTCACCAGAGGTACTGCCTTCATCCTATCACCACATACACCCCCATTTCAATATAGCACATGACCAAGCTCCTGGTATAATATCTACTCACAAGTAAATTACATTCACCCTAGTTGCCTCAAATAAAATAAAAAATGTTGTTTGAACCTCAGCTTTCTTTTCTTCCCATTGTTTCTTCCCATTTTCTTCTTCTGAGGGATTAGGGACTAATTTTCCCTTGGATCACCTTTCTGTAAATTGTCACATGTGAGTTTACCATGGATCGGGGGGGATGTCTTTAACTACTGATATCCTCACATTTTAATTTTTTTAAATGTTATTAAATGGAGCAATTGAGGCTGGTCCATTAGAGTGCATGGGGCACTGCTGTATCAGCGTCAATCTGCCCACAACCAATCCTCATTTGCCTGCCTTCTTACAAGTCCAGAGGTCAGCTTCATTCTCCTTAGTGTCAGTGTTGCCTGTTTAGTATACCTGAAGAAACATCTCCACTCCCATTCTTCAGCCTGGACACTGAGGTCCAGCTCCTAGGGCCTTCTGGCAGTTCCCTCCCTGCGAGAAGTGAGGTTACAGGGAACCAGGCAGAAGGCCTTTTCAGTAGTGGTGCCCACCCTGTGGAACGCCCTCCCATCAGATGTCAAGGAAATAAACAACTAGCTGGCTTTCTGAAGACATCTGAAGGCAGCCCTGTTTAGGGAAGTTTTTAATGTTTGATGCTTTATCACTTTTTTATTATTATATTCTGTTGGGAGCCGCCCAGAGTGGTTGAGGAAACTCATTAAACTCTGCAGGAAGGAGAGCCATCCATGACTCCAGAGGTAAGGAGTTTGGCAGTTCGTAGGAGAACACCTGGAATTGTCATCATATCTGCCTTCCCTCAACATGCCTTCCCTCAATATGCCCAGCTGCCCCTAAATGGAGGTGCATGTAACTCAGGTTTATCTCACGTGCAAGTTGATTTTATAACATATGGAGCACAGTTCTTTTCATCACATGTGCACCACTTTACACTGAGGTAAATTCTGTCAACGTTTTTGGGATTTTACCAATGTAAGTTGTCTTTGATTTGCTCCGTTTATCTCCGGTTGGCTGTGGGGGGAAAAAACAGTCCTTAGCAGAGGGTGTAATTTGCTTTGACATTCAAGTTACAGGCAATAAGGGTTGATTGCCAGTAAATTATACCAAATAAGCTCTGCCAGTCTTGATTTTGGAGCAATGATGAATAGAAAGCTACCATCATTTCATGAATGGAAATATTCCTGTGACACGTTTTAGAGGTTTTAAGGATAAAAATGCAGCAGAAAAGAACGTTCAAAGTGTTTGCGCTACAAGGCCCTGCTCCTCTCCACACACAGGTAGTCAAAAGACAAAACATGAGTTGGTAACAGGCTGTAGTGTCAGCGTTAACCTGGCAAAATTCTGTATGTCAAAGGTTCTAGTTCATGGGGTCAGCAAACTTTATCAGCAGGGGCTAGTCCACTGTCCCTCAGACCTTGTGGCGGGCCGGGCTATTTTTTTTTTGGGGGGGGGTGAATGAATTCCTATGCCCCACAAATAACCCAGAGATGCATTTTAAATAAAAGCACACATTCTACTCATGTAAAAACACCAGGCAGGCCCCACAAATAACCCAGAGATTCATTTTAAATAAAAGGACACATTCTACTCATGTAAAAACTTGCTGATTCCCAGACTGTCTGTGGGCCGAATTTGGAAGGCGATTGGGCCGGATCTGGCCCCCGGGCCTTAGTTAGCCTACCCATGTTCTAGTTCAATCTGTGACTTCTCCAGATAGGGCGGGAGGAGGGGGGACTCTGTCTGAAAACATGCAGAATGGAAGTTTTCACACTTTTCACTCCCAGGACCACTTGAGAAAATTACCGAGGTCCTCCAGTCACAAAATGGCGACCCATGGAGGCAGAGATTGACATAATCAGCTATCATTTTCTATTGATAGCTAATTCATCCAGTGGTGCTGACTTGGCCCCCAGATTGTAGGTGCCCAGCGGTGCATCACCTGCTGCCTTGCCTTCCGATGGCTTTCCAATAGTACGGCCACGGCAACTGGGGTGGGCCCTCCACCTCTGCTGTGGGGCCTCTGTTGGGCACCCGCAGTGGAAATTTTGTGGATGCCAAGATACCCAGGACCCCCCAGAGTTGAAACCTATGAATTCATCTTTCTTAAATACTTTGACACAGCATTTTCCAGGTGCCAAGGAGTTCCATAGCTCAGCTTTCTTGTTGTACAGGCATTTGCTCTGGAGATATTGTGGCTCAGCCTCCCCATTTTAGTCAGAATTCACTGCCAGAGGCTCTAAGCAAAGGCCTCTTATTTTTAGTTTTCCCTTCCTACTGTGTTACATGCCTTTCAAAGTTGTTGTTTTTTTAAAAAGAACTCCTGTAATTTCTTCTCCTGTTCTCCTTTCACACTCAAGTTGTACCTTATTCTTAATTTTCCATAATTTCTTTCATCCCTCCTCCCTGGTCCTTTTACATTAGCTTCTTCTTGCTGTAACAGCTTTCCTTTCAGCTTTCTCCTCTCTTTATATTCTCATTTTGTTTGCTGAAGAAGGTGATAAAATAAATATTAACCTTTTACTGTGTATCGGGTGTTAGGAGTGGGGTAGTGCCTTTGGTAGGGGGCGTGTCATGTTCCTTCTGGGCTGGTTTGGCCTTCCTGGTCACCTAATCTAGTTGTGTTTGGCCACCTCACATTATCTTGTGGTCATTTTATCTGTGAAGGGATACATTTTTGCTTATGTCACAAACAGTGTATGGAAAAGTGGAACTTTCATTTTTTCCCATTTTCCATTTTTACTTTTCAGATGTATACATGATTTTACAATCATTGTGACATTTTAAAAAGTGACTTCCTTCCCCCTCTTTCTGCAGTTCCTTAAATGTATTTTTAATATCTTCTGCATATCCAAATAAACTTATTTATCTTCTTTAAATATATGTTCTTATGCAACTGCAGGTTATTACAATAATCCTGCCAGTGTTTTTATCTGTTTACAATTTATCTGTAAATATTCAATAAACCATTTCCATTCTTTTATAAAAGGTCTGGTATCTTGATTTCTTATTCTTCCAGTAAGTTTCGCCATTTCTGCATATTCCATAAGTTCTTGTATCCGTTCTTCCTTTGCTGCGACTTCTTCTTCTCTCCATTTTTGGGCAAGTAACATTTTTGCTGGAAAAGTGGAACTTTTGAAGACAGAGCCGAAAAGCAACTGACAGGGAGAAACAGTGATGGAATTATAACTGGCCTGAAATGCTTTGGTGTTACATCAGTCTTCCCTGAGCGAGATGTTTCAGATTTTTAGGACTATAGCTGTTGTTAGTCCTAATCGAGATGGCCAATAGTGAGGGATACTGGGAGTTGTATTCCAAACTACCTAGAGGGCATTAGGCTGGGTAAGGCTCTGTGTTACATGATCAAGTTTAAACAGAAACAAAAACCCTCTAGCGCAAAAGCTAGAAGAAGGGACCTTGCTTTTAATCCAGCAACTGAAATATAAATCTGATACTGGGTTATGTCTAGGGAAAAAAGAGGTTAAGTACTACATGAAAAGATATATTACATTCTTATTTGTCCGGAGAGATTCAAACCGTAGATTAGACTTCCTTTGAAATGCTCGTTTTAATGACGTTTTTGCCCTTTTACACAAAGCCAGGGCATCCAATCGATAACAATGCATGGAAAAGGAGCACCATCGCTTTGAATCACCCACACACATACTTGAAACACATGCTTTTATTTCTTTGTAGGGCTCCTTTGAAGTACTGACCTAGCCTGGCTCTATCTAGTTTATGAAATCTGACATAATCACACTGCAGAGTAAATTTCCAGTAAGGAAGGAGGGAAGGAGAGGATTTCTGCATCTCCCCCTAACCCTTTCAGCTCCTCCTGTTTTGTTCCTCTGCTACAAATGTATGGAAACGCTACAGGGTATACAAAAGCGGCGATGTAGTATTTATAATATGGCACCATTTGTTTGGAAATGTATAAGAAAGAAGTTTAATTTGCACACTTTGAATTGTGTGCTGACAGTCGGAAAGCAAGACAGCATATGGCCAGGAATATTATAATTCTTTGTACAGCTAACATTATTAAAACTCTTATACTCTCTGAATAGATAAAAATCTTACTAAAAAGTTTTAAATGTGCAAACAAATTGCTGAGGTCCCTGAGTCACAACGCAATAAAAGAGCATTTTTAATTTATAATACTCCAGAGGGAAATGTGTTTAGCATTGCTTACTCAAAGAGAATGTGAAAAGCAGAAATAATTCACCAGCAGCTGAATGTTTGGAGTTCTTCAAAATAGTCTCTCTCAGACATTATGAAATCAGGGCCTTTCTTTGAAATTGATTAGATCTTTTGCAAACACACCATCCCTGAAATCTTCATTGGTGATACCCACGCAATTTCTATGCTGTGCACTGCCTCACGGTGATGCCACTGAACTTTTTAATTCTCTGACTTGGAATACAAAACTCAGCAACTTAGAATGTTTCCCGTTGTGTGACCTCATATTTCCCTCCCTGCGAGAAGTGAAGCTACAGGGAACCAGGCAGAGGGGCTTCTCAGTAGTGGTGCCCGCCCTGTGGAACGCCCTCCCATTAGATGTCAAGGAAATAAACAACTAGCTAACTTTTAGAAGACATCTGAAGGCAGCCCTGTTTAGGGAAGTTTTTAATGTTTGATGTTTTATCACATCTTTAATATTCTGTTAGCCGCCGCCCAGAGCACTGGGGAAACCCAGCCAGATGGGCAGGGTATAAATAAATTATTATTATTATTATTATTATTATTATTAGACAACCAAATGAACTGAAGGCAACTTACAACAGCATTATACCAATAGCACCTGCCAAAGGAAGGTGGCTGTAGGTGTGTTTTGTTTTGTTTTTTAAGGTAAGAAGCTGAGTGAGTTGAGGCCAATGAGAAATTTCTTCCAAGGATATGCAGTGTGTGTGTGTGTGTGTGTGTGTGTGTGTGTGTGTGTTGTGATCTCCTCCAGAGCACACTGTGAGGAGGAAAAGAGGCAAAGCCTCCAAATGTTGCTAAGAAATCATTCTTTATCAAACATAATTCTTGTAAATAAGAAGCCCAACATGTTTTGGTTGTACAAACAACTATCTTAAGGAACACTTAGGGAAGAGAAAATACAGTTATTCTATCAAAGTAACATATCTCTTGGCTTTTGCCGCTGGTGCCCCCCCCCCCTCTTTTTCTTACTGACTATGTGCCTCATTTTCTCCAAGTCTAAAATCCTCACTTTCTCTTGCCTGAGGTAACTGGCCTTTACCAATCAAAACAGAACTTGGACTTCCATTCCTTTCTTTCTGCAATTTCTCTACATACACTATGGCGAATTGGTACTTAACATATACACACCAATACTGAAATTGAAAAATAAATAATGAACTGTATTTTCAACATCACTCAGACATAATGCACCATATTTTCCAAAACTTATTTAGCAGGTCGTTCATACCCCACCAACCCATATGCGTGTGTTTTGATATACATTCACACCATTTCATTGATGGTCATAGTAGGGACTGTAATGCAGAATACTAATGCTTAATGTATAATACTAATGATTAACAAGGAGACGCGAATTGTCAAAATGAAAATTCCTCTTCCTTCCATGATTCTCACAGTTGCCGCTCATGATAGCGACACACAGATGCTTGGCAAATGGTACACCTGGCAAAACTGCCCAAACATTGAGGCCAACTTTTGAAACCCTAACTGTGTCTCCCCATCATCAGAAGAATTTCAGGACCTGGGACAGAACCTTTTTGTTGTGTCTGTGGAATAACCTCCCTTGGAGGATTCCCACGTGGGTATTGAATTTGTTGTGTACATTGTATTATATATTTAAAGGAGGGAGACAAACACACCTCATCAGGGTGGGTATTTCATAAACAGGGAACCACTACCAAGAAGGCCCTATTGTACCGTAAGCAAAAACTGAGCAGCACCAAACAGCAGCAGCACCAACTGATCATAAGGTTGTGTATGTGTGTGTGTTTGTGCGCGCGCTTTTTGAAGTACTTGGGTTCCAAGGCTTTGTAAAGAATGCCCAATACTTCAGTTTGGATCTGCTACCTCACACGGAGCCAGGGCCATGCATTTAAGTCTGGATGAGTCATGGTCCTGTTGGACTGCCCCATCTGTCAGGCACATTCTGCAGATTCCAGACCATATTCAAGGGCATCCCCCAACTCAAAATGGATTTTTAAATAAATGGCAGTAGCAAAATATACAAATGTTTAGTCAGCCCTCATGGTTCTTTTGTGCGTAGGGTTTGATTTGGTCTTCAGTTGTTACGGCTGGATTATGCCTTCAGTAAAAAATTTCTTGTTGTTCTTTCTCTAGGCAATGAATGGGGGAAAACTTCTCTTTTTTGGTATTCAAATAAAAGACAACAATAGTCTCCTCCTTACATAAAGCTGAGCACAGACAAAATAAACCCTGGATAAAAGACAAATGAAAGCTTGGAGGCACAGAGCAATGCAGTTTTGTAATACAAAGTGTTTGCATAGTTAGGAATATTGTATCTCTGCACTGTCAGATTAAATACAGATGTTACTAAGAATCTACCCATAAACATAAAGTTTCATTACTTGCATATATTGCGCCAAAAACCTTGCTTCTCTGTTAGGAAGCTGTAAAGACAAGACAGGCATGGAATGCTGACACAACATGTATTCAATTAGCATTTACTCAGAGTAAACCCATTGAAAATAATAGACTTCAGTTAGCCATGGCCATTAATTTCAATGGATCTCCTCTGAGTAAAGTTGGTCAATACAATCCACACACTCCAAGCTAACACTAAGATAAGCTCAAAACACTGCACTCACCAAAATGATTTAACAAAATAATCTAGAGGACCCTGAGAATGATGCAAAAAAGTGGAAGCCCCTTTTCACAGGAGTAAGCTCTCAAGATATAGAACATATTTCAGCACAGCACCAACCATTGACAGAAAAAGAGAATACTTTTCCAGATTTAGCCATGATTCTGTACTAGTTTTCCTCTCCTACAAATGTTCAGAATCTCTCAGTATGCATTTTGAATATCAACTATATTGAACGATGCTCAGCAGAACAGTTGAGGAAACATTACTGAATATGCATTAGGAAAGTTGGAATCCCTTTCTAAAATTAGTTCCCCAGGTTTTCAGTATCATACATCATCTGAACGAGTCCACTGTGCTTTCTCCACTCCAAGTTTACTTTGGAAGTACCATTTTTCAGCATAATAGCTGTTCTTTTAAATTTAAATTTTAATGTGAAGTGTGAAAATGACAGTTTAAACCAATAAAAAGTCCATCCCCTTTCTGTGTGTATGTTACATACATCATGTGTGGTTCTCCAGATGTTGCTGGACTGATGCTCTCATTTTCTTCTTCTTTGGTGATCTCTCGTAGCCAAGTAAGATTGTCTTCCATAAACACGGTTTTAACAATGAGTCCGTAAGTGACTGTGGAGGCCGATTCTGGATCCACACTTCCTTCCACAGTGGGGACATAGCTTTCCGGGTGGGGGTTGATCAAGGTGAGGGTTTGCCAAGCGTGCCTTCCTCTCAGCACCTTTCTCCCTTGCGTCCTGAGTTCAAGCGTCTTCAAAGCCCATGACACCTTTGGTAAAGGCTGTTCTCCAATTGGAGCACTCGCAGGCCAGCATTTCCCAGTTGTTAGTGTTTATACTACATTTTTTTAGATTTGCCTTGAGACAGTCTTTAAACCTCTTTTGTTGACCACCAGCATTACACTTTCCATTTTTAAGTTCGGAATAGAGTAGTTGCTTTGGAAGACGCTCATCAGGCATCTGCACAACATGACCAGTCCAACAAAGTTGATGTGGAAGAATCATCGCTTCGACACTGATGATCTTTGCTTCTTCCAGTACACTGATATTATTTCACCTGTCTTCCAAAGTGATGTGTAAAATTTTTTGGAGACATTTGATGGAATCTTTTGAGGAGTTGGAGATGGTGTTTATAAGTGGTCCATGTTTCACAAGCATAAAGTAAGGGTGGTAGTACAATAGCTTTGTAAACAAGCATTTTAGTTTCCCTGTTAATGTACTGGTCCTCAAACACTCTGTGCTTCAATCGGGAGAAAGCTGCACTTGAAGAGCTCAGGCGATGCTGGATTTCAGCATCAATATTGGCCCATGTGGAAAGAAAACTGCCTAGGTAGGAGAAGTGATTGACATTTTCCAACGTTACACCATTGAGTTGGATTTGTGGCAATGCAGAGGAGTTATTGTGTACTTGTTGGTGCAGCACTTTGGTTTTTTTGGATATTGAGTGAGCCAAGCTTTTTGTAAGCTTCTGCAAAGATATTTAGGATGGTTTGGAGGTCATCCTCTGAGCATGAGACACTACGTTGTCATCAGCATACTGAAACTCTTTGACGGAAGTTACGGTAACCTTACTCTTTGCTTTCAGCCTGCTCAGATTGAAGAGCTTTCCATCTGTTCAGTAAATGATGTCTACTCCAGTGGGGAGTTTCCCTTTGACAAAGTGTAGGATCATGGCAATGAAAATAATGAATAGAGTTGGGCCAATAACACAACCCTGTTTAACACCTGATCCCACTGTGAATGGTTCACTTTGAGAGCCATTGTTATCTGCAATTGTTGCTGTCATGTTATCATGGAGGAGCCAAATGATATTTACAAATTTATCTGGGCAGCCAATTTTCAGAAGTACAGTCCACAGGGTGTTACGATTTACAGTGACAAAATCCTTAGTCAGGTCAATAAACACCATATACAGGGGTTGGTTTTGCTTTCTGCATTTTTCTTGAAGCTGTAGAGCAGTGAAAATCATGTCCACTGTCCCCCTAGAAGGCCAAAAACCATTTTGGGATTCAGGAAGGGTCACCTCAGATATTGTTAAGCGACAGTTTGCTAAGATCCTTGCAAGAATTTTGCCGACTGCAGCTAATAGAAAGATGCCTCAGTAGTTTCCGCAACCAGTTCTGTATCCTTTTTTAAAAGAGATTGATAATTTTGGCATCCCTAAAGTCTGCTGGAATTTCTTCTCTTTCCCAGATTTTTTCGCTGAGCTTGTGAAGTTGTTGTGTAAGTTCAATTCCGCCCACTTTGATGATTTCGGCAGGTATCCCATCAGGTCCACTGGCTTTGTTGTTTTTTGTTTGGTTAATAGCTGTACACAACTCTCCCAGATTTGGAGATACTGCAAGCTCATCTCTAACTTGTTTTTATGGAATTTGTGGGAGGACCTCAGCAGCTGCTCTGCTCTCAGTACTCTGCTCTCATCATCCCTGGTTGGGGCTCTCAACATTGGCCATGCTGGCTGCGACTGATGGAAGTTGGACAACATTTGGAAAACCATAGGTTCCCCACCCTGTTCTGCTCAACTAATAACACTGCGGTTTGGTGCACTTTATGTTCTTCTACGTGGATGTGGCTTTGTGACTTTCATCTTGGTCCTCAACTACAGGGGTACTATAAGCATTCAATGAGATGTGCTTGGAGCAGTTAACAAGTCATACTTCCATAGATGAGCAGGGCATCAAGTGTTTGCCCTGATTCTGAAAACTTTGGCAGCTTTCCCCTTTGCTTGCCTGGAGGCAAATAAATTTATCTCTAGCTGTGGGAAAGCAAAAGCATAGGAAGTTGCTTTATACTCAGTCAGACCTTCTTGGTGACTGCTCCCAAATTTTGGAACTCTGTTCCTAGAGAGGTTTGACTGGCTCCCTCCTTGTTGATCTTCTGCCAGCAGGTGAAGACCTTCTTGTTCCAACAGCTTTGGAAACTGACGTCTTTTAATGAAAAGGCTGGTGCTGTGCTTCTTTTATTGTAATTATTTGAATGATTTAAGAGAGAGAGAGAGAGGGAGCATTCTATCAATGTTTAATTGTCTTTTAAAAGATGTTTTTAGAAGTTCTTACCTTCTGTCCCTGTCAGGTAAATTGGCAGGAAATAATAATGATAATGATAATGATAATGATAATGATAATGATAATGATAATGATAATGATAATGATAATGATAATGATAATGATAATGATAATGATGTTGTAGTAATAATAATAATAATAATAATAATAATAATAATAACAACAACAACAACAACAATAATTGTCTATCTCAGTATTGTCTGCACTGATCATCAGTGACTCTCCAGGGTTTCAGATCTGTTGTTCTCTCAAAAGAAATTGACTTTGGGGGAAAAATAGAATCCAATATTACATTCATTACTTTCTGATTAAATATATCAGTTAGCGTTATGCTAAGATAATGGCTATGGAAGCAATCACAACTAGCTCTCTATTGCATATATTGAGGCAGTTGATTTTAAAATAGAACCATGGTAATGGTTGCAGTTTATAAATACGGGCATTATTTCATCAAATTTCAGAGGGAACTGATCTTTTGTAGAAAGAGGTTATATGTTGGTGGCAATGCTCTTAGTATTATCTGCATCTTTTGATTCATGCTGGGCCTTTAAGATGACTTTTTTAAAAAGACAATGTTTTGATTGCTGTCTTCATTATGCATCCTCTGTGCGTCACCTAGACTGAGATGTTGTAATACTTATTATAATCAGAGGACACGTCTGTTAATTGACAGCCCAAGTTGATAGTGAACTTTGGTAAATGCAATCTAGAGACTACCAACATCATAATTAGACGACATCAGCTTGTTTTGTAACAGATAAAAACTCCCGGGGCCAATTTGCATGTTCATTTTTTTCAGTTTTGTGAATACAAGAGTCATGCTTCTGCATATCTAGAACAAAAAAAATGGTGTGCAGAATGGTAACACACAACTGGTAATTCCTACAATTCGCTGGAGCACACAGATCTCAGACTGCTGAGGATGTCGTGAGTTCCTACTTAATTAATAGTATTGTTGACAAAGTGTGCAGAGAGGTGAGCGGCCTCTAAATTTGCAAAGTATGAAAGCAAAGGTCATATTTTAACCAATCCTATGTCTTCTGGGCTCCAGGAAAACAATACGGTATCATCAATTTTCACTTGTTGTCTTGATTAGGCTTTTTTCTAGCTCATTAGTGATTTCACACATTTGTTGAGGAGAGTCACCACTCCACCTGATATCAAGGACCACAAGCACAATTACTGCCTCACCTTACTCTTCGCTCTGTTGGCATGGGACTAGTATCCAACGCTAGTTTTCCTCAGAGTAGACCCATTGAAATTAATAGGTATGACTAACTTAAGCCCATTAATTCAAATGGGCCTACTCTGAGGGCTGGATACATCCCCTAGATGTCAGAGAGGAATAACCATGAATTTGGCTAAGGTATGAACACCGCTAGGTCTTACAGCCACATAGCACAGTATCCTGTCAGTATTACTGTATCCATGTGGATTTGCTTTTTGTTTGCAAGCTGCTCTGTGTTGCTCTAGGTAAGATAGAGTGACTGACGAATTTAGTTAATAATAATTATAATACTAGTATGTTTCCCATGCTCTGGTTTCCTTCTCACTCCCTTGCCCTAGAAAAGGGAAGGAAACGCACACTCAATTTCCTCAGGGAGCTCACCAGATCACCAGCAGATTCTTCACACTTTGCTGATTTCCCTCCATCTAACCTTTTGCTAGGTAAGCTGTTCACCAGTGTACTGTGAAACACCAAATTTCTCAGAAACATTGTCCTGGTGAAAGCATTATTATGAAGATGTTTCTAACTGCGAAGTTCCCTTGTACTGCCCATCCAGAAAAAGATATAGCTGGGACCATGTTTTAGTGACCCAGCCACGAGCTGAGC
The DNA here is from genome assembly GCF_965112155.1 of Podarcis liolepis. Lineage (NCBI taxonomy): Eukaryota > Metazoa > Chordata > Lepidosauria > Squamata > Lacertidae > Podarcis > Podarcis liolepis. Next base: position 47,886,292 of record NC_139562.1, on the reverse strand, counting down.
AGGGGCAGATTGTGTGGGGCTGCCCCACAGAGCCACGCTCTTCTTGGGGGGCAAGGGCAGTTCCCTGGGAAAGACTCCTGAGATCTGCTCCATCTACCGTAGGTGAGGAGCTCATTTTAATGTTCTCCTAGCCATATGGGAGCTGAATCATTGTATAATGCGATCTCCAGTTGGTTTGGAGAATGTCTCAGGGGCACCACAGAGCACAAACGAACTGATGACCTGCTCTGAAATTCAAAGAGTGCTTGCCTTTCAAAAGGGCAGGAGGCACATCAAACATGCTGTCCTTTGCGCTGGCCTGTTCTTCTTAAAATAAACCATTGATTCCAAGCAAATTCTTTTCCCTTCATGTTCAGCTTTCTCCCGTGACCTTTGTGCCTTAGGCCAATCCCAAAAGGCCGCAGCTGCCTCTTAAGGAAGATGATATTATCGACCAGATTCATTTCCTGCTAAATAGTATTCATCAGCATTTGAATCCCAGGGATGTGGTCCTTTAGGGACAGGGCTAGCCAATATGGTGCCCTCCAGATGTTGTTGGACTACAAATCCCATCAGCCATTGTCAGGATGGAGATGGTGGGAGTTGTAGTCCAACAATATGGCCATCTGTCATGGATGCTTTAGCTGAGATTCCTGCATTGAAGGGGATTGGACTAGATAACCATTGGGGTCTGTTCCAACTCTACAAATCTATGATTCTAATATCTGGAGAGCACCATGTTGGCTACCCCAGCTCTGATATTTTAAGCTGCCAAAGGTCTTCCTTCCTTCCTTCCTTCCTTCCTTCCTTCCTTCCTTCCTTCCTTCATTGTTTTTTGAAACAGCAGTTTATCTTGATCCAATAAGGAAATTTGTTTTGTTTTTTGTGTGTGACAGGGTTTTGGTTTTCTTTTTCAGCTTAGAAATTTTGTTAAAAGAGCTAATTCAATGTAAGCGCAGCAACTGTCAGTCCTATCCCTGGCTAATATACAAACACCAGTCTTTCCCTGGCAGCAGTGCTGTCATCAAGTTTGAATTGACAATAATGACAGCATACATATAATTTTAGGAAAACATCTCCTTACCTAGAAAACCACCGGTGCTAAAGCAAATACAATCTCTGAAATGTGTGGGGGGGGGGTCAGACAAGGGGAGGGAATTGGTGAAAATAAAGTCTTTGGCGCTGGTTCTTGATGCAAGCCTATTGAAAATACACCCACACACCCACCCTTTAGCATTAAAGTGATGACCACTCCAACCTTGCCTATTGTTGTTGCATGATTTCCCTATCCGAGCACCTGTTGTACCATCTGTTGGGAGAAATGTAGACAATTGTGCATGATATCTGCTGAAAGGGAATTGAATCATGTTAAATTTTGTGGAAGAAAACCTAATAAAATTATATATAATAATAAAAATATATTTTAACATATTTCAAACGTTTTGAATACCATTGAATACCATTGTTTCCTGCTTGGCAGGGGGTTGGACTCGATGGCCCTTGTGGTCTATTCCAACTCTATGATTCTATGATTCTATGATTTTTATTCTCTGTCACCTATTGATGGTGGCTGCTGGCGCAAGGAACAATCCTCTTCCTGGCTTCATTTTGCTGCATACTGTGTATTCTTGTTTTTAATTATTCTGTATTGAATTTTTATATTCTTTTGTTCTTAGCTGTGCAGGCAATATTTATTGCTTTATCAAGAACAGATAATCCAGTGGAAAGAACACAAGAACAAAATAAAAACGATTAAAGTCAGTATGGCATTGTGGGTAAGTCTGCTGACCTTCAATGGTTGGTGGTGTTGCAGCCAGACCACAGGCCGTGGCTGTGATCTGGTGAAGGGCTGGGTCAGAGGGCCAGCAGGTTTTGGGTGGGCATTCCCCAGGGGGTGGGTTCAGCCAGCCAGCCAGCCAATGAGCACTGCCCAAGTCTGCTCCCAGAGTTGCTGTACTAGGACTAAGACCTAGGAAACTCAAATTCAAGTTCCCATTCAGCCATGAAGACTGCTGAGTGACCTTGGGCCAGTCCCTGTTTCTCAGTTTAATTTACCTCACAGGGTTGTTGTGAGAATAAAATGGAGAGGGGGGGAAGTGTGTCCGCCACCTCACCCTCCTTGTAATCATAAATAAAATAATTAAATTAAATTAAAAAACAAAAACAAAAAAACAGGAGGGCAAAGAATCAAATCACTGGTCAGAGGTCTTTCTACATTTAAAAAAAATGACAGAGAATAAAAACGGTATTCAAAATGTCTGAAAGATGTTAATACAGTGGTTTAAGAACAGCCCTGTTTACGAACTAAAGCCCTTGGTTTAAAAACAGCCCTGTTTATGAACTATTCGGTTCGTAAGGAGAGGAGAAAAGGGGTCTTCCTATCCACTTTCTCCAAACCATGATGCACACACCTCTATTATTTCCTCTGTTGTTTACTTGTCTTACATTTTAAAAAGAAGAGGGACAGAGACAGTGGGTTAAGAGCCGAGGGAAAAGGGCATCTAATTGGGGTGATTCCCCCGCCCCAGTTTCCTAGAAGGGTCAGTCAGTGAAGCATCTAATGAAGAGAGAGAGAGAGAGAGAGGGGAGGAAGGAAGGAAGGAAGGAAGGAAGGAGGGAGAGACAGTCTGTATGCAGCTGAAGGATTCAATGTAGGATTCGAGAGCTATTGTGGCAGGATATAAAAATGTACTCATAAGAGCTGACCTTAGCAATGCTCTCAAGGTGAGACAAAAAATGAAATTGCCAACAAACATATTACAACTAGCGATTAAGTGGCTTTTTATACACTATTGGGAACACTGGCACAGGCAGTTCTGATGCAGAAGACAAGGTAACTTCTGATTACCTCCTGCTGTCTCTGTGTGGTGGTCTGATACCCGGATTTCAGTGGGGAAATGGCTTGAATGTATAGGTGACATGTGTGCCGTGCATTGGCTACATTGAGGAGGAGTTAAGCACCCTGAGAAATTATGCAAGGGATGTTCCCCTGATGGGCATGTCTTACATTGCTTTCATTAAGGGCACAGATTTATCACAATTTAGTGTTGGGGCATGGCTAAAATGTATAAGGAGCTAACTGGATTTCTGAGTGTCACATACAGTGCCATCCTAAGAGTTGGAAAAGGGAGTTATAGGTTATGTTGTCTGGTATATTTTTATAAGAAATGTGTGGTTCTTGCATTCATTTTTGTCAGAGGCAGGGATTCTGTTATGGCTTATGTGACGGGAAAGTTTGTTTTGCTGGGCAGGTTGGGTCCCCAAGTGTTTTCTTTTTCTTTTTCCCTGCCAGCAAACGGTTAACGAATGGCAGCCTCTGATTGGCCGGGGTCACAGGAGAGGGGGTTGAAAAAGAGAAGATTTGGAGAGTCAGTTTGATAGGTTGGGAGAATAGCTTGGGAGATAGGGAATGAGAGGAGAGAGACTTTGTTCTGGGTAGAAGAGACATCCACTTGGAGGAATATAACACAAGCTAGAGAAAGAAGTCTCTGAGTTTAGTGTGAAGGATGGTGTGTGGTGTCCTGTAAGAGTAATTGCCCAGGAATTAAGTGGGAGGCTGAGGCTGAACCAGGAGAAGTAGAAGCTGTGAGAATACAGTCTACTTAGGATTCATTCCAGTCAGAAGGGGAGAGATTCTTCTACAAAAAGAGAAGACTTCCAAACCAGTTGGGAGGGGTGTGGAGATCCCTTGGGTCTCTTACTTGGAGTACATCAAGAGTAGGGTTGTCTAAGGGGTGTGTAACTGACAGAAAATACCACCTTGTTTAAGAACCAAAGTATTGAGCAGCAACAGCTGTGCAACAACTGAGAAAGAACTGAAGTGAAATAACATTATAATCTGAATTATTTTATGTTTTACCCACTTTGTGTCATAAGCTTCCTTTATTTAATAAAACCATTCTTGTTTATTTGATCAAATCCTGCCTGAGACTCCCAATTATTAAGTTTTCCCTCCCACAAATCCCCCACAAGATAATCTGGGGTAGTTTGTAGGAATTCGTGGAATTTGTGTTCTGTGAGGTGGGTGCACTATATTTAAGTGAGGGCGGGCCCAATGGAGCCAGGGGGAAAAGTGCTGTTACACCATCACAGCTTATTCTCCTGTGTGCTAAGATTATATTTATGGGTTCACAGTACTGGCATCTGGATTTAACTAAGGTAAGATACTCATACAAATAATTTTCTCCAAGGGCATGCAAATATTGTGAAGCAAATCTGTCAGGGAACTGCCATCGGAGCCAGAGGGAGAGGGAGGGCTCCAGAAGGATTCCGGAGAGCGTCCCGGGAGGGAGAAAAGCAGCACATCTTCTGGGGAAGGAAATCAGCGTAACACCAGTGGAGAAGGGGCGCAGATGTGGGAATCGGCGAGGTGGCTCCAAGACTCTTCGCCGGGAACCAGTGGGGAGAGCACGGGTCCTCCGATGCCCACACCCTCCCTGCACAGAAGGCTTCCGCACAGGGAGACTAGGAGGAGACTAAGCGTCAAAGAGCTTCTTTGCTGGAAGAAGTTCAAGAAACGCCCACTAACGGATTCTGCCAGCGATTGAGACAGCCACGGGCGCGTGGCTGTCCAGACAGAAAGGGTTCATTCAGGCAACCAGCCAAGAGTGGCGTTGATTTACACACAAGCAACCCCTAGAACCATTACAAAATTGATAGGCCTCTTCACTAATTGAACAATTTTACTTCATAATCTGCCGATATGATGGAACACAACACTAGGTTCTTCACATTAAATAATGATTATTTATTAGCACCAAAACTTCCGTATGCCTTTCTGAAGTACTAGACCAGTTAAGATATATAATACAGTTCTGCGCTTTGGATACGACAGGCAACTGTAAAATAGACAATATGGGACTGGCCTATCAGCACAAACAAGAGGGAAGGGCAGACATGGCTATTAAAGCACTGGGTCTCTGAGTGTAAAATGATAGTGCAAAATCATAAAAGCTATGCTTCACCGTGATCACACTTTTACAGTAACCTACCAGAGCCAAAATTGCTTCCAAAATCAATTAGTACACTGCTTAAATGAAGAAAACCTCAGGGAAACTCAGGAATGGGGTTTTTGTGTGAACGGGCTGAGTTTTGTAGTCGAAAGAAATTACCAGACTGAGAGAAAGTTAGAGGTGCCCTGTTTATTTCTTAAAAGTATATTTGGCCTCCTAACTAAGCCATTATTTTGAATGTGTTTTCTTCATTTTTGAGATCAATAGAAAAACACCTAAAGCAAGGTTGACTGAAGCTTCAAACCCATGTTGGAATGGATGCAGCATTTACGAAAGCCAACAGCACCAGCAAAGCATCAAACATGAGCAGAGCCATACCATAATAAGCACAAGCACACTGAGCTATTGTTATAATTGATGTTGCCACCAAAAGAGCAAAAACAAAGGCTTCTTTTAGTCTCTAAGTTTCGCTGAACGGTATTATACGTCAGGTATTGATACTCTGTTTTGTTCTAATTTATTTATTTTTATTTTTTTAAATAATTTTTATTAATTTTCCAAACATATAATAAAAACCAACAATAAAACAAAACAAAACATACAAACAAATAAACATATATAATTTCTTAAACTTATTTTCATTCACCTTACTTCCCTGACTTCGCCATACCTCCCTTTTTCTGCATCCTTATATTTACCCTTTCTCAGCAACCCTTCATTCAATTAATTAACTCATTTTCATTATAATTTCCTTAAAATTATGATTTACAGCTGCAATTCTCTATTTCTTAACACCATTACATCTCAGCAATCACCAATCTTACAACAGTTTTTAAGGTATATTTTAAATTTCTTCCAGTCTTCTTCCACTGTCTCACTCCCCTGGTCGCGGATTCTGCCGGTCATCTCTGCCATTCCCATCTAGTCTATCACCTTCACTTGCCATTCTTCCAGAGTGGGTAGCTGCTGCGTCTTCCAATACTTTGCCAGGAGGATTCTTGCCGCTGTAGTAGCATACATAAAGAAAGTTCTGTCCTTCCTTGACACCAATTGGCCCACCATGCCCAAGAGAAAAGCCTCTGGTTTTTTAAGAAATGTCCATTTAAGGACCTTTTTAATTTCATTATAGATCATTTCCCAGTAGGCCTTGACCCTCGGGCAGGTCCACCAAAGGTGGTAGAAGGTACCTTCAGTCTCATTACATTTCCAACATTTATTATTGGCCAAATGATAAATTTTTGCAAGTTTGACTGGGGTCATGTACCACCTGTAGATCATTTTCATTATATTCTCTCTCAATGCATTACAAGCCGTAAACTTAACACCTGTATTCCATAACTGTTCCCAATCATCAAACATAATGTCATGACCTATGTCTTGTGCCCATTTGATCATAGCTGATTTTACTGTTTCATCTTGTGTATTCCATTTCAGCAGCAAATTATACATTCTCGACAAGTTCTTAGTATTGGGTTCTAACAATTCTGTTTCTAATTTCGACCTCTCCATCTGGAAACCTATTTTCCTGTCCTGTTTAAATACCTCGTTTATCTGAAGGTAGTGCAACCAATCTCGTACTTTGGACTTTAATTTATCATGACTCTGTAGTTTGACCGTTTCACCTTCTTGTTCTAAAATTTCACAATATTTTGGCCATTTGGACTCCATATTTAGTTTTTTTATCTCTTTAGCCTCCATTGGTGATAACCACCTGGGAGTTTTACTTTCCAGTAGATCCTTATATCTTATCCAAACATTATACAATGCTTTCCTAACAATATGGTTTTTAAAGCCTTTATGCAGTTTTACCTTGTCATACCATATATATGCATGCCAACCTGTTTTGTTCTAATTTATATAAGTAATTTGAATCACTTCCTAGCAACAGAGAATAACTCAAAACAAAATTGTATTTGTCACTGACTCCACACAAGTGAGCAAAAGTATGCCTACCACAGCAAAATACAAATGTGTATTGCATGCAGGGGAGCAGACTTGCCCCCCACATTGATGGGGCTGGTGTTACATGACCCGTCCTGCACCCGCCCAGCACACCAGTTCTCTTCTGGCAGCGACAGAGGCTGGGGAGGGTGAAATTTGCCACTGGGCAGGTGACTCTGAAGTTTTAATATCAATAAATAAATGCCCATAAGTGGGACAGGAACCCAGAAGTTGCAGTGCTTGTTGACAGCGGAAAGATCTTGGGAAAAGTTTCTGTGTCTCTCAAATTGTCTTTGTCCCTGGCTAATGTCACAAACAAAAGATATTTGCAGGAAGGTGAACAAAATGATGAACGAGATTGTTCTCATGTTTAGATGGCTTCAAGCCAGTTCACACATGCAGTTGTTTTGGTGTCACAGTGATTATGGAGCTCCTGCCAGGCTTGTATCCATGGGCGGCAGAAACAAAAGCTTCTGAAAAACAATTGTGATGTCCCGTTGTCTGCTAAAACAACAGCGAAGAAAATGGGAAATCAGTCAAAAGGGGAAGGAAGTCTTCCAGCATCAAATAGTTGGGAATCATCTTGTAATACTTTGGAAAGCGGCCCTGGCAAAGAAGTGGACTTTAATTAATTCCTGATGAATAGACCCCTAGTGGAGGAAGTGGAGGAGTCTGCAAAGAGACCAAGCAGCCAGGAAGCATAAACGGAGAATGTCTTGTGCCTCAGAACTATTTCAGATGGTAAGGCAAATGCAGTGATGTTCAGGGGGAATTTATTTATAGGCAAGCATAAACAAAATAAGCTGAATGATGAAAGGCATTATTGGGTGAATTATTTTAAAAGTTTCAGTCTCAACAAATCTACGGCGGCAGTATTGTTAGTGGGTCAACAACTCCCTCCACCTTGTTTATTATTGGTTATTAAGCATCAACAGTGTGTTGTTGCTTTGTAGTTGAAATGGAAGGACCCGATGAAATTGTATTTCATTAAATTTCTATGCCACCATTCACAAAAACCTACAGCGTGATTGCAAATGAAAACAATACTCCAAATACAGACAGAGTTTAAAAGGCCATAGAGAAGAGGAATGTTTTCACCTGGCGCCTAAAGATACGTAATGAAGGCACCAGGCGAGTCTCTGTGGGGAGAGTGTTCCACAAGTGGGGAGCCATCACAGAAAAGGCCTGTTCTTGTATTGACAGGAAACTGAAGGTTGTTCATTAGCTTCAGCCAGTGCAGGATCACCCAGGCCAGATGAATTTATCATTGCCATATGAAAATTGTACTTTCCAAGAATCTCCAACTCCAGTTGCCAACTGGACATGTCAGCAATCAGATGATAGAGGTGTGTGCATAGAAGCAAGATATGGAACTCCAAATGTGTGTCTGCAAAAAGAGCACATTCATAGGCCTCTACGCTTTCTTATCAAATACAGGCAGAGTTACTAAGTTTTATCGGAGAGAGGATCTGTACATTCAACAGCTGGGTGGGTGTGTTTTCCAAACATGGGGGGGGGGAGGTTCTGGGTAAAGCTATTGAACTCATTCATTCCTGCTCATTATACACTTCCTAAAATCACAGAGACTTTATCATAAAAAGTGGCAACTTTAAACACAGGAATTGTTTAAAAATATAGAATAATATCCAAGTTTTTGCCTATTTTTCTTTGCTTTATGAGTTTAAGTTTCTTTATGGTGCTTTCAAGAGCTAGTTCACAGAACAATACTTCTGGGGGTTTTTAGATACTATGAGACTCCTTGCTTTTTATGAAGTTTGAATCTGTACAATTTCTGGACATCTATGTGTCTGCCAGATAAATATCTGTCTTACTGGAACAGTACAATATTTATTTGGGTTTTCCAGAGACCAGAAGATCCAATACAAAATGTTTTCTATTTAAATATTATGCCTAGTTACACTATCAGTTTAACATATGGTGGTTAGTAACATGTGGTGGTCAGGGGTTCATATAAGACAAACAATCTTACTGTGGAGTAAATCCCATTGAGCTCAATGAGACTTACTTCTGCATAAACATGCTTAGGATTGCACAGTTAGTCTGATTAATTCATCAGTAAACACTATTTACCTTATACCGTTTACCCTATTTACTATCTATCCTGCTATGAATCTGAAGAATGTCATCTCATGTATATTTAAAACGTCTTTCATTCTTCTATTTTGCAGGTGTTTTGCGGGGAGAATTTATCTCTCGTTTGCGTATCTCAACAGAAGAAACTCCAGATTGTTTTATATCAGGATCATTGTGCAATTCCAACTTCCCTCACGGGGAAGACCTTTTCCCCCCAGTTTAAGCTCAAAAAAGAGATCTCACTATCTTGAACATTGTTAAAAACAAATGAGCCAAATTATATGGATGCCAATGTAAATTCAAACAGTTTCATGGCTGAGGCAAGAAACAAGCAAACACTTGAAGACATTTATCTGTGCAGTCAGAAGCTAACTGAGCTTTTGCAGATGGGTGTACAAAGCACCCCATAATGCACCCTCTAATTTTCACAAATGCACGCTCTAATTTTCCTTGGGAACTCCCACCAAATCTCAGGCATTCTTCAACTTAAGTTTTGAGCACATCACTCTCCCCTGGTTCAAGACTATAAATGCGTCAGCTTTTGAGGATGCACCTGTTTACATAGGCATTCACTTGATCCTTCAACCTGAACCTCCTGTTTTAATTGCTGTGCTGTGTATTGACGTGGTTTTCAACCAGTGTGCCGTGGCACCCTGGGGTGCTTTGAATGATAGGCGTGCCGCAGGCAACACTGACCTCTGTCCCTCCTTCCTTCCCTCCCTCCTCAGATGCTCTTTTGCATCTCTGCCTCCCAAAGCAGCCCTGGCTACAAGCTCCTCAGGTGAATGGTTTCTCTGGGGCTGGCCCGGGGTTGCTTCCTAGGCCGCTGTGGGGCAGTGTGAGGAGGCACCTCTCTTTGGGGCAGGGGGGACAGCTCAGAGACCAGGGACGGCAGCAGCAGCTGCCCAGAGGACTCCGAAGGAGAGGGGAGAGGCTGAGGGAACACTCCACAAGGGAGGGTGTTCAAAAAGGGGTGAGGTGCTCCCAGCTCTGCGGGCAAGGGGTGACATAACTGGGCTCCTGAGCCCCACAAGGTTGCTGCAGAAAGAATGTAGTTGGTCAAGGGAGCCGTAGACTCAAAAAGTTTGAAAACCTTTGGAGTATTGTACAGTGGTACCTCGGGTTAAGAACTTAATTTGTTCCGGAGGTGAGTTCTTAACCTGAAACTGTGCTTAACCTGAAGCACCACTTTAGCTAATGGGGCCTCCCGCTGCTGTCTCGCTGCCAGAGCACGATTTCTGTTCTCATCCTGAAGCAAAGTTCTTAACTCGAGGTACTATTTCTGGGTTAGCGGAGTCCGTAACCTGAAGCGCATGTAACCCGAGGTACCACTGTATTGCATATTTGAATGGTGGATGTTTATCAGTTAACTGGAATGTTCATTGTGTCTTTTAATTATGGATGTTTATATTTTAATGTTTGTGTAACTGGTTTTTATATTTTGTATACTGCTTGGAAGCTTATTTTTTGTAGCATCATTACTAACAACAACAACAACAGCCTGTCAATGCAAAGAAGCAATCATCTGGTTGATAAATCACATGACCCCTACTTGGGGTGTTTACCCTTCACTCAATTACAAGCATGCGAATGGGAGAACAGGGTTGAAAATACTGGTCGCATACCCTCCATTGGTCTAGCCTAGCTTCGATCCATACCTTCGGGGTAAAGATTTGAAGGGGGTTTCTGTTACACACACACACACACACACACACACACACACACACAGGTTCTTCGCATGATTTAGATATAGATAGATAGATATAGATAGATGATGATAGATGATAGATAGATAGATAGATGATAGATAGATAGATTAGATAGATAGATAGATAGATAGATAGATAGATAGATAGATAGATAGATAGATAGATGATAGATAGAGATAGATGATAGATAGATAGATAGATAGATGATAGATAGATAGATAGATAGATAGATAGATAGATAGACAGACATTTCAGAAATTCTTCAAGGAGAAGAAGCGAGAGTTTTAAACTACGGTAACTTCACCATAGCTGGACTTCAGAGAGCAAGATTTGCACAAAATGTTCACATGAATTATACACTTTGGCCAGCCAGGGAGGTGGGAGAACCTTACAAAGGAAGATGATGTGTCTACATTAGGTGTTTACATTGATTATCACTGCAGCTAAAGCCATCCTTCAATTATAAAGATCAAACACCTCTTCTGCCTCTCACAGTGTGGAATAACAAATACTGCTCCGGTGAAGAATGCTCACTTTGCCTGGTTAAACAATCAGAAATCATATATGTAAACACTGCTAGAGCTATATATGCATTTCTCTTTGTTCAAAAGTCAACGAGGAATGCCAGAAAGGACTTTGGGTTCTTTCACATGGGTAAAATTAGCCTATTATTAAGGTACAATAGGACTAATTTCACAGTATGTGTGGCCTCTGGATGCATGGTGCATTGGTAATTGTGGATGTTATTCAATATGAGCATTCTCACTGCAAACATCTAGAAGTAGAATTGTACTTGCCGATGAACCATTTTTGACAGATGAAATCTTCACTATAGCAGTTGAGTATCCCCCCCTTGCAAAGCCACACTTCCCAAATCTTTAATATCCCAAACCAAGCCTTTCAAGTTTAATTGGACATTCTCTCCTAACAGTAACTGAAAGTTTTTGTCTTCTGTGGGTATGCATTAGGTCTATTATATTGATGGATTTATTATTGGCCCAGAATATTGACAAATAAGAAACATCTCTAATACAATATGAAGTAAAATTGAGGAATTATGTTGAGAAAGATGCAAAGTTTGTTGAAATGATATTTGAAGTTGTATTTTGATTAAATAAGACTTGTAGGTCTCTTCTCATGGCCAAACCAAAAATCCCTACTACACCATTCATTGGAACATCTTTTCCCAACTTAATGAGCTGTATATATTTGGACTACAACTTCCATCAGCCACAACCAATATGGCCAATGGTCATGAGATTATGGGACTTCTACTAGGTTGGGGAAGGCTATATTACGGGGAAAGCGGGGGTGGATTGAATGACCTGAGCCAGCATTGCAGTTGCCATCAATTGTGGTTAACAAATCACTTTGGAAATAACAAAATGCCTGATAAATAAAATAAAAACGTGGCCATGAGCAGTAAAAGTGAAAGACTCTCCTGGATGATCAAACAAAACCATTACCATTTATTTGAAGACAGGAATTATACTGATATATACTTTTGTGGAAATTAACATCATCTTGCATTAAGAAGCAGAACAGGATGAAATAATTTATTTCATCCATTTAAATATCTCAGTTCTATTGACTAGGGCCCTGTGGGACTTGACATCTTTCCACAGGGCCTGCAAGACAGAGCTGTTCCACCAAGCCTTTGGCCAGGGCACAGCCTGACCCCTTCCTTTGGCAATCTTCACAGAACTCTAGCCCAATGGTTGCCATCAATTTGATTTGAATTAATTTTATAATGAAATGATTTTAGAATGATGTATTATTTTATTGTTGTTAGCCGCCCTGAGCCAGGCTTCGGCTGGGGAGGGCAGGATATAAATAAAAATTATTATTATTATTATTATTATTATTATTATTATTATTATCAGAAGCACCAATAAGAACATAAGAAAAACCCTGCTGGCTCTGGTCAATGGCCAAACTAGTTCAACATCCTTTTCCGACAGTGGCCAACTAGATGCCCATGGGATGCTCAGAAGCAAGTCCTGAGTGCAGCTGCATGCTCCCCAATTGAATGGATGGAAGATGATTTAGAACTCTCCCAGGTGAGAGATAGGAGAGGTATTAGATGGTCCTGCGGTTAATGTACCCATGAGTGCTTCAGAGGTGGGGAGAGTATCTTACATAGCCAGTGTTATTTTCCTAAAAGAAGAGGTGCCAGAACTCACCATGAACACCTCCCTCATTATCTTAGAATGGCAATGGCACCCACCTGAGAGGTGCCAGAACTGAGTTCTGGCGAGTTCAGGCTGGGGAAAAAGCCCTGCACATAGGTATGCTTGGCAGCGTTTCTTTGTACGTGGGTAGAAATGTTGCAGAGTATAATTGGTTTGCATGTGGGTGGTTGATTGATAGAGAAAATGTGTGAGACAGTGAATGACTGTAGTGGTTGGTTGGGTGGGATGGATGGTGAGAATGAAACTGGGCGGATGGTCATATGAGCAGTGTGTTTTATATCGTTTGGGATTGTACCTTATGGTGCCTTGTAATGCTCTCCCACTTTATTGATTCTGTGTTAATGGATGCTGTTTATGTATTTGATTTTGTTTCTTATGTGGACCATTTTTACATTGTACTTATTGTGTGTGCTCATCTCTGCTTGTGTATGTATCTATAACTATTTTTTCCAGATAATTACATTGCCCACAAATGGCAATAATATTAATAATAATTCCTAGCAACCGGTATTCAGAGCTGTACTGCCTCCAACTGTATTTTCATGTGAAATCTTTGTTGGCCATCTGTTTTGAAAATTGGACATAATTGTTCAGTCCTGAAGCAAACATTAGATGTCACTTGTACAAGATTGCCGCTACCCTAGAAGGAACCACCGTTTGACATTGGATAAAGCTGCTGCTATTCTGAATAGTTCCATGGGGATCTTATCCCTCAGCCGAGGGGATTAGCTATCATTTGATGGAAGATGGACTACCGACTATCTGTGTTTTACACAGTTACTGTGCGCCGTGTACAGTATATCTAGCAAGGTGTCATCATAATGGCCCCTGGGTTTACCCTACTGTACTATCCAGCCTGCCACTTCAGCAAAAAAATAATAGCTCCAGCAGCCCTAGTAGGACTCGAGAGGTTGTGAGAAGCCATTTTAACTAGAATGAAAGGGAATCCGATCACATTGTGAACAATTGCATTGCGGTATTGTATGTAATTACACTGGAACATAGCTTTGCTTTTAAAAAAGAAATCGCCTAGGTGGATTTCGGCGTTATCTCCTTAGTGCATAAGAGTAAAAGTCAGCCACACTGTCCAACTCAAATGCTGAAAAGTAATCTGAACAAAATGCTTCAAATAGTGACTTGTATCTTCCCATTGCAGCTTAATCTGTTTCCTGGCTACTCTACACACACACACCCTTTCCTCTCCCTCTCCCTACAGCGTAGTTCACATAAGCAGCAAAAGAGGTGGTAATCATACCTGTGAAATGTACTGCCAGACTGAAGATGGGGGTTTGCGTGGTGTAATGTTCCCCATGAGAAAGAAAAGCACAATTGTTTCAGGAGTGGCATACAATTGCAGAAACTATAGCTGATCCTATCCATGCCTGCTCAAAAGTAAGTCCCTATAGGGCTTACTCCCAGTTCAATGAGCACAGAATTGCAACCTAATTGTATCTAATTAATTGATTCAATCGGGGGGGGGGAGTGTATGGTCAAAACATGTTGTCCATGAGAAACATGGGGTCCATGCTTCCAAGATGGTGCACACCACTGTCAGACTTCTATTACTTTAAAATATCCACAATCTAATCGATCAAAGATCCCAGGTTTAATTCCTAGACATGAAAAAGCCCTGGTGTTATTTAATCAGTCATTCATTCGTCAGCCAATCAATCAATCAATCAATCAGGGGCAAAGTTAGGATAGAATTCTTCTTTCTGACGCCTAGCTTTCTATGTGTGGTGAATAAATACTAAGGCTGAAACAACCCTGTACTGACTTACCTGAGGAAACCCAATTAAGCCCAATGAGATTTATTTCTGACTAGGCATTTGTAGGGTTGTCCTATTAAGGAGTTGAAAACTGTTATGCCCCAAATTAATTTAGGCTGTGACACATGATCCATTTACATCAGAGTTGTTCCATTACATTTCACAAGGTTACTCTCAATAGGCTTCCTTCAGCCAAAAGGGTGAGGGCACCTCTGGAAACGTATCTGCATAATCCTATTCATTTTTGTTATGTTGCCATTAAAAAGAAACCACTGGGTTGCCATATCCCATTGCATTTGCTTGGCCTTATAGTGGCAAAGAATTGTTCAGCTCATTGTCTGCTAATGCAGTTCCAGGATGGAATTATGTTGCATTGCATCTGGGAAAACAAGCTTCTCTCCTTGTCTGAGACCTCTGAATGAATTAAATCTTTTTTTTTTTAAAAAAAAAAAACCTAACTAACAACTAACTAACTAACTAACTAACTAATATGTGAATAGCTCAGTTGATTAGGGTGCAGTACTGATAATGCCAAGATTTCAGGTTTATTCCCCGTATGGGGCAGCTGCATATTCCAGCATTGCAGGGGGTTGGGCTAGATGATCCTAAATGTCCCTTCCAAGTCTATGATTCTATTTCTTTCCCAGAAACAATGTTCCTCCTTTGTTACCAACGGACATAATTCCTATTAGCCAATAGGTGGCACTGGAAGCACTTCACATTACCTAGCAGTCCCCTTTGAGAGATAGATGTTCTGTTTCACAGAAGTAAAGGTATATTATGCACACAAATTAAAAGCCAAGGCACATTTAAAATTCTATCATTAAAAACATTACACATTTTCAGATCGGAATTATGGAACTATGGAGAATTGAAGAGAAGCCCTGTTAATATGAACAAATGGACTACGTTATTTGTAGCTTTGCTATAGAGAGTTTGAAGGCAGATTGTCTAATAATGCAGTCAAAGCCAGCGACATCCTGGGGAGCTTTCTACTACGAAGCTGAAAATCTAAATATCTGGTGGGAGTCAGGAGCTTTCTGGAAATTGGTTGATATTATTTTGTGGTGCCTGCCCAGATACCAATTTGTGATTCCTTTAACTGCTCTCATTGCTAAATCCTTGGAGAAAAGAGAGAAAAATGCATCACCAAGTCATATAATTTAATTTTTCCTCACCAGCATTCATCTGAATTTTATTAAGACTCAATCTCAACAAGCAACCTTGTCATTCAATTCCCGAATTGTTCTATGAACAGGCAGAAATAAATTAAATGTTTCTGACTGCATTTCAAAGAAGACTTGGTGGGTGGGTGTTAAGAATGGGGAGGGGATAATTGTCCAACTTGGACTATGTTTGCTGAAGTAGCACAGTTTTTGATTCAATCAAATGACATTCCAGGGTCACTGGACAGAAAGGTCCCCTCTCTTCACCAGCTACCGAAAACAAAGAGAGAATCCGTGTGCGTGTGCCAAGACCAAACAGAAAAAAGGGGAAAGGAATAAATCAGAGATTGCTAAAACCACATTTTAGTTTAGCAAAAAAACCAAACTGAAAATGAAAGGGTTTGGCCTCCCCCCGAAAAACTCAGTTGATGTCTGAGCATGCAAGGACTACTTGAAAAAAATGGTGGGCAGCTTACTAGGGTTCAGGAATAGGGTAAAAGGTAAAGGACCCCTAGACGATTAAGTCCAGTCAAAGGTGACTATGGGGTTGCGACATTCATCTCAATTTCAGGCCAAGGGATCCGGTGTTTGTCCACAGACAGCTTTCCAGTTCATGTGGCCAGCATGACTAAATCGCTTCTGGTGCAACGGAACACTGTGACGGAAACCAGAGCATACGAAAACACTGTTTACCTTCCTGTCACCGTGATACCTATTTATCTACTTGCACTGGCGTGCTTTCGAACTGCTTGGTTGGCAGGAGCTGGGACAGAGCAATGGGAGCTCACCCCATCATGGGGATTCATACCACCAACCTTCCGACCGGCAAGCCCAAAAGGCTCAGTGGTTTAGACCACACTGCCACCCGTGCTGTACTGGGCCATACGGGGGTTCAGACATAGGACCTCTATACAGCTTTTTGTTTGTCACAGTATATCTTCCCCCTTTATCAGCATGCCTGTGTCTTGCCTCCACAGAATTTTCTACA
Source organism: Podarcis liolepis (assembly GCF_965112155.1). NCBI lineage: Eukaryota > Metazoa > Chordata > Lepidosauria > Squamata > Lacertidae > Podarcis > Podarcis liolepis. Next base: position 47,869,502 of record NC_139562.1, on the reverse strand, counting down.
TGATTTCAGTCCCATCTACTACTGTCTACCAACTCCATGGATTTACACTTGATCTGGATCCAAACGGATTAGGATATCCTAGGCCCTAAGCTACATCAAGTTTAAGAGGCCCTATAGCTTTAGCAAATTCTGTATTATTATGAAATCATATAAAACTTTAAGTTTAAACCATTTCATTAGAGGCTCCTCATAATAAGAGGATCCACTGTAAACTTTTGCTTACTTAGCTTGTATTTCAAACTAGCCCTGGATTCACGTGACTCCTTCATTTCCTTGTTTCTGAGGGCCTCTCTTTATTTTTCAGTTTTTCCTGTGAAACTATTGTGTAAACCAGAAGTGCTAATGGAATGTATTCACCAGAGGTCAAACACAGGTCTCCATGCTAAAGAAATGTCTCTCCACCACCTGAAATTTTGAATGATTGGCACTCTTTGCATGGGTGCCAGAAGTTGTTGTTTCTTATACAAATGCTTTCCCTTTGGCAGTCCTGGAAATGCCTTATGATCTATACTTAAGAATCAGCATAGAATCATAGAATTGTAGAGTTGGAAGGGGCCATGAGAGACATCTAGTCCAATGCAGAAATCTTTTGCCCAACCCACGACCCTGAGATTCACGGACTGAGCTATGACTACACTAGACTACAATCTTCCAGTAGGTAGAATTAAAACATCTTTTAACCATCTGTCTCCTTCCTTCCCCCATCACACACAGTAAAACATGCCATGTTTCTTGCCCAAAATATGGTCTGAAGTCACATGATGTTACCACCTTGCTGAAGCTAAGCAGGCCTGGGCATGGTTAGTGTCTGGATGGGTGACCACTTGAGAAAAAAACATATATGCTGCCTTAAATTCCATGACAGAAAAAAGGTGGGATTCAGATGTGTTAAATGAAGAATGGGGAACATGTGGCCCTCCAGATGTGGTTGGATTCCAACTCCCATCAGTCCCAGCGAGTATGGCTAATAGGAATGAGGGGAGTTGTGATTCAGCAACATCTGAAGGACCACGGGTTCCCCACATCTGTCTCAATTAAAGAAACAAATATTTACCCAGTCTACAGTGGAAATTTCCTCTCCTTAAAACACAGCCATAAGCAATAATTTTGAAATATTTATATTTATATTTATATCCCAGCCTTCCTCCCAAAGGAGCAAAGGATGGCAAGCAGCAAAACAATACTTATTTCAAAAAAGTTTAAAACATTTAAAACCATTAAATGTCATACCCTCCAACATTTGTCCGATGAAGATAAGGATGTCCTATTCAACAACAACAACTTTATTACAGTATTTATACCTTGCCCATATGACTGGGTTGCCCAAGCCACTATAGTATAGCATAGTTATTTATCTCCTTGGCTCAGGGTGGCATAACTCCATATTATCCAACATTTCTCTGATGAAAATAGGGACGTCCTAAGGAAAAGCGGGACATTCAGGGATCGAATCAGAATCTGGAACTGCTTCTGTAAACCTGGGACTGTCCCTGGAAAATAGGGACACTTGGAGGGTCAGAAATGTTTCAGAGTTGCCACAATGTCTGTCATCTTTATCCATAGATTTTGGAGCTTTTGAAACAGAATTTTAGTTCTCTTGATGACTGCACAAAGCTGTTTTAAACCACAATCTACATAAGGGTTTGTTCACAAACAGCCGGGCCAAATGTAATTAGTTCATTAAAAATGTTGTAATGGGAAGCCCCTGTAAGACATGAAGTGAATAGTTTTCAAATCAGCGCATGCATCAAAAGTAAGTCACTATGCGGTAAGGTATAGTAATTTCTGCAGCAGTTCATTAGAGTTGTTTCCAGCTGTTACCTAGTCCCAGGAATTTCTGGATGCTTTGAGTAACTGCTATTAACATGTTCATCAAGGGAAGAACATTTCTGGGCTTTTTGCTCTGTTAGAATGCACTTCATTAACAATAAGAACGGTATTTACAAGATATTTGCATTGACTCAGCACTACAGTTGTACCTTAATTACCATTACAAGGAGCTCTTTATATATTTCTGCCTGCATTGTCTGCTGCCATCAGGAAAATTAATGCCTCTTGTACAAAGCAATGCATTATTATTGCAGTAGCCTTTTGCAATGGGCAAGTCAGCTGTATTACTTGCTAACGAATCAGAAAGGGCCCAGGAGAACTGAAATACTTACAGTTAAGTTTGGTAAGCTAATTTTCATTTAAGAAGCAAATCGTTTTGAGGTGTGTGTGTGTGTATATATATATATATATATATGCTTTCGTAGATTTTCACGGGTACAGGAATGCAGGTTTTGGTGTCTTCGGGTGTCTTCCCGTGTAAGAGTTGGGGTGTCTAGGCGACGTTTCGACGAGGTCTCACTCGTCATCTTCAGGCTGGTGCTTTCGGCTTCTTGTTACTGTCTCTGTTCCAGTAACAAGAAGCCGAAAGCACCAGCCTGAAGATGACGAGTGAGACCTCGTCGAAACGTCGCCTAGACACCCCAACTCTTACACGGGAAGACACCCGAAGACACCAAAACCTGCATATATATATATATATATATATATATACATACATACATACAGGAAAGGGCAGATCAGGGCTCTCAAGTATTGGGGTTTCAAGCTGGATGTGAAACCATGCACATAATTGCTATTGCATTATTTTATTTTATTTTGCAAGTGCAAGGCGTTGGGGGTAGGGACCAGATCAGGCCTCTGGCAGAAGAGTTTGTTCTCTGCTGGTTCCAGTCTAGCTCAGGGGTCTTATGCCTTCTGTTTGCACCCCATTGATGCTAATTCTGTGAGTAATGTCATGCCTTATTTGGTCCTCAGGTTCTCAGAAAAGCTCTGGAATATTGTAGCGATGTCCATTAACATAAGAACATAGATGGTAAAGGTATGGAATGGGGAAGTGAATTTGGGAAGGGGAAATGAAGAGAATTTGGGAAGGGGAAATGAAGAGTGTGGTTAAAAATGGGTTGGGCTTATAAAACATGGAAATAAAAAGAAGTGCTGGGCAGACATAGGAGAGCTGAGATATAATTTGAGATATTTTACTGGAGGGTTTGACTGCTTAATGGCCATTGCAGGCATCATGCTCTCAATCAGGTCCTTTGCTAACTGCAGGTTTGGGATGCAGGCCATGTTGCTGGGCACTTTCATTGTGGCTATCACTTATTCAAAAACAGGGCTGGTTTGTTTGTTTTCCATTTGAGGGTCAAACAGGAGTTGGAATAAATCCATAGACAATAGGAGGAGGAGGAATGTGGCTCTCTAGATCACAGGTGGGGAACTGGATCTGGTCAGAGAGCCACATCTTTATTGCCACATGACCCTGTGCTCCTAATTTGACAGGAGGATGGGGCAACCCAGCTGTCAATCACCTAACATCACAATGATGTCAGCTGACCCGTTTTTGCCTGCATAGTTAGAAACCTAAACACCCAGGCAAAAACCAAAATGTGTGCAATACTTTCCAAGCACCAGCAACTAGCTGATAATCACCACATGGGACGCACTGTGCAAGGGACTTTGCAGGCACCAGGAATCAGCTGCCTGCAAATCCAGTTTTGTCTAAGACCTGGCCACACCTGATGACTGTATAGGTTAAATAGGGAGGCCCCTGGGGCAGAGGTTGCCCACCCTTGCTCTAGATCAACAGGATCCACATACAGAAGGACTGTATGATCATTGTGAGCATGGGTTCGCTGACTGCATCAGGACCCAACACCTTGGTCCTCTGTACCTGAAGGAGCATCTCCACCCCCATCATCCAACCCAGGCACTGAGGTCCAATGCCAAGGGCTTTCTGGAGATTTCCACACTATGAGAAGTGAAGTTACAGGGAACCAGGTAGAGATACTTCTTGGTAGTGGCACCCACCCTGTGGAATGCCCTCCCATCAGGTGTCTGTTAAGCAACTATATCACTTTTAGAAGAAGAAAGACCTGTACAGGGAAGTTATTAAAAGTTTTATTGTCTTTTTAATATTTTGTTGGGAGCTGCCCAGAGTTGCTGGGGCAACACAGTCAGATCGGCGGCATATAAATATTACCATTGTTGTTGTTGTTGTTGTTATTATTATTATTATTATTATTATTATTATTATTATTATTGAAGAATCCCTTCTCCAAGTGTCTCATGCATGCTCAGGCCAGGTAAACTGTTCACAGTTTTTAAGGCAGCAGCAAGTAGTTATGGGGAAAGACTTCTCAACTGAGAAGAGTTAAGAAATTATTACTGTAGAAATGATGGAAAGTATTCCAAGAGGTACCATGCCAAGAGGTACCAATTCAAGTCAGCAATTGGATATCTTCTGCAGAGCAAATCTGAGACCTACATAGCATCTAAATAGTGAAGAATCAAATTGAAACATGTTCAGCATCCAGAAGATAGCACCACTTTGTCTGGCAAAAAAACCTATCTGTACTGTAACTATTGTTCAGGAGCAATTCCTCCCAGGTATGAAAATTCTCTGCTTCCTTGTTGCCGCAACATCCTGTGTTCTTGCATCTATTGCTAGAAAACGCTTTTGTTTCCTACTCACCGTTCCTTTGCTCTCCTGCTCTGACTTAAATTAATGCCTTGGATTTCCTTGTCCTTCTGGTTTGTACTCATTCTCAAGCTGTAATCCTTGGTTCATCTCTGACAATCTCCTCTGACCTTCAAGGGCTGATATGGATTGGCTTCTGCCCAACACGCCTATCTATCCAGCTTGATTTCCGACAACAACACATTAACCTTGATAGCCTTGAAGTTGGCCACCCACACATTGAAGGGAAGCAAACATTCCTTCTGACCGGTCATGCATATGAGGGTATGCATGTGTGCAACGTTTTTAGAAGAAAGTCTGTTCATTGTATTCATCTGCAAGGCTGAACCATGATCAGAAATAACCACAAATCCTGATCATAAAGTTGGAAATGAGCAGATATCAAGACATGTGTTCAAGTTGAATATGCAGCTTGACTCATAAAATGCAGGGAAATATTATATCTTTCTTGTTCATGGTTATTGACAATCTCTACACCAATTCTAGTGTAGAGCCCATTAGGAATGGTGGAGATTTTCACAGTAATCAAACATTAATGCAAGCTCCACGGTGCTCTTTTGGTCTTCGAAGGAGTGAGTCAGGGGTAGGCAATCTAAGGCCCGTGGGCCGGTTGCGGCCCAATCGCTTTCTCAATCCGGCCCGCGGACAGTCCGGGAATCAGCATGTTTTTACATGAGTAGAATGTGTGCTTTTATTTAAAATGCATCTCTGGGTTATTTGTGGGTCATAGGAATTCGTTCATCCCCCCCCCCCAAAAAAATAGTCTGGTCCACCACATGGTCTGAGGGACAGTGGACCAGCCCATGGCTGAAAAAGGTTGCTGACCCCTGGAGTGCACTGATTGGGTTTCATGCAAGTACCAGCGATATGTAACAATGCCTATTTTAAAAAATCTCGGACACAACATTTTCAAATCTAGGCCATTATACTAATGATACTCGTCTGTTCTCATTCTTCTGAGTTACATCAGCACTGATGTGCTGAAATGCGCATTCCTTGAACTCAGTTTTACTTAAGTGATTATAGTAGCCATTAACATTCACTGGTACGTTTCTGGCCCTGTTGTTTTGTGTGTATAATTCTCCATTACATGATTGTGGGGTAGGGAGGTAAATGGTACCAGTAGGCTTATAATAACATAGGGAAATAAAGTTTAAAAGAAAGAATAGTTCTCTGAGCTTCTCACAGAAGTACTTGAGGTAATCCTTTCAACGAAATGGCTCACTAATCTGCACAATCAATGTTGCTTAGAAGTATATGCCCTGAAGCAAAAAAAATATCATGAACAGGGTGAGGATGAGAGAGTACTGGAGAAGGGTGGTGATGGCTGGAAGCAAACATTTTATCTATACCAGCGTAGATTAATTTGCTGGGTGGAGGATCCCGCGTTATCAGTTGTGGGGGGGGGGGGGTGTCACACTTCAATGTCAGACTAGGTAAAGGTAAAGGGACCCCTGACCATTAGGTCCAGTCATGGCCGACTCTGGGGTTGCGGCGCTCATCTCGCTTTATTGGCCGAGGGAGCTGGCGTACAGCTTCCGGATCATGTGGCCAGCATGACAGCTTCTGGGTCATGTGGCCAGCATGACTAAGCAGCTTCTGGCAAACCAGAGCAGTACACGGAAACGCCGTTTACCTTCCCGCCGGAAGACTATGCAACCGTAAAGTCAAGAGAAGAAAGCCAAGTGCTACAAGCATTAAAGAAAAACTGTGCAGACAAACAACAACAATAATAATTTATTTTTTTGTACCCTGCCCATCTGGGTTGCCCCAGCCCCTCTGAGTGGCTTCCAACATAATATACGGTACAACAACACAACAGAACATCACACTTTAAATGAAACCTTCTCAGTGTCACCAGCATCCTCAAAAAAAACCTGTTAGGTGCAGCAACACAAATGGGGATTGATGGCTGAGTAAACTTTAAAAACAGCAAAACAGTAAAATAAAAGGACTTTGTTCAGCTGCATACACAAGCCTCATTAAATTCCTTTAAAAATCTATAAAAAAAGGAACAGGACATGTCAAAATTCATGTGACACAGCAAGACCGATAAATTACAGTGTTCCTGGAGGCATACAAATGGTTACTTGATGATGGGCTATGAATAGCAGTAGCGGTACTGTAAACAGTGGTATTCATTATGTAAGCAAGGCTTGCCACATTGTCATGGGGTTCAAATATAATACAGTCATTTTCTCAAAGCACCAGATCAGAAAAGGGAAACTAAAATGCTCATGTGGATGGACTGACTCTCCTATGAAGAAAACGTTTGAGACCTTTCCGTTTAGAGAAAAGGCATGGCAGGAGTTTATAAAGTTATGCATGCCATGGATGGAGAAAGTAGATGGAAAAATGTTTCTCTCCCTCTCCCATAGCACTTGAATTTATGGACATCCAATGAAAGAAAGTACTTGGAATCATAGATTTGAGAGGCACTACCAGGGTCATCTAGTTCAAGCTCCTGCATTGCAGGAATTTTTTGACCAACATGGAGCTTGAACTGTGAGGATACCCAGAGCTTACAGGGTTAACAGCTCAAGGGAAAACATCCTGTCACTGGGGGGGGGGGTTGTTCTCATCTTTGCTATGTGAACATTTTTACTTTCTGTTTTGGCTGCGATTAGGAGAGGCATCATGTCTTTGCTTTCTCCTGGCTGAACCTATGAGATTAAAAGTCTCATGCTCGACCAACTGAGCTATTCAGAGGACAGCACATAGGACTCGTCAGTGGCGGAGGAAGGGAGGTGCAGGCCACTCCAGGTGGGCATACAACAGGCTCACAAAACTTTTTAGGAGTGACATGGTGGCTTAGGTGCCTGTAGGTTCCGTGCTGCCTGAAACGGCAGCATGGGACTTGCCTCTGACTACTGCCTCTCCCTCAGCCGCCCTACAGCTGAGGGGGAGGCGGCAGAGAGGCTGCAAGCATCGGAGAGGCTCGCCCCGCCTTGATGTGTGGCTCGCCCCACCCCCAGAAGCAGGACTCTCCCCCCCCCCCCGCACCAGGCAGCTGAGCGGCTAGCTACGCCGCTGAGCTCATGCACATTTACCTTTTGCGCCACGCTTTCTAGGCACAGGTCTGTGCTTTAAAGTGCTACGTCTGAGTGTTTTTAGGGTTGTTGTTGTTTTTTGTCTGTCCCAACACTTTCGCCACGAAAAGCCATTTTTTTTCTGATTCAAACAGCAATTCGGATGAGCCCATAATCAAACTGAGGTCCAAGCACCAAGGGCCTTCTGGCGGTTCCCTCATTGCGAGAAGCAAAGCTACAGGGAACCAGGCAGAGGGCCTTCTCGGTATTGGAGCCCACCCTGTGGAATGCCCTCCCATCAGATGTCAAAGAGATAAACAACTACCTGACATTCTGAAGACATCTGTAGGCAGCCCTGTTTAGGGAAGTTTTTAATGTGTGATATTATAACATATTTTTAATCTTTGTTGGAAGCCGCCTAGAGTGGCTGGGGAAACCAGCCAGATGGGCAGGGTACAAATAATAAATTATTATTATTATTATTATTATTATTATTATTATTATTATTAACTGTAGGACTTGTTCCAAACAGGAGCCAGAAATGGCCACCAACCTAGATGGTTTAAAAAGAGGATTAACCACATTCATGGAAGGAGAGGGCTACTGATGGCTACTCATCCTGATGGCTTTGCTCTGCTTCCACAGCTGGAAGCAGCGATGCTTCTGAACAGCAGGTGCTTGAAGCCACATGAGGGCAGAGGGCTCTGATGCTCTGGTCCCACTTGCTAATTTCTCACAGACACCTGTGAGAACAGGATACAAGACTAGATGGGCCAGTGGCTATTTCTAGTCCTCAGAACTTCACCAATTAAGCATATTGTATCTACCGGGCTTGCACAACTTGTGACCTGTCAAGTCGCATGCAGCCCAGCCATGCAATGTGGCAATAAGGACTTTGATCAAGTTCCTGCTTTTGCCCCACCACCACCACCACAGTGCGCACCCTGGAAATGATCTCTTTCAGCTACTGCCTTCTGGAAGAAGGTACAGGGTTATAAAGACTAGGACTAGCCGCCTGAGAAACAGTTTCTATTCAAATGTGATTTTGGTTTTAAACGCAGTGTAAGGTAGTCTCTAAGGGACACAGGTGGCGCTGTGGGTTAAACCACAGAGCCTCTTGGGCTTGCTGATCAGAAGGTCGGTGGTTCGAATCCCTGCAACGGGGTGAACTCCCATTGCTTGGTCCCTGCTCCTGCCAACCTAGCAGTTCAAAAGCATGTCAAAGTGCAAGTAGATAAATAGGTACTGCTCCGGCGGGAAGGTAAACGGTGTTTCTGTACGCTGCTCTGGTTCGCCAGAAGCAGCTTAGTCATGCTGGCCACATGACCCGGAAGCTGTACGCCGGCTTCCTTGGCCAATAAAGCGAGATGAGCGCCACAACCCCAGAGTCAGTCACAACTGGACCTAATGGTCAGGGGTCCCTTTACACTTTAAGGTAGTGTCTATGGAAATATATTGTATTTTATTATGGGGTATCAGAGTTTTTAGGGGGCTAACCAGGCTGGAATAGCTGGGATAGCAGGCTTGTTGGTTTTTGAATGTCTGTTGTAGATTTATTTCAGTTTCGTTGTTCTGTATGGGACAATAACAATAAAGATTATCGTATTGTATCGTAAAATAAAATAGCCTAGCAGGTCATAATATGTGGCTGGGGCTCTTGGCTTGGCTTGGCTGAGTCACAGGTTGCGAGCCCAGCCCATAAGGACCACCAGGGAAACCAAAACACCAGGGAGACCGTAACAAAACAAGCTCTGCTTTTGTGACACATATGCTGCAGAAACAATAATTCGCGAGTCTGAATTTGTTAGAGGTATGTGGCTATTTCTATTGGTACTTTCCAGGTTAATGATGAAAGGAGGATCTACACTCTAATGAGGGATTCGACATGCTGCAGTCTGAAGAGGAGACTTGTTAATAAACTCTCATTGAATGATCACCCGCTGCTAAGTGAACAGGCTTGGCAGGCATAAATAAGAGACAGTAGCTGTTCCAAACTGCCAGAGGTCTTTACAAGGGGATGTCCATGCTGCTACACAAAATTATTAAGGGAAGTGACTGGGAGCGGGGGACACAGTATCCAGCTAACTATCAGAGAAATGACTTTTTATCTCTTGCTTCATTGCATTCAATCTCCAATTAGCTACTAGACAATGTTTAAAAATATTTCAAATCCGGGTGGAATAAATAGAAAAGGAAGCACTTTTCTGAATATTGCATGCAATAGTGTGGATCGAATGTGGTCATTAATAATATAATAATTTTATTATTTATATGCTGCCCAGCTGACTGGGTTGCCCCAACCATTCTGGGTGGCTTCCAGGTATTGGAGAAAAACTTAACAGCTATTGAAAGGGAGAGGTTCCAGAATGAAACAGGGTTGACTGTGGTTAAGAAGGTGAAATATTTGGGGATTAACATGACATCCAAGAATGTGTATTTATTTAAAGATAATTATGAGAAATGCTGGACAGAAGTTAAAAAGGACTTAGAAATATGGTCAAATTTGAAACTTTCCTTGTTAGGCCGAATAGCTGTTATTAAGATGAATGTATTGCCTAGAATGTTATTTTTATTTCAAGCATTGCAGATTGTTGATAAGATGGACTGTTTCAAGAGGTGGCAGAAAGACATTTCGAAATTTGTCTGGCAGGGCAAAAAACCCAGAATAAAATTCAAAATTTTAACGGATGCAAAGGAAAGAGGGGGATTTGCCCTGCCGGACTTTAAACTTTACTATGAATCAGCAGCTTTCTGCTGGATGAAAGACTGGCTGCTCCTCAAGAATACAGATATTTTGGATTTGGAAGGTTTCAACAATGTATTTGGATGGCATGCATATCTATGGTATGACAAGGTTAAAGCTCACAAAGCTTTTAAAAACCATATTGTCAGGAAAGCATTATAAAACGTTTGGATTAAATACAAAGATTTGTTGGGAAACAAAACCCCAAGGTGGTTGTCCCCAATGGAGGCAAAAGCTGTGAAAAAGCTCAATATGGAGGCCAAATGGCCAAAATATTGGGAAATTTTGTAACAGGAGGGAGATAAACTGAAACTACAGAGCTTGGAGAAATTGAAAGATAAAGTACGAGACTGGCTCCATTATTATCAAATAATGGAAGTTTACAAACAGGACAGGAAAATTGGCTTCCAGGTGGAAAAATCAAAATTAGAAACAGAACTGTTAGAACCTAATACTAAAAATTTGTCAAGAATGTATAACTTGCTGTTGAAATGGAACACATAAGATGAAACAGTAAAATCAGCTATGATTAAGTGGGCACAGGACATAGGTCATAACATTATGTTTGCTGACTGGGAACGGTTGTGGACCACCGGTATAAAATTTACGGCATGTAATGCCTTAAAGGAAAATATTATGAAAATGATCTATAGGTGGTACATGACCCCAGTCAAGCTAGCAAAAATCTACCATTTGCCTGATAATAAGTGTTGGAAATGTAAAGAAACTGAAGGTACTTTTTATCACCTTTGGTGGACATGCCCGAAGATTAAGGCTTTCTGGGAAATGATATATAACGAAATGAAAAAGGTACTTAAATGTACTTTCCCTAAGAAACCAGAGGCCTTTCTCTTGGGCATTGTCGGCCAATTGGTGCCAAAGAAAGACAGAACTTTTTTTATGTATGCCACAACAGCAGCAAGAATACTCATCGCAAAGTATTGGAAGACACAAGATCTACCCACTCTGGAAGAATGGCAGATGAAGGTGATTGACTACATGGGACTGGCTGAAATGACCGGCAGAATCCGTGATCAGGGGAAAGAGACGGCGGATGAAGACTGGAAGAAATTTAAAATTTATCTTAAAAAACATTGTAAAATTAATGAATGTTAAAATGTTGAAGTTTTTGAAAAAAGGGGATTACAGCTACAAAAGATTAAGTAAAGGGAAAGAATAAGGGAAAATTGGATAAAATTAAGGGGTAGGATTTGCTGAAACGAATTTGGAAATTGGGATGCAGAAAGGGGAGGTATGGGGAAGTGGGTGAAGTAAGGTTTAAGAAATAAGGATTTGAAATTATACATGTTTGTTTATGTGTTTGTTTGTTTTTATTGTGTTATGTCTGTGTTATAAAAATTGTGAAAAACTAATAAAAATTTTATTTAAAAAAAACATTCTGGGTGGCTTCCAACAAATTAAAACATGAAGCACAGTAAAACATCAAGCATTCAAAACTTTTCTATACATTCATACCTCATGTTGCATCTGCTTCAGGTTACGTGTTTTTGTGTTGTGTCCTGCAGCAACCTGGAAGTACTGGAATGGGTTACTTTCTGGTTTCGTCCCTCACACATGTGCAGAAGCGCTAAATTGCGCAGCACATGTGCACAGACGCACCACTTCGGCTTGCATCAGTTCCGTGTTACGGACGGGTCTCTGGAACAGATCCCATCTGTAAAATGAGATTCCACTGTACAAAAACTGGATGTGATCTATGCCTTCATGTGCATTTTGGATACCATGTCTTTGTTTGTTTGTTTGTTTGTTTGTTTGTTTGTCATCTCTTCAGTAACTGTTGTTGGCACCCATCTGTCTTGGGAGAGTTGCACCTTTGCGGTTGAAGTCAAACTGTTGGAAGGTTGCAGCGCCTCCTGTGGCTGTAGAGATGGATAGGGGAGAGACATGTTTTGTTGCAGCTGGGGCAGATGAAGGTGTCCGTTTGTGCAGCTGCAGATGCACCATGGCATTTCTTCTCTCTGTGCTCCTCCCAGCAGTCATTCCTTCTCACGTCACCACTATGGATTACCATCTATCTCCAGGTACTGCAGTTACAACATGCTGCATATACCATTATTCTCTGCATTTGTCTTCTAAGGTGGCATGGATGATATTGGATCTGAATGTGTACCAAACGCCAGAAATTCTTTTCCAATTAAGGTCTGACAGCAGCCGACTGACTTCCAACTAATCAGAGTCAGATACAAACAACAGACTGAAGATTTCCACAAATTCAGATGCTACAAAAACAGAGGTCTCTTAACCTGGCAGTGAAAAAACATGCAATGTAGGCATCATTTTAGAGAAGGCATCCCACAACTAGGGTGCCAACACTGTTGTTCTTATTGTTTAGTCGTTTAGTCGTGTCCGACTCTTCGTGACCCCATGGACCAGAGCATGCCAGGCACTCCTGTCTTCCACTGCCTCCCGCAGTTTGGTCAAACCCATGTTAGTAGCTTCAAGAACACTGTCCAACCATCTCGTCCTCTGTCGTCCCCTTCTCCTTGTGCCCTCAATCTTTCCCAGCATCAGGGTCTTTTCCAGGGAGTCTTCTCATGAGATGGCCAAAGTATTGGAGCCTCAGCTTCAGGATCTGTCCTTCCAGTGAGCACTCAGGGCTGATTTCCTTCAGAATGGATAGGTCTGATCTTCCTGCAGTCTATGGAATTCTCAAGAGTCTCCTCCAGCACCAGTGCCAACACTACCAGAAACCAATTACTTTGGTTTTATACAGCACACTTCCAATAAAGAAGGCAGCTGAAGAAGAACTTCAGCAGAAAATCTCAAGATATGGGTCCCAAACTGTTTAGGGCTAAGATAACAGTTTGCTCAATACTTACGTAAGTATATCCTAAAGCCCTCAGCCACAGTAATAGTTCACATGAACATTTTCCCAACGTAGGTTTCCCAGCCTGCCAAAGCAGATCTTGTCTAGCATCAAGAGTGCAATTTTATGTGAATTTTTAAAAGCAATGATGCTTCTGTTAACCCAAAATTGAATAGATTAATGGATGAGAATGATGCCCGACTGGTTTTTTTCTGGCTTGTTGTGAAACATCCAGGGTTCTGGCCAGATTTATGTTTTCCGGTCTGTGGACTCTGCCGGTTTGTACAACCCAATCATCATGAAAACTCAGTTTCAGTTGCTATTGCCACAGCAGCCTTGAGGCATCATAGGAACATTCTATTTACAAGGCAGTTTTGGAGAAGACTCATAATGCAGCAAGAAGAGTTTTACAGAGAAATAGAAATTGAAGGTTTCAGCGTAAAAAGAAATAGCTAGAGGAGCGATGAGACAAAAAGAAGTGTTCGATACCATCGCATCATTTCACACACCCAAGATGTTGCAAGGGAGCAGTCAACAGGCCCTTTGCATCTTGTGCCTCAGTATTATCAGAATTCAAAAGATGTTGTAGGGTGGTATTTCTAACAGGGCATTTTTAAACATATAATGTGTGGATTAAATTCTTTACCCCCTTCCAAGCCCTCACAAATCCCATCCTGTGAACTCAGCCACACACACCCCAACAAAGTGCTCTTTTATACAGCTGTACCTTGGAAGTCGAACAGAATCCATTCCAGAAGTCCATTCGACTTCCAAAACCAAAGTGCAGCTTCTGATTGGCTGCAGGAAGCCACAGAAGCCCCATCGGACGTTCAGCTTCCAAAAATAGTTCGCAAACTGGAACAGTCACTTCTGGGTTTGCAGCATTCGGGAGCCAAAACATTCAAGAACTAAGCTGTTCAAAAATCAAGGTAGGACTGTACAATGATCTGAATAAGTATAACCCCCCACTTTCATAAAATAAATCAAGGTGGTTTACAAATAAAATCCAAGCAAAGCAAAGCAAAACATAAACCAGTATCTGTAAAACCTAATTTTTTGTGAGCTGCACATTGAACTGATGCAACCCTTCCACTCTTTGGCAAAGAGGGAAACAAAGGGGATTGGGGGTGGGGTGAGGTTAACGCCACGGCTAGTTTGATTTTCACTGGGATTGTAGCCTTATTTGATTTCACCGATTGGGTCTGCGTTGCTCCAGGACAGTAGGAAGGAAGTCAAATGACACCAAGGTTGGTTCAAAGAAAGAGTTTATTCTGCTCTCCGGATAGCAGAAGGCACTTGCGTGATCAAGTCCACAGCAAGTCCAAAGAAATGACAAGTTTCATGCAGTATATATATCCTCCAGGCTCCCTCTCCCTCCTTCCCATATAAATCCAACCACGTCAGCCTATGTACGCAGGTTGACATCACATATGTTCTTGCTTTGGTATTCTTAACCATAAAAGGGAATTCCTTCCTGTACTTCTGACCATAAAAGGATCTTCCTCTTCCTACTCTTATCTTGGAGGAAAAGGTCGTCATCTCTGGGAACACGCTTTGGCGTTGTTCCGGACTTAGGTCTGTGCGTCTTTTGTGGTCAGGACATAAGATAAGCCACTGACGTGTCTTCTCTGTTCTACTGGTGCAGTCAGGGTCATCCCTGCCATCACAAACTGATAAAGGAGAGGGCTCTGAGTACGGCCGGCTTTTTGTTTATACATTGACTCAGAGCTCAAGTTAATGGATTTTAGCTAAGGAAAAATAAGGATTTTGGTGCAGTTTCAAACTGCCTGCATAGTCAGTTTTGGTTTGGGAAACCCATTTCTTCAGGATGACTAAGTTCTCACCATCTTGCAGGAGGAAAGAGCCCATAGACTTTGGTATATTCAGTCTCCTTGGAAGCTCAGTGCTTGCATTTCCTTTTCGGCCGCTGCTGCTCTGCAGGACCTTTGTTATCAGTGGTGGACACTGGGCCTGGTGTTAGTGAAAACAAAATTAAGGTCCGTTTTCAATATCTGCGTGTATCTGCTGAGAAGAGGGAATTGTTTCAGATGAAGCTTTTGGAAGGTTCACCAGAGACTATCACATTGCCACATTAAAATGCTAAGGTTAATTAAATATGAAGGGTGGCGTAACTGTGAACTCCTGACATGATTCAGCAAAGTTGGGTGTTATAAAACGACAGTTTTATAACACAGTTTTTGCAAAGATGAACACTTTCAATTAATTCTGAGTCATAGCGAGCACACAGACTTTTGGCTTGCACACATAACTCCCTGTGGCCTGGAGAGAAAGGGAGGAGATCTGCATAGTGCTGTGCTCATTCTGCTTCTCAGAGTGATGAGAAGTTTCAGTGCTGTAGCACCTATCTGGGTTAGGTTTCCTTTAGAGGGAGGTCATTGGAGGCTTTTTGGTGTTTATTTGTATTAGGGACGTGGGTGGCGCTGTGGGTTAAACCATAGAGCCTAGGACTGGCCGATCAGAAGGTCAGCGGTTCGAATCCCTGCGACGGGGTGAGCTCCCGTTGCTCGATCCCTGCTCCTGCCAACCTAGCAGTTCGAAAGCACGTCAAAGTGCAAGTAGATAAATAGGTACCGCTATGGCGGGAAGATAAACGGCGTTTCTGTGCACTGCTCTGGTTCACCAGAAGCGGCTTAGTCATGCTGGCCACATGACCCGGAAGCTGTACGCCGGCTCCCTCGGCCAATAAAGCGAGACAAGCGCCACAACCCCAGAGTCGGTCACGACTGGACCTAATGGTCAGGGGTCCCTTTACCTTTTTAATATTTGTATTATGCACAAATACATAGGTTGAGCATAGGTTAAAACACAGCATAGTGCTCATCCAGACTTCCTTTTGTGCTGGATTTCTAGACACAGTTCCATGCTTTAAAGTGCCATGACTGAGCACTATTATTATTATTATTATTATTATTATTATTATTATTATTATTATTTGGCCTGGTGCTTTCCCCCTTGCTGATTGGCTGGTTTGAAGGGTCCCTTTTGTCAGGAACCCACCCTGCAACTCTAGGGCCACAGGGCATTCCCAACAGGTAAGGTAAAGGATCCCTGGACAGTTAAGTCCAGTCAAAGGCAACTATGGGCTTGCGGTGCTCATCTAGCTTTCAGGCAGAGGGACCTGGCATTTGTCCACAGACAGCTTTCTGGTTCATGACTAAACCACTTCTGGCGCAACTGAACACTGTGACGGAAACCAGAGCGTACAGAAACGCCATTTACCTTCCCACCACAGTGGTACCTATTTATCTACTTGCACTGGCGTGCTTTTGAACTGCTAGGTTGGCAGAAGCTGGGACAGAGCAACAGGAGCTCACCCCTTCACGTGGATTTGAACCTCTGACCTTCTGATTGGCAAGCTCAAGAGCCTCAGTGGTTTAGACCACAGTGCCACCTGCGTCCCTACATTCCCCACAACACCTGAGAAGCATGTGAGGCCAAGCGGCGGGTATCGAGTTAGGAGCACGATTCACCACAAACGCTGCCCACCGGGAATGTAGTGAGTGGCCATTTTCTGAACTTGGCGCTGCCCCATTTTTCTGCACTAGCCACTAGCTGATGGCTTACTTTGTGCAGCCTACTTGATTCATGCAGGAATGTGAGAATAGTGGAGAAGGGCCATTTCTCAGCAGTAAAACACCTGATTTGCCTGCAGAAGGTCCTGGGTCTAATCCTCAACATTTCTAGGTAGGGTTGGGTGAGACCTGTGCCTGAAATCTTGTAGGGTTGCTGCCAGTTCATGTGGACAGTCCTGAGCTAAATGAACCCCTGGCATGGCTCATTATAAGGTAACTGCATATGATCCTAGGTTCCTATGCTTAACATGAACTTTAAATCCGTGTGCCTTCAGAAATTTCATAGGGCCAGCTGCCTCCATGCTCATTTCAACAGGTGGGATTAGATAAATGCTTTCTAGATGACCTACAGATACCTGTGAGTTCCTGCTTCTCCCATTGTTTGCAGTGGGATGATCTAAGTCTCACTTGAATCCTGACTTTGCTTTTACCACCAGAGTCTTTTATTTTCCTTTTTGCAAGTCTACGGGGTTCATCCCAATAGCAATTGTTTGATGATAACTTCTGTGTTACAGTGGCAAAGCTTCATCTCTCCTGGTATTAGCACTCTCTCCTGTGTGTGCAGAATGCACAGCACTGCCCTATCAGATCAATCACGAATCCTGCACTTTCTGGAAATCCTGGGAGGAAATTTGTCGCCTACAAACTGCATGCTAGCAAAAGCTACCTGGCAAGCTGTTGGAGGCAATGTTTTGCCAAGCCGAGTTGTAAGGAGCAAATTATTGCTCCCACTTCACCAATCATTCCATGCAGAATGCGTTCCCTGAAGTTGAAATTTCACTGATTATAGTCAATAGTCCTTTGACTCACCTCGTTCATGGCGTTCCTTGAAATTTACTGTCTACAGTTAGCATGCTTTGTGCTCGCAAAGGGGTAAGTGCCCTCCACAACTAGGCACAGCTGTTCAACGCAGCTCTCTTTCAGGCTCAGGGAGTCTCTCCTGTGATCTAAAACTCTACTACAATTTACTTTTGTTGGCTTGAAGCAACCGTCAATTTGAAAGGGATTTTGCAGCTTGGTAACTGAACTACGTGATGATGTTGGAAAAAAAGCAGAAACAGCAGCAGCCACCTGCTGATCTGGCTCATTTTGTGTTTTAGCAAAGTTTCCAGCTAACATGGGCTATTGAAATTTGAACTGGAAGAAACGTTTCTAGATTGTAATCAATAGAGGTCTGATCATCACCCCAATGGAGATGAGGATGAATGGGAAAAAGGAATTTGAAAGAACCTATTAGTGACTATCCAGATAAAGTGTTTTCAAATGGAGAAGCATATTTAGCACTGATCTCCTCAGGGTTCTTGGAAAGGTTAACAGAAACTCAATAACTGATCAGCCAGCTATATACTCATGCAGTAGCAAAATGGGAAAGATCAAGGAAGACTGATAGAAAGTCAGTAAACCTATGGGTTAGTTCCATGAAAATGTCAACATATAGGACCACTTTTCATTTTCATACATGTTTAGCATGTTCTGTATCTTTCTAAATATAATTATCTGAAGTCTCATGATCTGGCAACAGTTTTACAAATGGCATTACGTATGAGCAGAACTATGCAAGATGACTCAGAATTTCTATTCCCCCACCCACCAAAAAGGTTATTTAAAGGTGTTTTCAAGAAATATGCAATAGGTGAATAGCCCTTTATTGTATTAATAGTTTTGCTTCCTTATTCAGCAGAAAATAAACTGATGTTAGGAACAAAACGTACGTTGCTTGAGTATGTTACACTGGCCACAAAAAGAAAGCCCTCCCTCATATATGAATGGAAGGTTGAACCAAGCACCACAAATACACTGTGAGTTTAGATTTGTTGTGCTGTCACTGCTTTCAATCTGACACTTAACACATCAGAGACAACCACTGAACCTGGTTGCAAACCTTGCACTCCATACTTGAAGTGTCTCTGCCCTTCCTACTGAAAGCTGAAATTCCATTGTGTTAAATAAATAGCTCATTGTTTTCAATTGTAATTAGAACAGCATTTGTTTCCCCAAACCCCTTCAGAGTTGGAAGATTCAGGGCAGTTAAAAAGGAGTGATTCTTCGCACGCAGCGTTTTGTGAAACTATGGACCTCACTCCCACAGGGAGCCAGTGAAGGCCACCAACTTGGATGGCTTCAAAAGGGGATTGGACAAATTCATGGAAGAAAGGGCTACCAATGGCTACTAGCCATGATGGATGTGCTCTGCCCTCCATGACTGGAGGCGGCAATGCTTCTGAATACCAGTTGCTGGAAGTCATAGGAGGGTAGAGGGTCCTTGTGTTGAAACCTGCTTGCTGGTACCCCACAGGCATTTGGTTGGCCACTGTGAGAACAGATGCTGGCCTAAATGAGCCATTAGTCTTAAATGAGCTCCCCAAATGAGCTCCCATTACCTATGTGCCACCAGCAGCCGAAGAGTTTTCCGGCAAATCGTTGAGATTATATTGCAGTTCAGCAGTGCAATTCTTTAGGTGTATATTCAGCCATTCTGTTGACTTTTAGAGGGGCTCACTTCTAAGTATAGATAGAACTGCTGTCTCAACTACTAGAACTGCTGTTCTGCCTCTGTGGGTTACTTGGGCTGCCTTTCAGGTTGGTTGTGTGCTTGTTTTCTTCTCCTTTTAATATTATATTCCAATTGCCTTGAGGCCCTGCCTTGTGAGTGGCTATGTGAAGGGTTGAGCCTTGAAAGGCAGGATACAATTACCGAGATAAAGAAACAAACATCTACAGCCGAATTTGGAGCTACGTGTGCTGGAAGACTCGGGACAGACAAAAGAAAGTACTTATTTATGCACCATGTAGTTAAGACTATGGCATTTGCTCCCATAAGACACAGTGGTAGACATCAAGTTGGATAGCTGTCGGGGCTGGACTGAGGAGGAATGGTGGGAGCCACCACTCCCTTTCTCTGCACCTTCCCATGAAGAGGAGGACCATGTAGATTTCAAACAGTGGTTTGCTGAAGGGCAGAGTTCAGAGGCTGACAAAGGAAAAGGCTGGGATATATTGGGGGAGCAGGAGGAAGGAGAAGCATTGGGGAAGAGTGTGCTGGGCCCAGGGATTAACCCGAGGAATGCAGTCCAGGTCTGGTCCTGTATCCAAGGATTCCACGAGGAGTCAGTCCAACAGGGCCAAGGCAGGAAACCAGGCTAGGTCAGGCACAGGGTCTCAGGCAGGTTCTAGCAAACAGCAATGTTGCTCCCGCCACCTGGGGAGGGGTCTGACAGCCTTTTATCTTTGTTGGGGTAACGGCCGGTCCTGATCCCCTGGTGACTCACCTCCCTGTCTCGCCCAAAGGCAAGCACTCCTCCTGTGAGTACTCAGGTCTCTCCTCCTCTCAGACCTGAGTCTCTGCAGCTCGGGAGACGTCGGTGGGTTACTAAACTCAGAGGCTGCCTCAGCCTCTCCTGACCCAACTGGCAGTGGAGCAGCTGTAAGTGATTGCCCAGCTGAAGGCAACGAGGTCATCCACACATCTGGAGCCAGGGCAGGCTCAGGCTCCTGACTCGGCCCAGCTGGTGCTTGTTGCAGGGGAACCTGTGCAGACTGGGGCTCTTCAGAATCAGGCCCCAGACTTGGTCCAGATGCCGCCTGAGGTAAAGGACTGAGACTCCTCTGGTTCCGAGTCCCAGGCCATCACAGAGAGGCAGGTAACAGACTCAGTGTCTCTTGAAAGCATTCCTGACCCACCCACTCCCAAAACCAGATGGGCTGTGTGAGTAGCAGAACAGAAAGCTCAGAGGCAGAAAACACTGACCAGCCTGCACAGGGGTGACGTAGATTAAGGGGGACCGAAGGGGTGGGACTTGACTTGGAGCAACGCCATCATTATAGAGACAGTGTTCCTTTGTTGCTCTCTGTGAATACTGAATAAATTACATGGTAAAAGCTCCTTTCAGTTATCTGCCTTTTGATTACCACTGGGGAAGGGATCGTAATTCCCTGAAGCCTTGTCAGAGCCTTGACAATGGCTTTAAAAGAGGAAGAAACAAATGGAGGAGGCTATCAAGAGCTACTAGGCACAATGCCTATGTTCTTCCTCCGTAGTGGGAGACAGTATACTTCTGAATACCAGTTCCTGGAAGCCACAAGTGGAGAGAGTGTTGTCACGCTCAGGTCCTCTTTGCAGGCTTCCCACAGGGATCCGGTTGGCCACCAAGAGAACAGGATGCTGGACTAGGCAGGCCATTGATCTGATACTGTAGAGCAGTGTTCCCCAACCTTGGGCCTCCAGCTGTTTTTGGACTACAATTCCCATCATCCTTGACCACTGTTCTTGCTAGCGAGGGATGATGGGAGTTGTAGTCCAAAAACAGCTGGAGGCCCAAGGTTGGGGAACACTGCTGTAGAGCACTTCTTATTTCAGTTCTCTTGAGTTTTGTGTATTTATTTACTTATTTTGAAAGGTGCTTGGAGACTCAGGACAATATGATGAGTTTGCCACCAAAGTGCCGATCTAGTTGCATCCTCCTCTGTGAGCAAAAGGCTGCTTAAAATGCCGTAACGCGGGTTTTGCGCAAGAGTGTCTTTTCACATAAAGGAGCGCAATCAAGTAAATTAATATATAGCATGCTACAAGAACAAAATCCGACCTGTCATTTGATTCTTGCTTACGGTTCTGTGATATACTGCAGGAATTGTATGGCTGGGAAGAAAACAATTCTTTATGCATGGAGGTAAGCATTCCATCTTGAGCTCGAGGGAGTGTTGCAACGAAGCATAATTAATTATGCTAATACAAGCTGAAACTTACCAACCTCGTCCCTAGTCAATTTATTTCATGCTTTGTACTGACTATGAAACATTACATTTATGTTGCAATGGACAATCAATATTATATTTTCTAAATTAGTTGTGAATGTTCTTTTTTCTTCTTCTCCCTCTTAGGGCTGCTTGGGTTATATTTACTTAAATCACCCCCCCTCCTCATTTCCACAGTTCCAGTTTCTGTCTAGGAAGAAGGGGGAAGAAGACTTTCCTTTCGAAGTACCGGAAAAGAGTTCACTCAGGGAAGGTCTCTTATTGACCAGTCTGTGGAAAGGTTTCTCATATTCAGGGATAAACTAGCTTCGAGATGGAGAGCTTGTGATATATGAAAGCCTTTTGGGGTGTTGGATTGGCAAAGCAGACCAAGGAACTTTGCAGGGTATATCAGTGCCCCATTCTCACCTTCCAATGAACACATGAAATCCTACTGTAGCAATGCCAAATATAGAAATTTAACAAGGATAGGATTTTTCCTTGCCCATTCCCAGGGGTACCTGAAGCCTTTCCTACATGCTTTAGTTATTTATTTAAAAAATAAAAATTTGAAAATATTTCAGTTAAACAAGATACAGTCGTACCTTGGATCTTGAATGCCTTGTGACTTGAACATTTTGGCTCCTGAATGCCACAAACCCAGAAATGAATGTTCTGGTTGCTGAACATTCTTTGGAACCCAAACATCTGACACAGCTTCCGTGTCTTCCAATTGAGTGCAGGAAGCTCCTGCAGCCAATCGGAAACTGTGCCTTGGTTGTTGAATGTTTTTGGAAGTAGAACGGACTTCTGGAACAGATTCCGTTTGGCAACCAAGGTAAGCTTGTAAAGTGAAAAAAATGGAAAAGGAAACCAAAAGCTGCATAAAAAACCTATAATTCTATACATATTTGTCTAAGACAAAGATATATAAATGAAATTATTATTCTAATACATATACATTTATTTATAACCTAAATTTTTATAAATGCTTTCCAGTTATAATTTTTATCCATACACAGTCTATTCCTATGAGTTCGTATGATGCAAGAGTTGTCATGTATTTTATCCATTGATAAAAGGGGGGCATAGATCTACCTTCTCAGTGGATCAATATCAGTCTTTTAGCCATAGTGAGGACGCAGAGAATCCTTTTACATTGACCAGTTGTCAAATTCCATGTTGTGGGTAGGTAACTTAAAATAATATTATCCTCTGACAATGCTAGCTTCCCCCCAAAGTAATATTTAGACAATCTAGTACTTTCTAGCACTGTCGTTGATGAGATGACTGCATTGTAGAGGGTTGGATTAGATGGCCATCGAGGTCTGTCCCAACTCTATGGTTGTATTATTCTTTTTTTGTAAACCGCTTTGAGGCTTTTTACAATCAAGCAGTATATACACTTTAAGGAATAGTAAAACACTGAAGGATGTGCAGAAAAATGCATCTATTAGTGAACCACATTGGAGGGAAATGCTTGCAAAAATGTGTATATTAGTCAAATCTGCACACAAAACTGCATTTACTGGGAGAAATTTGAACTAAAGTACCAATGAATGCTGGTGAATTTTTTATTTTATTTTTTTAAAAAAATTGCCAATTGCTGTAGAAATGTGGAGAACTGGATTTAAGATTGGAAAGATGAGAAAGGGAGAGAAGCTGAAATTGACAGACTTGTCTATTCCTAGATGCAGTCAGCATCCAGAGATGAAGGGAACTGGGTCTCCCAACAACATCTGGGGTTAACCCCTGTCATGCACAGGGAATGACCCAAACAAGTGCTGCTTAAGCAAAGCTGTGTATGTTTTATTAACTTTTGTTCAGGCCTTGTTTTTTCCCCTTCCTGTTGTCTGAATGTGAAAAAGCAGTTAAAGCAATGCAAACAATTAAATCCAAAAAAGACCAAAGTGAAGGGAATAATTTGTAACAGAGTGTCTGCTGCTATATGGTTGATAAGCCTTCGGTGTGCGTACCTGCAAGAAATCACCAGGAGCAGGCAGTGTGTACAAACAGGCTTCTCTTGCTAGATGAATAGGACAGGAAACATCTGGCCGAATGGGAACTCTTGCAGTGATTAATTTAGCCGCGAGACAGCATCTTCACTTCTATGCGGAAGGGGGAAAACGCTTTCATAGTCAAACTGCAGTCCAATATTTGTCTCTGCTGAAGGAAGTGGAAAGTTTAACGTAGGCGAAAAACACTCCTCTTTCTTTCATTTCTTCTCTTATGTACAGATGAGGGTTTTCTAAGTCAGGCACACATTGAAAACATTGTACTCAAACTTACATGGCAGAAGTAGCCTGACCAGGTGTAAGAATGCTCCACACTTCACACAGTCACCCTCCAGCTCATAGAGGGTGACTGTGTGTTGTTTTCACCCTATTCCCAGAACACCTAAAGAGGACAACATGCACACCCCTCAATGTGCTGTCCATATCCCCAAGCTATACAACTTCTGAAGCCATCAGAACTGTGTTCACAACTTTCCATTCTTGAACCTAGTTATTGCCAGCTGCTCAACTAGGTGAGTAAAACTGACCTTTCTTTTCCAACATTTCTAAATCTTGGAAGCAGCGCAGATGTTGCTGCAGCCAGAAAACCACACCAATCCTGCAAAAGTAATATGATGTCAAAAGTGAAGGCTCATGTTGAATCCCTGTTTCGCTTCTATGAAAAGTAAGCCACAAGTATGAAGACAATGGGCTGTGGATGTTGCATTTTGGAATGGGGGTCAAGGAACATGAGAGGAGGGCTGTGGGGGGTGAGCTATTAGCTCTGCCCCCATCCTTGCCATCTTCCCTGAGTTGAAGGGTGACTGTATGAAGTATGGAGGCTGTGAGAATCCCAGACGTATTCCCAATAGATTGTTTACTTTGCATATAAAAGAGGCTGCATTATTGTTTCTGATCGCCAAAGGTTTACTTTAGGCTTTCTATAGAAATGGGTGGTGGTGTCAAATGACCAGAGCTCAAACTGTGTAACATTTGACGCGAGTGGCGCTGTGGGTAAAACCTCAGCGCCTAGGACTTGCCGATCGCATGGTAGGCAGTTCGAATCCCCACGGCCGGGTGCGCTCCCGTTGCTCGGTCCCAGCGCCTGCCAACCTAGCAGTTCGAAAGCACCCCCGGGTGCAAGTAGATAAATAGGGACCGCTTACTAGCGGGAAGATAAACGGCGTTTCCGTGTGCTGCTCTGGCTCGCCAGAGCAGCTTCGTCACGCTGGCCACGTGACCCGGAAGTATCTGTGGACAGCGCTGGCTCCCGGCCTCTAGAGTGAGATGAGCACACAACCCTAGAGTCTGTCAAGACTGGGGTACCTTTACCTTTACCTTTTACCTAGCAGTTCGAAAGCATAGAGCAAGTAGATAAATAGGTGCCGCTCCGGCGGGAAGGTAAACAGTGTTTCCGTGTGCTGCTCTGGTTCACATGACCCGGAAGCTGTACACTGGCTCCCTCGGCCAATAAAGCGAGATGAGCACTGCAACCCCAGAGTCGGTCACGACTGGACCTAATGGTCAGGGGTCCCTTTACCTTTTTACTTAAATCATGCCAGATTTTATTAGATATGATTTAGCTGATCAGCAGCAGCACTACACAATTTCACGTTGATTTTGCTTAACTATACATTGCCTTCCTTGTAAATCTGCCATGTTAAGCAGAAACTGCTTATTCAAAGAAATAATAATAAAAAATTGGGTTTAAAATAAAATCCAATCAGTTCTTTCCTTTCAGAGACCAACAACATTGACTATTGGAGTCAATCAGGAAAACATGGATTTCACTGGTGTCTGGCGACTTGAGCCAATATATCCTGCAAAACAATTAGAACCATCTGTGGTTAGCTAAGCATTTGATGAAGATTATAGCCAACAAATTATAGTTTTAGCATGCAGGGTGAAGAAAATGTGTTTACCTCCTGATGCGGAAAATAGTTTATGCTCAAATATTCTTACCTGTGCCAAATACAAATGAACAACGTTGGCAAGGTGGTGGGAACATAGTCCTCTTGCAGGAAGAAATTTGTCAGTAACTTTTATGGCCATCCTTCCATAAAGTCTGAAGTGTGCCTTACTGGGTTTCTAATGTATCATTATTGATGTAGAGCAGGGGTGGAGAATCATTTTTCGGCCAAGGGCTGCATTATGGCAAACCTTAGGTCAATGGAAGGCAAGGCAAGATGCAAAAGACGTGGGTGGGTGGTGTGACAAGAGTCAATGAGTGGGTGAAGCAAGAGATGTGACCCATTTTTGTCCAGTAGGCAACACTCCAACCACCCAAAAGTAAGAGGTTTCTAAGCCCCTCCTCTCAATATTTCCATCCAGGAAAACAAAGGCAGCATGACAAATTCCAGTGATGCAAAAGAATTTAAGGAGCAGGGCTGGTGAAGAGATGTTACATTATATATTATAGAAGCTCGAGGAGCCACATCTGACCTCTTGGTCTGAAGCTCCCCGTTCCTGACATATGGAGATCCTTTTGCATTGCTGGAGAGGCCAAGTAGTCACTTTAACCATTTTAGCAACTGCACTGCATGGCTGGCTCAGGTTCACCTAGTGTTGCAAGTCAGACTTCACCCATCCTGTATTTTTGTCTTTGACTTGTGATGCCTAAATGCAGAACTTTCTATTTATCTCAGTCAATTTCATCTTCTTGGTTTCAATCCAGAGGTCTAATCTGTTGAGATAATTGTGAATCTCGATCTTGTCTTTTATGGTGCTAGCTACGTACACCTCTCAACTTCACATCATCTGCACATTTGAGAAGCAGCCCCTCTCCGCTTTGTTCCCCAAGTCATTTATAAAGTACAGAGCCTAAGACGGAGCCCTGTGGTACTCCACCCAAGGCCTCCAGGTTGATGCAGAACTTTCGGGCATGGTTGCTCCAAGCTGATCGACCTAACAGTGGCACCATCCAGCCCACATTTTACCAGGTTGACATCAAGGATATCATGGGAGATCATGGTCAGGAATTTATGAAAGGTAATAAACATACCAAAGTCTTTTGGAGTCAAAGAAAATTGTACGAATAAACTGACGTGGGAGGACAAGATGGAGAAGGAGGAGTCTTAATCTGAAAATAATTTGCCACGTTTGCAAAGCATAGCTTAATAACTGAAGGTGTTGTGCTTTTCAGTAGCTTACAATGGAACAGCTGGAAAAAAATATCACTAGATATTAGAGAGAGCCACTTCCCAGGAAAGGGTCATTGATGGGAAAACTTCTACATGGCTTCATTTTCACATACTACTCTTAGTATGTGTGAATGGGGTTTAATTCTACAACTTTGCCAAATAACAGTGATCCGGACTGATTTTGTCAAAACCATCTTCCTCTGTTTCTAAAATCTGGTCCACCTACTTGTCAGAGCCTTAAACTCTGCATCTCCAAAAGATTTGGGTCAAATCTTTTCACTTACTCCCCATTTCACAACTGAATGATATTTGAGAGAAACATGATCCTAGGCAAGGTCATTTTGTTAGAATCGTATTTGTTATCAGGGAATAATGATCATACTGCCATGTCAAAGTGACAGGAGTGAGAGTGAAGGCCTCATTCTATCTAGTAAAAAGTAACGAATCAGCAAAACGCTCTGGACTGAGTGGGAACGGGTGATTTGGGTGAGACAAGCTTGAAAATAGATAAAGTGAGGCTTGTCCAAGATGAATACTTCTCTGGCAATGCAAAAGGAGCTACGCACATCAGGAGTGGGGAACATCATACCCAGAGGTCAGATGTAGCTTGCCAGGCATCTCTAATACGGTTTTGTGAGTCTCCCCAGGCCACACATCTTCGCCAGTCCTGCTTCATGTTCTTAAATACTTTTGCATCACTGGAATGTGTCCTTGAACTGTCATGCTGCCTCTGTTTTCCTGGGTGGGAAGACTGGGAAGAGTGGCTTAGAAGCCTCTTAGTTTTGAGTGGTTGGAATGTAGCGTATTGAACAAAGATGAGTCAAATTCCTTGCTCCACCTGTGGAATGCCCTCCCATCAGATGTCAAAGAAATAAACAACTATTGGACTTTTAGAAGACATCTGAAGGCAGCCCTGTTTAGGGAAGCTTTTAATATTGGATGAATAATTGTATTTTAATATTCTGCTGGAAGCTGCCCAGAGTGGTTGGGGAAACCAAGCCAGATGGGTGGGGTATAAATAAATTGTTATTGTTATTGTTATTGTTATTGTTATTGTTATTGTTATTGTTATTGTTATTGTTATTGTTATTGTTATTGTTATTGTTATTGTTATTGTTATTGTTATTGTTATTCATCTGCTTGTTGCCTCTTGCCCTTTCTACCACTACATGGGACCGCTGGAAGGTTTCCCATAAAAAAGAGCCCTCAGACTGAAAAAAGATTCTTCTCCCCTGGCCTACATCAATAAATATGCTGCAGAAACCTAGGAAGGTAGAAAGCACATCTGAGATTTTATGGAAGGATATCCAGTGATACTAATCAATGTTTTTAAAAAGTTGCCGATAAATTTCATGAGGACTATGTTCCCACCACCTTGCATTTGTTGATGGTGAGGGCTCTGTATTTAGGTAATCTCATTGATGTTATATTTAATAACTATTGTTTGCTGCTTTTTAAAATGGTTTTAAATTTCGGAATGTTAATGTTTATTGATTTATAATTTATTTAAATCTCTCTCTCTCTCTCACACACACACACATATACACAGGTGTCCCTCCACTTATGCACAATGGACTCACGCATGACATGATAAATATGCAAGATGCCAGGATATAAGTACGTAAATAATTCAGTTCAATGGTGGGAGAGAGCTGGAGAGTCCTTGTGGTTCATGAGGAGACCCTGAAGCGCAGAAGAGAGCAGAGGCAGAGCGGGGCTTTGTTTGGGCTGCTCTGCCTCCCCACCTAACAGCTGGCATGTGGGGTAGTGCAGCCGTTTTCCCAGGCATCTCCAGCCTCCTGCTGGTCCCAGAGCTTCAAGTCGAGTTGTGGAAATTTTTGGATACAGTATTTTTGGTGTGGATTGGAGAGAGCAACAGAGAGGGCATTTAAAGGATATTTTGAGGGTGCCCCCCACACTTTACATGACTTCACTTATGTGTGTGGGCCCCCTAGAATGTAACTCCTGCATGAGTTGGGAGTACACCTGTGTGTGTGTGTGTGTGTGTGTGTGTGTGTGTGTGTGTGTGCCATCCTTCCTCTTGGGATCTTACTCAGTGCAGCAAAATGTAATTTATAAAATAGTTGTACAGCCATACCTTGGAAGCCGAACGGAAGCCGTTCTGGAAGTCCATTCAACTTCCAAAACTTCTGACTTCCGAGGTATGGCTTCTGATTGGCTGCAGAAGCTTCCAATCGGAAGCCACGGAAGCCCCACTGGACGTTTGGCTTCCAAAAGAACATTTGCAAACCGGAACACTCACTTCTGGGTTTGCGGCATTTGGGAGCCAAAACGTTTGACTGCTAAGGCATTCATCAACCAAGGTACAGCTGTGTTTATAAAATCAGGGGGAAAACACAAGAAAAGCAAAATTACAGCAATTACTAACCACCAGCAACCATTCTCAATAGCCTGGATAAAGATCCATGTTTTGAGCTGGTGACTGAATGCCATTACATTGGACACCAGCCAAATTTCAGGGAGCAAGGATTTCAAAAACCTCCCCAGTTTCCAGCACCCAGGGTCAGGAGCAGCCTCTTCACTTGCCTTGGCATTGTGCATGAGCAAAAGTTTATAATACACTTCATAAAGGGACCCCTGACCATTAGGTCCAGTCGTGACCGACTCTGGGGTTGCAGCGCTCATCTCGCTTTACTGGCCGAGGGAGCCGGTGTACAGCTTCCGGGTCATGTGGCCAGCATGACTAAGCCGCTTCTGGTGAACCAGAGCAGTGCACGGAAAGACCGTTTACCTTCCTGCCACAGTGGTACCTATTTCTCTACTTGCACTTTGACGTGCTTTTGAACTGCTAGGTTGGCAGGAGCAGGGACCGAGCTACGGGAGCTCACCCCGTCGCGGGGATTCAAACTGCCGACCTTCTGATTGGCAAGTCCTAGGCTTTGTGGTTTAACCCACAGCGCCACCCGCATCCCTATACACTTCATACTTGACTTCAATTTACATGTAAATACCGTACGTCACAGCACAACCAATCTGATGCCTATCATTACAAAAGAATATATCTAAGAGGCATGCATGATGACACTTGTGTAGCCACATTCCACTGAGATTCACATCAGCATGAAGGGCAGTGCTCAGCTCTGGGCACTGCAATTTACCGTATGCTGACATACTGGAAGTTCCCTGTGCATTCAAAGAAACTGAGCCAGAGAAAGGCTTTCCTTTTTTAAAACTGCAGTTTAGTGCTCTCTGCTTGGTCTAGGCTTTCCCCTTAGCTGCCCCACGGCTGTTACAAATACTAAGGATTGAACACTGTGGCAGACTGTCTTGCCAGAGTGGTGCATGCTCTAGTTATCTCCCGCTTGGACTACTGCAATGCACTCTACATGGGGCTACCTTTGAAGGTGACCTGGAAATTGCAATTAATCCAGAATGTGGCAGCTAGACTGGTGGCTGGGAACAGCCCCTGAGACCAGATAACACAGGTCCTGAAAGATCTTCATTGGCTCCCAGTACGTTTCCAAGCACAATTCAAAATGTTGGTGCTGACCTTTAAAGCCCTAAATGGCCTCAGCCCAGTAAACCTGAAGTAGTGTCTCCACCTTCATCATTCTGCCTGGACGCTGAGGTCCAGCACTGAATGCCTTCTGATGGTTCCCTTGCTGCAAGAAGTGAGGTTACAGGGAACCAGGCAGAGGGCCTTCTCGGTAGTGGCGCCTGCCCTGTGGAATGCCCTCCCAGCAGTTGTCAAGGCAATAAACAGCTATTTTACTTTTAAAAGACAACTGAAGGTGGCCCTGTTTAGGGAAGTTTTTAATGTCTGACGCTCTATTTTTTTAAATATTCGGTTGGAAGCCACCCAGAGTGGCTGGGGAAACCCAGTCAGATGGGTGAGGTATAAATAAATTATTGTTGTTGTTGTTGTTGCAGAATCTTAGAACTATAGAGAAGGAAGGGATCCAAAGGGATCTAGTTCAACCCACTGCAATGCAAGGGCACTTCTGAAACATTGAGATCATGCCCTCCAACATTATGCAGCCCAAATCTGGGACACCCACTTCCTGGCCCAAAATCCCTTGTTGAGTCATATGACCTGTGCAAGATTGCAGACCCAGAAAAAGCACTTGTTTGGGCACAGTGCCCAAAAATGTGCATTTTGGGGTGCCATACAAGATCAAGGACCCGAAAAAGCATTTCGGGGTGAGATCCTGGACCCAATTAATGCAAGAGCAAGGAGCCCGAAATGACAATCATGCTCTCATAGGGAGAAAACAGGGTGTCCTGGTTTTTCCAGGGCAGTTGACAGGTATATGATATGCCATGATAGTAGAATGACACAATGTTCCTATTAAAAACTGATTGCTTCTATCAGCATTAACGTAAGTGGGCAAAATACGGTTGGAGATGTTGATGCTGGAGTTTCAGAGCTGTGAAGCTTTCATAAATTAACACCATCACATTGGAAAGGGCAATGTATTTCTGTGACACGCTTGTCCTCTCCACAGGCTGAACTATGCTGCTGGAAATTGGTTACAGATCTAAAAAAGAAAAACTAGCAAGGAATTCTTTCCAAAACACCACAATTAAAAACAAAACACAGTTCCGCTTTATGTTTTCCATTACTCTGCCCTCTTTGGGTTAAAGGATGTAACGTGGCACTTAACCTTGACTGCTTCTGTCTAGATCAGGTATCCATGTTTTCCGTTTTCCAGGAACTATCTGTGGTTCTGTTCTTGTCACTCGTTTTCTGCAGAGAGATACACTGTGCACGGCTAGCTGTTCCATGGAAAACAGCTGCCAGTGCTTGTCATGCCATCTGCGGTGTATGACTTTGGGACATAAGCAACAGCTCTGTGGAAAAACCGTGCCAACTTCCATTCTTAGTTACAATTGCTACCCCATTGGCATCAGTGGGATGGCACCGATACAACACAGGGATCTAGCCGATTGATTCGAGCCGTGAAATAATGAGCACCAAGGATAACCTTACCATCAGGTGACTCCAAGCATCTGCTTACAGTGACACATTGCAGGGGGCTTGTACACCGACAAAGGCAGTTTCAATTCTCAACATGACTTTTGTACCTCACCTTTTTGTGAGGAAGATCAGAATGCATGGACTGCCGGCAGATCTGATAGCAGGCACAATAGTTGTAAGCCCTCCTTTGGATCCCAGGTGTCGCCCCAAACATGTGAGGTGGGATCCAGAGGCAAAGTGAATCACAGTAAATATTTCCCATGTACTTCTGAATGCTGCTGCAAGAATGGACAGTGGTGTGAAAAGACCCTGGAAATCATGGAAAGTGTAATCCTGATTCCTGAACACCTACCATGATGGAGCTTTTAACACTTCCTGTTGCCCCACCTTATTAAGTAGTAGTAGTAGTAGTAGTAGTAGTAGTAATAATAATAATAATAATAATAATAATAATAATAATAATAATAATTTATTTATACCCTGCCCATCTGGCTGGGTTTCCCCAGCCACTCTGGGCAGCTCCCAACAGAATATTAAAAATACAATAAAATATCAAACATTAAAAACTTCCCTAAACAGGACTGCCTTCAGATGTCTTCCAAAAGTCAGATAGTTGTTTATTTCCTTGACATCTGAACGGAGGGCATTCCACGGGAGGGCACCACTGCAGAGAAGGCCCTCTGCCTAGTTCCCTGTAGCCTCACTTCTCACAGTGAGGGAATCGCCAGAAAGCCCTCAGAGCTGAACAGTGGTGGTGGAGAAGCTCCTTCAGATATACTGCTTATTAAGTTTAACTGTAGGACAGAGAATAGGTGATAACTATCTGTAGGGCACAGCAGGCATCTAGGAAAAGGCCGGATTGGGTCTGATTCTGAACAGATCCCAGTGGAATCATGGAAATCCAGTGACCAAACATAACTCACATGGTTAGTTTGACATGTGCACATTAAATCTGTGCAAGAACCCTAGTTGATCATACAGAAAGAGAGAAGGCTAAATGTAGCTATGAAACAGATCATTGCTCAGTCGGTAGAGCATGAGACTCTTAATCTCAAGGTCATGGGTTCAAGCCCTACGTTGGGCAAAAGATTCTTGCATCGCTGGCGGTTAGACTAGATTACCCTTGTGGTCCCTTCCAACTCTACAGTTCTAGGATTATGTATTTTTTATTGTATCGATATAGATTATAACAAAATAAGAAATGGTAAATAAAAGAGTGCTTAAAACAAGGTTCAAATAATCACTATGTATCAAACTAATCATTAAATAAGCAACTGGGTTAAATCAGTGCAGGTGCTACATCCAAACAGCTCAGATTTGTTTAGCATTGGGCAAGCACAGAAAGTAGCAGCAGAAAAAGCAACACAAAGATCTGTGGTTTTGCACGTTGCCTGGCCAGTCCTATTTAGACTGGGCTACCTGTGCTGACCTATTAATACCCTGATCAGCCACATGGAATAGCAGGTATGAAACAAATCCCAGAGTTGTCAGGTGCCAGCACCAAACTGATATACCTGCAATACCATCTTGCTTGAAGGTCTGCATCAAATAATTGTCACTTTTAGACCATAAGAAAAATCGATAGGTCTTACTAGGTGGATTCTCGCAAGTATGGTTTACCTTTCAGAAATGTAATCTCCAGAATGCAAGAAGGTTTTCATCATGCGCATGCTTTTTCAAAAGTCCCATTGAATTCAGGGAGAATTCCTTCCGAGTAAACAAATTTAGGATCCATGTCATTGGCAGCACAATCCTACACACGTTCACTCAGAAGCACATTCTGTCCTGTTCAGTGGGGCTTACTCCCAGGGAAAGCGTGCATAGGGTTGCAGCCTGGTCTCTGGCTGTGTACACACCATATGTTTATAGCACCCCACCAAAGATTAACTGTAGTTTTTAAGGGTGCTGGGAGCTGTAGGTGAAGATCTTCTTCCAACAGGCTTGGGGGAATTGACTGCTTTAAATGAAAGGTCTGGAACTGTGCTGATTGTAATTATGTATGCAGTTTCAATTCTATTAATGTTTCATTGTTTATTAAATGGTTTATTTCTTTATTTCTTTTTTTAAGTGATTCTTGTTTTTATCTGTAAGCTGCTTAGAGTCCTGTAAGGGAAAAAGGTGGGGTATAAATAAATCAGGAGTGCCTGGCCAGTGTGGTGTAGTGGTTAAGAGCGGTAGTCTCGTAATCTGGGGAACCGGGTTTGCGTCTCCGCTCCTCCACATGCAGCTGCTGGGTGACCTTGGGCCAGTCACACTTCTTTGAAGTCTCTCAGTCCCACTCACCTCACAGAGTGTTTGTTGTGGGGGAGGAAGGGAAAGGAGAATGTTAGCCGCTTTGAGACTCCTAAAGGGGAGTGAAAGGCGGGATATCAAATCCAAACTCTTCTTCTTCTTCTGGCGTGGTCTGGTCCATGGGGTCACAAAGAGTCGGACACGACTAAACAACAACAACAATAAATAAATCAACAACAACAACAACATGTAATGTGAATTCCCAGCTATTAACAGGTGTCCCTGTGTCACTGTGAGTGGAAAGCAGAGGAGAACTATTTTCAAACAGAAGGTACATTCCAGTTCACATAGGTTTAAAATAAAGGAGAAAAACAGGGAGAACTGCTCTGAGGGCTCCTCCAGACCACCTGTTTATTTAGCATTCATCCTGATTTGCTGGTCTTTATTGATTTTTGTTCTGGTTAATTTATGGGGTAGTTATACGACTGCACTCATTCTGCTTTGCTTGCAGGGTGTTTACACAGATTTGTTGTGCTGGAGTAGTAGGGAATGAGGTGGGATGCTCTTCCCGTGCCAGTGAGCAAGGAGGCCAAAGTGGCTGTCATAGATCTCTCCATAGGGAGCACCATGGAACCAACTCTCCCTGACTTGGGTGTCAAGAAAAAGGCGGCTTCCAGGGAGGAAAGAAGAGGACATCCCTCATTGGTGCTGCTGAGATGCTACAATTTGTACTGGTGGTGGCAGGCACTCCCATTCATTCAATGGGGCATTTGAACCTGATGCCACTTGGAGGCACAGGAGCCAAGTTCTAGGGGCTGAGGTAGCCCCCCATAAAATATTTGAGTGCTGGACCCCCATGGGCAGGGGAGGCAGCTGCCACCCCCAATCAAGTAAATAAAAAAAAAATACCTAACTAACCAATCACACTGCAGATAATTCAGTTCTGCTCCCTAACAATACATCAAGGTATACCTCCATAATACCTCAAGGACTGCCTCTTCCCATGTGAACCTACCCGGACCCAGAGAACATCTTCTGAGGCCCTCCTTCGTGCACCTCCTCAAGAGGTGCAGAGGGTGGCAACACAAGAATTGGCCTTTTCTGCAGTGGCTCCCCATCTGTGGAATGGTCTCCCTAGGAAAATCCATCTGGCGCCTTCATTATACACCTTTAGGCGCCAGGCAAAAATGTTCCTTTTTAACCAGGCCTTTGGTTGACCTGATTGACCTCCTATACCCTTTTAGAATGTGGCTCTTTTTGTGTGTGTTATTGTTCTTATTTTAACTGTATATATTGTGATCTTTTCTGTGATCCACCCTGAGACCTCTGGGTATAGGGCGCTATATAAATTCAATAAAATAAATAAATAGAATAAATCCTGGCTATGCCCACGCATCCCTCCCCCAAGTTGATGGGCATCGCCATTCAAATGGTGGGTGGGTGTGCCCTGCCGTGTGGGGTAAGGTAAAGGACCCCTGGACGGTTAAGTCCAGTCAAAGGCTTACCTGCAAACCCTGCCCCACCCCAATACAGTGGTACCTCGGGTTAAGAACTTAATTCGTTCTGGAGGTCTGTTCTTAACTTGAAACTGTTCTTAACCTGAGACACCACTTTAGCTAATGGGGCCTCCCGCTGCCGCTGCGTGATTTCTGTTCTCATCCTGAAGCAAAGTTCTTAACCCGAGGTACTATTTCTGGGTTAGCGGAGTCTGTAACCTGAAGCGTATGTAACCCGAGGTGGTTGTTGTTTAGTCATTTATTTGTGTCCGACTCTTCGTGACTCCATGGACCAGAACATGCCAGGCACTCCTGTCTTCCACTGCCTCCCGCTGTTTGGTCAAACTCATGCTGGTAGCTTCGAGAACACTGTCCAACCATCTCGTCCTCTGTCGTCCCCTTCTCCTTGTGCCCCCCATCTTTCCCAACATCAGGGTCTTTTTCAGGGAGTCTTCTCTTCTCATGAGGTGGCCCCTTCATGGATCACTGCCTTGCCGTGGCGAAGGGGCTTGGATAACTCAGAGAAGCTATGAGCTATGCCGTGTAGGGCCACCCAAGATGGACAGGTCATAGTGGAGAGTTTTGACCAAACGTGATCCACCATGAGCAGGAACCGGCAAGCCACTCCAGTATCCCTGCCAAGAAAACTCCATGGACAAAGACAACTGTATTTTATTCAAGTTAGCATCCCTGCTTAGATGCGTGGCCGAGGATCCAGGACTTGGCCAAATGGTTGCCCCCCACATCCCGTCCCTACGATCCTGATCTAGTTATGGGGCAATTTGTGCCCCCCAACACCCCCAAACCCTTCAGGGCGCAGTTCAGCGTCCTTAGGCGCGCTCATGGCTCGGCCACTCGCGTGCCGCCGAGCCCTGCCTTCCCCGTCGCGTCCTCGCCTCGCCTCTTCTCCTCTCCCGCCGCCGGGAGCCTTGGAGATGTTGCGGCTCAGGCAGCAGGCGCCTCCCCGCCGCCCGGCAGCCTCCGCCCCACTCGGCGAGGGCGGTGGCGGTGGCAGCGGCTCCTGGTCGAGCCTCCCCGGCTGCCCTTGACACCAATCCCCCTCGGAGCGGCAACAAAAAGCAGGCAGGGGCAGGTGGCGGAGAGGGACGGCGGCGCGCCTCCTCCTCCTCCTTCCGCGCGCGGCCTCCCAGCGACTCCAGCCCGAGGCGGCCGCGGCGCACAAAAGGCCCCGTGTCTTCCGTGCCGCCTCTTTTCTTTCGCGGCGGCGGCGGCCTCTGCAGGCCACGTCATGGGGAAATAAATAAATAAATATCGCCCCATTCAGCCAGTGGCAGCGAGCAGGAACCGGCGGCGGCGGCGGCTGGAAGATTAGGACCAGCCCACCCAAACTAGACACACCCAGAGAGGGAGACCAAGCCAGGTAACGTAAAACGGAGCCATCCAGTTCATCTTTTTTTTTAATTAACAAAATAGATGGGCAGGGCGGCCGGGTTTCTAGGCAGAAGGGGGCCGCCGTCTGTTCCAGCCCCATTGTCTCCGCCGCTTCGTGTTTGAATGTCCCTGCTTCTGCCGCCCGAGTGTGTTGCTAACTGTGTCGGAATGGTGTCGCTTAAGCAACGAGAAGAGCGCCTGGTCTGCTGCTGCTGCTGCTGCCGCCGCCGCTGCGATCGCGTTGGCTTTGGGATGCGAGGCGCCCCAGTCCGAGCTCACACTGTGGATGATGCATCACACACGGGGGAAGCGGGCAGAGCAGGCGCGAGGGGTGCGGGGTGGGCGGGAGACCTACACTATGAACGGCGACCGCCGCCAAAGGAGCAGCGGGGAGTTGCAAGCAGAACACGGTGCCCCCCCCCCCCGTCCCCGTGGATGAGAAGGATGGATGGGGAGCGCGGTCGGAGCTCGCTTCCCTGCCTGGCCCCGTCCGATCAGTGACCTCCAGAGATGTACCCCGTGGAGATCGCGCAATGGCACTCACCCACGTAGACCCAAGTGACAGATGCCCATCCGAACCACCATACACCCCTTAGAGCCACTCCCACGCTCCCACGTGAGCCCCCCCTAAAACATAATTTATTGGAGGGGCCGCTCCCAAAGTGGATGGGCATTGCCATGGTGCGCGCGCGCGCGCTGCGTCGTCATATGGCCTGGGGCTCACCTGAGCGCCCCCAACATTTTATTCAAGTTGGCACCACGTTGCGTGTGCGCGCCCGATCACAACCGATCCTCCCCTCTTCTCACCCCCCCCATCACGTTGCTCCCCGGTTCCAGTCTTTAGCTAGCGGGAAACGCACGCCTGCAGCGCTGCTGCTTTTCGGAGAGGGGCTCTTCTTTCTCTACCCCCCCCCCCACCCAAAGGAGCCATTTTGAATGGGGGAGTGGGTGGCACGGTGGAGAAGAAAGGAGCTGCTTGCCTGGGCCGGGCACCGTGGCTTGCAAGAGCTGCGGGTTTGTGGGTGGTTGGGTGGGTAGGCAGAACGCGTGCCGCTACGTCGCTGGTGCGCCTTTGTGTCTGCGCTGCCGCAGCAGGAGGAGGTGGCTAAGGCATCGCTCGCGTGTGCGCGCGGGTCTCCTTCTGGAGCTCCTTGCCGAGCGCGGCCCTTGCCTCCGCCTCCGCGCCGCGAGGGGACTCGGGGTGGCTAGGATCAGGCGGTGTATTTCTGGGCAGGCAGGTCTGCCTGGGTCTGGCTTTTCTTTCTCTAGCCCCCCCCCCTCCGCTTCTTGGTAGTCAAATTCTCCAAGGGTCAGGCGCCTGGAGCCGGATGATGCTCTTCGCGCTGGGCGGGGAGGCGGTGCGTCAGAGGCGCGCGTGGATGGCCTGCCTTTGCGCAGCGCGTCTCCTGGTTTCCAAGGCCCCACCTCGGCGGCGGCCAATGGGAGGCGCGCGGCGGCCAGCAAGGCTTGCGAGGGGATGAAGGAAGCGAGAACTCGATCCGTCGGCGAAGGGAGGGACGCCGACGTCACGAGAGAGGGGGGCTTGGCCGGCAAGCTGCAGCCGGTTGGCTCTGGCGGGCGCCAGGCCACGTGGAGCGCGGCGCAGCAGCCGCTGGCACCGCCGTCGGCCCGCACGCCGGAGAAGGGCACGCCAGGCTCCTCGCAGATGCAGCCTCCTCATTCATTGCTGGCGCCTCCGCAGGGCAGCTTGACCTTGCCGGGCAGTTTCCGTTTCGCGCCGCCTGCGGAGCTCCGGAGCTGTCCAAAGAAATCGTGTGCACGTTTGTTGTTTTTGCGGGGGGGGGGGGGAATCGGCTCCACGGATCTGGAGGGGGCTTCCTTCTGAGTAAATAGATCAGGCAGTAAAGGAGGAATCTAACGTAGGATGGTGGGTTTTGTCATGGTCGTGTGATCCTCAATTCATTTCATTTGCAAGGCCATTGGCTTATAGGGGACCGTCAGCATAGTGGCTTTGCTGCCGGGACTTGTATGTGAGGCTCTGAATAGTGGTGACCTTAGGAGTCGACTCCAGTAAGAGTCTAAGGACACTTTAAAAACGTGATACATTTGTTGTTACTTGAGCTTTCCAGGACTAGAGCCTACTTCTAGGTGCATGAAGTGCTTTGTTCCAAAAGTATGAAAAACAAGCATTGCATCATATAGTAGTTGGGCTGAACTGGGTGGGAGGGGGAGTGGTCAATCTTGCCCTGAATATAGAAATATTTAACCAAACCAGTTTAGCCAGTTCCATTTCAACTTCACTTTTTCCTTTCCTCAAACTTAAACCACACAACCTTAATATAAGAGCTGTTGATAAGGAAATCATTTATTTAAGCGGAGTGGTTTCTGAGGCTTTAAAGAAACAGCAACATAGAAATGGTATTTAGAACAGAAAATGTTTTCTCAAAACCATCTGAATTGCATTGTTTTACATCAGGACCCATGGCCAATAAGCGGTGCATCAATGGTGGGGAACCTGTGACCCTTAAGATTCCAGTCTCCATCATTCCTGGCCATTGGTCATACTGGCTGGGGCTGATAGGAGCTGGAGTCCAGTGACATCGGCAGGGCCATAGGTTCCCCATTCCTGTAGTCAGAAGAGTCCCAAGTCATCTTGCTGCCTGAGCCAGAGGACGAGAAGTCATTCCCATTCTTAGTACCAAGGTGAGCCAGATTGGCTATTGCATCTTCAGCCCTGGTGATGGACAGCATCCTTTGCTGAACCTGAGACAACAGGCTAGCTTAGGGGCACAAGGCAGATCACATGGAGCTCTTTCCTCTTAACATCTTGCTGCAGCATCCCAGCATTTGCCTCCTGAGGCAGCTTCCTCACACTGTCTAATAGTAGGTCTGGCTCTGCGTGTAGTAGACCCTCTAGTGAAACCTGCTGATGAATCTCACCTGAGTCCTTGGGCACCACAAGTCAAGATGGTGCCCTCAAGGGCTGAAAGGTCCTGACATCCATTGAACTTTATCAGAAATAAAACCATACAGTGCACCATAACCATGCATAGCAAAATACAAAAGGAAGATATAATTAACATTGGAGAGACACAGGTGATCTAGGCTTCTTTGTTTGGTAAAGGTCGGCTGATCTTGTAAAAGAAAAATCTGAATTTGTTGCAGTTATTTTGTTTCACACAGA
This sequence comes from Podarcis liolepis, assembly GCF_965112155.1. NCBI lineage: Eukaryota > Metazoa > Chordata > Lepidosauria > Squamata > Lacertidae > Podarcis > Podarcis liolepis. Next base: position 47,829,716 of record NC_139562.1, on the reverse strand, counting down.
AGAATGGCAGCCCTCAAGTTAACAATCAAGGGCATCTCTTGTTAAATAACTCCATTTGGCAAACTTGTGAAAGAACTCTGGTTGTGACCCTTGTCACCAGACAAAGTAGCTCATACTAGGCTAGATGGTCCAATGATCCATGAAGGCTTCATATGATAAAGGTAATGAATAGAAAACACCCTTGAAAATGAGACTTGTCACATTTTTCATGCATTTCAGTGGAGAAAATGACAAGAAAAGCTTGTTGTGGGGTGGGGAGTCAAGTTCTGTAGTCCTACAGCAATGTATGCAGTGGCCTCCACAGCCAGTGCAATTTTGGCCCCCCTGCTACTGCTACTACTACAGTGCAACAATAGGTAGAGCATCATGAGTTCAGCATAGATGTCCACACACCTGGAGCTTCCTGTGGTTTTCTGAGCCCTGCATTTCAAAACAGACTTGCAGTGAGGCACTCAAATGTGGGGAGAAGAATGTGCCATTGCAGACTTTTGCTTCACAGTGATTAATATACAAATTGGTTATTTAGCATGCTATTTGTGTTAGATGAATCTTAAGTTGCTTCTTTATACATTTTTTTTTAAAAAATCAAGTTAAAAAGACACAAAACCCCCACACCTACATACATAAGTCACCATGTCCATAAATGACAAATCTTTTCTGTTAGTGAATTGCTGTCTACCTTGCCCTTAAAAAAGAGAAAAGAATCTGAGCTTTCAGTGCCAGTGCTGCGCTATTCATGTACAATCTTTTTTTTCTAATCCATGTTGTGTCCTGGGACGCAACAGTCCCAGGGAAATAACCAGGAGTCTAAAATGATATAGTTCTCTCAAGCAAAAGACCTTTTGGGTTGTCGCCAAAGGCTGCACCTAAACTCTTATGCAAGTGCACTTGGGCTCCCTGCCCAACAGTTTGAAAACTCGCAGGCTACAGTTGTAAGCTCACAAGAAACGGAGCTTTAGCAAGAAGCCAAATGCTGACAGTTGCCTAAGGTACTAACGGAAGGTTAAAGTAAGAATGGGGTGGGGGTGGACATTCTCACATTTTACCTGTTCCATTATGTTTGTATGTGTTCCTGCAAGTTCTCATTCCGGAACTGAAGGAAAAGGTACGTGCCGTGTTGAGCAGCATTGATCCAGTCAAATTTTAGCTCTTAGTTTTGGGTGCAGTTTCAAATTTTGTAAATCGTAGAGAATAGCTGGTGCATGATATTGATAAGGCACAGCCATGTGTGTGCTTTGGACACTAGGATTTCAGTCCTAACGACATGTATGTGAAAGTAAATTCCATTGAAGTCAGTGATATTTACCTGTGAGTGACTATGTTTTAATATCCCTTTTTAAGACTCCCATTTACATGCACAAGCATGTACTGGTGGGCACAGCACACCCCAGGAGGAAGAAATGAAATATGTAATATCAGTGGAATTGTAGGAGACTGTAGTGAGATGAGATAAACTGCTTATAATAGAAGGCTACTTGGCCAAACATTGAGGCAAGTAAGAATCACTTCCAGGGGATCATATAGAAAAGTGTTTATATATGGAAGGGAAACAGTTTTTCCTTTTTGCTTTAGACTCTCAGTGTGCCACAAATGGCTATTGTGTGTACATGAGAGCAAGTATTCTAGCTCAGAATCAACATTTTGAAAAGTAACATTTGTGCTTCTGTTTGTGAGGCTCTTGTCAGTCCTCTCACCATTGCTTTATTGTTCTGCAATGGCAATTGTACTGTGTTGTCTTTTCCTTCTCCTGACTTTATTATCTCTGTTCCCGAAAGATAAGCTCTGTATCATAGGGGCTTTCCTGTGAAGCTCATCCTATTTTATAGTAGGCCATAGCAGGCTTATGTTGGGTTAAGCAGCTAGGCAAACTATACCTGAGTGTAGACTTTGAAATGAGCATTTGCGGGTGTTGAGGGGGCCATTGCTTATCCCATCCTCTTGTCTGTCTTGTATCTCCCCCACCATCTCCTTATGCTAGTTCATCTTTCCTCTCTGCCCCTTTCCTCTTTTTCTTCTCATTTTCCAGAGGAAGAGGAATGTGTGTCAAAGACAAAGAAATCATTAGTGTCCCCAGAGATTGCTCCTTTCCAGTAAGAATTGATGGTGAGGAGTCTTACAGAGGGCTACTAAATATTTAGTCGAGGGATAAGAAAGAAGAAGATAAGAAATGTATACGTATTTGAAGGCAAACTAGAACATTCCATTCCAAGATTAGGCAAAGAGGGGAATGCAGTATTATAGCTGGCAAATTACGTCGTCTAGAGTGGCTTTAGCAATTCAAAATCGATAAGCACAGATAGGGCTATCGTAGGCTTCATTCCAACAGCTAGAAGGCCTCCAGTGTACAGAGGGAGTGACAGTTTACTGCCCTATGGCATGTGGAGCCCCCCCTGCACTGCTTTATGTCCACCTCCCATATATTTTCGTTAAGTAAAAGGAACTACACTAACTAAAGCAGTTCCTGGGCTTGCTGTAGAAATACATCTGCCTCATCAGAAGCTATGGTTCTGACCTGAATTCTGTGGGTGGTATCAAACAAAGTAGTTCTGCTAGCACAATGACTACTTCACCCCCTCACCCATCCCTGTGTTCCCTTCTACCCTCCTCAGATCTGGTGCAGAAGGTTCAGAGAACCCCCCGAGCAGATTTTGGAAAATGGGGGAGGGGAGAGAAAGGGGAAGTTCTGTTGTGCAACCCAAAGTCCTTGTGCTAATGGAACAACTTTGTGCTAATGGAAAAACTACATTTTACTTCATTGTGCAGCTGTGTTTTGATTTCCCCCGATCTTAATCTTCTCCTTTGTTTTAGTGTAAGGAGATACAAAGTATTGTGTGCTTAGTGGAAATGAATGAATCTGTCAATTTCAGTTCTCTAACTTTTTCAGTCTCCACCTGACAACTATTCCGTTATCCAGAATTCCATGGTAATTTGCTTTTTTAAAAAATCATGAATTTTTGTCTGCATTTCAGTTTGAATTTCTCCTTATAAACACATTTTTTGTCTGCAGCTTTGACTAATATGCCGATTTTGCAAGTAATTTCTGTTAATGCAATGCATTTCAAACGGTTATTTTCACTAATACAGTGGTGCCTTGGATTACAGACACTTCAGGTTACAGACGCTTCAGGTTGCAGACTCTGTTAACCCAGAAATAGTACCTTGGGTTAAGAACTTTGCTTCAGGATGAGAACAGAAATCTTGCGGTAGCGGCGCGGCAGCAGCAGGAAGCCCCATTAGCTAAAGTGGTACCTCAGGTTAAGAACAGTCTCAGGTTAAGAACTGACCTCCAGAACGAATTAAGTTCTTAACCTGAGGTACCACTGTACATGCATTCCCTTGTGCTTTCCATCCTAATATATTTATTTTTGTGCACAAGTGTTTGGCTGGAGAACTACATCGCAAATTTCAGAGTACGAATTTCAAAGCATAGCTGCGATTTGGTTTGCATATTGGTTTGAGAGATGTGGAATAAGTAGTTTTTTGTTAAAATGCAAACAAAATTGAACTTCTCCATCCCTAGTGGTTAGTCAGAGGAGGACTGGCGAAAGAAACTATGTGGTTCTGATGCTACAGAAATAAAATGTATGTCCCTATCCCTGAATTTTCTGGTGCAGTCTGAAGTGGAGGTAACTGCTGTGGCTTAACGAAGCAACAGAGCCTGCTAAAAGGGAGTCTTAGCATAGGAGGCTTGTTTGGCACTTGAAGAAGCCTGTATGTTACTTGGAGCATGTAAGGTCAGAGTGTTGACACTCAGGAGGCAAAGCTCTTTCATGCTATCATTCAAGAACAGCTGGGATAGCAAAGGGGATGGTGCTCACACATCAAACTCAGTGGTGCAGTGTGTTTTCTCAATAGAATCGTGAGGCCAAGCAGCGAGGCAGTGGTGTGTGCAATGGTGTACAGGGTGGTTGGTCAAATAGATTTACTGCTTGGCTGTCTTCTTGGGAGCAGCTGCTACATCCCACAAAGAGCAGACAAACTGCACGATGGCCTTCTTGTATCTCAAAGTAAGTTTCTACACAACAAAGCAAGCAACACTCATCCGTATGTGCCAGACTTCCAGTTACAATTCAGTATGCAACTGCAATTTCTCGTATAGTACAGAAGCAAGGATTACCGATGACAATAAGGTTCGAAAATACATACGAGGTGTAATATGTGTGCATTAGGTAGGGATGACAGTGAACTTGTCAGGAATAACTACGAGCTCTGTTTCCTGAGCAAACCCAGGTGCAAAGCCCAGGTGTGCTCAGAAAGCTCCTTAATATTCCCTAAACCATCAGCCTGATCTCGTGCCCTGCAGGTGCAGTTAGAAGTTCACCTTCGTGCCATGGCTGTAAACAGCTCTGCACATAAGTGGAGATGCAGTCAAGAAAGTCTTGCTTTAGTACTCAAAAAAGTGCTTGATTTCATTGAACTTGGAGTGCTGAAGACCGTTTTCCTGCCAACTTGTTGGTTAGAAAGGAATGGAGCTGTATGGTGAGGCATGCAGTTTGAACCCGTGCATGCTTGCTTGAGAGTAAGTCTTCGTGGTTTGTTCAGGAAAGTGGACGAAGATCAGGATTGTGAGCTGGGGAGATAAAAGTGTTAGAGGACTGCATATTGTCCTCAGCTGTTGTCATTGCAAGCTTGACCGCAAAGTACTTCTACTCCAGAGATTTTCTGCAGCAGGGAGCTCTTAACAGTTTTGCTCGTGAAATTATTGCCTCGTGATAAAGTGCCATGCAAATTGGATGGACAGAAACATGCACAACAAAGCATTAGGCAGATCGAGAGAGTAATATCTGCTTTTCCACAATGGTAGATTTTAAATTTATTTCAGCTGACTGTTTATAGCAACATGAATTGCATAAGACCTTAGCGGCTGCTTAGAAACTTCTTTTAATGTCAAGTGCTGGCAGGCAGGCAGGCAGTCAACAATGCAAGACTCAAATGCCTCGCATTAACTTTGGGGCGAGGGCACATTGTGGTCCAAAGTTTCTGTTCTGAGATTATTGTGATTATTTTTAAAAGCTCCCCACCCCAACAAGTTTATTGTTACCTATGGCCGTGTTCTCGTTTCAAAAAATCTTTGAAGCAGAAAGAGTAATGTTTATGTCCAACGATTTTCTGCAAGACCACATAGGAGCCCAAAGGAGGAGAAGATACCAACTTCTAAATCTGAACACTAATGTTTAGTGGAATTTGGAATTATCAGACGGCATCAAATTCAGTGAAAGGTCTAAAGAAATTGATAAGCACACAATGCTTTGTACATCAGTAGGCACCCTGCTTGAAATTGGGAACAAATCTTTTAGTTCTAAAACCTTGGTCTGGTTTTTGATATTGGTCCTAAGTCTGACATTGCCTTCTTTCTTCAACGAGCCAGTATGGTGTAGTGGTTAAGAGCAGTAGACTCATAATCTGGTGAACTGGGTTCACGTCTCCACTCCTCCACATGCAGCTGCTGGGTGACCTTAGGCCAGTCACAGTTCTCTGAAGTCTCTCAGCCCCACTCACCTTACAGAGTGTTTGTTGTGAGGGAGGAAGGGAAAGGAGAATGTTAGCCGCTTTGAGACTCCTTCGGGTAGTGATAAAGCGGGATATCAAATCCAAACTCTTCTTCTTCAGTGCTGGCAAGAGGAATGTGAAGAATATTAGACCTTCTCTGTCTGCTCCCACCCCCCTATCCTGTTGTGTGAATTGGATCCCTTGGGTTGTTCTTGTTGAGCTGCCTTGTTAACCTTTCAGGTCACCACATCCAGCCAATTGTTTTTGCAGTTTAGACAAAAATCACTCTTCATAAAGGCTCTGTTTCCCTGCAAACTCTTTCTTATTTATCTAGCTAAAAATGCTGCTGCAGGTTACCAACCAAGTATGCATTCCTGACCTTTTCTTATTACTGCCACCCAGGAAAGGTCACCATGCTGGGTACTGCACTTTAGGTATAGAATTGCCCGACCTGAATGCATCTGACTGAGCCTCATTTGGTCAATGGTTCAGCATACTTGAGCATTTCCAAGAAGCTAGCCATGATCACCCACCCTCTGTTGTGCAGCATGTAGGTGGCAGAAAGGACAGAGTATGTTGCATCAAACATCTTAAAACTTCATAATAATTTGGCCTCCATTAATTATCTTTTGGTGCACTGCTTTTGTGTGTACAGTAGTACCTCTGGTTAGGTACTTAATTTGTTCCGGAGGTCCATTCTTAACCTGAGACTGTTCTTAACCTGAAGCACCATTTTAGCTAATGGGGCCTCCTGCTGCCGCCGCGCTGCCACCATGCGATTTCTGTTCTCATCCTGAAGCAAAGTTCTTAATCTGAGGTACTATTTCTGGGTTAGTGAAGTCTGTAACCTGAAGCGTATGTAACCCGAGGTACCACTGTATTTTCCTACTTCATTTGCCCTTTGTGCTTTATGTCCACCATTTTTGTTTTTTAAAAACAATGTTTTGACCATTTTTTAGTACTTATCTAATTGAAAGATTTATGGGGATGTTTAGTTAGTCTGACAGCACCAAGCTGAACTCTGTAGCTGAGTTCCAGTCTGGTATGACTGGTAAAACAGCATGTACTTTTGGCCGTTCTTTCGGTGTTGTTCAAGTGATGTCAGGAATCACAGTGAACAAGAAATGAATTGTTCCCCGTTGAACCTGTTTGAGAAATTAGAAGCTGCTATTTGAACTGTTGCTTACAAACGTAATTTCTAGGTACAAATTTATCTTCATATTGTAAGTTCTAATAGTCTGGGGGGGGGGAGGAGGAGATACCCATAGGTTTTGAGGGTTACTGATTTATTTGTATGTTTTGGAATACTAAAAGAAAACAGAAACAGAAAGATCATTCTCGACAGCGGCAGCAGTTCCCACCTTGTACAGCTGTGGGCAACTTATGGGCGAGGGCGAGAAAAGCTTCCCATGCTATTGGCTGGCCAATGTCATCAGCCCTGGTTGGTGGTGGGGAGTGACAGGACTCCCCTACCTCTTTTGACATTAAATTGACCAATCAGAAGCCAGTGGAGTGGGAATTTGGAGATGGACCTGGGAAAGTCTGTTTCCACCCAGATCCACATCTCCAAATTATAAAAGCCACCTTCCAACAATCCCCAGTGAGCATCCCATCCTCCCACTCTCTATAAATTTGGCTCCACTTGAAGGTAAGCAGGTGGTATATGTGTTTATGACCTTGTTGAGGAGTGACGGAGTTGCCATATTTGTGGCCAGGGAAGAATTTGCCTGCAGACCAGTTGGGCCTGTTTAGAGGTTTTCCCTGCCTCGCAGCAATTGCCACAACGTCTTGGTGGGAAAAGGCATTGGGTTGCATCCTTCGTCTAATTAGGGGTGCGTGAAGGAGCTATGCCCCCCTCTCCTCAGGATCAAAGTATCAGCACCCTGGTTATGGAGTCCAAGGAGGAGGATCCTGTCCATATGCCCAGAAAGGGGCTAAGGGGCCATGGAACTCCCCAGTTGGCATCCTGGAGGGGTCACCTGTATTTGATGTGCATCATATGGGGATCCTTAACCCAGGATTGACCCTGATGGAATTAATCAGCCAGCAACCAAGATGGCATACCCAGTGCTAAAGCGAAAGCCTACTTACATCTATAATCAATAAAGTATCCAGTTTGATCTCCCCCAAAGGTTGCAGTGTTGTTTATTGCTTCTTATGCCCCTACCTCAGCAACCTCAAGCTTCCTGCGATTGGCCTGCAAAATAATTTGCCAGAAGCAATTGTTTAAGGCTTTTAATGCATTTATTTAATACAAATATATCTAATAGTTTCTTGGTCAGATTTAAGTTAAATATCTACTGGGGATAATTTGTGTGTGTGCTGCTAACAAGTGGAGTAAGTGAGAAATCTTGGATACATTTCTGTAGCTAACGACATTGAAATATATGGTGCATATATTTTCACTTTGTGTCTATCTAAAATGCTGCATCCGTGAAAAGCAAATGTATTCACTAAACAGCTAAACAATAGGATTCTGCATTTTGTTTGATGAGTGCATTTGAAATTGTTGTTAGTCCTAGAGATGAATCTAGAGATTCCTTATTCACCCCATCTTTCTAATGGGCTGGGTACTTTGCTCTGCTCATCACAAGTTTCTTACGGCAGTTTTCTCCCCCATATAATATTAATCTCTTCTCATAAAGTGTTTTGAACTTCATTTATGAAAAAAGGTCAAATAGGAGGTATCTATTATTATTCTAATCGTTGCCATAAATCAGTTCGGGTGTCACTCTGTTCCATGCAAATGAACACAGCACAGCTTGTATCCTAGTTGATTTCCTGTCCTCGTTTCCCTTCCTCTGTTCCTTCTGCCAGTCCCTTAGGAAGTTGTCTAAAAGCTGACTCTTAGCACTTTAGAAATGGTGGCACTAGCCATTTCACTCCACTGTCAACCTGAATGAAAGAATGAACGAATGAATGAGCACATTAATGAAGGGAGTGGGGAGGGGGAGAGCAGAAACTTATGAAAGGAGAAAGACAATAGGGAATGGCAAGAACATCCCTTGCACAAGGTGAGGATGAATGCTGAGCACAAATAGGGAGGGAAAGTGAAACAGAAAATATTTTTTTAAAAAATAAGTTGTCTAATTCATTGCGTTCAAAAACCCTCTCCTAGAGCAACTGAACCAAAGCTGTAAGACAGGTGGGGAATAGGGTCCCTATTTTTTCCATCCTCCCATGTCAGCTAACAGTAAAGGTAAAGGGACCCCTGACCATTAGGTCCAGTCGTGACCGACTCTGGGGTTGTGGTGCTCATCTCGCTTTATTGGCTGAGGGAGTCGGCGTACAGCTTTCGGGTCATGTGGCCAGCATGACTAAGCTGCTTCTGGTGAACCAGAGCAGTGTACGGAAATGCCGTTTACCTTCCCGCCAGAGCGGTACCTATTTATCTACTTGCACTTTGACGTGCTTTCGAACTGCTAGGTTGGCAGGAGCAGGGACCGAGCAACGGGAGCTCACCCCGTGGCGGGGACTCAAACCGCCAACCTTCTGATTGGCACGTCCTACCTGATGTCATAATGATTTCTGGTGACTGACACTTGTTAAAGCTCAAAAGGAGGTTGACGTAACCCCTGATCGGTGGTCACAGTAACCTCTTGATGGCACAGCTTTAAGGGGCATGCCTTCAGAGGGGCTTGTTGTAACTGCCAATCAGCTGTTTACAGGGATTCCTTGTCAAGTCAGTTTGAAGGAAGTGGTTTGCATTGAAACCATCTCCTCTGTGTGTTACATTTCCCCCCTCTGCAGACATCTGCGATTTGAGGAAGTGGTTTAAAACCAAACCGCTTCTCAGCTGCGCTTGTGTCCTTTATGAGGAACTAACACCTTAATGTAGTCAAGCCCAGCAAGACTCCCAGCATCGTTCACTGTAAGCTCCCGATGGTTCCTTTGCAGCCACAACTGTACCTGCCCCACACCTGGTGCTCTTATAAGAACCCAGAAATAACTGTCACACTGCAGAGAATAGCCAGTTTGGTTGGCATCTTTTAGTTAGCCTCAGATTTGCGAGGTGAAATGCAAGTTGTTGCTTCACTTCTGCTAATTAAAAGGAGCATTTATGTCAAACCTAAATAAAATAGTTAACATGCTAAAGAAGAAGGCCACCTAAACTACTCATTGCTGTATTTTAGAGTCTCCACCACTATGAGAGCAGAGATATTTCCAGACCCCCCAAGTGTCCCTGTTTTCCAGGACATCCCTGATTTAGAGAAGCCATCTCAGTTTCTGATTTGATCCGGGAATGTCTCACTTTTCCTTAGGATGTCCCTATTTTCATTGGAGAAATGTTGGAGGGGATGGAGTTATCCGTCCCCCAAGCTGTCTGAAGGCAATCCTGTATAGGGGAGGTTTTTAAAAAAATAATAATGTTTTATTATGTTTTTATATACAGTGGTACCTCAGGTTAAGAACTTAATTCATTCTGGAGGTCTGTTCTTAACCTGAAGCACCACTTTAGCTAATGGGGCCTCCTGCCACACCGCCGCTGCATGATTTCTGTTCTCATCCTGAAGCAAAGCTCTTAACCAGAGGTACTATTTCTGAGTTAGCGGAGTCTGTAACCTGAAGCATCTGTAACCCGAAATGTCTGTAACCTGAGGTACCACTGTATGTTGAAAGCTGCCCAGAGTGGTTGGGCAACCCAGTAAGCTGGGTATAAATAGTAACATTTTCATTGCGGAATGGGACGTCCCTATTTTCATCACAGAAATGTTGGAGGGTATGTATTTCACCCACAGCCCCATAAAGGGTTGGACATAATAAGATGAGGCTGCTGGAGAAGGCCAAAGGCCCTCCTAGTTTAGCACCATGTTCTCACAGTGGCCAACTAGATTGCTGTGGGAAACATGCACTCTGTGGGAAACAGCGTTCTGACATCCTGTAATTTGCAGCAACTATTCAGAGCCTGTAACAATGTAGGCAGAACCTTGCCATCATGGCTGGTTTCCAAGGAACTTTCTTTCAAATTAAGCCTGACTCAGATCACACCTGAGGGCTAGTATCCTGGGCACATTTACTTGGGTGTAACTGAACTCAGTGGGAATTGCTTCTGGGTATGGATTGTGGTACTGAAGGGGAATATTACTCCTAGTTTTCTATTAAGTAATAAAGAAATGTTCTTTGTACCATTTCTGGTAAAGGAGGCTTATTGGAAATATTTGCAGTGTTGGGAAATATCATCAGCTGATTCATGTGGGAATCCTTAAAGCACAGTCTGGAGCTCTTAAGTTGACTAACAGGAGACAAGTTATCGGCAGAAGGTGAACCCAGGATCTATTGCAGCTCCAAAGCCTTGCTTAATGCTCTAGCAACATTTCAGCAACACCACTGGAAGAACCACTGGCCAAATATTCAGCGATTTTCTTTTTAATCCTTTTACCCCTTTAAAGGTTCACACACTGAATGTTTTACAGGGGGAAATCAGCTAAGTAAATGTTTGTGTGAGGAGATGGAGGTTTTTGCCCTGTCTGTAATCTTACTTAGTGGTAAAAAAAGGAGAATTTATCGGTGTGTGCACACATAGAAGAACACAGTTGTACATAAAACAGAGTTGGACAGAGGGTAACATTATTGATATATCCCTGGGTGACTTGCTGCGGATTGGTAAGGGTTTCTATCTCCTCTCCCAGCTTTTTAGTAATAGCAGCAACAAAATGACTGCCCTGCCCCAAATTATACAGCTGATAGAGAGCTTGGAAAGACCAGTAGTGGTGTTTTGGGTTCAAGGCTGTTGGACATCATTTGGTACTGGTCCTCCAGACCCTAGGTTCAGAATAATTTAGTCTTACTGTTGTACCAAGCATGGAGTAACAATAACAAATAAAAACAATATTAGTAATAATTAGGGCAAAGGTTTTGTGTTTCCTGCTTGGCAGGGGGTTGGACTCGATGGCCCTTGTGGTCTCTTCCAACTCTATGATTCTATGATTCTATGTGCAACTGATATATTATCCAAAACCAGTTGGAAGACTATATTGTGATATCAGTTTCATAATTTTTGACCTGGCAATATATTATGAATCATGATGTGTGTGTTTGTGTTTGTGTGCTATGCAAAAATCACAACATGGGGAAAACCATGAAGCCAGCCAATGCTTCTCTCAATTCCTGCAGCCCCTGTTAACTCTGCCATTTCAGTTCTCACCTGTCTCATTGCAGGCGGCAGTGAATCACAAAGAGCAGCCACTGGCAAAAATCACAATGCGGGGAAAACCATGCAGCCAACCAATACCTCTACATAGCTTCATCCTTATTTGAGACATCATGATATGTCAGTATATCACGATATTTAGCTGGTGATCTGTTACAGTGTTGAAAACCAGATATTGCCCAGTCCTAGTAATAATAACAGCAAAGTAGCAACAGTAAGCGTAAAGTCTTCTTACTTCTGGTGTAGATCTGGGAGAACTAGTTCAATAGTGTTAGGGCTAAATGTGATGCATCCCTTCAAACACACTGCCTGTTTTCAGTGACACATTGTGGGTTGACCCATGAACAAGAATCGACCTTCCTGTTGTATTATGCTCACTGGTTTTAAATTGCACAAAACAAGCATGGCCCCAAACTCTTCTTTCCAGTCTTCTGAAGGGGCCTGTTGTAGGGAGACCTATATTAAGTAAATAGAAAAAGAAGAGGAGGAAGAATGCTGAACCATATCCATACTTATCATTTCTGCGACAGTTAACACAGAAATAGGAGAAGGGACCCTGCCTTATTTCCAGGGTTAAGACTATACAAAGCTTTGTGCAAGATCAAATGATGGGATGGGTGGATTTCCCACAAGTCGTTCTTCAGATGTAAGAGAACTCTTGTTTTCTGGAACTAGCCAGCTGGGATTCTTGGTTTCACAATTCTTACTGCTTCAGTGGGTAATTTCAATTGTGTTAGTTGACTCCTGCCAAGTTCATTAACCTTTTGTGGCTTCCCCTTCCTCCCGCCTCTAACAACTTCCAGAGAAAGGAACTGTTTGTATTTGTTTTGCTAAAAGGGTGGACTTGAATTCTTGAGATGAGCCCCGCTGAGGACGGAACTTCTTGTGTTTGGCTGAACTCTTACCACCAAGGGTGACACAGTTTTGCTCTTTTGACTCTGCCAGGAGAGAATCCATCTATTTGTTTCCTCACCTGCAACAGTGTTTATTTGGATCCTGCTGTGGGGAGAAATGGACTGTCTACTTCCTTGGCTGGAAGGAAGCCCCCAGAAACTGTTCACTATCCAGAAGAGAAACAGGCTTATTTCAAATGTCTTTGTCTCTCCCTGCAGCCTAAGGATGAGTGAGCCTTTGTGTCAGGGAACATGTCTGCTGGCGTGACTTTTCTTAGAAGCATGAAGGGACAAAAGTGGAGGCAAGGAGACAAAGGAAATGCACCTTGGCAGTAGAATAGAATTGTAGAGTTGGAAGGGACCACAAGGGTCATCTAGTCCAACCCCCTGCAATGCAGGGATGTTTTTGCCCAGCTTGGGGCTCAAACCTATGACCCAGAGAAGAGAAAATTTTCAAATAGCTTACTTCATATGGTTCTCACTTGGAGTCAATTCCGGCAAATGCCTGGCTAGTGTAGTAGCATAGTGGATAAGGGCTAGATAAGAGATTGTGCTTTTGTGTTTGATTGCCAAACTGTGGTTTATCAGTTAGATAAATTACTGTTTGGTGATTAATAGGGAGCATGGACATCTGCAAATAGTCTAAGACATTGCAATGGAAACTCCCATAAATCTCAAATCAGATCCAAATTATAATACAAACAAACAAATAAACACCTAGCATCAAAAAGAGCCTTCCATGATAAACATAATCTATCCCTTCTTTATGATCTTTTCATCCATAGGTCAAGGCAAATTAACTTTTTATGCATCCAGGTTTTGGGGTTTAAAATGTTCATTATGCTGCCTCTGTGCAGGAATTTCATTTTTTGCGCTCTCTCTCTCTCTCTCTCTCTCTCTCTCAGTTATTGTTGGTTTTTCCATTGTCCCTTAGTTGGATTAATTCCATAAATTTAATTCAGTCAGTTGCTTGATCCGTTTTATCTGCCCAATTTTTCATCTGAGTAAAACAATAAGTCTGACGAAGAAAAAGGCTTTCTTTGTTTTTAGATGATGTAGGGGCACATCATATCAGGCACTAGCTTTGAAGAAGTTTCCCCTGATGTATGTCATAGAAGGGGAAAGCTTCTTTTAAAATGGTGCCTGCTGCTTACAGTTTTTGAAAGTAATTGCGCAAAAACAATTTACAAGTTTTTTTGTCTTCTAAAAAACAAAAGCAAAATTTAAGATCTGCTGCTGTGTTCATCTGTGGGACCTTTTTGTTTTATCAAGTTGTTGTTTTTTTAAAAAATGAATGAACGGAAACAGTTTATTGATTGAATTTTCAAAGTCTAGCATTCAGAAGACTTGTAATGCTGAGCTGCGGTAGGTCACACCCAGTAGCTGATTCCACTAAGCAGCAGGTCATTGGAGACACCACTAAAAAGAGATATCAATACAGTGGCACCTCAGGTTAAGTACTTAATTCATTCCGGAGGTCCGTTCTTAACCTGAAACTGTTCTTAACCTGAAGCACCACTTTAGCCTATGGGGCCTCCTGTTGCCGCCGCACCCCAGGAGCACAATTTCTGTTCTTATCCTGAAGCAAAGTTCTTAACCTGAAGTACTATTTCTGGGTTAGCGGAGTTTGTAACCTGAAGCGTATGTAACCCGAGGTACCACTGTATATAGAAGACACTCTGAACAAGATACATATATTCCAAGATTTCTGTTTCATGACTGTTTCTGTCTGTCTGTCTTTCTGTTTTATTTCTCACCCACCTGTGAGTTTAGTCCAGGACTTACACCGTAGCCTGCATTGAATTCTTTCTGATTGGTTGATCGAAATTCCATCTTATTGACTCCTATCACCTGTCATCTAAAACTTCAGCCAGGACACAGCCAATGTCTGGGTAACATGATGAGCTTTTTGTTTGACAAGAGATGCTGCATATTGTTTTGAATTGGTTTTGACTTGAACTGTAGCCTAAACAGCAGATTCGGACACCTTTTGCCTTACCTCTCAAAATACCTGGCCCTCTGTGTTACAAACTTATGGGCAGTATCTGGGGATGTTGTCCAGCTTGCAGTGCACTGGTTTGCAGTACTTTCAGGGTAGGGGGTGGGTGGGTTAAAGGTCTGTTGCAGAGACCCATGGCGTGTCGTTTTGATAATATGTGGTGGCTTGCTGTCTGGATTCCTGTTAAATTGAGGGTCATTATGCTGGAATAACAGCCCTGGTATATCTTGCTTAATATGGAGCAGAGGTTAAGTATCTAATAGGTGGTAAGCAGGACTTTGCATAAATAGGGCTTGGGAATGACTTCCACGAATGAACATTGTTAAGGAATGTGTCCATTGTTGTAAACAGAGGAGCCCGCTGAGCTCTATGCTGTGATTTTGTGTTATTTCTGACATGATTTCCTTATATAGTTCTCTCCACCCTGAAAATTCTGTGCTTTTATAACCATAATAATTATACTGGATGCCCTAAAGAAATTTATCTTATGATCACATAACACTGGAAAAATAAAATGTTCTCTACCTTTTAAGCTTTAACCTTTGTCCTACTTAACACAGTCAAGCATGCAGCTATTAAATAATTCTGATACCCCTGTCTTATTATTACTTAATCCTGGCATGCCGCTGTTATCTAAGCTAATAAATATTCAACTGTATGTGTTGGAGCTATGCAAATAATTCATTAAATAGTTCTTTGTTCAATGACAGTTGCATCCTTTTTTCCCTCTTTTTTGAAAAAATAATGAGAGACTGAGAAAGGTATTCTTTCTCAATCAAGACACTCCTTTAGTTTCTATTGCAAGGTTGTTGTTTTCTTCACCCAGGTTTGCAAGCCTCTGTTGCACTCACCAAGTTCAGGGGAAAGATTTTCCATGACATTTCCATGCTCAGAAATGTATTTGGTCACTACTGGATGTCTTAAAAGCTTCCAGCTGGGCCCCAAATAAGTGGGGGTCTTGAAGTCACCAAGAGACCCTGATCTCTCAACTGCAGCATACAAGCCATGGATGGATCTCTTCTCTCTTCTGACACCGAGATCCCAAGGAGAGCCAGAGCCACACCAAGCAGGCTGCAATCATTTCAGAAGCTATGCTTTTGCACACACAGATCCTGTTGCAAAAAAAAAAACCCTGCTGTTGTCTTTGCCCAGCATAACATTGCATGTACATGTTAGGTAGTGTAAATGACTATTGTGAGAGCCAGTGTGGTGTAGTGGTTAAGAGCGGTGGACTCGTAATCTGGTGAACCGGGTTCGCTTCCCTGCTCCTCCACATGCAGCTGCTGGGTGACCTTGGGCCAGTCACACTTCTCTGAAGTCTCTCAGCCCCACTCACCTCACAGAGTCTTTGTTGTGGGGGAGGAAGGGGAAAGGAGAATGTTAGCCACTTTGAGACTCCTTAGGGTAGTGATAAAGCGAGATATCAGATCCAAACTCTTCTTCTTCTTCTATTGCTTCTGAACAGCGATGCTGCATGATCCTGGATTCACAGAAGCAGGCAGGGTGCCTGCCTAGACTACAGCCTTGGTACAGTTGGAGTCTTCCCTTCTTTCCATGTCCTCAGATGACTCAGACTGGTTAGCAAGGAAGCTTCATTCTGCATTGCACTCCTAAGCCCAAGTCTGTGCCAGTACCTAGGCTACAAGACCGAGCCTGTCAGGAATTCCCCTTAAAAACTAGTCCTGTCCTGTTAATCAATTTCCCCTGGTGGTAAGAGTCCATTTGAATGTATGCTCACAGTAGTAAAGTAACATTGCAGTTTAAAAACCAAACTGTGGGTGTTATAAAAGCAGAATACCCTTTTTACTGCTATATGATAAGGGGGTGGGGAACATGTAATGGCAACAGCTGCCCATGAAGTATGTGGTATCGTATTCATCATATCTGTTTGGAAGGTTCGATGTAGCACGTATCCTATATTCCTTTTTCACCTCCAGGACTAAACGTAAACTCGTCTTTCTGGGAAAGCCTGTAAAAGTGAACATTTGCATTCATATTTTATGGCATGTATACCATGCTGGGTCTTTTCTAACTTGTCTTCCACAAGGCTGGTTGATGCCCCAGTGCTGAAGGACCCGATCCAAGCTGCCTCAAAACAAACCTTTCATTGTGGTACCACAAGGATGTAGACGACTGTAGTGAATGGGCAGGTATAGAGAAGCTAAGGCAGGTCTTCAGCTATCTTAGTGCCAAGTTGTGTAGGTGCTTTATATACTAATGGTAAATTCGATCCATTAGCATATTGGCTTCCTATCCTATGCAAATTGTGTGGGGCTTGATATTTGTTGTTGTTTAGTAGTGTCCGACTCTTTGTGACCCCATGGACCAGAGCACGCCAGGCACTCCTGTCTTCCGCTGCCTCCCGCAGTTTGGTCAAACTCATGCTGGTAGCTTCGAGAACACTGTCCAACCATCTTGTCCTCTGTCGTCCCCTTCTCCTTGGGCCCTCAATCTTTCCCAAGATTGATATAGACTCTGACAATAGTGGGGGGGACCACCAGGGAAATGTTAACCCCTAACTGCAGTACCTGTCCCTCCCCTACATCTGTTCAGAGAGGGAGCCTTCCAAACAACATGGACAATTGTATGAGAGGGGCACAGGGAGGCTGTAGCAGGAAGGAAGAACCTGCAGAAAATCACCTCTGTTTCTTTCACACTAGCACACCTTTCCATTATATCAAAATCCATCACACATAATGATTCACACACGCCCTCTTAATAAGACTTGCTTCTTATCCTCTTAATGCACAAAGTCTGGTTGAAAAAAGATGGTCTAGTTTTCTAATAAAGTCTGACCCAAGGAGCTGCTAAATTCTCCCAAATAAATGCTACCCTGCTATAGACTTTGCAATGCTGGAGGATGTCATGTCGCTTATATAAGGAAACTTAATTTTTATTTTACTGCTGCATTTCTGAGGTTATAGAAATGATTTTCTGTGTCACTTCCACATGCAGCACCATTGCAAATATATATTGTAGAATTGTGACTATGACTCTTCTAAACAAGGGTAGTGTTTCATTCATTAAAAATATAATACTTCAGTGCTTTTAATAAATGATCATTATTTCTGTGAAGTAGCACTAAAGGGTTTAAAAAGAAGTCCCCGTAACCTTCTGCACTAAGTACTCTGAGATGCCTTTTCAGTTTTCAATTGGTTGCCTAAAATAAACAAACAGCATGCTTTATCACTGACCAATCAGGATTACAAAAGGGCTTTAAATGCTCATACTAAAGTTTCTATAGCCAGGAGAGTTAATTATTGTCTTTGGACAGAGGTCTTCTACCAGGTAATTCACCACTTTCTCTTCCATTTTTACTTAAAGATAGCAGACAACGTTGGACCATAATAATGGATATTAATAATTGGCAGTAATGAAATGATTATGGGTTGTTTTGCATTGTGCTAGCATGTTGGTGTAATTGTTTAACTGCATGCATCGCATATATATTAGGTCTTTTGGGCTGCAACTGTGTAGAAACTTACGTGAATTCAAGTTCCATTGAATTCAGTGGGGCTTACTCCTGAGCAAATGTGTTTACATACTTCTAGCCCCAGCCTTTTCAAAATCAGATGTATTCCTAGTCATTTCAACATAACAAATGCGACAATTTTACTGTGTTACAGGTGATGATGGAAACCTTTTCATGAATAATTTGAAGAGTATGTGAAAGGCCTGGTTATGAATTTTTCCAAGTTCTTATTTTTTTCCGGAAAAAATATTTTAAAGATATTCTTGTGATATGGTTTCATTTGGGAATCAGTCTATATATTTATTCCTTCTTTCAACTGACTGTGCCTGATTTATCAGTTCACCAAAGCCTTTGCCTAAATTAGAGAGCCTAGCAATTTTCAAGAAAGCTAATCACTTATGCAGCTAAAAAAAGAAAAAAAAGCTCTAAAAATTAATCAACCTCTACCTGTTTCATCAAATTGGCAATACCTTTGAGTAATTAATGAAATGCTACCTGCTACAATGATGAAATGTCTGCATAATTCACAAAGGGCTGTGGTTATTTTGCAGATTTGACAAATGAGCTTGAAAATTCACCAGTTAGGCAGGGGATTTGCTTTATTCCTTATTTGTTGATTCCTGAGATTAGGCTGAACTTTAGTTTATTTCACGACCTATTAAGACACTGCTGATTTCCCTGAATTAGTCAGGGACTTCATTTAAACTGTGAGAGTCAGGCAGAAGTAGTCAGAATTTTATGTTGCAAGCAGAGGAGCTTCTTCATTTCAGCAATTTATATACTGCTGAAACTTGCTCAAATTACCACTATTAAACATTTATTTAGCGCCAATCGTTGTGCTGTATGATGTTACCAGTTACACATGGAAGAACTTTTCATGACTTAAAGTGGTATTTTGATTTTAAACGTAAAACCATTTATGATTACTATTTTACAAATATAGCAATTGACAGTATACTTTTCACAGTGCAATCCCAAACATGCATACATAGAAGTAAGTTCCATTGATATTCATGATGTTTAAACCCAGATCATATATGAATGGAGCCTTAGGGTGTAATCCAATTCTCTCTTCCCTGGGAGTAAACTCCATTCAATTAAATGAGTAGGCGTGTAGGATTGCATTGCCAGCATGTATACATCTGTATATGGCAATAATCTGGGAAATTATCCATTGTTATGCATATTGAAACTCCTTCCAGACTAGATTTAGTCAACGTATTTGTGCATTAAGTGAAACCGAGTGGGTGGAGGATTTAATTAATGCATGCTGGATGGAAAGGGGGAAATGGATAGACTAGGCAAGTGAAAAAAAGAAAAATGAGGACTGTAAAGCAAAATTTATGCTGGATTTCAAGGTGAGGACAAAAAGTGGAAATATAAAGTGAAAGGGACGAGTGGCAATAAAAGAGACCCGACTAAAGAGCTGGATGTGCATGAAACAGCACCCAAGAAATATGTTGAATGGTTTTGCAGAATAAGAAGGGGGAAAAAGAGACTCGTAATGCAGGACATCAGAAATGAATAATCTTTTATGAAATAGTCCAACTTTTATAAGCATGCATTGCCTTGTTAAAGAGATACATCTTAAGGTGAGACACCTGATATGATTTCTGCCAAGACCACCGTTATTTTCCCAATCCAGAGATCCACGTGTGCTTCTGAGACAAACAAAATTATTCGAAAACATTTATCTTAGGCCTTTTTAAAAAGGGGGTGGGTGTTTTAGAAGTTGCGTTTGTTTTGGTGGCACACAATTTCGTATCACTTTGGTGCCCAAACTATACACTTTCATTATAGCATGCTTACTAACAGCCTCTGAGGGTGCTGCAAAAGAGATGGGCCAGAAATCCACTGTGCATCATCTTTCTTTCATTTCTAGACCACCCATTGAGCCAAGTCCTCTGGGCAGTTTACAGAAATATAAGCAATATCATATCATCCATAAAGCCATATCAATGCAAAAACTCAACGTCCACTATAAAATGTTACCAAGAAGCAGCATAAAAACAGACTAGCATAAAATTAACAGGAAAAACCAGCAAGAGAAAGCATTTCATGCCTTTACATTATTTTTTTAAAAAAATCAAAACATATAACTGAAACTAAAAGACCCTGTTGAATAAAAAAAAGTTAAATTTGCTTGGCCTTGAAAATAACATAATATAGGTGCTAGTAAAACCTTTTTTTGGGGGGAAGATATTCCATAATTGGGGTGCAACCACCAAGAAGCCTCTCTTGATGCCTGGCCATATACAGGCTGGGAATGTATATGAGAATCCTAACATAGTAATGTTTGTACCACAGTTGGACCTGCTGTCCTTATTGAGTAAACTTCAAAATATTAGCACTGAGCATGCCATTTGAACAGATGTTCTCTTCAGATCCAAAGTAGTTATACCACCGCTCCAGGTGAATGTTGAGTTCTAGAGATTACAAATAAATTGTTGATCATTCGGAGAAGGATACAGTTAAGACACTGGCATTCTTGCAGGATCTTGGTCAGATCCAGCCAGGCACCTCTTACATTCTTAAGTGATCCTGAATATATCAAGGTAAGATGAACCTGCTAGATCAAGCCAAAAGTCCACTAAGGTGGTCAGCAAGAAGAATTTGAGTGCAGCTGCACTCTCTGCATCTGTAATTCCCAGCAATTGGTATTCAAAGACATACTAACTCTCACAACGAAGGTGGAACAGATCTATTGTGGCTAGTAGCCATTGATATTCCTTCACCTTTAAGTAGAACTTTAAGATCCCCAAAGCCTGTGTCTCTGTTTAGTATTCCTTATGCTCTTAGTGGTCCCTGAAAAGTTGCTTTAAAAGTAGCACACAAATTGACTTGCCAGGATACCTTCCCGTTTTGTCAAACAGCCAGAGAGAGAGAACAAGAGACTTAGTTTTGTAGCATTTTTCAGTTCCTCCTGGGTAGCCTCAGAGGAAGGAAACATCTTGCCTGACCCACTTAGTATCAGACACATTGGGATGTAAGGTAGGTGGGATAAGCAAGAGCACACTGTGCCATAAAACCACACTAGAATAATAAGAATGTGGTTGGTTTTATGGTACTGACATTGCGTCTGACAATCCATTTTTGATCTCCTATTACAATGCAAGGAAGTAAGGAGATAAAAATTATCAGGAAACCAAGAGTATCCAGAAACTGCAGAAACACAAACAGGAAAGCAAGATGGGATGAACTGGAAAAAGCAAGGGATTCTTATGCAGAAAAAAGATTCCTATTTGAAACTGAGGTTGTCTATGTGCTTACAGGGCACCCCCAGGGAAGCACATAAGTAGGTTGATGTCATAACATGTTTTGCAAGAAAGGATTAGTGTTAAGTTGCAGGTACAGTGGAGCATATGCTTTGAATGCTCAGGCTCCCAGTGAATGGGGCAACACAAATGAGGTGAGAGAGAACAAAAAGTTTAAAATGGCATATGGATCCAATAGTGGAACTCTACTAATAGGACCAGGATGCGGGTGGCACTGTGGTCTAAACCACAGAGCCTAGGGGTTGCCGATCAGAAGGTTGGCAGTTCGAATCCCCGCGACGGAGTGAGCTCCTGCTGCTCGGTCCCTGCTCCTGCCAACCTAGCAGTTCGAAAGCATGTCAAAGTGCAAGTAGATAAATAGGTACTGCTCTGGCGGGAAGGTAAACGGCGTTTCCGTGCGCTGCTCTGGTTTGCCAGAAGCGGCTTAGTCATGCTGGCCACATGACCCGAAAGCTGTATGCCGGCTCCCTCGGCCAATAAAGCGAGATGAGCGCCGCAACCTCAGAGTCGTCCACGACTGGACCTAACAGTCAGGGGTCCCTTTACCTTGCAAATTTTTCGCTGATTTCTTGCAGCCCCCTGTTTTATCCCCAAGGTTGTTCCTGGGTGGGGGTGTATGGAGAGATCTATGAAGGCCGCCTTTCCTTTCCTCCAGCAGCAACCTCTGCTGGCTCGGAATCCCTTGCATAATGGAAGGAGCCCTTCCATACATGAAAGGGCATGGCTGGATATGTCCCAGAATCTTTCAATGGCATGATATATACAGTCACATGTAAAGCATGACAATGCTTAAGTTTAGTGTGGGTGATCTTTATCACACATAAATTTAGTGGCAAACAACCTATATCGTAGGAGAGAATTAAAGCCATAATGCTGCTTTCCCTTGTTCGTTCTTTTTAAAATTGAAACTACCCAAATCTTATGCCTCCATTTTGCATTTAAGCCTGTAATCCTAAATACACTATCTTGGAAATAAATCTTCCATGAATTCACTTACTATATGTGCACTTCATTTTCTTATTTCTTGAAAGGAATTCTGGACAATTAAGCCTGTCTTCCTACACATGCAGAGAACATCTAGTATGGAAACAGCATTTGGAATAATATTATGAATGCTTTCAAAAGAACAAAGTAAACTCACTGAAAAGCTTTAAAAGAAAATACCATTGTTCTGACTTGCCTTTTATTTGTGTAGCCCGAAGTAGAAATCACCAAGTTGTTTCTGAGTTAATTATATTATTTTTACTTTAGATGACCGCATTGCAGTTGGGAAAGAGGAAGGGAGGAAAGAGAGATCAAATGGGCTTTGCTGAAAAAGATAGGATTTAAACTGTCAACTTTGTAGGTTCCATTTGTGCTACGCTATTATGTGAGGCAATGGTTCTTACTACTTTACTTGTTCTCAAAATGCAGTAACTCTCGCCTACTGAAAATGCTTCGGGGTTGAACCAATAAAAATAATTTGAATTTTCTAAATAACTATTGCTTTTAGAGGATGCATTTGAGCAAGAAGTCGGCTCCCCACTTCAAAGAATAGTTAATGGTCTTCAGATTCTTCTCTCTCCAGGTGCGCCCTGAATCATAGATTTCACTGACATGCGCATGAAAATGTACCGTTCGTTGTGAGCAGGCAATTTTTACCTCAGTCTTTTATGTAGTTTTGAATAAGTGTGTCTCTGTTGCAGTTATAATGAACTTTGTTGAAAATCTACGGTATGTCCATTCGTACATGGAGGATTAAGGCAAGAGGGAAATGGTTGCCATAGCAGATCAACACTATCACTGAAGGTATTACCTGCCACAAATCTGCCAGGGATATGCCCTCTCTCTGTTAGCTCTGGTGCTGCTAATGTCACTGCAGGCAACGACTGAATGGAGAAAGGACAGTATATGAAGTATCAGAGAGAACAGGAGATAGAGCCCCTATGTATCTCAAGGCAACCTTCCAGACTTCATGCCCTGCCCGTTATGAACTAGGCAGCACTTACAAAGAGCATCCAAAAAGGTGGCAATCGGGTCTGTAAGTCAATAAACCAGAACATGGTTAAATTCCAATACATGGAGAACCATGAAGAAAAGAAGCATGCACCGACTTGTCCACAGCACAAGTTGATTTTTGACCCAGAAGCTTTCATAGATACAACTCATGGCGCTTTAGGAAGTGGAGCCATTTCAGACAGGTATGGAAGGGAGAGGTTGAGTGATAGGGAGAGGGAATGTCAACATTTCCATGGTCAATAGCTTAGTTGTGTCGGGAGGTCCCAACCCATTGATTTCACAGGCTGGAAGGTCCATATTCTGTCAAGTCAGGGGTCAGAGGTTTGCTATGACAACAGGCTCTCTTCATATTATTATTGGAACACCCTTCCACTTCCCTTTTGTGAGGCAGAAATTGGGGCAAGCTTAAAATACCTTCTGAAGATCCATCTATTTAAGCAGGCTTTCCCTTGCTCATAAGATTCATCACACTGCTCTGCTTTATTATGCATTGACATTTAATTGATGTCTTATGTGTTATTTCTAATGTATTTTTTGCTTATCATGTTGCATGTAGACTTTTTAATAACCTTACTGTGTTTTTATGTATGCGTTTTGTATGCTTAGGAATTTGGCTATTAAGTGGTACATAAATGTACATGAATCATCTTCCTATTTATTGGCTGAAAATAGGAGTATTTAAAAACAACAACAGGCAGGTTGACTGAACACCAGCCATGTAGTTCTTAAACATACACAAAACACATACACAGCTGCAGACAAAAAACGGCTTGAGAAAGAGGTAAAAGACATGCTTTGCTCAGTTATTTCTGGTCAAAGCACTGTTGCCCCTGAGTTAAAATCTACTGGGAAAGGTCAATGCAAAATGAGGAAAATTTAAACACCTTGTATACAGAAAACACTTTATTCTCAAATGCCATTATGCATTGAGCAGATCGACCAAAGAGCTGTTCGCACAGCTGCAATTCCCCATTTCCCTTTCAAAATTTG
The DNA here is from genome assembly GCF_965112155.1 of Podarcis liolepis. Classification (NCBI taxonomy): domain Eukaryota; kingdom Metazoa; phylum Chordata; class Lepidosauria; order Squamata; family Lacertidae; genus Podarcis; species Podarcis liolepis. The sequence continues at coordinate 47,805,448 of NC_139562.1, read as the reverse complement.
GGTCATAGTCATTAAAAGTTGCTGCATGGGAGTTTGCTATTACCTAGGCTGCAAATAATTCCCAACTTGTAGCTGGGCATTTTATTCTGGGGGGGGGGGGAGAATAGAGAGAGAACTGAGAGAGCCCTCATAACTGGCTTTTTAAAGTTCATTACACCTTCATTCTGACACAAACGCTCCTCCAGCTTTCAGATGACAAATGTTACTGAGAGATTTTTATGGGCTTGTTGCAATTTTAATTTTAGTGTGCATTGTTCTACATTTTCACTTGAGGGAATTGCATTATAATTTTCCCGCTCTTGGTACTGGTTTCTTCAGACTTCATTTATTACATTTATATTTTGCCAAAATGTATCCAGAATACGAAAGGGGGTAACAAAAAAGAAAGTGTTTCAAAAGAATGTAAGTTTTGTTAACCCCAAATGACAGTAGTAGAAATCTTGCCCCAGGAAACAAAAATGGTGTTTTCTTTCTTTATTTTCTTCTTGCATACACTTGCTGTAAGAATTTCTAAAGTCACATTTCCCCCAAACAATTGTCCAAAAAACCCCACAAACTCTAGCAACAATGAATCTTTCTTTTTCTCTTTTGTAGTAATGAAACCACATTTGTAGAATTTTATGGGTCAGGTGGGGAGGGAATACCTGGCAGTGATAAAGAAAGGCGGGGAGATCAGTTTTAGGTGCCATTTCAGTTTAAGAGTTTTCTCAGTTCGCTTTGAGACAGGGCATTTATGGGATTGGTCAGGATGACGCACACATGGTAACTCAAACTGTGAACATGAAGGAAAGTACTGGGAGGAAAAGGAAGAGAAGGAGATATGTACAAATTGAAATTGATGCCCAAGGTTCCTTAGTAATGGATTTTTGTTGCCATTATAAAATTTCCAGGGAGAGATTAACAGCATCTTGTCTGCTTCTAGGACAACTGGAAGTGTTCTGCGGCTGACTAGGAGAGGTTACAATGACTCCCTGGGACATTTTTAATGTCATCTTGTGCCTCCAAGTCAGGGACACTCTAAAAATGAACAATAGGGTTCAAGACTAGCACAGTCCAGCCACTGAAATATGAAATTTGGTTTACCTAGAGGTTTGTGAACACATTGTGAAGAACATTTGTGCCTCTTAATACCACAATTGGAAATAAAATAATTAGAAAATGTATAATTAGGAAATGTCCAACTGATTTCAATGGGTGCCCACTAAGTATAAGTCTGGATTCAGCCTGCAAGTAGCATTTGAGCAAAAACTTAGTTGTTCTTCCTTAATTAGAAGCAGAAGCTCAGAGTTTTCAAATAATATTTCAGTAGTACATATGACTGCTTCATAGCAACCCTTCTCGCTTATATCAGCTTGACCTTCTCCAGGTCAACTGATGGTCAAAGCTTGTGGTGGCTGGAATGCCAAATGACTAAGAGCAATGCATTCAATGAGATTGCAATGGAAGTCTTTCCTAAAATGTTAGTAGAACTCCTTCCCTGCCAACGAGTTCAAGAGGAGCTTTCAGCAGGTTTATTAATTTCTATTTATAAACCTTGGAAACATTCTAGCACACTGTTCGCTCTCACTGAATAAAGGAGAGCTAAATAAATTGTACCCAGTCAGAAACTCGTGGTGTATTTCGGAACGCTTTATGTTGCCTTGCTATTACACAAAATTGGAAAAGTCCCATAACGCTGTTTCATAGATTGTGGGTACAGTAAGCCTTGGAAAATAGATGTTAGCAGAGAAGCTTATCCAACAGGTACGTGCCATTAATATGAGACTTGCCCTAAAAAGTACATTTCACAGTTGAAAAAAACAATGGTGTGCAGGAATTATGAAGATTGGGGCTAAGGTAAAGGTTGGTACTTAATGGGGTCAGCATTGCAATTTGCAGTTTTTGGTGTCAGAAATAAGGGAATGAAAAAGAATCTTCTGTTGTCTTTGTAACAAGAAAAGAAACAATATTATCTTGCTATTGAACTGTTTGTTGCTTGTTGATATGGGGTGGGGTGGGTATGGAGTTGTTCTACTCCAAGTAGACTCATTGAAATTAACGGAGTAATATCAGTAATGTCTATGAATTTCAATGGGCCTATTGTTTTGTGTGACATACTTAGTCTACTCTCATGAGGCATCCCAAACGAGCAGCTTTGGGGAGCTGTGTATGTTTGCACTCCTTCTTGGAGACACGACACATGAGTTGACAGTAGCCATGGGTCTATCTTTGGGTAATGACGGTGATCAACAAGCCCATGAAAAGATCTCCCAGGCCTTTAAGATGATGATTATGAGTGGAAATGTACATGATGGCAGCCAACCACTGTCTTCCAACCTAGTAAGATGGGATGGTTTCAGATGGAGGCCCTAGAAGGCCTAGACCCTTTGACTTTCTTCTAGCAACCCCAGTCCCAAACTACTTTTCTCCTGGTCTTTGAATGTTGGGGTCAGGTCGGGAGGGAAGGATGCCACAGTGGGAAGTAATGAGCAGATGAAGGTTCAACATGCTGCCTATCACTAGGATCCTGTTTTTTCAAGTGTTTGGTGGTGACCTGAGGACCAAACTACAGATAACACTAAAACTCATAGTTTGTCCCAGCTTGTTTTCAATTGATAAATGGTAACTGGGGGGACCCATTGCAGCGTGATTTTGGTGGTGGTGACAGGATCATCCTTTTACTTTCAGACACCATGGTCTATTTCTGAAGCTGTTATTTGCATCCACGGCAAAGCTACACTTGCTTCTATGGCAGCTTGACTTCTGGGTTCAGTAGCAGATTTGGAGGGGGTTTTTTTGGTTGGGGGAACCATGAAGGAAGGGTTTTTAAACTTTCTATCACAGGCCCGATCCTGTTTAACCCTCTCAATCCTGACAGTTGCTATTTAACGTCGTTTTAAAGCAAAATAAAAGAAACACACAAGGCCAACCTATTCAGTGTAGTGTGCAGTTTGGCTCTGAGTTTGCAGAAGCAAGCCTTCTGCCATCATGCATAGTCCTAGACAGGGTTGCGGGAATGGAAATGCCTGAGAGCTGACAGGCGAAACTTTAGAGTTTATAGGAAGCTGAGACTGATTGATGTGGGGGGAAAGCTGGAAAAGAGTAAAGTAACATTCTGAAAGTGTTAATAAAGTTATTAGGGTCCATTGTGCTGCATATTATCTAAAGCCAGGAGAATGGCAAAGAGAAATGCAGCCAGCTCTATGAATATGTATACTAAACATGACACACATACTAAGTAGAATCACAACAGACCACTTGATTGTATTATTTTGTGTAAATTTTGCCTCTCCCTCAGTTTTTGGTGTTAGGTCATCTGACTGGAAATTCAAGACTCATTAAATTCTCCAAGGCGGGCACTGTGACTTTCATTTGTCTGTGAGACACTTATTTTAATAATACAAAAGTCTAAGTAATGCCTCTGAAGTTAACAATGTTTCCCCTGTAAGTTATTTCTCATTCTGCAACATGTTGCTCCCTAATCCAGTGAATTTGTATAGGCCACTGAGCTCTGATCTGGACCCAGTTTCCCAGACTAAGGTGGGCTTCCCCATTGATTCCAGTGGGTGATGAAGGCCTATATGTACATATTTTTTAATGTAAGCAGATCAACCGTTTTGATTGGAATGACCGCCCCCCGTGTAGACGCGCACAGCCCCTGGATCTGGAGCGGCTCCATCAACACAGGCTTGGCTTCGCCTTCCCCCAGGTGGGATACCTGGAGGTCTCCGCCTACCTCAGTCAGTTGTCCAATCCCACCTGGGGGAAGCGTTGCCAAGGAGACCAGGCCAGGTAGGGGAGGGACTACCTGCCCACACAATAGAGGGAGGATCTTACCTGGGAATCCTCACTTGGCACATGCCACCTGAGAGCTGCATCCACATCTGGACTGGGATCTGCAGTCCACAGTCAATTTGTTTGGAGTTGTCCCAGTCATATAAGAATAGTAAAATACCAAAGAATGTAGGCTGTGGAATTTGCCTTCAAGTGCATACTAAGACTATGTGAAGTTTGATCATGTACATGTGCTGGGGCAGGGGGTTGCTGTAGAAAATGGCAAACCTTTGTCAAGTTCCCCATTCTTTCTCCTCTAGTTATGGAAATATGGAATACCATCATGATCTGCATTTCTCCTTACTTCCTCCATATCATTGACTTTTGTGGGGAGATGCAAGAAAGCTAATGATGTGGAACTCCTCGTGGAGTTCACATTCTTGGCAGTAACCTCACATTCATTGTCACGTTTAGTTTTGCCCTAAGTCTCACCGAAGTTCCCTGGGTGCATATTAATGTGCATCCAAGTGGCAGTTTCCATTAGGGCTGAAATGATGGGATCAGAAGGGTGTCAAAGGGATCAAATAGCATAGGGTTTTGGAGCTAAGATTCTCTTTGGGATTGGCTATCCATTCAACACTTTCTAGATCTTGGCCTAACATTCAGACCAACAATCAGGGGCTCATATTTGATTTCAAACCTAGGGAAAAAATCAAGATGAAAAGGGAAAAGATTAGAAGAAATATGAAAGAGAGGGAGATAGATAGATAGATAGAGAGAGAGAGAGAGAGAGGGAGAGAGAGAGCACACTATTGTTACAGTTCAAGTAGAGTTATGTTAAGGCTGTGTTTACACTAGCACGCCTATACCCTGATCTATAACTGACCTACACAATTTGCGGTATACCAGTTTGGTGCAGAGTGCATTCACAACCCAACAATGTGATTGTCACTGCAGGTAGGCGATACTTGGAGCGATTAGCATCTGAAGTGTCAGAAGAGATGTCAGCAGTGACTTATCCTTTGTTACATCTCTACAAGCTTATGTTGACCCATAGCAGCACTGGAGAAGAAGCTGTAGATGCTGTTAAAGGGGTAACAGTAGGAAATCCAACAACAGCAACAAAATACAGCATGCCATTCCCTTCAGAGGTTGACTAGCACAATGGCAAACAAATATTATAATGGTGTCTGTGATGCTACAGATAACAGAAGTGAACACCTCTGAGCAAAGTTATATAGCTTTTGTTTATTGTCCAATGACGGGGGAAATGAGGTAGCAAGTTACAACAAAGATGCCAGATAGAAGAGCTTAAAAGAACAACAGAAAGAGAGAGAACAGAGTTATTTAGAATGATAACTTAGAAGGAGTTTAATTAGAGAAGCAGCGAGAACAAGCACTTTTAACACAAGCATAGGATGTTGCAATGCAGTTTCCTCACGCCACAATGTCAAGCTGTGACCTGACAATAACCCAGAGGAGTGTGGAAGGAACTTTGGCAGTGGCTGCCTGTGTCCTTGTGAGTGTGACTGTGTCCTCCTGCTTGAAGGAGAGAGGCAGAGTGTCTGGCTGACGGGAATGTCTAGGGTGAAGGGTCAGATAATAGCAGACTGCGCAAATCATGAGGAAGGGTGCATGCCATGATAGGGGAGGCGGAGAAAATGTTTTCACCAGACACCTTGTTCAGTACAGCTGATATTTTAATGCTTGCTTGGCAGAGAAGTCAGCAATGAGCACAGAACTGACCAGACCAAGAAAACAAAGTCCGGTGTGTGTGTTCATCATAAACACAATTGCTTGGGACTAGAATGTCATGTTGGAGAACCTCCACCCACCCCCGACCCTAGTTTTTACCTGATTGCTTAAGGAAGAATGATGATCAAAATATTATTTATATTACGAATATTATAATAAAAGTAGTGTGGAAGAACACTAAGATCCGTTTGAAACTATGTGTTGTTGTTTTTTTTAAAAAGAGAAATGGACAACATTTAAAAGATACCCAAAGGGAGCAACTCTAACCTACCTTACCTGGGAGCAAGCCCCATTGAATTCCATATGATTTACTTCTGAGTAGAGATGGGAAACCCAAGTGTCTGTTAGTATATGGTATGATGGCAGATCACTAAAGAACACGTTCCATCCCCCCCCCGTCTTCTACCCCACCCTTTTTATTGCTCTTCACATGATTGACTTAACCTCAATATAGTTCAAACCTTTAGTAGTTTGAAATAAAATTATTTGTTCTGGATTTGGTGATATGGGAGGGAGCTTTATGTTGTAGGTATGAAATAAACAATAAAAGTTTATTTTATTTTTTCAAGAACAGCAGCTAGAACCTTAGAGCAAATATTTGCAAAGAGGGAGTTTACCAGAGGCAGGTCTCAAATACAGCCAATGCAATCATACAAATAAATCTACACAGTTTACTAGTGCACCAAAACTTTTTCAAAAAAGCAGTTATTACTGAAATAAAAGCCTGTTGCACATGTATACTTCTCTTATAACCCAATCCATATATATTTAGTCACTGAGTTAAATGGCACTTACTCCCAGGTAATAGGATTGCCTCCTTAGTCTCCTGTGGTGCAACAATAGTCTAATCAAAAGAAACCAACTCTCTCCCAGTTTACAAAATCTTTCCTTCCTATTCACCTGGAATCAAGTTTTTCTTACCATAGGACAGGCCTAGGCAAACTCAGCCCTCCAGATGTTTTGGGACTACAACTCCCATCATCCCTGGCCACTGGTCCTGTTAGCTAGGGATGATGGCAGTTGTAGTCCCAAAACATCTGGAGGGCCGAGTTTGCTATGCCTGCCATAGGAGATGTGGCAAATGCCATGTAGGGTAACTTGATTGTTTTGTTTCAAAAGGATTTAGACTAAGCTTTAGGATCACCTGATGCTGCCATGTTTGGCAGTGGAACAGACCTTGCAGGTCCAAAGAGGCGTCTTCCTCCAACTGTGACTAGTGGCCACAGGAGGCATTTCATCTTCACCAGGGTACACGTCTGCATATTACAATGCAGTCCCTTTAACTACCTAGTAGGCTTCCCCCATGATGGCAAAGGCACACCCACATCTCTCTCTGCAGGAATATCTAAAACTTCAGAAGGCTGTAGACCAGTGCTGGAGCAACACTCCTCGTTTCCTTCTGAGTCTAGCATCCAGCCCAATCCTGACTCTTGTTCTACAGAGAGCTCTCCGTGGTCCTGACCCCTAGCTGCCTGACCTCTGCCATGCCATACTATGTGCCCGATCACCCTTATATCTTCCGGCCAATTTTCTCAATTTGACAGGATGTATTGTGCATGTTGTTTGTTAATTGTTCAAATGAAGTACATTCACTGTTGCGTTGTCATCTGCTCCACCAAAAACAAGCGGAGGAAGTTGACCATTTGCCTATACCAGGATCTATTTATACAGTAGCAAAACATGTCCAGTGGAAATGTAACAAGCTTCTCTTGGCTCAGTTAACAAGCAAGGAGAGTTTCCAAGTGCATGAAGTCTTTGTTTTCCCCCAAGTCTTGAATAACAGCCAGTGGAATACTAAAGCAAAACGCCTACCATTAGCATGTAGAGTTTAGCCTTTGTCCAAAGGAAATGGAAAGTCACCTTTACCACCTGAATTAAGATTCAGTTGCTGTCCTGTGCATACATACATGTATCTGTTGATTTGCATGTTTTTCTTTGATTTCCATAAGGCTTATAGCACCATCTTAAGCATGTTCTTTTTCCTTTCAGAAGTAAACATGAATCCCACTGAATTTTAAGGATTTTACTCTCAGGTAGGCATGCATAGAAGTGTAGCCTTACACTCAGTTAAGTAGTATAGGGTTGCAGCCTTAGAGTTCAGTTGTAACACACAGAGTTAAGCACTGTTACAATGGCTCTTGTCTCTAAGTGACGGTATATACTGTCTCCACCTTAACCACCTAGAACTACAGTTCCCATTATCTTGCTGACTGGGGCTGATGGAAGTTGGAGTCCAACAACATCTGAATGGCCACATATTGCCTATCCCTGACCTTGTCTATAAATCCCTGACCTATAGAATATTGTCACTAAGCAGTTATCCACACCTAGCACCAAAAACTCAGGTGAGCTAAAGGAAGTTCTTCTTCTCAGTGTCTGTTTTGATTTAAGATTATTCTGGACTTCCAAGAAACCAGGACAACCTGGAAAAATACTGCAGAGCCAATCTAAGGATGTCTGATATACAGTACCTTGCTCATCTACATAACTCCCTGCTAGACCCTAATATTACTCCACCCTTTGCAGTGAAAGGTGTACTGGAGGGGGGAATCTCCTTTTCCTTCCCTCTCTGTCACTCCATTGTGCTTGATAACAGCTTTGGGGAGTAGGGAATAGTGACGAGAGATGTGTCTGGGGATTTTGAAAACATGAGTCAGGGGAGAATTTTGGAGCTTGTGAAGTACAAGTTTGGAAGTGGACTTCTGACAAGACACACTGTTTATTTCCCAGCTTGGCTTAGGAAAACTTCACTGGCATCTCTGCTTCCCTTACATGTGGCATCCTTCATTAGAATAATGGAAGGTAGGATTGAGCTTGTTCCTTGCTAAGTGACTAGACAGAATACTGTCTGAACATACTGCTTTGTATTTTTGGATCTACACGGGCAACAGTTGACTGTAGAAAAAAGGCTGGGAGTCCTGGCCAAATAGTGGCCCACATGCTTACTAAATGGCATACACAGAATTTGGGCAAATCCTAAATTGGTCGTATGGCAAGTCCATTGATCCGAATGCATCGTAAATGCATTTACAAGACTGGGTTGTCCATAGATAACTAGCACGGGTGACTCAAACAAGTATTCCTCAAACAAGTGGGAAAAACACACTGTTTTGTGAGTCATGGTGTCTTTAATTGCATATTATGCAAGATAGATTATATACTCAGCTTTAAATTGAGAAACAACAAGGATTAACATTTTATTGCATCAGATAAAATATTGCATTCAATTAAGAACCTAAGAAGAGCCTGCTGGGTCATGCCAATGGCTCACTTTGTGCAGCATCCTGTTGTCACAGTAGGCAACCAGATGCCCGTGGGAAACACAAGCCATACCTGATCACAGAGGTGCAGTACCGTATTTTTCACTCTATAAGACGCACCAAACCACAAGATGCACCTCGTTTTTGGAGGAAGAAAACAAGAAAAAAAATATTCTGAATCTCAGAAGCCAGAACAGCAAGAGGGATCGCTGTGCAGTGAAAGCAGCAATCCCTCTTGCTGTTCTGGCTTCTGGGATAGCTGCGCAGCCTGCATTCGCTCCATAAGATGCACACGCATTTCCCCTTACTTTTTAGGAGGGAAAAAGTGAGTCTTATAGAGCAAAAAATATGGTACTTTCTCTGTTTGTGAACCCTGGCAACTGATTTTCAGAAGCATTTGCTGCCTCTGTCCACTAAGGCAGAGCATAGCCATAATGGCTAGTTGTCATTGATCACCTATCCTCAGTGAATTTGGCTAAGCCTCTTTAAAGCTATTCAAGTTAGTGGCCATTGCTACCTCCTGCAGGAGCAAGTTCCATAGTTTATTTATATTCTATAGATTAAGCCAGGCTTCCTCAACCTCGACCCTCCAGATGTTTTTGGCCTACAACTCCCATGATCCCTAGCTAGCAGGACCAGTGGTCAGGGATGATGGGAATGGTAGTCTCAAAACATCTGGAGGGCTGAGGTTGAGGAAGCCTGGATTAAGCATACTATTATTCACAATGCGATTCTAAACATTTTATAAACAAGCCCCATTTTGTTCCATGGGACTTACTCCCATATATATAGGGTTGCAGTTGTACAGTGCAATCCTATATATGTTCACTCTGAATTAAGTCCAAAAGGCTTGCTCCCAGTCAAGCAATGTGCTTGATGCATCTTCCCATCTCTTCTGTTTCTCTGTGAAAGTTACTAAGATGAATGGCTTGCAAAGCAAAACAAAAGCTTGCCTGCTGGTTCATCTCTCTCCTTCCTGAAGCATCAAATGCCATTCCCATTTAAGCATTGCATTTGGCCCAAACGATCCCACGTTCTCTCCCTTCGAACTTGGCAGGGGATGATTTACATGAGCAGCATGTACGTAACATCTGGTTGGGAAGGGTAGCTGAATAACTTTGTGCAGTAGAGGCATGAAATGAAAATGGCAAGCTAGTGTACATAATTTGGGGCTCAAGGGCCCAGTTTTTTTCCTGAGCAAATCTGGCTAGGCAGATCTGACAAAAAAATAGTGCCAGCTTGAGACATGTTAATGTGGGCAAATATAATCAGCTCCCAATTTTAAGTTAGACTAATTCAAACAATGGGCAGATGCTGTTGGAAGACAGCAGAGTCATTTCCCATTTAATCAAACTATAGACTCGAACAGTACTTTACTAGCAATGACAGCCTTGCTCAGTGGTACACCTAAGCTTTAAAGGCAATTCAGGAGGTTCACTTATGGCACAGGCAGTAGATGCCAGGAGGTAAGAGAGGCACACTACTGAGCCATCTCAGCTTTCGAAAGGTAATTCTGAAAGGCCGTTCTTGTAGATCAAGGAGAGCAGCTAACTCTTCACAGTGAAAGAAACTTCACATATGAAAGATTAGGCTTAAAAAATAAGAGCAAGCAATCTCAGAAGGATATCTTAGAATGCCATCAAGGGATGGCAGCTGTGTTCCATTTTTAGGATATCAAGTTAACAAACATTATGCTTTCAACAGTAGTAAAATAATAATGCAGAAAGCACTATTTCCCTCCTCTAGATCCAGCATCTTACAGTACACATGGCTTTCTGCTCCTCCATGCAGGCAGGTTGTCATTTATCTTCTGATGTCTTCCTTTCCATAGCATAGATTCATTCATGGGTCTAGTCAGCACTATGTGCTGATTTATACAGCCACCTGCTGTTGAGTCTCTTTTAAATGATGGGAATAGGGATTCACCTTTTCCCACAATACATAGTAAGGCAGCATTGGGAACATCTGGCCTAGGGGCCTCATAAGGTCAGCTAGGCCTCCCAATTTGACCTTTGATATCATGCTTCTGTACCAGGCTGAGGGGAAGCGAGTTTTTCCTGTCTCTAACCTTTCTTCCTAAACCTCTTAGGAGGGTTGTTGGTAGGCTGCCTGCGTCATACCTTAAACAAATGATATCAAAAGTAAAGCCTTTCCCCTACTCATTCTGGTCAGCCATTCCCTCTTCCCTTACTAGGCAGTGTCAGTCCTCACCACAATATCTTTCTATATAACTTTTTTACAATGGGTGTACTTTGGTCAGACAGAGCAAAGCTCCAAACATTTCATCTAGCCCTCTTCAGTTTTCAGAGTGCCTCTGGTCTCACAGAGAGCTCAGAGACATTTGAGGGAGACCCATGCCCACTCTTTAAAATGCTTTCCTTTTTTGTCTCTCTCTCCCCCCCCCAAGCACTGTTGTCCATTGTGGTACCATCTTTTTTGGGAGAAAGGAAGGGACTGTGGGGTCTTAAGTCTGTGCCCAGTGGTCCGGACTTAACCACTGTGACCTCCAGGCAAAGAGAATCAATGTCTGGTTGCATGTGTAAATTGTGGCCTGGTGCCATTGCTCGGACTTTGTTCTGCCCAAACATCTGCTTCGTAAGAGAGGCAGTTTGGGATACTGGTTAGAACAGGAGCAGAGGAGGTATTCCAGATATGGTTGAACTCCAGCTCTGATTGTCTTCAGCCGTGGGATAGTCAGTGTGTGTCCTATCCTCTATCACAGGATTGCTAGGAAGAAGGGAGGAAGCTTTCCCTGCACTCCCAGGAGGAATAGGGCCACTGTAAAAAGAGAAAAATAAATATAAATTTAACACACACATGGACCTCATTACAAATCAACAAAATAAAACCAGACAGACTTCCTGTGGTGTTTCCTCCCCAGAAGTTAATACCGTCACTCAAGTGCATTTTAGAAAGAATCTCTTGAGTTGCTTCCTCTGTTATTTTGAAAAGCTGCAGCCTTGTACTGTAAGTCACTGCTGTGACTGAAGAAGAATGATATAATAAAGCAAGGACTGCATTTGTTCTGTGGGGTGGGGAAATGTGCAAGGCAAAAACCCCCCACAACAACACCACCTTTTTGATAGCTGGAACACGTAAGCTATACAGTTTGTGCTGAGGTGGGTGCATGTATTAGAATGGAAGCATTATGTGTTTGCATATCTTTGGAGAATGGAGTGAGCTTTGTGTTTTTAGCTACATTGGTGCCTCTGAAAGAGTGACAGCAGAACATGGAATGCAACACAGAACTCCTGATGCCACTGTAAAGTGGCACCTCACCAGAGGGCAGTCTGTAGTTTAGTGGCAAAGCATCTACTTTTAATGCAGAAGATTAATCCCCCCCCAAAAAATTCCAGGTAGGATGCTTGAAACCATGAAGAAGAGTTGCTAGTCAGTGTCCAACGGGGTGGGCCGCTTATGGCCTTCCAGAAGTTGTTGGATGGACTACAACTTCCATCCAAGCGACTTTTCTCTGTAAGATCCTTGGTGCCCCTAAATGCATAAGTTATTTAATCTTGTGTGCTGAAACTTGCCAACATCTGATGGAAACCAAAGCATGGCTCTCTACAATCAAGGCCTGGCTGAAAGCCCACTTTAGAACAACATCTAACTCCTTCTTAATCTCTATGCTTGAAGACCGCATCTCATCCAGATGGTATAGAGCAATTCAAGACAAAATCCATAGTTTGGGCATTGCTCTCAAGAGCCTTGAAGCATGTGACGAAAATCACATATTCCAATTAATCAAGCGACCACAAATGACAGCGCTTGTTACCTCATACTCCGAGATCTTGTTGTCCGGAGGCCTTAGGTATTACAACACCCTGTGGAACCTGTGTCAAATACCTAAAGGATTTACTACTCCCTTCCCATTGAAGAACCTTTATGCTCGCAAGATTAAATGTTTTCTCTTCTGCAGTGACTAAAGGCAGATTCTCACACACTCCATATCAAGCCCGTTTGTGTGGCTGCAACCAAGACGTACCAGATTCAATGGACCGCATTCTGTTAGACTGCCCTTTACATAGCAAACCTCGCCAACTGATGCTGAGTAAAATGTTGGATCTCCAGCCCACAACTCCGAGAAGAAATCAAATGAGGTTTCTCTTGGCAGATCGGGACAAAGATACCACTGCTCTAGTGGTATTTTACCCGAAAGGGTTCCCAATAAACCATCCCTTTGGGAAATAGACTGGGCGTAGCAGAACATCTAAGTGCACACGACCACAGTGTGACCCTATAACCCTAGACAGGTTCACCCTTGTCCTTTTAATCATCCCAGTGATTTGAAGCATTTTATATTGTGATGCCAATAAAGGTATTTGATTTGATTTGACTCCAGCTTCCATCAGCCCGGCCTATCTTGGCCCAGTGAGCAGGGTTGCTGGAAGTTATAATCAGCAACACCTGGAGGTTCATAGGTTACCCCACTCCTGGTGCAGATGATACTGGTTGACATGGGTCTGACTATGTATAAGGTAGATTCCTGTGTTCCATGGAAGTAGCCTTCACTGGGTCTGCTGAGCCCAGACTGGTGAAAAGAGACTCTGGATGTGTGGAGAGCAGCTTCATTTACAGCATGGGTGCACCTTTACACTGGACTGTTACATTCGAAGGATTTGAGAGGCAGGTGAATTTTGTCCCCTATCACATGCCTCTGCTTGTCTGACGCATTTTCTGAATCATGTGACCTCCCTCACTCAAAAAAGAGAAGGGCAAGCCAAGCCCTTATATGTATGCACCTTTTGTCATCTGTGACTTTCACAGGGAATCTTGCAGTGTCCTTTACAGTTGCTATAAAAATGTGTGTGTGTGCTGGAAACCCGAAGCTGTGTTTGTCACATGCTTTCAAGTAGGAAAGAAAATGTTCCTCTGCTTTCGCATAGTATCACATGACACACATCCTTTATCTGGATGTAACTGGCTGAGAGTGGTTCAGCCAGGTATTCAACTAACATACTTTTCTTCCTTGTTTTGTTTTTTTTAATTATGATTTAAATGGGGCCATTAGCTTACTTATTACAAGCAGTTACCCAAGTGTTTTGGATTTGATAACAGGAACTAACAGAGAGGCATGTGATAGTTTCCAAGGAAGAAAAAAAGAAACAAAGAAAGAAGAATCCAGCTATACTGCAGGTATCTTGCAATAATAAGTTTGAGCTGCTCCTGCAGTTTTGCCATTCAAATCCAATTGTGCCTTGGCCTTGGAGGCATTTTTCCTCTTAATATTGCCCTATGACATAATTTCAAAGTGAAATGCCATTCCCACGTCATACTTGGAAGAATTCCCTCCCTTAAGTTGTTTCGGTTTGTTAATGCAGAATTTTGGTGGTCTCGGTTCTTTTTACTGAGTTGCATCAAATATATGTGCCGAGGCACAAGAGAAACTGTACTTTCTCAAGTTTTGAATCTTTTCTCTCTTGCCTTCTTGGTCTCATTCCCATGTTTCTAGTGTGCGTTGGTGAGCTTTTGAATCAAAAACAACCCCTTTGTAATCTTCCCATGCAAAAGTGAATTTTCCAACTTTTTTTTTAAAAGGCACACAACATTAATAATGTTTCAAAAGCTATACTTCTGCTTTCTGCTCAATTTCACAGATCATCTAGTTTCAATACAAAACTAAATTTTACAATTAGGATGCTTTTTAAAAAGTATACTGAAACTAGCCACATTTATTCTAAACCGGGGGGGGGGGGGGGGACTTGTGGGGCCCTGATCTGGAATATGCTCTCTCTGATCCAGATCAGGGGCCTATGCCAGTTTCCTGACCAAGTAGGAGAAGGGTGAAATTTTGGGTAGGAGACAAGGGCTGGTTCCCAATCTAGATCGGAGCTGTGTGACTTCTTTTTCCCCCCACATAAAAAGCATGCCTAAATAGTCTATTTTAAATAAACAATTCTGCTTCTCATAGGGTAGTTTGGCCCTCATGCCAGCCGTTCCAGGGCACGGATTTCCTGGCAATCACCTTCTCTTTCTCTTACGTTGTTGATGACACATATAGAAGGATACTCAACCCCAAGCACACCTTCTTGCCCCAGTGATTGAGGGGGTCTGGGCCACGCAATGTGTGGATGCCATGTGTGCAGGCCACGGGGCATGCTGACATCATGTGCACACGCTGCGCGATGTGCTGACATGTCGTGACAAGTTTGGGAGACATCTTGCAACCTTCTGAAAAGTGTGTTGTTGTGTCCGACTCTTCGTGACCCCATGGACCAGAGCACGCCAGGCACTCCTGTCTTCCACTGCCTCCTGCAGTTTGGTCAAACTCATGCTGGTAGCTTCGAGAACACTGTCCAACCACCTCGTCCTCTGGCGTCCCCTTCTCCTTGTGCTCTCCATCTTTCCCAACATCAGGGTCTTTTCCAAGGAGTCTTCTCTTCTCATGAGGTGGCCAAAGTATTGCAGCCTCAGCTTCAGGATCTGTCCTTCCAGTGAGCACTCAGGGCTGATTTTGCCCTTTATGACGTTCCCTCCAAGTAGATAAATTGAACCTATCTCTATTGCTGTTGCTTCTTTCTCTTCTTCTTCGGTACTGATAAGAGTGTTGAAGGCACACATTTTCTTTAAAGGAGGGTTATGCAGGAATAAACTAACAAGAAAACATTTTTTTTTATGGAAAAGCCTGTGAAATTGCATCTCATGCATGAAAGAAACAGTGAGGTTTAAAAACAGTACAGTCCCTTAAGAACTGGGAAGAATAACAGCCCATCTAGAACACACATGTTGTTGCTGTTTATAATTTTTTGTTGGAATTTCTGTGAAATAAAGGACATCTGTTTGGCACAGATTCAGCCCCAGCCCTTTGCAAAATCAGCTGAAGTTATCTGTTCCACTTTCACACTGATTAGTAGAGGAAAGGGAAAGATGGAAAGCGGGGAAATGAGTGTAATGCAGTCCTCATGTAATTTGAATAGTGTGTATGTGTGTGTGTGTGTGTGTACGTACACACACATTGTAGACCATTTTCTTATGATTAATTTTTATCTTGTAGCTGTTTATCAGCTTCAGGTTTAAATATGAAAGACGCTAGTTTACCTGCTGCTGCAATTCCATCACAGCCCAGTTGCCTGATGGAGCAACACACTGTTGTTTATTTTTTGACAGAATTATAGAAGCATAGAATTGTAGAGTTGGAAGGGACCATGATGATCATTCTCGTCCAACTCCCTCCATTGCAGGAATATTTCACCCAATGTGGTGGCCGTGACCTTGCGATTAAGAGTTTCATACTATGCCTACTGAGTTTATTTTGTCTACATTTTGGGATACATAAGAAGTCTGTCATCAGGCATGCAGACATAGCAGTGAAACAGATAATATTCTTGATTATACACACAAACATCTAAAACAACTGCTTATGTACAGCAGGCTCTTGTGCATTTAATTTCGCTAGGCAAGGGAAGCATCATGCATGGTGGGACCAGTGTTGTGCCGTAACACTTGCACAAAGGGGCGGGTTCTTTCTTTGGGCAAGTAGCGGGACTTTGGCGCTAGTCATTAGCCGCCTTGGATACTGGTTTACGATATCAGGCCCTAACCTCATTTTTTAAAATGCTGTCAGCTTTAACAACAGCATCAAGTTTAACAAGCCTTCACACAGAGAGATTATTGATGGATGTTCAAGGTTTTAGAGTTGTAGTAAACAATGAAATGGTTTAAAGCCAAAAGATTTTGAAAAGCACCTGGAAAGTAACAAGCAGTGATGAGCTTTTGAGCCTTTTGGGGATTGAGGGCCAGTTCTGCTTCACAGCTGACTACGTGAGAGGGTCAGAATAGTAGACTGCAACAGAACAGAACAACAACATGAGATCCATCAGTTGCAGATGTATAATGTTCCTTCTTGTCTTATAACCTCCAACACCCTGTCCCATCTCCATGCCTTGTTGGCAACTGCAGCTTCAGTACAAGGGGATTCCATTTTGACATCATGCCCACTCTAGTGGAAGTATTATTTATTATTATTTATTCAGCTTATACACCACCCTGTGCCCGGAGGTCTCAGGGCGGTTCACAACAAGACCATAACATATAAAATCAAACCAAAACCAGTAACCCAATAACCCCTCCCCCCCAAAAAAAGCCACATTCTAAAAGGGTACTGGATGTCAATAAGGTCAACCAAAGGCTTGGTTAAAAAGGAACGTTTTTGCTTGACTCCTAAAGGTGTATAATGAAGGCACCAGGTGAACTTCCCTGGGGAGAACATTCCATAGATGGGGAGCCACTGCAGAGAAGGCCAATTCTCATGTTGCCACCCTCTGGACCTCTCAAGGAGGAGGCACATGAAGGAGGGCCTCAGAAGATGATCTCAGGGAACTGGTAGGTTCATATAGGAAGATGGGGTGTGATGGAAGAACTCTATATACACAAATACTGCATACACAACATGTGCAACACAGGCTGTTGTAAAGCCCTTCCACCATGACATGGCTCTAGGCATGTTAGCTCTGAAGCAGGAGCAAAATCTTTCACCAGAGTTCTGAAGTTGAGGCAATTGTATGATTTCTGTAGGTCCTTGTAGACTGCTATCCAATTCCAGCATTTCAAACAGCTTGAATTAGACAGAATTAATGTCATCTAAATGCATCATCTGATAATCTTAAATGGAATATTTCCCTATGACAGATTCAAATGTGACATCCATCTATTATATCACACTGTATCCTTGTGAATCTGGTTCATCATATATATTAAATAATACAATTGGTTACTATGCAATAAGGATGGATTTGATTTTAATATTTCCCTGGATTTAAAAGAACTGGATGTGTTCAACTCAGGACTTGCTATTCTTTGACATAAACACAAAATCACCTCTCTCTCTTAACTCTTCTATTTGATGTTTATTTGATGTTTTCTTTCTCCTTCTTTATAAAAGGAAAACCCTATTATTCCTTGAGCATCTGATATCATTCTTCCTTTTCAACACTGAGACTTGAGGACTGTCTGCCATAAAGATTGCTCATTTCCTTAAAAGTTCACCCAAATCACATAGCTTCTTTTGTTAATGTACAGTATATAGTTTTGCAGCAGAGGTTTTGAAATGTTCATTCATCTTCTTGGTTACATTAAAAAAGCAATCTTTCTGTGAGTTAAAACAGAGCAGAGCAGGGCAGAACAACTGCATATCCAGACCACAGATTTTTTGGTTAAAGCATTATTCCCCCCCTCGCCCCCTGGTAAGCAACAATTACTATTTCTTATCATAGCATAGCTTAGCCAATCTTGTTTAAATACAACCCTGAACCTTGCCTGACTTAACACACTGAACTCAAGTGGCTGCAGGGTCGATGAGGCCGAGCGACGCTTAGTCACAAGGATATGAAGGTGACCTTGCTCAGCTGTGGCGTCAGATATTTTATCTGTATCTTCCAATGAGTTCCCTAGCTGTATCCCTGAGTTGGTAGCACAGATATTAAATATAAAGAACCTCTTATAAATAAGGAAAGCATGTCGAGAACACTGGATTCTGTGGATGGGAGATGCAATTAAAGGCCCTGAGAAATATTTATGCAGGAAGCATTCTGATATGTCACTTTTGCCGGTATAGGTGATGCCTCCCCCCCCTCTTAAAAAATAGCGACAATTAATTCTGTCATTCAAAACAGACTCTATTCTCATTTCCTTTCCTACATTTAATACAGATGCATCTTTCCATTATGAAGTACTTTTTTAAAAAAATGCTTCAATTAGCAGGCTAAAACTTCAGGCACTTAGGAAATAACAAGTCCAGAGCGTTCCAAACCTTTCATGTCGGTGACACACTTTTAGACATGCATCATAATTCAGTTTTACTAGCAAACTGGAGGTTAAACTAACCCCTTTCCATCTTTGGTAGGAGCGCGGGGAACATTCACACGACACACCCACACACTGCAGCCGACACACTAATGTGTCGTGACACACAGTTTGGAAATTTCTGCCTTACACCATCCTCCTCTGGGCTCCACAATGGCCTAGGGATGCTATTGATGTCCCAAATTAAGCTCAGTTTCCCTGGTAAAAGGTTTGGCTCAAGGATAGTCACCAGGAGAAGCTTTAGTAAATCAGAAGACTGGGCATTCACTTAGGATGCAGCATGAGTCAGAGGCAAGGATCCCGTCCTCAGGTATATTTGGGCCACTTCGGAAGGAGCCACACAGCTGAGAACACTGAACCTTCAATTAGTTTGGAAATAGATCAGCTACTGTTTTGTAGCCTTTCAACGTTGGTAGTTTGTTGGCAGTGGCATGCGGTCAATGGACTAGGGGGACTAGACTAGTCCCTTAAATGTTCCCCTGGAGCCTCCTTCCCAAAGCTTGGGAAGCTTCTGCCTGGCTAAGAAAGGGAGGCACAATGCTCACATGCACAACATTGCAATGTCACATCTATATAGCCCCAAATCACCCTTGCAAGCTGCAGCCCTGACTGTTCCCCTACAAAAGAATTCACTGCACACTACTGCTTTGTTGAGCCATTTGGGATTGACCAGCTGCAGGACTTCCTATTTTCCTTTGAGGCCAGAGTGCCACACTTTTGCTCCTTCCCCTTATTGAATTAGCATTGCTTTGAAATACTATAAAAGACATTGCTTCTGTTTTCATACTGTGGTGGCATGTGGGGGTAACCCCTTCCTAGCTAAATCCTTGTCCAATGGGCCTTTCTATATTCCAGTACATTTTGGGGGGAACTGAATTCATGAACCATGAGTGCGGGTCTGTCGAAAGCGAAGTAAATGGAAAAGACATGTTGTAAAATGCGCCGTTGACATAAAAGTGACTTAAAAGCACTTTGCTTTGGCTGGATTCAAATGCCAGCTTCATCAAGCAACCCACTGGCTTTTGATAAGCCACTCATATTTATGTCGTTATCATTAGAACGGGAATTATAGAGGTGTCCTTCGCTATATAGCTGCTCAGAATTCAGATAAATACATCCCCATTCTGAGTATTAGAATTTTAAAGGGCTAGAATTATCCTTACGTATCCGTAAGTGGTTGTCATGCTCAGAAATGTTTTAGTTCATTTTAGCTTAGCAAATGAGCAAATGGCTGCATGCTGCTCCGTTTTCACCTCAAGCCAATGTTTCTCTTGGCCTGGGGAGACTTAATAAATTTGTTCACATTAAAGCACGTCTATGAAGTACATAAAAAGAGCCCTGCTGAGTCAGACCAAAGGTCCATCTAGTCCAATATCCTGTTTCTCACAGCGACCAGCCAGATGCTTCCGGGAAGCCTGCAAGCACCCTTCCCTGCTGTTTTTGCCCCTCAGCAACTGGTAGCCAGCTCAATCTCTCTCTCTAAACACGGAAATTCCATTTAGGTATTGAGGCAAGGAAAAGTTGATAGATCTGTGTTAAGCTGCATGAAAAAGAAGAAGAAAAACCTTTAAAATATGTAGGTCTTACAACTTTACTGCACAGAGGGCAATTAAAAGAAACCCCAGAGATGCTAACTATGAAACTCAGGATGGGAAGAAATGGTTGGAAGTGCAACAGCAGAGATCATTCAGTTTGTAACCAAAAGGTTAAGTCTGTTATTCAGCTGGACAAGAGGGGTGTTGGAGGTGTTGCTTAGCAACCAGGCAGTGAGGCCTAATATTTGATGAGGGAGCATGTGCCCTGATTAGCTGGGTCATCCAGAGGGTGTTTTCCTTTGTATGTTTAGTTGAATGTCTTCCTGCTGTGTATGTACAAGGCCAGAGTTAAGAAAGACAAAACCCCTCTGTGCCTTTCTCCTCAAGCTATACACTGTGCTTTGTTCAGTTTCCTTAGTGAGGTGCTCCCAGAATTTCTCTTCCCTCTGGACTCTCTGGTCTCCTTTATTGAAGCAGCTTTGCTAACACCAGTAGCAGAATTTTAGATCACCCTGCCTGAAGTGGGTGCAGTATATAAACAGATCTTCCTTCCTAATGCCGGGAACCCTGTATATCCATTCTCTTCCTTCAAAGAAGTGAATGTTTGGACAAAGGCATACAAGCAGAGGTGTGCAATTTGGGATTGTTCGGAACTGTCATGTTTGAGCAAGCTGTAAAGCCTTGCCTCATCTTCATCTGTTGCCACACACCAAAGCCAATGTCAAAAAGGCTTTTCTTGCTTAAGCAAGTTTTATTTATTTTTTCCATAGGCTTAAGCAGGTGTGGAGTAAGGGCAATCCATTTTAATATAGTGTTGCATCTCTTTTTATTTGGTATTTCACTGTGTTGCCTTGATTGTGTGGTGAGTTTAAACTGCCGTTATGAGCTGGAAGAGCCCTAGGGGTGGGTGGAATAGAAATTGAAGTAGAGTAAGTATATGAGTGGATATTCAGCCTTCATTTTTCCCTTTCTTCACATGTGCCCTGAAATTGGACCTGTCTTTCCTACCCATATACCCCTGAACATATCTGAACACATCTTTTTGCAACCCTGCAAGGATGTCTACATGGCCCACACTCATACATTTTCACCATTGAGAGTGACTGGGATGATACTTGATAGTCTCTGCACTCCAACATGGGCACCAGACATGACACACACACACATCTCCAGTGGCTGCACAGTCATGGAATTGTGGGATTGTGGAGTTGGAAGAGACCTATCAGGTCATCCATCCTAGCCCCCTGCAATGCAGGAATCACAGCCAATCCAGCAATTAAGTGAAGAGATCTTCACAGAGTACCATATTTTTCCATGTATAAGACGATACCTTTTCCTTAGAAATAATAGGCAAAAATTGTGGTCTTATACATGGATAGCAGAGGGGGTGGACAGGTGATTGATGGCAGCAGCCAGCAGGAGATTGGCAGTGGCGATTGGGCGTGTGATTGGTTGCTGTGGCAAGGCCTGCTGATGATTGGCTGCGATTGCAGCAATTAGACATTGATTTACAGCAGTGGCGAGATGTGCATGCAATCGGCTATGGTTGCGTCGAGTGGGCAGGTGGGATTTTGGCGGCGAGTGTGCAGATGTTTGGTGGCCGCGGCAATGCGTGCGATTTGCAGTGATGGGCAGGTTGTAGAGCTATTGCGGTGGTGACCCCCTCAAAAAAGCTTAATAACGCTGGGCAATCTCCCCCCAATTTTTTTTGTGGTCCCAAAAAATAGGGGTTCTCTTATACATGGGGGCGTGTTATACATGGAAAAATATGGTATGTATGTGGAAGCATGTGCATAGGAGTTCCTGAACACTAGCAGATCAGTGCTCCTACCAGCCAGGAACAGCCCCTACAAACATTCATTGTACTCATGGTAGGCCCCTTCACCCTGACACAGAATACCTAGCCAGCAAGAACATGGTCAGTGCACACATCAGGGGAAGGGGGAAAGTTAGGAGGACAAGATAGGTGGCGAAGGCTTGCCGCCCCTTCTGTGAAACACATGGAGGCATTCAAGTAAATTCCCTTTGTGCCCTTGACTCTGACACTTGGAGGTTCACTTGAGTGCCAAGAGTGAAATTCAAGAGCTCTTAGAAAGTATCCACAGATTAGTGGGGAATTTTGATGGGTCAGGGGTTTTATATTGCTTGCTATAATACAGTTCAGTGTGAATGAATGCTTCACACTTGCCAAAAGGCTTTTAGGGACTGGACAGCCTTTGGATGACTCTGGTGTTTTTCATCTTGGCCCTCGTCCACAAAGCAGGTCAAAGCAATGAGTTATATGACTAGTTGTTGTTGTAACCACTTCACGAGCTGCAGATGGTTTCTTATTACATAATGAAGCACTATGAGGAGGTTTTATTAACCAGTTAAACCACATATTTCACTTTTACTGATCCTTCATCCAAGTTGCTCAGAATGGTACATAACCATAGAACTTTACTTTACTTACTTACTCCTCCCTCCCAAGCAGCCCCCCCATGTCTTTTGGAATTGGGGTAGCCCTCTAGATGATGCTAGAATACAATTCCCATAACTCATTGGCTGTGCTGGCTGGAGCTGATGGAAATTGGGAGTCAAACAACACGTTGGCCAGTCCTATTTTAGACCATAAGCCTGAGGGAAGCCACCACCAACTCTGGAGCAGATTATGAGGGTCTATGGTGTGTGTGGGGGTTGCTGCTGCAAGGAAGAGGAGAGGAAATTCTGATGTTCAAGTGGCAGTCTGTTTCATCCATGGGACTGCACCATGGGACACAACCCTATGTTATTTATCAAGGAGGAGCTGCTATACTGTGCTCTTGGAAGATGGGTCACTGTTGTTTACCAAGAGGCGGAGGGGAGAGGCAGCAGGGTACTGGGTGAATGCATTGCAAGGAGTGCTGGATTGGCTCTGCTGGTGTGTTTGCACCACACTGGCATCCTCACCACGCTGCCTTGCTCCTCCCTCATAAGCAATAGTAGCATACCTAATAAGAAGTGAGCATCATGGCTCACCCTTGTTGAGCCACTTCTGATGTTGTTACACCTTCTTCTGCTCTTATATGTACTAATGCAGTGGTACCTTGGGTTACATACGCTTCAGGTTACAGACTCTGCTAACCCAGAAATAGTGCTTCAGGTTAAGAACTTTGCTTCAGGATGAGAACAGAAATTGTGCTCCGGTGGCGCAGTGGCAGAGGCAGGCCGCATTAGATAAAGTGGTGATTCAGGTTAAGAACAGTTTCAGGTTAAGCATGGACCTCCGAAACGAATTAAGTACTTAACCTGAGGTAGCACTGTATTCAAAACCCTAAAGTACCCTGCCAGTGCATTTCCAATTTCAAGGGATGGTCTTGGGCCCAGCAAACAATTTAAAATCAATTGCTTTGGAAATCTGAATTCAACCACATCCAAATGCTTATCATTAAGAAAATGCTAATGTTTGTGTTGGGGAAATTAACACAGATGGACACGCAACGTTTGACTGGGGTCATGTGATCAAACATTTATGCAAGTCGTCAGATATTCTGGCCAATCTGAAAAATAATCAGTGAAACCATCTGTCCAGCCTGGCATCTTCCTCAGTGGCAGAGGCAGTTAGATATCGATACCACTGCGGGAGTCAGTGTCTATCTTTGCTTAACAGAGGAGTTATTTATAGCAAATGATGATGATTGTCTCTAGTTATTAGTTCTCTGGTTAATTATAGGGAGCATAATTGCCACACGCATTTTCAAAACAATGTCAGGCTTTTCAGGTGGCACTCCAGGTAATTTGTGCAACAATAGGAAACTATTATGGACAAAGCACAGACGAAATGAATTTTTGATGGAAAATCATGGCATTGCAGGCACCCATCACATTTCCCGCATGCAGCAAAATGCAGCTTGGGGAAGTGGTTTTGAGAAGAAAGATGACTCTCAAAAAATAAACATACAAACATTTCCAAGTTTATTTATTTATTTAAATTGCATTCCCTGGCAGTTGTTCTGCACTTTAAGAACACCTGAGGAAATCATTCATTCGTTGTCGTGCCCTGTGTAAATTCAGTGCAATCCTTTGGTTTATGTGTTCCCCCCATCCCCTTTCCTGGTGTAAAGGCATAGAGGAGAATGGAAGCTTTTCCATTGGTGTTCAACGAACTGCTGGTTTTTTTTTTTTTTTTTGTTAAGTCCAAACTCAGAGAAACCATAGTTAGTACAGTGGTGCCCCGCAAGACGAATGCCTTGCAAGACAGAAAACTCGCTAGACGAAAGAGTTTTCCGTTTTAGAGGTGCTTCGCAAAACGAATTTCCTATGGGCTTGCTTCGTAAGACGACAATGTCTTGCGAGTTCCTGCTGGTTTTTTCCCCTCCCCCCTTTTTCTAAGCCACTAAGCCGCTTATCAGCTGATCCGATCAGCAGATAAGCCGCTAAAAGCCGCTAATAGCGCTAATCCGCTAATCCGTCAATGGGCTTGCTTCGCAAGACGAAAAAAACGCTAGATGAAGAGAACCACAGAACGGATTCTTTTCGTCTTGCGAGGCACCACTGTATTATCTATGGCTTATGAATAAGACAAGATCATAAACCATGGTTCAATCCTGGATTATTTAAAGACATTTTTGTGATCATCAGCAAGGAAATGAAATGAATGTAGCCCATCTTTCCCCCCTGGAATTGGATTGTAATGGAAGTACTTTCTGCATCCTCTTTCCTTTCCAGCCTCCTACTGACAGTTGCATAAAATGAATGGGTCAGCATAAACCTTTAGCTAATTGTGGGGGGAAATAAGTTTTTTTGTTGATGATGTAGGCTTCCTATATCTAAGTTTATGGTTTAATCCCACAGAGCAATTAAACCAAGAAACTAAATGCACATGCACACAAGTATATATACAACTAACTACAAATATATTTCCATATGCTTCTCAGTGGGATTGTTACAGTGGCCACCATACAGTGCACAGATACATGGTACACTGGTGCACTTTTCCAAAGAGAATAGTTTTTTGTTAGAAATGTCTTTTGTCGTTTTTGCCCTTACACATCCTATACAGTACTACTGTTGTTGGCGTCCATTTGTTTTGAAAGACAATGGAGTGCACCTCCAAGGGTGAAGTCAAACTGCTGTGTTTGTAGTGACCTTCCCAGGGTGCAAGCCTGGACAGTGAATATGGAGATCCTGGCACGCAGACCCCTCCTTGGCCTTGCTGATGTGGTCCAAAGGAAAACAGAGAATATGTTTGGCACCACGTTGGCCGCAGGAGTTGCAGACTACAGTGTATACACAGTTCATGCGTATACAATTATGCATACCATCGTCCTGAATTTTCAAGGCATTAGACTTTTGATTAAAAACTGCAGTTTTGAAGGGTACAACCATATGTGAAAGTAAAAACCACATATCTTCCATCTATTCATAGCTATAGTCGAAAAAAACAACTGCAGAATTAACAGTTCAATCCTATACAGGTCTACTCAGAAAAAAAATCAATTGATTTCAAAGGAGCTTGCTCCCAAGTTAAGTAAGGGGGTAGAGGATTACGTATTAAAAGACCCTTTTGTTAGCCCCTGCCGTTATCCACTAATGCACATGCTATTGTGTGTGGTGCACATAAATACCTGGATTTTAAAAATCTGGACAAATTATTTATTGCTTTTGGATCATTATGGGGGGGGGGGAATGGAGACAAAAACATCCATGATATTTGTGCCCCCCCCCCACTGTGCACACAGAAAAAGTGTGGGTCAGCATCCTTGTAAAAGTTCATGTTAATCATCTCTGAAGATTCTAGGAATAACAATACCATCCTTTGCAGAGCTTCTGCCTTACATCATAACGAACACATTTTTACAGCAGTAGCAGTTTGTGAACCCATCTTTCAGTTCTCATCCCAGTGCAAGCACACTCCAGTGCAGACAGTCTGGGGATTATCACTGTAGAGAGTGGGATAATAATTCTTGCTGGCTCTGCCTGACCTCCAAAGATTGGTCAGGTCCTTTGCATAGAACCTACCCATATGGAAGACATACCAATGAATTTTTGTGCATGGATGCAGAGGAGTTTGTGCGGGGAGAGCCTTATGTGCACACATTTTATCCATCTTTAAGCTCCATCCAGAAGACCCAATCAGTTTGTGCGCATCAGGAGCAGGGTCAGCGGACATGATCTGGCAATATTTTATGTGCACTGATTATTCCTATTGCAGTAATCTGCATAAGGCTATAATGGAGTACAATAATCAAGTGTAGCAAAATCAGATGATGTACATGCACATCTGAAATGAATTCAGCCTAAGAGAGTCAATGTAGGACACTGTTACAGTGCTAGATTTGGGTATGAAAGGACCTCAATCAAATATTTGCTCAGCTGTGAAATTCACTGGAAAGCCTTGTGTAAATCATCATTAACCCTCCATTCAGCTTCACAGAGTTGTTGGGAAGCTACAGCATGCCATGGATCTCAGGGATAAGGTGGAAAGAACATGCAGGCATTTTTTTATATTCTGTATAGATTGACCTCTAGTGGAAATTTTAAAAGAAATCTATGATAGCTGTAGTCTGGTTAGATAAACAGGTATCTGAGTGTCACTAGAGAAAAACATGACTCATGCCTTTCCCTTACAGATCTGATTAAATTTCTCTCCTGAAACTGACACCAAAGTCATTGCACAGATTGATGTTCACTGTGTCCCGCTTTCCAAAAGAATTTGCTTTTCAATTTATTATGCTTCTGCAACATATGACTCACCTGGTTTGTCCTGCAACTGCTTTCCTTGCTGCTCCTCTGCTAATTTGAAAGCTAACTGGTTAAGGCCAGAGTTTCACTTTTCACATTCATTTTTCTGACATCAGTGTCCAGAGCATGACCAAACTTACGGTACATTCACACATGACACAAACCGTGTGACTTGGACTCATGCGCTCCCCCTTCTGTCTCATCCTCCAGTGTGGCTGCGAGTAAGGTTGGGGCTGAAATTCGGTTCAGTGTGCATTTAAAGCAGAATCTATTAAATTAGCATGACAATTAACATTGCAGGGGGTTGGACTAGGTGACCTGCTGGGTCCCTTACAATTCTCTGATTTTATTCTGCAAAACAATACATGAATTGAAACATACCATCCTTCCAAATTCGCACTTCTCCGAATTTTGCAATGCAGTTCTAGGATGAATGGTGCATAAAATGCATCTATTTGTGCAAATAACATGCAAGCATGCATTATATTAAGATAATTGGCTTTGCAAAAATGGGCAGGTTTAAGGGAAATTGCACACATATTATGCAAACTTGCATACAAACGCATGCATGTTAGGAGGAGCTTGCGCAAAATGCTGTTGAATTTTTAGGAGGTCTTTTTAAAAACAACTGCAAGCCGATGTGGAGATGTAGAGAACTGAATGCTGGGAAACAGATGGAAACCAACATTGACAGATTTGTCATCCCCTTGCCGTGAGGAGGAGTTTGGGAGACTTCACTTACTTCTGTTTACAACTAGCCCCTGCCCCTTTGATAATGTTGAAGTTAAGAATGTTGGCCATAATTCAGTTAAGCATTTATCCTTGGCACATACTCCGAAACCAGTGGTGCTTAACTTTGGCTGGGTCGTGCCCTTAATGCTGGGGAGTTTTTATTTATAGATGTGTTGTAGAACAGCCTGTATTGATGCTAAGATATTTCAGTCTTTCAATCTCCATTTGTTTTACCTGGCCACAAACGCTGGTTTATACAACAACATGTTTATGATGGTGGGGGAATGTGAAACTGCTAACGGATTGGTTTTTAAAGAAAACGTCAGAGTATATTCCCATTTGATGGGACTAAATCCCATTAAATCCAAGCACAAGTTGCCTGTGGTTTGAGCTAATAAAATGAAAGTTACGTCTTCAGAGGGGGGGGGGGGAATGGACCTTCAGTAAGGGATGCGCAGAATGTATTACTTGCAGTGATACTATCTAAAAGCATTTGCTCTCGTTTATGCTATTATGTGCCAAACAACTTACACCTTCCGAAACAGAAACACGGCAAGTGATGAGTGGGATTGACAAAGTTACCAGCTCTGCACAGTGTTAATTTGAAATTCAACAATTTAGGCAATAACACTGTTACTGCCAGAAAAAGATTAGCCACATCCATCCAGCAGTTTTCTGGAATGTGATTTTCTCACTGGGTATATCCTTAGAAAGGAGCCTGTTTTGATACTGGTAACATATTCTTTCTGTACAGTCTCAGAAAATGTATCTAGGGCAATTTTTTTTAGTATCAACGCTGCATCAATTAATGACATGATACAAAATTCAAAAAATTCACAGAAGAAAATTTCTTAAAGACATGTACATTGAGCTGTTCTTACCATTTCATGTGTGATTTGTTTTATTAAATATTATTTTTTATTACAGTTTTTACTTTAAGGAACTCAAAGCAGCACACACACACACAATATTATCCTCACAGTGACAGATCTACAGTCGCCCACAGTTTTCCTCGAGTAGGGATTTGAAATTGGATCTTCCTGGTCCAGACTGTGCTCACATTAATTTGAATCAAAGGTGGTTGGGGGAGAAATGTATCAAAATGCAGTATTTCCTAAGGAATGACATAGTAGATACAGTTACAGATTGTGATAACATTGTGTTTACACAGTTTTGCAGCAGCGGCAGCGCATCGGATGCAGAATAAAATGGCAGTGGGTCCACAGCCCTTGTCTGAAATCTAAGCACTACACTCCTCTTCCTCTCCACAACTCAGACGATGCCAGTGTATGGTGGTCCCATTTTTGCCAATGACAAATCTCCCACAGATTTCAATAGGTCTAGATTTAGTAAGCTAAGCCCCGGCATCTCATGCATTCTGAGAAACAGTTTATTTCCCACGCTTATAGTCAGAGTTCTTTGAGAAGTGTGTGAGCCCTATTGCATTGCAAACAATGAGTTGTGGGCAAAGGCTTTTGAATTTTCAGTGATTGGAGGGAGAGGACTATTGCCCTCATGTCTCCTTCCTACAGGTATCTGGTTGGCCATTGTGAGAACAGAATACAGGACTAGATGGACCAGTGAGCAGCCTCTCCTACATTTCCCTCTCAATGCTGCCCCAAGAAGCCAAATTATTATTATTATTATTATTATTAGGCCATGTGGGGAGCATTCACAAGGTGGCCATGTATGAAACATCAGCCATACCTCCCATTCTTTGTGTGAAGTTGGCCTGAGAGACTCACTGGTGTGTGTATTAAGGCATAGGAAGCAGGGAAATAAAAATGGGCTGAGTGTGTTCTGCATACACAGAAAGATGCTAATAATTTCTAGGGATGCTAGACTGGAAGTGCGACACTATGGGTTAGATAATACAGGGGTCAGCAAACTTTTTCAGCAGGGGGCCGGTCCACTGTCCCTCAGACCTTGTGGGGGGCCGGACTATATTTCGGGACCTGGGCAATGAATTCCTGTGCCCACAAATAACCTAGAGATGCATTTTAAATCAAAGCACACATTCTACTTATGTAAAAACGCACTGATTCCCGGACCGTCCGCGGGCCGGATTGAGAAGGTGATTGGGCCGCACCCAGCACCTGGGCCTTAGGTTGCCTACCCATGGATAAGACCATAGGAAGAGCCCTTCTTACATTCCCACGTGCCCCAATACCAGATTAATGTTTATCTTCCGCCCTCTCCCACTGTGGTTGGTCTGACTGCATATGGCCTATGTAAGCAAAAATCTCCTTGGTTAAAGAGAAGGAAGGGGGCCTTTTAAAAATGTTTTATACAATGGCTTTATAGTGAAAGATTAAGGCATCTTGGGAGTTGAAAGCAATCTGTGTGTATATATTAGTAGGTAGTTCTTTAGTTCTCAGACCAAACACATAGTAAGTTTGCAATTCAACATCCTTTCCCCCACCCTCCCCAGAAATAAAGTACAAACTGACGTTTTTCCTTCCGTACATTTATATTTTCCTTTGCCCCAGTAATTTTAGGGGTGTTTTTTCCCCTGCGTACTTCAAATGAATTCTTTATATTGTCCGACTTTCAGGTGGATAAACACACATTTTTGACTACGTAAATGCCACTTTGTTTAGTTTGCCATGCTGAGGTAAAACACCCCACCACTCAGTACATGCTTAGTGATTGCTTGTGGCTTTCCAGGCTAACTACATGGTTTGGTCTGTCGCACAAATCCCATTCAGTTCTGTTGGAGGACTTAAGGAGGACTTCCAGGTGCCTTAAAACTGTTGTTAAATCCCAAGGAGATTCCAAGCTAATATTTGTTAAACACCCTTCTTTCTTTAAATGTTGACGGCAGTCCTTTTAAACTGCCCTTAGCTGCTGTAATACAACTTGGTGTACTTAATGCTTGTGAGGTACAGGGATTTAAGGAATAGTAAGAATGATTAAAATAGACTGATAAGTGGATCAGGATTTCTGCTGCAGTGACAAGCCAGCAGTTTGAACTGTGAAGAGAAAGGTTAGCTGACCCTATTAAAGCAAGTGTGACGGAAAGGCTCTGAACAGGTTTGGGTTTATATTATTTTATTTGCGGGTAGGCAGGACCAGGGAATTGTCAAACAGCAAAACGGCATTTGATCAGCTTTATTCTTATATTAACCGTTTCTGCCAACTTAAGGAGTAGTCCCCATGCTATTGGTGTCCATATCATCTTCTCAGCTTATTTTAGCTCCCTTAATCACTGATCCTTCGGGCAGCTAAATGAATGGAAGATGTGCTCTTTCACACATGAAGTCCCATTCATTTCAGTGCGCCCCCATGTGGTTGTTTCCCTTGCTTGAGGTTGTCAAGACTGAGCCATGGGCAGCTGTTGGAGGTGATCCGAGTCTGGGAAAGGGAGCTGAGGAATACACCTGAGTACAGACCCAGTTCATGGCCCGAGATTACTTCCTTGCCAGGGAAATGTTCCTAGATGCAGTTTGTTTAACTCACCCCATAGGACAGCTGCATGCAAAAGCAAAGGTTCCTGGTTCTAGGAATGTGTGCAGTTTGAAATACAAAGCAAGACAGAGCCTGTACTTTGTATAAGTGGGGTTCAAGTCAATTCGGTGAGCAGTTTTCTCCACTGTACATTGTTGCTGTGTCTTTGGAAGCATGTTGAACAAGTTTATTCAATAGATTCATAAGTCACTGTGATCCTTGCAGCTCTATCAGTGAGGAACTGCAGAAGTTGCACCCTGCTAAACATAAAGGGCAAAAAAAAAAGGCCACCCCTTGATATTATCAGAATTGTAGCCTATCCTACAGTAAATACGGAGAATTTGTAAAAATAAAAAATGGGAGAGAGTCGAGCATTTTCGGAGCTTCTCCTGACAAGCTATTTATTGTATTGAGAGTTGATTTTGTCAGTTGGCAAGCAGAGGAATATTAATGAAGCATTTGCAGACAAGCAGTCTAAACAGGTTGATCATGATTGACTAGAATCTACAGTGCATGATATCAAGATGAATTATTTGTCATGGCTGTTTCTCTGACCTTGTTATTTCAGTTTTCATCCTTTTAAAATGTTTGGTATGGTATTCATTGCTGCCTGTCTTTGTCAACGAATCCTATTGCTGCGGTTCAGACATATTTACTCATTTTCAATATGGATCTCAATTATACCTATCGGTCCCGATCCATGTGGTCTCCATTGCATCTTCCCATCCATTCATGCCAATCCAAGCTAGGGGGCAATATGATGTGTGCGGAAAGCCACTTCTGACCTCGGGAGAAAGTGGTGTTGCGGGCTTCATGCCCTCAACACTCGCGTGGAGGCTGGTTCCCAGCCCCACGCGAACAGGGGAATCCTCTGGGCCAGCCAATCGGCTGGCTCGGGGTGTGTGGCTTTCCACATCTAAGGCAAGCGCGGCAGAGGCCCTTCCTCTTTGCCGCCAATCAGCTGGGGAATTTCCCACCCACCCAGCCAGCCTTTAAGGTTTCTCCTTTGACCTTGCTATGGACTTCAGTTGGTTGCTGTTAAGGGGGCTGGTAGGAATTTTTCCACTTGGCAAATTGGCACCAGCCATTTGGTTTTTTTGCCTACCTCGTGGCAAATCGTCACAACTTCCTCAGTTTGGCGGTTAGGCATTGGTAGGGGTATTGTTATGTAGATGAACGGGGGGGGGGAGTGCCATCACCTCCCCCGGTTTGTGAAGGGTAGTTCAGTAAAGGATTCCGGGGGGCGTGGCCACGTCCAAAGCCTATGGAGGCCAGGGCCCAAGGCAAGCCCCCGAGCGGTGACCCGGGGGGGGGTGCCTAGTTGATGTGCATCAGCAGGGCTCCCCCTGCTGGTGTTAACCCTTCCTGGCCTTCAGGCAGACAGACTGGAGCCGGATAGTCGATTAGGACCAATGCCTAAAGCCAATACTGCTCATCACCTGTAACCAATAAAGTTGTGGCCAATTTTAGCCCATTAACCTAAACAATGTGTCTCGTGTCTTTATTTTCACTGGTGGGAGGCGGGAATTCGCCACGCAAATCAGAATGACTATTTACAGCTGGATGGGGTACCACCTGTAGTGGCCAGTGAGCTGATGTGGAAGGAGCTCTGTTGCTCCCCTGGCTTGCCAACACAGCAGGTCACGAGTGCAGAGGAGAGGGTCAAGTCGGTGGGGCTTGGTGTGGTGCAGGCACAGCATAGATGAAGCATCAGGAACATCAAACAGCAACCTGCTGTGTTGGGAAGCCAGAAGAGTAACAGAGCACCACCTCCCTCACCACCTCACTGGCACCTACCAGGTACAATGCATACGCAAGGGTGCTGTATGCACCCTTCCTCTTCCTGATCTGTGCATGCAATGCCTTCCAAAAGCAGAATGATACTACCCGGCTGTTCAGGAGAGGAAGTAGGAGATGGAATCAGTCCCAACCATTGTCTTTCCCCTGTCAATCAAACAGGTTCTGTAGGGACTTTCAACTTAAAAATAAAAAATAAATAAAGGGAATTGTACTGTGTTGGTGCTGACCTCTAAAGCCCTAAATGGCTTCAGTCCTGTATACCTGAAGGAGTGTCTCCACCCCCACCGTTCATCCCGGGCACTGAGATCCAGCACCGAGGGCCTTCTGGTGGTTCCCTCATTGCGAGAAGTGAGGTTACAGGGAACCAGACAGAGGGCCTTCTCGGTAGTGGTGCCCGCCCTGTGGAACTCCCTCCCTTCAGATGTGAAGGAAATAAGCAGCTATCTTCTCTTTAAAAGACATCTGAAGGCAGCCTTGTTTAGGGAAGTTTTTTTATATTTAATGCTGTATTGTTTTTAACACTAGATTGGAAGCCGCCCAGAGTGGCTGGGGAAACTCAGCCAGATGGGCGGGGTATAAATAATAAATTATTATTATTACATCCAGCCTTGATTTGTCTGTATGAGTTCTGTTGCATCAGAGCTTTCCAGTCCCATTGCAAATAGAATAATTCATTTGAGGCATATTGAAATTTAACAGCTATACTTCTTTGTTTGTTGTTTGTTATTGGGGTAGTGATTTTCTCATTAGGCAAGGTGTCTCTGATATATCATTAAACAGGACTCATCATGTTTTCTAGTAGAAACACTGGGAAAAGAATCTCTTCATTAGTCTGCAGAAGGCTCCAGTGATGGAAGGCTCTGTTCCTATGAATGCTCCAGTGCACTGATTTACATGGTGTTATTTTTGCTACAATTACAATTATCGTGTCAATGGTCTTCGGACATGTTCAACCCTTGATTATAATCCACATTACACTTTTGTGTGTGTGTGTGTGGACAGGTACGGACAGTATCTGTCAGCACAGATTAAACAAGATTAAATTAATAGTCATCTGGACACCAACAATGGGGAGAGAAATAGCCCGATGCTTTTAGAAATTTCTGTCACAGCTATCCTGTGTGTAAGGACTAGGTTTCTCAATTGGTCCCATTTTAGACTACAGACAGGTGCTCATGTGAGGAGCTACTCCTGAACATAGAAAACTAACTTAGTAGGGAGAAGGTTAGGACTGAGCCCCCATTTCTGACATTTAGTTTTCTTTTTGAGGAGCATTCAAGTGGGGCACATTCTGAGATAAGGACCTACACTTACATTACCTCCTCTAGGTCTGGCCCAAGACATGTAGACATATGAAGCGAAGCACAAAATGCCCCCACCCCACCCCACGGGGGACAAGTGAGGAGTGAAAACCAACATTGGGAACTTGGGGGGGGGGGGTCAAATCATCCTTACCCAACAGTCGATGTGGGAGAATCAAAGGCCATGCTGGGGGGTGGGGAGGAAGGGGACAGCTCTGAATCACTCCAGGTGGATGCAGACCCTAGAAGACCCCAGAGGGCAGCCACCATAATTTCAATTTTGTTGAAATATGGCATCCTTTTATAAAACACTTTACTGGCTAATCTGAAGAACGGCAACTACCAACATCACAGATTGGGCTTCAGCAAACTTGACTAGATTGATCCACCCTGGAAGGGGGCAAGTTGGGATTTTGTTTTTGTGTCCCTTTCTCTCTCTTTTTGTAATTGTTATATATTAGAAATCAATAAAACTATATCTTAAAAATATTCCTCCTCAGTGGTGGGAGGAGACCAGCAGTGCCCCCTATTTTCCAAGAGACTACGAGGGTGGGGCTGTGAGGAGGAGGCAGATTCAGCCTCCAAGGAGTGCACTGCCGCCATCATTGCCATCTTAGAAACAACAGCATGAAATACATTCCTTGGAAGCTGGATCTGCTGCCTCTGTGGATCCTGCCTGCCAATGCAGTCACCTCGCCTCGCCTCATAGGTGAGCCAGCCCTAACCTCCTTGGCCTCTTCTATCTAATACAGGAAGCATTTACTGTACAAATACATACCCCACAACTGCCCCCTTTTGGATTTACACCCGGAATACCCCAGACATTGCCAATAGCAACAAAGGCTTCCCCTCCTTACCTTTGATCAACATGGCAGTGCCCAAATACTGAAGCTGGCTCGCCACTCCACCTTCCATTTTCCCATTCTATGTTTCCTGTGGAGGTCTGTGGGTGGGGAGTCAAAGTGTGCAGTGATGGTGGCAGATAGATAGGTCTGTGAGTTAGTTGGACGGTGATAGCAGCTGCAAGAGGGATGGTGGAGGAGCGGCCACGCTAAGAAAGACTCAGGAAGAGGCCTAAGGACATGGGCATGCAGGAAGGGTAGGGGACAGATATAAACATTACAAGTTTACATTCAAACAATTTGTACAATCATTTTATGAGATTCTCTGAATCTCATGACTTCCCCCCTTCCCCTACATGGCTCCTTGAAACAAAAATTAAAGCTGCATATCAGCACATTCTCCACAATTTTCATTTTTCCAAATTATCTATAATCTTCATTACCTTACAAGTGTTTCTTGTAGTCCAGCTAGGGTTTTAATTTGCTTACAATGTTCTCCTAACTAATAAAATTTCCCCTTGTCTTCTTGATTCCTGAGTCTTCCCGTTAGTTTTGCCATTTCAGCATAGTCCAACATCTTGGCCTGCCATTCTTCCCTTGTTGGGATTATCGCTTCGTTAGGGGACAGATATCAAGGCTGCAGCTGGAATGTGGAAGGAGGGAAGTGGGAAGGGCGACTGTTTTCTGGGAGAAGGGCAGCTGGGAGGGAGGTGGGCAACTCAAACGGGGAATTGGAAGCTGTGTAATTCAGATCTTTTTTTTATCCCAGTTTTGTTACTCATTATATAACCAATCTTTATTTTCAGATTTAATAGCACTAAAGGTCACTTTTCACATTCACATAATGAAATAACAATGTTTCCATCAAGCCCTTCAGGGTTCCAAAAATGTTGTTTCATATAGTTTAATTCAAGCCATGTTCTGAATGAAGTTTGGACTTTGGTTTATATTGGAAATGCTTTTACAATTTTGCATGCATGTATGTATATACAGTATGTCTTTTAAATGGTTTTAATCTTGGAGTTTTACTACCTTTGCAAGTCACTTTGAATATCATTCTTCATGAAAATGTTACCTAAAAATAACTATTAAAATGTGATGCTCCCTTAAGGCTGAGGTCAAGCATTATTTTACATTTTAATAGAAGTACTAGATATAGGCCAGGCCCACATATGGTGCAAATCAACCACACTTCACTGGAGATGGTGAAGCTGGGTAGATTGATACTAGAAGACCCAAAATGTCACTTTACCATCTGTGATTAATTGCTAAATACAACTGCAGTGGCTTGGATCAGTGACCTGGAAAAACTACAGTATACCTAATAAGGTTCTTCCAGTAACCCTTGCCAAGGTTTTCACCCTCCCTGAAGGCTACCTTGGCTTTTATAGATGAGTAATTGCACTACATCATCCACTGACAGTTTTACTTGAGAATCTGCTGCTGGCTAAAGCATTGGATAATAGTTTTGTATTATTGTATTGAATTGGCCACTATATATGGACAGTATGCTGAAGAAAGAGGAAGCTATTTCAATAACCTTTTCAACTTTCTTTTTTTATTCCCCGCTGCAGCCTACTTGTAAAGATTAAAAAATGCCGCCCTCAACGACGCCGCAGTACGCTCCCCCGGACGGTGGATGGGGTTGGGTCGTGGTCTTTGGCAGTTTCATCTCCATTGGATTTTCTTATGCATTCCCTAAAGCCATCACAGTCTTCTTCAAGGAGATACAGGAAATCTTCGGCACATCATATAGCCAGATAGCTTGGATATCATCGATCATGTTGGCTGTCATGTATGCAGGAGGTATATGAGAACCTAACTTTTCTTCTTTTTTGCCTGTCAGATGGTCTTACAATATTAAGCAAAGTTCTGCTCCGTGATTTTGCAGTTCATGGCTTCTCTAGATGTTTTCATAAAGAACCGCATATTGTTTTCTTCTGCTTCCTCTCCTAAACCCTTCCAATAACTATCACTCTCTGAATGCATGAGCGTTCATTTCAAACAATGATGCAATTGGTTTTGCTGCTGTGTATCGTGCAGAAGTGAGGGCACTGGGATCTACTAGTGGTTGGCCGTGTGATTTAAAGTAGATCAGCAAGGATTTCTGATTCCCTAGTGTGTAACAGAGGTAAGAACAAAATGACATCAAGGAAATAAGGGGAAATGGCCAGGATAAGGTATGGATTTTTGTTTGGAGCGGCTGTGGAACTCAGTTTAGCTCTAGTAAACGGTAAGGGGACCCCTGACCATTAGGTCCAGTCGTGACAGATTCTGGGATTGCGGTGCTCATCTCGCTTTACTAGCTGAGGGAGCCGGCGTACAGCTTCCAGGTCATGTGGCCAGCCTGACTAAACCACTTCTGGCGAACCAGAGCAGTGCATGGAAACGCCATTTACCTTCCCACCAGAGTGGTACCTATTTATCTACTTGCACTGGCATGCTTTCGAAATGCTAAGTTGGCAGGAGCAAGGACCGAGCAACGGGAGTTCTGGTGTCATAGTTTTTTAAAAAAAAAATTCTAAGTGTCTTTTGATATTGGCAGATCCTAGGGTTTTAGGAAAACAACAACAACCCCAAAATAGATTCCAGAAGTCTTAAGTCTGCCCATCCCTGATATAAGAGATGGAGAAGTTAAGAAAGGGGAGCTAGGTGGACTACCAAAAAGCTTTCTGTAAGCAGATGCTGAGATCAATAAATCAAGCAAAGCACAATCATGAACCAATAGATAGAACCATATCAAGTTTTATGGATTGATAAAAACAATAGGAATAGTGATCCTGGAAAGTTTACTGCTGATAGCCATGTCACACTGAAATGGAAAGTAATGGATAGTAGAAGTCATTGAATAAAGTAACAGAGCAGGCAACTGACTTTGACCGTCAGCTGTTGAAATAGTAGCAAAAAATAGAAGTAACTGTTTGTTTTGCTTTTTTAATGAACAAAATGAAAGATGATTAGGATTTGAAACAGCCCTACTCTGCCTGAAGTCCTCAAGATGTTTTGTCATCCTGGTTGGGGATGATGGGAGTTGTAGTTCAAAACTTATGAGGTGCACCAGGCTGTGGAAGGCTGATTTAAAATATGACCAATTAATTTGCTGCTTAGCAATTTGCTACTTTGCTAAGGTTCATGGGTACCTTAACTTTCCCGTTTATTGGAAAATACAGCATTATCAAACAACTCAAGTAATACTGTAATTTGATTCCATTTTTTATCAGCATTGTCTTTTCTGGTTGATGGAGAATGTTAGAACCCTGACTCTTCACCCTGTTGATTTCCTGTGTGTCTTCTTGAACACTTTGCTTGCAACTACCCCTGATGCTAATGGATAAATTTCATGCTGCCTCTCAGTTTAGCACTGGCGTCGACCAGTTTCCCATTGGTGTCACTATCTCTTAGGATAGGAGAACATCTTGAGAACTTCAGAACAATTCATCTTTTTTGTAGCATTTCATTTCACCTTATACTGCACAGTACATAGAAACCTAGAAATGTTATCTGCCTGTCCAGAATAAATATCAAGCATAAAAATAAAAAATAAAGGATTTTGAGCAAGCTCCACATTCTATAGCAAAAGTAACAAGTTAAACAGTGAAGCGGTTATTTTCTTATCTTGCTGTATGGCTTTAATGTGCTAGCAGCAGGTAGCCTTCCCAAAGCTAAACATTCTTTGAAGCCACAGCCACCACAAAATAGCTTCCCAATAAATAAAGCATCAAACAATCACTGGCAGAGGATGAAAAAAAGCAAACAATTATAATAATGTTTGGGAGGGAGTTATTCCTTTGGATTGTTGCTTTTCCTATCAAGTTTGATTGTTT
This sequence comes from Podarcis liolepis, assembly GCF_965112155.1. Classification (NCBI taxonomy): domain Eukaryota; kingdom Metazoa; phylum Chordata; class Lepidosauria; order Squamata; family Lacertidae; genus Podarcis; species Podarcis liolepis. Next base: position 47,766,696 of record NC_139562.1, on the reverse strand, counting down.
GATTTTTAATATTTGTTGTACTATTGCTTGAATGAAAGCAGGAAAAACATAGCGTGTCAGGTACCTTGTTTATGGCGAAGCCTGGCAGATATCTTGAAAATGTTGTGGGCACACTGTGTATCTCTTAATGCTAATTAGGAAGAACCTGAAAAACATTTGAGATCTGACACACTCATTATGATTTAGCGCTCTGCCTATTAATCTTCACAGCGGGGTCGTTGGGTAAGTGAGAGTCTAAGACTGAGGATCTCTGCTTCGGAGCCTTCAGCCTCCTGAGGTAATTAGCAGGCATCTGTGTTTCGGTAACAAGGTATTAACTTACCTTTCAATATCTGGGAAAAAATGAAACTAATAAAAGACATCCAGGAAGGAGCTAAAGGAATGTTAATTATGTTTATCACTTAACTTCATACTTCGAATAAATGTCATGAAATTATAGCAGGCCATCTGGCAAATCCATATGGTCTCCTGGATTCGTGGTTAATTCCAAGAGATAGGTCAAGCACAGTGTTCATCTCCACCCCACCTCCTTCAAGAAAGCAGAGGAAAGATGCGCAATGTTGAATGAATCAAGTTCTGTATAAAAATTTCACTTTGCCTCTTAGGCACGCTGTGGATCTGCTCCTCTGTGGAGCACATTTGTCAGTAGGAGGGCTTTTTCTTCTTTTTTTCAGCCACAAGACTTTCTCAGTAAAGTCAGTACAAAGATCCTCAATTAGTTGGGTGTTGCCCTAAACTAAAGGTATAGTATGGCAGCTCGGTCATCTCAGGCATGCCTGACTGCTACGTTAGTCTAACGACAAGTAGGAAGTAAAGCTATTTTGCTGCCAATTTCTCCCTCATTAAATTCAGACACTTTCCAAACCTTCATTCATATGGTGGGCTAAATAGTACCTTTCCCCCTGCAAAATAAATAAATAAATAGCATACTATCATCAGGATTTGGACATACAGTGGGATGGCACAGGACAATCAGTGCACACCTATATATATTTTGCTTTTAATTTTATACTTAAATCTCCCATCATTTCACAGAAATGAATTGCTTTTCAATTTGTTATGAACACTGGGAAATAAATAAATCCCACAGCTGTTTGCCCATACTCATACATTTGTTGCACAGATGTACTATCTGTAACGTGGTTACAAATTGTCATAGTGCAATTGCAGTTTATCTACACTTTGAAAGAAAGTAACATGCCTCTGGTTCTCATGACCAGAACACCCGGATTGTGTGTGATAGTTCCAAGAACCAAAGGAAGACAGAGATAGAATTTCATCTTCATTCTCCCCCAACCTCTGGACTTCCTTTCAATTCATGCCCTTCCATCTCGCTTTCTATTAGCCATCTCACACCCCAAAAATTCCAAATGGTATGTTTTTTGGAAGCAGGATACATTGCAAACAAAGAGGAAGTATCTGCAGATTTACTTGATCTGCTTTTCTGCAGAATTCAGTTTTCCTCCTTTGATACGTTCTTTGGATACCATATTGCATTTTACTGTGGAAACCGTTACAGCTTTGTAACAAATATCCACCTTTTAAGGTTACCTTAAACTGCAGCAAGCTCCTGTTGTTTTTGTTCATAGGACAACTAAAAAATAGTTCAGTGATAAGCTCTTGGGGTTTATTTTGAAGGTTAATTGGAAAAAGAACATTTCATTTGCTGTGTTCAGAATATTTGCTAATGTTACTCAGTAGGCTCTCAGTACATAATGTGGGGAGGCTGTGTTGAAAGTTTAGTTAGCAAAAGAAGAGAGAGGGGAAATAACATATAATAAAGCAAGTAATGGTGCAGCGAAAATGAATAAAGGGGAATTGCCTGCCCTTCAAAACACGAGCACTCAGTCTAGTGATTGGCAGCAAGTTCAGAACAAGCAACGCATTATCAGTTTATGGAACATATTGTCAAAGGATATTGTGATATCACTAGCGTGAGTGGTTCTTTAAAATGTTTTTAGACAATTCTAGAAGGCTAGGTTTATCAAACTGAAGTGGCAGAACTTCCATATTCAAGGTCAGTGCACGTTTTGTTAACGTATGCTGGGAACAAACAGCAGAAGAGAATTATTTCCATCCTCTGTTCTGCCTGTATTGTAAGCTGCAAGGGGCAGCCATTGTTGGACACGGAGTGCTGAACTATGTGGTCCAAATCCAACAAGGCAATTCAGACATTTTTAGCAACATTACTGTGAAGATAAAATGGTATGCACTGCAAAAATGACAGTTGCAAAATTCATGTAACACAAACACCAGATGGCTGCCTTTAAAAAAAGAAAAGACAAAGACAAACAAAACAAAAAGTTTTTCATATGGCTAACTAAGACTCCAGAAATTATTTCCCTAAACCATCAATAGTATCTTCTCAGTTAAGACATTGGTTTTGAGAAAACAAAATGGGCAATGGCTGGGAAATTGCTTGATGTGACCTTTGTGTCCTTTGCTGTGTGGGACAAACTTTTACCCTCTATTAGGATATGTACAGCCTTGAATTTTAAGAACCTCATTTAGTGTGCCCTTGAAAACACAACTTCCCAATTTCCAAATGCCTCCTGGGCGTGAGGGACTACTTCACATTTGGGTGTTTTTTTTACACAGAGAGAGACAGACATTTTTACATCATGCTGAATTAATTTGATATTTGCTGGTAGAGGTGACAAAGTAGTAGGAATTGCGACTTTTGCTGCCAAACCTAGACAAAAACACCAGAACTAGTTTAATGGAGTGTGTGTGTGTGTGTGTGTGTGTGTGTGTGTGATCAGAATTGTTTAGGAAAAGAAGTAGAATGGAAGCATTGAAGCTGACAGCTAAATCATCCTTCCAATATTATTAAAGTGATGCTTCTGCATTTTTAAGAATCTAAAATACTGAGGTTGCTGGACAAATGTAGATAGGTTCAGTTGTCAATATTGTATCAAAAACTTTCTCAATAAATAAATATTGTTTTCAAATAAAAAATATGATAAGCAGGAAAAGGAGAGTTTATTATAAATGTCAAAAGGCACATCTTTATGTACCTATAGGTTAAAGTATTGGCTATGACAGACCTTCTACTTTTTCTTTATGTTGTTGTTTTGCAGTGTAGTAAGCAGCCCTCAGCCAGCTGCAGTCATTGCATACACTCTTATCCAGGAGTAAGTACCACCAAAATCAGTGGGACTTGTCTCTAAGTATGAATAAGCTTGTGCTGTAAATCCAGTTAAAACAATGGGATATATAATATTTGCTAGAAAGAGCAGAAACTCCCTGTTTCAGGTGGGATGCCCTGGTACCCAGACAGTGCTGCATTAGCATCTTGGATTTCTCCATTCATTTGCATGGACAAGTTTCCCTTCTACTCCAGGAGACATGACTTCTCCTAGAGAGGATATAAATTACCTCTCCAGCCATGTAATGTCTTTCTCTGCTTTTTCATTCCTGGTGACTTCAGTGGTCTGAATATTCTATCATCTCACATCACACCAAGCCTAACAGTCTACTTTAGTTCCAAGAGTCCCAGAGCCAGATAGTTAATTCTAAGCACAGTTGCCTGGCACTAGGGTTTATTGAACAAATGGCACTTCAGTATACAAGTGTTGAGGAGTCTTTATTCCTCCTCCAAGAATTGCTGAGTAAACCAGGTTGTGAAAGGCAGTCATAAATAAGTAGGAGCTTCTTTAAAACACCGTATAAAGTATTAATACCTTTAATTTGTTTAAGCTCTGTTCTTTGACATTTGCATTAGTTTTAAGGGCATTTTGAGAGTGTGTAAACTAACTTGGGATGTGTTCCCATAAAATGTGACACACACAAAATGGAGCCTACAGTACTTATGAAAGGGTTGAATTACTGCTAGGGAGTGTGAGATATCATTTGTCCGCATAAGGTATATATGCAACCATCTTGGGAGATACACACATTATAAAATCATAGCATTTTAGGGTTTTTAAGGCATCTTCAATGTCATCTAGTCCAACCCCTCTGCTCAGTGCAGGAATTTAGGTACAGCATCATCTATGCAGCAGCTCATCAGCTACTTGAAGGCAGCTGCCATGTCTCCCCTTAAATTTCTCCTCTCTAGGCTTTCTTCTCCAGATACAGCTTTTCCAGCCATTCCTCTTAGGACTTGGTTTCCAGAACTCCACACCATTCTGGTTACCCTCCTCCAAACTGTCAATACTCTCTGTAAAAATGTGTTGTTGTGCGTATCTTCAACTGAAACAGCCTGTGTAGTGTGTGCCAAGAATGCTGTGCTGGGAAGCTGAAATCTGCCACTGTTTCTCAGTTATGAAATATCCACTTGTTTGTTTTTAAAAGTGTATTGAAGCAATCATAGGCTAGCTGTTTTCAGGCCAAGGTTCAATGGCTTCTATTGGGGAAACATGATACTGCTGAGTCACAGTACGAGCTACTGTTTGGCTCATAAGAACAGAGCGCTTTGACAGTTGTACCAAATGATGTCCAGAGAATGAAACTGTATCACCATTGCACCAATGTTTTGCCAGCACTGAGCATAGATAAGCAGGGCAGAACTGTTGGTGTAGCTAGAATCCTGGTCTTATGAGCAAACAGTAGATCTTCAGTGAACCTTCAGGTGTATTTCTGAAGGAAAAGTTGCTCTCTTAACAGCCTGATCCTTTTGTGGGATGTGGCTGTTGTGATGCAAGCAGAAACCTCATTTATAGAGAAATCCATGGAAGACAAGACTGCCAGTGGCTCTTAGCCAGAACGACTGCATGCTACCTCCAGGATCAGAGACAACATGTTCCTGAACACCAGAGCATAGGGAGAAAGAGATATTGCCCTCATGTTCTGCCTCTCCGTTGGCATCTGGTGGAACATTTAGGAGAAACTGGTGGATGCCAGACTAGATAGGCCTTTGGTTGGCCTTTACTTATGTTCTTATGGCAACTGCTAGTGCTGCATTTTGTACAACAGTGAAGTATTGGTAGCTCTTTCCACTCCCCCTTCAAAACCTCCTTGGTGTATCCCTCAACAATTACAAGGCTGCACTATTTGCTTCTGGAAGCTGTCAGTCTAGAGTGTTATACCTCTATTGTATTAGCCCTGGCTTCTTTTCACCCTGTGTGCCCCAAATATGCCCTTTTTGAAACGTTCTTCCACTGGTGGCACTATTTTGATACAAAGGCCTTCTTGTGGTGTCTTTGTGCAGAAGCCCTGGTCCTTAGCTTAGGTTTTCAGCAGAATATCTTTAAAAGGGGGATAGACCAATTCATGGAGGATAAGGTGATCAATGGCTACTCGCCATGATGGCTGTTGAAATATACTCCGAGTCGAGAGTCAATTTCATGCTCTTTATTCAGAACATAGTGGTGAGGAGGAATGGAAGTTCCCCCAGAATGTCTGCTTTATATACATTATTTACACAATGGGCCCCATGTGATTGGCTAATTCCGGGATTCTACTGTAGGCCAATCAGGGTGTGGATTCACTTCCACCTGGAGCTGGATTGGGTGGCTCCTGTGGACCAATCAGACTGCTGCGTTCTGGGTCCTATTGTTCTAGGACCAATCAGACTGCATTCTGAATCCTAATGTTCTAGGACCAATCAGACTGCTGCATTCTGAATCCTATTGTTCTAGGACCAATCAGACTGCTGCATTTTGGATCCTATTCAACTCAGTACATAACAGCCGTGTTCTACCTCCACTGTCAGTATGTCTCTGAATGCCAGTTTCTGGCAACCACAGCTGGAGAGAGTACTGTTGCATTCAGCTCCTTCTTGTGATCTTCCAATAGGTATCTGTTTGGTACTGTGAGGATGGGCTGGGCTGGATGCTGGATCCAGCAGGCTCTCCTTATCTTCTCAGTGTTCAACAGAAGCTAGAATCAGGCTTTTAATCTTTCCCAAGTTCCCTTTGGTGATCAACATGTGCAATAAATATATTTATGGGGGGAAGCATAATCCTGTCATTCACAGGGCATTAGCAGTTCACAACTTGTTGGACCCAATGTTCATTTTTCATGCACATATTTTTAGAAGGAAATCTGCCTCTCAGTTTTTCTCTCTCTAGCACAGCTTGGCAAGCTGTGCTGCCTGCTCCCTGTCATGTCTTCTTTTCTGACTTTTGTGTGTGTGCATCCAAATTACTAAAGCATTTGTTCTAAGTGATTGGATTGTTAATTTAGATAAGGGAACAGTGCTCTAAGCTAGCCTACCGTTGGCATCCAGATCTTGCACTCACAAGATGTAATAAGCTTGGAATTATTTTTATGGTGAGAAAACATGTTTTATTCATCTAATTTCAGCTGTCCTTGCATCTGTTAGCTTCCAAGTATAAAAAACAACCGCAAGTGTTATTAACTCTGATCCCGCTTCCTTATATAATAAAAAATTTAAACCCTGATTCACAGACTTCTTCTGTAGTTTGGGATGCACAAGGCACTCACACAGCTGCCAAAGAGCATAAGAGGATTTCTGCTGGATGAAACCAACAGACTATTTAGTCCAGCACCCTGTTTTTCCACAATGGCCAATGAGATGCCTATAGCAGGAATGAAGAACCTGTCATCCTCCAGATGTTGTTGGACTCCAACTGCCATCCAGCATGGCCAGTAGCTGTGGATGATGGGAGTGGAGTCCAGCAACATCTGGAGAGTCACAGCTTCCACATCCCTCTCCAGTAGGGACAAGCAGAACATAAGCACCCTAGCCCTCTCCTCTTCTCCTGCTGTTTCAAAGTAACTGGCCTTTCAAGGCATGCTGCCTCAAATTCTGAAGATAGCACAGTGACCATGACTTGAAGCCAGTGAGAGCATCATTTTCCATGTACTTGTCTAATATTCTTTTAAAGCCATCAAATTTGATGACCATCACTACATTTTGTGTGAGTTAATTCCATACTTCTATGTGCTGTACGCTTGTGTGTTCTGAATATCCTACCATTCAGCTTAATTGGAGAGCCCCAGATTCCCATATTATTAAAGGGGAGAAATGTTTATCTCTATTCACCTTCTCCACACCATGTAATATTAATTTATTATTTATTATTAAAATTTATGTATAACGTATTTATGTATGTATGTGGTGCTGTAGTCTAAACCATGGAGCCTCTTGGGCTTGCCGATCAGAAGGTTGGCGGTTCAAATCCCTGTGACGGAATGAGCTCCTGTTGCTCTGTCCCAGCTCCTGCCAACCTAGCAGTTCGAAAACACACTAGGGACCGCTGTGGCTGGAAGGTAAACGGCGTTTCTGTATGCTCTGGCTTCTGTCATGGTGTTCCGTTGTGCCAGAAGCGGTTTAGTCATGCTGGCCACATGACCTGGAAAGCTGTCTGTGGACAAACACTGGCTCCTTCGGCTTGAAAATGAGAAGAGCGCTGCAACCCCAAAGTCACCGTTGACTGGACTTAACCATCCAGGGGTCCTTTACCTTTATGTATGAATGAATGTATGTATGTGTGTGTGTATGAATGTATCTACTCTATCATCTATCTATCTATCTATCTATCTATCTATCTATCTATCTATCATCTATCATCTATCACATCTATAGACCACCTTTATCTTCCAAGGAGCTTAAGGTGGTGTACATAGTTCCCCTCTTCACCATTTCATCCCATGGTACACAGAGAACAAGAGTTAAGAGAAGTAAACATGGCAGTCTTTAATTTAGTGAAACAAGGAATTAATTTTGAATAGTGTACCAGGTAGAAAGAATCAATTGAAACCAAATTGTGTAGTGTTATCTAATGGCTGGAGAGGATACAGCCCACAAAATCTGAAGTCGATCTTCAGCTGATGAGAAATCATTGTCCTCTAGGTTTAGACTGTGCCTTGAACTGCTAGGTTTGGTATTCATCAATGCACATGCAAAACAGAAATCTCTGTGCTGGTGCATAACAGCTTGCCTAATGAATACTTCCAGAGAACTCAAAAACCGGCCATGCTTTTGTGACATTTTGCTTGAGCCTAATAAAGGCATTGTTCCACTGTGCCTTTTGCAGTTTTTCTACAGACCAACACAGCTACCTTTGCTTTTTATGTGCCTTGAAATCATCCCACATTTACCCAGGAATCTGATTTTTAATTGGAACCCAAAGGTGCTTTACCACAAATTTTCAAAAGTTGTTTAAAAATAAAATAAAACTACCAGGTAATCATGACAAACGTCAAAGGGCTGAAAGAAGCAACTTGCCATGAGAACTTTGCTTGGTGCAAAGCACTTGACTCCCACCACTGTCACCGAAAGCAAGTTTTTGAAGAAGGGCGCAGGCATGTGGCTGCATTCTGTCTGTGGCCAGCGTGGTGTAGTGGTTAAGAGCAGTAGTCTCGTAATCTGGTGAACCGGGTTCGCTTCCCCGCTCCTCCACATGCAGCTGCTGGGTGACCTTGGGCTAGTCACACTTCTCTGAAGTCTCTCAGCCCCACTCACCTCACAGAGTGTTTGTTGTGGGGGAGGAAGGGAAAGGAGAATGTTAGCTGCTTTGAGACTCCTTCGGGTAGTGATAAAGCGGGATATCAAATCCAAACACCTCCTCCTCTTCTTCGATACTTTATACTGAAACAAACTTCATAAAATAATTAAAGTAACATGATGTTGAAGGCTGGCTATTACTCATTCTCGGTCACACTTCTGACATTACATGGTTTGGGAAAAGCCAAGAAAATCATAACCCATATACATTCCAGAGAGACATTGAATTGGGAACATTTTAAAAAATGTATCTTTTTTATTTGATTAGATTCACATCCTGCCTTTCCTCCCAAAGGAGCCAAGGGTGGCAAAGTGTCAATAGGTCATGTTCCTATATGGGCAGCTTTCCTGTGTCCCCTTAGCAAGCAATTCGGTCCAGTAGCAGAAGTGGGTGGGACAAATGTAAAGTTTACTTCTGTGCCCTAGGTGAGCTTCTATACACCCATTCCATCTTCCAGGTGAGCAAGCGGTATCATCATACATGCATACACACATCCCAGTGAGGTTTAAAGACTCTGGGAGGATCTGAAGCATGATTATTTAGAGGCATGGCCTTGGGAGAGAGAGGTGGTTGTGACAGGGCCAATTCCACATGCATCTGTGCGCCAATAATCACTGGAACCAGACACAGAAAAGAGCATGACTTGCATTTCCTTTGGTTGCACAGAACTGCAGTTAAAGGTATTTGCACTGTCATATATATTGCTGTTTCTAAAGCTGTCAGTTAATTAAAGGTTTGTTTGTAGGTTAACTAATTGCCTTGTTTTCAAGCAGCACATTGATTAATTAAATTGTAAATTAAATGGAAACTACAGTACCATAATAAGGGTGGGTTTCTTTGGTTGTCGTTGAGGACACTTCATCTGTCAGCTAAGTGACATTTATTGTTTGGAGGGGGAAATCATCCTCCACAAATATATGTGCAGATTATGCTATTTTTGTAGGCAAGCCATAAACAAGAAGCCATTTATAGGGGCCCACTGATTAAAAGCAGATGGGAATTTACATTTCTAATGCAATGGATTGATTGCAATGAAGACGCGCTGGATGTAATAGGAGTGCCAGCAATCATGAGACCATCCGCTGAACGTCTTGCTTGTTTGGGGGAGTGGCACTGTAGGGCAGGTGAATCACATGGCTTTCTGGATCCTAGCTTACACTTTTCCTACAAATATAAATCACTGGCAGGCAGTGTATACAACTGAAGCTGCAACGCTGATAGAGACCACACACTCATGTACAGAACACCTCACATGCATACTCAGCAGGCAATAGCCTTGCTCTTCACCTCTCTTCATACAAAAACACACACACAGTAATGCACCACACAGAGAGAGAAGAAGAAGAGGAAGACACACAGCCCCATCAGCTCCTCTGCCAATTTGTGCCAATCAGCAGAACAGCAAAGGGGCTGTTCCTCCTCACTGCATAAGATGGCAAGCAAAATCACCCTCTCCGCTCTTCAGAGACCAGAAGTTCAGGGCCACCCATGCCTTGGAGTTCCCTTACTTTGAGACATCCTTGGGGAGGTAGCTCCAAAGAGCACTTCTGCTGCCACTTGTTTGCTGTTAAATTTTAAGGCTGGAGTTGCCCACCTTTCCGGATCAGTGGGCACATTTTGGGTTTTGAGAGTGTGCTGTGGGTGCCAGTTACAAAATGGGTGGCATGGCATAAAGCATAATTAGAGAGAGTTACAGGCATGGTGAAGCTTTTCCCAAAAATCTATTTCCTTACTAGAAAAGCCTAGGCTACAATGCCAGGCTTTTCTAGTAAGGAAATATTGTAAGTTAACAGGACTCCTGGGCCTACTGTCATTATTGGCAATTGCACAGCCTGAGTATCTCAGGCTGTCAGAACCTGATTGGCTGAGTTAGTAATACCACTGTCAGCCATATGCTTAAAATCCTTTCAAACAATGTTGACGGACCCCTGCTCAATCTTTATTTATCCCTCCTTTTAAACAAACAAACAAACAAACAAACAAATGGAATGAAGCAACATTGAATTGTTTTATCTTGTCCTTCTTGGCGAAAATATAACTAAACCAAATAGGAAGCGCGAGGAACCAGAAATAAGGGAACAATGATAGAGCTGAATGCTTTATTTAGATAACTACTTGCTTAAGCTCTCCACTTTAATACTTATTTGCTGCTAAACTTATCTCTGCTTCTTAGTTCCTGCTCACTTATGAGAGACTTAAGCTAGGAATGGCTGTTATCTTTTGCATGTAAAATGTATTTTCAGAAAACCAAAATCTTCTCATTATCTCCTGGGAGTGTTCCACATTGCTTTTTCCTTTCACCTTCCTGTGGTTCTGTTGCAACACAGATTATCCCATTGAAAAAAAAAGGGGGGGACCCAGGCAGAATATTATCATCTCATAAAATCTGGGATGGAAAATGAAAGCACAGCTTGCAAGAACCTTTTGTCAAAAGCAAAACCATCTTTACATTTGCAGAATGCAGTGCAAGCTTCCTTCTTATGGTGATAGTTAAATAAAGAAATGCTGCTCACCTGATTAACAGTTGCAGGGGATCCGTATTATCCCTAACCTTGGAGTCAGGGGTCATGTAATAAAGCATCCTGGAGATTTAAAACAGCAACCTCAGGACACTGGGCTGATTGGGACTAAAACTTGTGAGCTTTCTCTGTTTTGCAGGTGTCACCTGAAAGCAACTCCTCTGTAGTTGAGAGAATTACTGCAGCTGTAAAACAAGGGTACAGTTGCTAGCAATCTCATGTCTTCCCTTAGCTGAACTGAATTCAGGCACTGAAGCAACTGCGTAGTATGGGGAGCTACGGCCTGGTGATAATGGGAAACTAATAAATTACTTGACCTTAATAATGAAAAATGCAAAAGGTGCTTGCCCATAGTTATAGTTCTCCCATTCCTGAATGTAGTGGTAGCAGAGAATATATTAGAAACAAAGGAACAACGACTGATCTGATTGCCAAACTATTGTCCTCGTTTGATAATCTTGTATATTGTATATACTAGAGCTGTGTGCCTATCAACTCTCAAAAATTATCCATCCTATTTGTAAGCAGAAAAATAGCCAAGGGGTTGGCAGGAGTAGTGGGTCAGTTGCATACAACTTCTATTCTCAAAGACATACTCTGGTTGGCAGTTACTTCTGGGCAGCCATTCAAGATGTTTATGTTGACATGAACCATGAGTTATCTGGGGCCCAAATATCTGAGAAAACACCTTCTTCTGGGTGTCTCTGCATTAAGATCAGCAGAGGAGGTTTTCCTGGTGTTTCACTTGTTAAATGAAGTATGGAGGGCAGCAGAAGGGCATGAGAGGATGGTTCCCAGGCTGTGCCACAGTTTAAGGTTGCTGCGGCCATGCCTTCTACTGGCACTGATTGGACAGCGGGGCCGCCCATGGGCGGAGCCCCACCTAGTGCCAGCGAAGCAGCTGGCTGGCTACGAGGAGGGTGTTAGTCTCCGCCCCCAGCCAGATCATTGCAGGACCCAATGCCCGGCCACAACACCGCCCACCAAAAAAGGTATTCAGAAACGAAGTGTGGAGGGTAGCGGAAGTGCTTTTTCAGTGCTGGCTCCACATCTTTGGTGGTTCCACACAGCGGCAGAGGAAGCAACTCGAGCCACTCCATAGGAACGGGGCAGGCCGCCCATAGGGGAAGGGCACACCACAGGGCCACCGGAGTCCACCTGCCTCCTCGCACTTAGCCGCCCTACAGCTGGGGGGGGGGGAGGCAGCGGGCAGACCATTTGGGCAGCACGGAGCCTGCGCACATCCAAGCCACTGTGTCTCTCCCAGGAGAGATGTGTGGCTCGGGCGTGCTGCAGGCCCCATGATAAGTGCCGCCCGGCATTTTGTCACCCCCCTCAGTGGTGACACCTGAGGCGGCCCGCACCTACTGCACCCCCCTTCCCCCTCCCCTGGTTCCACATCACTGAAGTGCATCTTGTTTCTTATATTCTTTTAGATGTCAGAGTTGGGAATGGAATGGAGGAGATGACTGACTGGAATAGTGAAAAGGAGCACTTCACATTGTAACATTTTAGGGCAGATTCCAGTTGTCCAGAATTGTGAAACGCTGGGGTACTGCGTTCATGTGCGCAACCGGTAGCATGCGAGTCTACTGTACAGATGTAGCCTTATAAAAGCTCGTTGTGCTGTAACAACGCACCACCACCACCAAATACCTTAAGCATATCTGCCATTTCTGCAGGTTTTCAAAATGAAAATAGGAACTGGTAAATGCACATTAATTTCAAACTGCTTTATGCCAGAATATTGTTTTGTTCTGTTTTTTTGAGTGGATGCAAAGAATGCTGTCACCGTATTATTGTTACCGCTTTCTAAACAGGAAGGTTGGGTCCATGTAGACTTAATTTTTTTCCCCCATTTTAGCTCTCAAGTGTTCCTAAGCATTTATCTATTGCTTTGCCTCCAGTCATTTTTATCAATAGGAAAAAATAAAGGCTAACCTTTAGATGTCATCGAGTTATGAAAGGAACTGCAGCAGTCCCTGTTGTCTCGTTTCTAACCTATTCGAAAACAAAGATTGTTAGGCTGGCACGACAACAACATTGTTCTGTGTTTCCTTTCTCCTCCTTGGATCACCAATATTGCTATATAATGTTTGCGCATTTCTAAAAAATATTCACTTGGAGACACACATTGCAGCTGGGCCAAAACACGCAGGGAGAGTGTTAAGCAGGACTTGTGTCTTGGGTGACAGGATCCTGAGGACCTGAGAGAGAAACTTGTAGGTCCTCATCTAGCCTCTGGGCCTGATATGCATACCAGTGTCTCAGGAGGCCTACTATGAAATAGCCAAGCCAGGAAAGCTTCACCCCAGCTTTAGTAGCTTTTTAGCAATAGCCTCACCCTCACGGCACACCATGAAGTACTCATTTATCTTACTTATTTTTTTTAAATAATATTATTTATACCCCACCCATCTGCCTGGGTTTCCCCTGTCACTCTGGGTGGCTTCCAGCAAAATATTAAAATACAATAATTCATCAAATATTAAAAGCTTCCCTAAACAGGGCTGCCTTCATATGTCTTCTAAAAGTCAGGTACCTACCGTATTTTTCGCCCTATAGGACGCACCGTCCCATAAGGCGCACCTAGTTTTTTTGGGGGGGGAAATAAAGGGGGGAAAATTATTTTCCCCCCAGGTGCGGGACTGGGGCGGGGGAAGCCCGAGCTTCCCCCGACCCCAGCCCCCAGAACAGGCAACTCTCCGCAAGCCGCGGGAGCCCACCACAGGGCTCCCACGGCTTGTGGAGAGGTGCCTGAAGTCTGGGTGCGCTGAGCTCAGCGCGCCCAGCCTTCGGCATGCAGGCAACTCTCCGCAAGCAGCGGGAGCCCAGCGCCGGGCTCCCGCTGCTTGCGGAGAGCTACGTGAAGCCTGGAGAGCGAGAGGGGTCGGTGCACACCGACCCCTCTCGCTCTCCAGGCTTCAGTGAAAGCCTGCATTCGCCCCATAGGACGCACACACATTTCCCCTTCATTTTTGGAGGGGAAAAAGTGTGTCCTATGGGGCGAAAAATACGGTAGTTGTTTATTTCTTTGACATCTGATGGGAGGGCGTTCCACAGGGTGGGCACCACTATCAAGAAGGCCCTCTGCCTGGTTCCCTGTAACTTTGCTTCTTGCAGTGAGGGAACTGCCAGAAGACCCTCAGAGCTGGACCTCAGTGTCCAGGCAGAACGATGGGGGGTGGAGACACTCCTTCAGGTATAATGGGCCGAGGCCGTTTAGGACTTTAAAGGTCAGCACCAACACTTTGAATTGTGCCCAGAAACGTACTGGGAACCAGTGTAGGTCTTTCAGGACCGGTAAGCATGGATGAATCTTGTCAATATATGTCTGTCAGTTTCTCATTTCCCCAGTATTAAGCTCAGTTCTCTACATTGACACATGGGGGGGGGGGTGCACACGCGTATGCATGCATGGGTATGTGGGTGTAATCACTCCTTCACACAAACACTTGTGCACCTGTAGAGACCAGGTGTACCTGCACTTAGTGTGTGAACAACCCTACTGATGCCATTAGAAACTTCCCTAAGGGGACTAATAAGAGCAGGGCGGAGGAAGGCAGTGTTCATTGGGACCATGGAAGGGAGTGAAACTCTAGCATGCCACAGTCCTGAACCTGATTTCTAGACTCCATGCTCACTATTTAGCATTTTAAAAATTAGCCACAGAACGATGAGCCAACTGCATTTTAATCCTTAGTTAAGGATTCAGGCATCAGGACACGGGTTAAACCACAGAGTCTAGGACTTGCTGATCAGAAGGTCAGCGGTTCGAATCCCCGCCACGGGGTGAGCTCCCGTTGCTCGGTCCCTGCTCCTGCCAACCTAGCAGTTCGAAAGCACGTCAAAGTGCAAGTAGATAAATAGGTACCGCTTCACCGGGAAGGTAAACGGTGTTTCCGTGCGCTGCTCTGGTTCGCCAGAAGTGGCTTAGTCATGCTGGCCACATGACCCGGAAGCTGTACGCCGGCTCCCTCGGCCAGTAAAGCGAGATGAGTCCCGCAATCCCAGAGTCGTCTGTGACTGGACCTAATGGTCAGGGGTCCCTTTACCTTTAAGGATTCATGCATGTCCCATAATCTTTCTGTAAACCACTTCGAGGGTGTGTGTTTTTCTACAATCATTTTTGTATATACATTTTTTTATGGGGGTGCATTAAAAACCACAGTAGTGGTTGGTACCAGTTAGGGCTAGTGGAGCATATGACGGGAAGGTCAGTAGGAAGAGGAGGCTGAGTAAATGACAGGTGGAAGCAAAGTGGCTAGCCGTGGGGAACTGGCTAAGGGCACACTGAGGTAGGTGGGGCTGTGCCCCATTAGCACTAATGTACCATCCTCCCTTGGGATTAGGTATAGGTTTTCTTTAGAATGAGAAGAATGTTAGGGTCTCTCCCCCCCCCAATACTCTAGAAGCATACAAATTCTATGTTAATCTATTTTTTTAAAAAAAAAATATGTAAAAAATTGCTTCTTTCAGCATAACTACCCGGCCAAAGATGCTTCCAGATTGTAGCTCAGGTTTTCACGAGTAACCATCCATGGCAGAGAGGAAAGGAGCACCCACTGAGATTAATGGGTAATATTTCCAAAAGCTTGGTCTCAGCAGGAAGTTTTAAATGTTTCACTAAGGGCATTTGTATAGCAAGCGACAAGGCCCCCCTCGAATCTCTCATTAAGCGCGGGAAAAGCGCATAATTTTTTATCGGCTCCATTGTTAAAAAAATTATACCATTTCTCACTTCACTGGGAAGAAGGATTGGGCTTAGCCGTTCTTGGTTTGGCATCTCATTTGCAGAAGGAGTAATCTTTTGTGGCAGCATTGCACTGTGCGGGTCACCTGCAATAATGTTTAGGTGAAACCTCTGGAACGTTTTGAGTGCAGGAATGGCTGCATGGCGCTTAGATTCACAGAAGCGCAGAAGCCCTTGGGGGATTGAATTAATCACTGTTAAATGCTAAGCACGGTGAGGGCGGGAATCAGCCTGTCTATTCCTGAACAGGAAACATTTATTAATTCCACCAGGCACCTTACATTTGCCACTGAGTTTCTTAATGCTCACCCCAACACATTTTAACACTTAAATAACAAACCAGCACTTCCCAAAACATTGTAGAGGAGGCCATTTGAAAGTTTTATATTGCATGAAGATTCTATTTCTGCTTCTCAGGAAGAATATTTCAGTTGGAAAAAGAGGTCCATGGGTAGACAGAGTCGGAGTGGAGCACAGAGAACCTGAGTTTATATCTGTAATCAGCAAAGAAGCTGATGAGGGTTAGGGGAGACTGACAGAGAGGGCTTTTGGATAAATCTTTCTCTAAACTGTCTGCCCACCCATGAAAGACAAGCTACAGATGTCAGTCCAACATCTGGTGCCTTCAGATGTTGGACTGACATCTCCCATCATCCCTGAGCACTGGCCATGCTGGCTGGGAATAGTAATTATTATTATTTATTATTATTTATATTCCACCCATCCAGCTGGGTTTCTCCAGTCACTCCGGGCGGCTTACAGCATATCTAAAAACATTAAACATTAAGCATGAAAACCTCGATACAAGGCTGCCTTCAAATGTCTTCTACAAGTTACGTATTTCTTTCTTTCTCCTTGACATCTGAAGGGAGGGTGTTCCACAGGGAGGGCACCACTACTGAGATAGCCCTCTACCGGGTTGGAAGTTAGAATTCGCAAAATCTGGAATTGCCATGTGTTTCCCATTCAGACCCCACATCCATCCATGAATGTGGGGAAAAGCAGTTTGGGGAGGGTGATGGTGACATGGAAAAAGCTACAGTCGCTTTTCTCCACTCCCTGCCTTAACTCATATTTGCAGCCTGCTTTGGGTTTTGGATTAAAAAGAATATGGAGGCAAGAGTCACATAATGTGCAAGTAGAAGTTCTCCCCCTTGGGATTTCAAGAATGTTGATGGAGCCAGTTTGAATGGAGGGTTGGTAGTGGAAGCCTCAAACCTAACTCTTAGGAACACAGGAAGGTTCTGAATACTGAGTTAGACCACTGGTCTATCTAGTAATTACTGACTGCACTGACTAGCACTGGCTTTTTGGGGTTTCTGGCAGGGGTCTCTTCCAGTCCGTCCTGGAGAAATGAGAAGTAAGAGGGCTGTGTGCATTGGCAAGAGGAATTATTTTTTCCACGGTGTATCCAAAATCTATGCAGCCTCCCATTGTGTACCCCGTGAACAATTTGAACATTGTAAACAAGGGCAACACCTTGATTGCATTGACGTTCCTGTAGTCAGCCACTGGTCCTTATCTGTCCAAAGTGGAGCTTGCATCAAAAAGCTGCACAGTCTTCCTTGCATCTAAGTTTCTGATTTAAACCACCCCTTTTGGTGTCACAAAAGGTGCCTGTTGCCACCTCTGGGAGACACTGCACAGGTGAGTGTTTTCAACATCCGTAGTCACTTGGTGTTTCCAGTGCCATTGTATAAACAGTGGAAACAATGAGCAGAGGTGATCAGGGCCTTTCTGAGCAGGCAGTGGTGCTGGAAGTGATCCGGAATACACAGAAGCACTCAGTAATCTTAATCAGAACATTTATAACTGAAGCTATTGCGCTTTGGAGAGATAAAGCAGTTGCCTGAATTAAGCAGAGATACAGCTATAGCTGCGTCGAAAGGACTTATCAGTCTGTTTGGAATCGTAAGTGTGTCGCGTGGCACCTTTATAGCACACCTCAGAATTAAATCAACACCAAGGCAAAGAAGATGGTGCCAGAAAGGAGCTAACTTCTACTGCTTGCCTCAATTTAGCTCAGCTTCAGTAACCAGTGCTCTTGTAGCATCCCAGATAGAGTGGTGCAATTCACTCTGTGTTGAGCTACCCCTGAAGATAGTTTGGAAGCTGCTGGTGGTGTAGAATGCTTTAGTCCAGGAGTAGCAAGCAAGGATCATATCGCTCCAATCCTGAAAGTACTGCCCTGGCTGCCAGAGAGCTGCCAAGTCTAACTCTAGGTCTTACGAATAACATAAAAAGCCATTAGTGACTTGGGATCTTAGTACTTGAGTTGCAACCTGCAGGCAATGCCCTGATCCTTGCCCCATCTGTGGAAGAGACTAGGAAAGTAATGACAAAAGACTGGGCATTCTCAGTGCCACCCTCTGCCCCCAGTTATGGAACATCTGATTCGCCCGCACAGTCAAAACTTTCAGGCAACAACTGATTACATTTTTATTTAGGGAAGCTTTCAGATCACAAAGCACATTGATTTCCTGCATGTGGTTCTGCGGATATTCGTGCCTGCTGGCTTTTTATATTTTCTATTGTAACTGTTATTTTAACATTATGTTCCATTTTACGGCTTTATTGTTGTGCTGCTTTGACATGTCAGAGGATTTTGCAGATGGTATCATCTACCATCAAGCTCTTGTTGTTGACACTCAGTGACAGGTCTCAGGTTCTATCCTTGGGGTCTCCACCAGGTGTTACTTGAGCGCCTGCAGAGCTGCTGCCAGTCCATATAGACTATCTTGGCCAATGTGGACCAAATGATCTAACTTGTTCCTATATTGCCTATTACATTCCATTGCTAGCCCTGCATCTCAGCATGTGTCAGTTTTTCTGTCAGCCCTCAAAAGTGTTGCTTATTTGGGAGAAGTACAGATACATTTTACTTACTTGAACATGTTGGATTTTAGCCTTTGAGATGCATAGGACAAATGTAGGTATGTAATTGTTCTTGTATCCTGGCTTCTCTTTGACTCGCAAATGAATGGAGTATACCTATTACCTAATACCTTTGTACTGATAAATGTTCTTCTGCCTGAGAGCACAGCAGGATATAGATTTTATGCCAAACAAATCTTCATTCCTTTCTGGGTTCTTTAAACTTATCTGCCACTACCATAATCTTACGTAGTTTGGGGGAACAAGGAGAAAAGGAAATGCTCTATATCATCTGTGTTTCTGAAAACATAAAAATTGTACTGCTTTTTCCTGTATTCTTATTTATATTGTTTAGGAAATCTGTATTGCTGATCCTAAATCTGTCTGTGCTTGACTTAAAATGCATCATATCATGCCCAAACCTTCAATTCACTAGATACACACAACAGATGTGAGCACTACTCATCATATTGAAATGTTGCAGTTTCCCCCCTCTCTCTTTTCTCTTCTTCCAAATGCTTTCCTACACATGGACCATAAACTACTCTCTTTTCTACATCAAAGGTGATGATCTCTATCAACCCAAAAAGATGGTTTTAGGGTTGTGCGACTGGTTCAGCTGCAGTGGGTGCCATGCTGCAGGGGACACCATAACAGTGCTGTAGAACAGAGTGAAAGAGGTGGAGGGCACCAAATTTTAGTATCGCACAGGTCGCCACTGAAATTTGAGAGCCTAAAGTCTTTCCTCTGCAAATACAAAACATGAAAATCTAAGTCCTCCTTGGGTGAAGAATGAAACAGAAGAGAGAGGGAGTAGGACAAGAATGGGCAACCTGTGGCCACCATATCTCGTTGAACTACAGTTATTGTTGATAATAATAAAATTTCTAGACCGCCTTTCATTTGAGGACCACAGAGCAGTTTACAATATGCATACCATAGTAACAAACAATAGCCCCCTCCCACAGTTTGAAAGACCATAGATTGTTTAGTTAGGGAAAGGCTGGGAGAAGGGGAGTGTTTTTGCCTGGCACCTAAATGTATGTAATGAAGTCACCAGGCGAGCCTACCGGGGGAGTACATTCCACAAGTGGGGAGCCACCACAGGAAGAGCCTGTTCTCGTGTTCTCTGGACTTCTCATGGAGGAGGCACAAAAAAGGGCCTCAAATGATGGCTTACAACTCCTGTCATGCTTGATCATTAGCCATGCTGGCTGGGCTTGATGGGAGCTGAAGTCCAATGATATCTGGAGGGCCACAAGTTCCCCGTATCTGGCATAAGAGGTATGAGGCCATGCATGCCAGCCCCAACCATGCACTGAGTGGGAAGGAGGCTTCCAAGCATGTTTGGATGAATGAACTTAGATGCCTCTGCATGACCAATAACCCTACAGTGCAGCATTCCAATCATGTGGAGGCATCTAACCATGTTGAGAGGAATGTGGTTAGAAGCCCACTTCAGACCTTCGTGTTCAGTGTACACCATGTGAGAATGAGAGCGATGGGAGTGGGTCTTGTGCAGATGACCCTACTGCCCTTGTCACACATTCACTTCCAATGCCTGAAGAGGACTCTAAAGAAGGATATGCATGAAATTGATTTAGCAGTCTTACACCTACCTATCAGGAAGTAAACCCCATGCAGTTCAGTCAGGCTATATATATATATATATATATATATATATATATATATATATAGACATATGTATAGGATTTTCTCTTTAGCTTCTGTTAAAACAGATTTCCCTAGCTGAAGAGAAGCATCTTCCCTAGCAGATTTCCCTAGCTGAAGAGAAGCCTTCATCTTGTTTCAGTGTTGCCTTTTTCACTTGGTCCGTCAAAGACATATCTTGGAGAATAGCATGAACATCATGCCAGTGTCTGCAAAAAAAGAAAAATGGGGTTGATTAAAGAGACAGGCTGCTATGTAGCAGACGCCACTTAACAAATAATAAAAATTGTTAAATGTGCAATTGCATTTGTGCATGGCCATTAAAGGCTTGATTACATGCTCGTAGCTACAATGTATTTGGATTTATATCCTTGGCATCTAGGCAAGAGGCTGTAGCATTATATTAGACTCTTAAAGTAAAAAGTAGGCACAGATTCCTTCGGGGTGGGTGGGTGGGGAGTCCACTTAGCAGAACATATGGAAACGGAGTGCATTTAAGTAATTTATTCGCTGGCTAACTTTAGCATTAGGCTTGATATGGCAGGTAACATTTTCCATATTTTCTTATTTAGTGAAATATTACTGCGTCTGTAACCCTTTGTGTATCCCACCACCAAAGCTATATTTTATTATAGTGTTTAAAAGTGTGGGAAGACTCATTTAGCCTTTTGAAGGTGCTGTGTCGGAGGCCTATGTGATGGTTTTCCCAACGGAAGATTAATATGTTGACTGAGACCATATCTACATTATATACTTCAGGCACAATTATATCACTTTAATAGTCATGGTTTCCCTCAAAGAATCCTGGGCAACGTAGTTTGTTAAGGGTGTGGAGAGTTGGAACCCCGTTTCCCCTCAGGGAGTTACAATTCCCAGAGTAGCTTAACCATCATTTCCTCTTCCTAGGGAACTCTGGGAATTATATTTCTGTGACGGAATAGGGTTCTCTTAACAACTCCCAGCAGCTTTCACCAACTACAGTTCCCAGGATTCTTTGCTGGAAGCCATGACTGTTAAAGTGGTATAGGCTGCTTGAAATGAATGGTGCAGCTGCAACCTGACTAAGGAAGATGTTCTGACTACATCTTGTCAGGTTCGGTAACAGGGGTGGTCGACCTGTCAAATTTCATATAGGGATGGTGGAGAAATTGGGGTCAGGGGAGGTCAAGAGTGAAAAAACTACCAAAAGGTTATTTTCACCCTTGAATAATATTGGGTTGTGTCCAATGTTAGTCATACTCAAAGGAGACCCATTGAAATTAATGGACATGTCCAACTTGGGTCCATTGACTTCGGTGGGTCTATTAACATGGCTGGATCTAGCTTATTTCTTGCTCAACGAGAGGTCAACATCTCAAAAGCTAGGTTGCCTTCCAATATTCTCGTGCTTGAAATCTTTTGACATATACTCTGAAAAAGAAGTCCTGAGGTTTGAGATGCCACTGATTCCTTATTAGCACAGCATTCAAGTAACAAGGAGAGAATATTTGACTAAAACATATCTTTATTGCCATACAGGATAGGCCTGCAAGTTAAAGATTGTCAAACTGAGACCTCCACAAACACTAGGTTACAGCATATTTTACTTAACTTCTCACACTGCAAATGCAAAGTTTGTTCTTTTATTGGGTTTTTTTTTAATGAAAAGCTTATACCTTGGACAACATACAGATAGATTTTCAGTAAAAACCAAATGCAGTGCTTGACATTTCACTTTATTGCAGAGTCGTTTTTAGCACTGGCTTTAAATGTTAGTCTGCTTTGGCTTCCTTTTTATTTCTTTTTCCTTTAAGGATGGTAATGTAGTACTTACAAAACTAAGACAGGTAAGATCCTGAAGGAAAATATTTGGGGGTGGGGAAAATTCCCCCAAATGTGTCTGACATCCCTTCAGTCTTGATCTTTAATACATGCATTCCATTTTTAAACCCTTCAAAACTATACAGTATATTGTTCATGTGAGAAACAATGGTTTAACATAGCAAAATCACAATGCATAACAGACTGAAATAAGTCTAGCAACTGAATTTCCTTAGAAATATGATTTATGACTATAGATTTTCACAGTTTGTGGGTCTACACCACTGCATAAAAGCCTTATCTCAACAGAATAGTACTACACTGACCTATGTAGCTTCAGAGTTCATGAATGAAAATAGAATTATTTCATTTATGATTTATACCTTAGTGAAGCAGCATATAAAGAGATGCTGGACAGAGCAGTCTATTTCCAGTCTGTGTCAGTTTCACACATGTTCATTCATAAATCCCTTCCATCTGGTTTCCAGCTTAATTTGTGCATTTCCATCCCAAGCATATTAAAATCCATACTAGCCATACTCAGAGTTGACCCACTGAAATCAATGGGTAATTGGACTTGGTTCTCGCCATTTTATCACAACATGTACATTATCTGAATGTTACAGTTATAAACATATTTTATCTTAAAATATGCAATTTTTTGCATATTGGTATATTTTTGATACATGAACTTCTGCAATTCAGAAAAGTATGAAATACAAAGAATAATTACATTTTTGACTATGAATTAATCAGGGAGGTGCAAATGAGGTCAGTTTGGTGGCAAATGTTGAAAAAACAAAATTTTCTTTCATCCCTCCTAGAAAGAGAAATAGTCAATGTCTATGCAGATTAAAAATCTGGTTGATTTCTAAATGTATTCATATCCATGATATATAACATGCGCATGTACCAGGTGCACATAGGTCCTGTTATCTGTCACTTTTTCTGCACAGCCACTTTCTCTGTGGAACCCCCATTTTGAAATAAAACAAAAACAATTGTTAGGCAGAACTGCCAGTGGGGACACTGATCTAAAAAGACTCCAGTGTCCATGTGTGATTGCCAGCGCATGGGAATATCACGTCACATCCAGCCTAAAAAAAAGGGTTTCGTCTGTTTAAAATGTGGATGGAATGCAGTATTGTTGACTGAGTCATTTGCCAACCTATATTTCAAGTGGGAAACTTCAGCCCCAGGGGCCAAGACTTACCCAAGGCCTACAGCACATGCTTTGCACCTTCCGTGGGTAATTTTGCCTGGCTGGAATGTGTCCTTGGATGGGTGTAGAAACCTGCATACTACACAAAAGTAAAACCCCCATTTCTTGCCTTGCCCCCTTTTGTCTCTGGTCCCCATGGTATTGGTGATATTCACCAATACCATGCATTTGCTCTATTATTTTCACTAACAGAGGTGTTTGCACACACACCTTACCCTAGCCTATGCATTTTTACGCATGTCACTCAGCTGGAGAGCTGTATCGCAAAATTCAGAGAAGTGGGAATTTCAAAGTGCCTGTGTTCTGGTTTTGCGAATTTATTTGTTTATTAAAATATTCATACGCCACTGTTCTAGTCATACAAAAATACCAGAGTGGTTTACAACAATTTTGTATCTGAAACCACACTTAAAAAAACACACACAAAAAAAACATACAATAAAAATTAAAAATCCAGCTAACTATTATGGAACTATTATGGAAAGACAGGACAGAAAAGTTTTCAACATACTGTTTTGGAAAGTGCTGTTCAGACAGGTCCACCCTTAAACAGGGAACTGATTCCAAAATCCACCTGCCCTCATCCCTGCTCTTCAAACTCCAATTGCTGTCTTCATCTATACACTCTCCGCCAGCCCATGTTATGACAGCAGCTGAAGTAGGTGGCTTCACTCCACTGCACAGCAGGCCCAGCCCTGAATAGGTTATACATGGGCAGTTGGACCTCTCATGTTCACCTCTATAAGGATTAAAACTGGTCTGATTCAATAGAAGGCTGCTGCAAATGCACTGATGTGAATAACCAGGTTTCTTCATATTTTCTGAGCTGAGTGTGAAGTCTTCTGTCCCTCACAGGAAATGCTCCTGATTTCCATTGCATTTATGCTTTCGAAAGTAATTTCTCTCCCCCCCTCCCCCTGTATTTAGGCCCCATAAGCAGCGTCTTGGTGAACAAATATGGCAGCCGGCCAGTCATGATTGCGGGCGGGGTCCTGGCTTCATTTGGAATGATTAGCTCTTCATTCTGCAACAGTGTCCTAGAGCTTTATATCTGCATAGGTGTCATTGGAGGTAAGTATTAACCTGCTATCCCAGACAAAGCCCCTGGGTTTCAATTTTTTAAATGATAATTCAACTTGTGGTGCATGTTCTTTGCACCATTCTTACTGGGTCATGTGCAATTACAGCCCAGGCATTGATTAGCTCATGGCAGCACTTATTATAGTCATCAGTACTCCATTTTTCTACAGGTTCCTTTAGCCTTTAATCATGTCACCATACACAGCAAGGAATACAAATCCAACTGTACCCAAAATGCCCCAGTTGCTGTTTGCCATGTTATGAGTTTATTCACAGTGTGGTAGAGTTTTATGTGGAAATTCTGTAAGGTAGGAGCAAGCTCTAAATGCAGTGTTTCCAAAAAAACGGGCTTCAGTTACAAGAGCCTGAGGATCGGGTTTGTATGATGTAACATCAGCAAAAGCCCTATTAATAGAATGCCCATTCTATTAAACTTCCATTCATATGCATGCAGCCAGCAGACAGTTTGCTGTTCAGCACCCACCCTAACAGAGCCTCTAGATGGCTTGTTTTCTAGGCTTAGTTATACTGCCTAAGGCTGGTGCAGACATGGTGACTGCACACTCAAGCGATGGTCTGCCTTTGTGAATGAGAGACCACACACAGATCAAAAACGGCACACAGGATTGTTGTCTCTCAGACACAATACTTTTCACAACACGATGCTGTTACCAACCTACAGGCTGAAGTTGAGGCTGCAGTTTGTCATGTCCTGTCAATTCTTTCAGCCTTGAGTCACAAAGAGGCAGCATGCTGACCTGGCTGTGCAAAGTTAACTGAAAGATGCATGGATCAAGTTATGACAGGCAATCCTGTATGCTCTTTTTAAGAAATGAAAAAATCTGTAGCAGTAGCCATGCACTGAGTAGACATGAGAAGTGGACTTCTGAAGACACAGTCTGATTCAGGAACTTGGCAGGCCATGATGATACTGACCTGTGCTTGAGCAGCTTGGAATAGCTCCACCATTCCAGCCACCAGACTTACCGTATTTTTCTGTGTATAAGACGCCCCCATGTATAAGACGCCCCCTATTTTGGGGGACTAAATTTAAAGAAAATGAGGGGTGATGGCCCAAAGTTGTTGAGCTTTTTAAGGGGGGAATTGCACTCGTGCTATCACCCCAGCAGGGCTGTTGCTGGGGGTTGGCAAAGTGGGCAGCCGCTCCCCCCGCGCCCTGGCAGGAAGCTCCCTAGAGCACGGGCCACCAACCAGCTGGCTGGCACGCACAGCTTCTCCTCCACACCACTGCAGGAAACACTCCCTAGACCTAAACCTCCCGCAGTGGCATGGGGGGAGTTTCACTCCCGCCAACCAGCTGGCTGGTGTGCACAGCTTTCCCTCCATGCCGCTGCGGGAGACACTGGAAGCCAGTGTGGTGTAGTGGTTAAGAGCGGTAGTCTCATAATCTGGTGAACCAGGTTCACTTCCCCGCTCCTCCACATGCAGCTGCTGGGTGACCTTGGGCCAGTCACACTTCTTTGAAGTCTCTCAGCCTCACTCACCTCACAGAGTGTTTGTTGTGAGGGAGGAAGGGAAAGGAGAATGTTAGCCACTTTGAGACTCCTTCGGGTAGTGATAAAGCAGGATATCAAATCCAAAACTACTCCTCCCTAGAGCATGCGCCTCCCACAGTGGCATGTGGGGAGTTTCACGCCCGCCAACCAGCTGGCTGGTGCATGCAGCTTCCCCTTCATGCCACTATCCAGCTTTTTGACATGATTTTTGAGTCAAAAAACCTCGTCTAATACATGTAAAAATATGGTAAATTCATTCACCTTATTCTCCCAATAGCTTTGTGAGGTAGGTCAGTCAAAGAGAAAGCAGGTCACTCCAAGCCATTCCAGCAAGTTTCATGACTATATGAAGATTTGAAGCCAGGTCTCTCCTGCTCAAATCAAACCCTCTAGCCGCTGTGCTACCGGTATGTGAGGACTTAGAATTAGGCTGTAGACTGAGAAAAAGTGTTATCCACATAGGATGAGTAACATCCATAGGAGGAAAGACATCTTTGCTCAGTGAATATGACATAAATGCATTCAGGGCTACTCTTCCTTCTGGTCACCCAGCTGTAAGATTGCTAGAGGCAGATTGGCTGCCGGCGATGCCAGTCCTATTCCACTATATTCTTCCTATAAGGTTCCCAGTCACAGCACCAAACAAGGAATCTGAAATGTTTATGTGAGTCTCTCCTCCATGGGAAACCTCGGGACCCCGCAATGATGTGGGAGGGCGTCATTTTCTGTGTAACGGCCCATGTCCATTAAGCATTTTAAGCCTTATTTTTATGTGTACCTATTCAAACCTAAGTAAAGGATAAAGCTTAAAGGCAGAGGATTTATCCTTCTAAACTCTTGCCGTTTTCATCGAGAAGGTGACATTTAATAACTTCTGTGAAATGAACCAGGAGCAAATTGGATTATAGCTTAGTAAAATACAGAAACAGTGTGCTCAAGGTCTTGATATCATTGTTCCTCTGTCACTCCGTTGTCTGCAACATGAATCGTGCGTTGCAGAGCTCTCGCTTTTATTGCACTGCAATTTGAGGGAAACGAGAGAAATTTTGTGTGGCATATCAGTGACATTAAAGCACATGGGAAGCAATGAATGCTCACGTTTATTTGCCAGCGCCAACAGCTTTTTAATATTTCTGGAGAATTACTAGCTGGCATTTTGGCTGTTTGTTGTTTATATGGGGTGCTTGGAAGGTGACAATTTGGTACTATTCTAGGGGAATGCTCTATTTTTCATGCTTGTGTGTCTGTGTGTGTGTGTTTTATGTCTTCCTTTCTTTTAGGTTTGGGCTTGGCATTCAACTTGCAGCCAGCTTTGACAATGATTGGCAAGTATTTTTACAAAAAACGCCCCATTGCTAACGGACTGGCCATGGCTGGGAGTCCAGTGTTTCTAAGTACTCTGGCACCTCTCAATCAGTTTCTCTTCAATGCTTTTGGCTGGAAGGGAAGCTTCCTCATTTTGGGAGGACTTCTTTTGAACTGTTGCGTGGCCGGGTCTCTTATGAGGCCCGTCGGACCCACACCAGCCCCTGCGGTCAAAAAAGACGTAGAAAAGGGGAAAGGAGATTCTGCCTTGCACAAGAACGACAAGAAGTCCGTTTGGCAAACCATCAACACATACTTAGATCTCTCCCTCTTCAAACACAGAGGGTTTCTGATTTATCTATCTGGAAACGTCATCATGTTCCTTGGCTTTTTTGCCCCCATTGTATTCTTAGCTCCTTATGCCAAGCACAAGGGGATCGATGAATATTCTGCTGCGTTCCTCCTCTCCATCCTGGCTTTTGTTGATATGTTTGCCAGGCCGTCCATGGGCTTGCTCGCAAACTCCAAATACATACGGCCCAAAATCCAGTACTTCTTTAGCTTTGCCGTTTTGTACAATGGCATCTGCCACATCATGTGCCCGCTGGCCGAAGACTACACAGGCTTGGTTGTGTATGCAGTGTTTTTTGGACTTGCCTTCGGCATGGTGAGCAGTGTCCTTTTTGAAACCCTCATGGATTTGGTTGGTGCTAGCAGGTTTTCCAGCGCTGTAGGACTCGTCACCATTGTGGAGTGCTGCCCTGTTCTTTTAGGCCCTCCGTTGGGAGGTGAGTATATCAATGATGGTCATGATAAGAAAATGGCAAGTATGCATTTGAACTCTTAAGAGACCTGCCACCAACAGCTTGGCTGGTTGGTGCAAGTCAATATATGAAATTTAACTCCGTGCCCACCTCATTCAGATTTATTTATAACTTTCCTGGCCCCACCCTTCTGGAATCTAATGTTTCCTTGTCCACACATTTCCTTCTGTCCTTAAATCCTGTGTGAAAACATTTTTTAAATTTCCTTTCTCCTTGGCCCTTTGGTTTCCTTCACCCGCCCTCCCGCTTCCTTCCATGTTTCCATAAGTTCCCACCTCTCAATCAAGCAATCCATATCTTCTGGTCACCTGTCACCCCAATCAGATTTCTCCCCTCCCTCCATTCTCCACTGGCTTTCTTCAGACAGCACACAGTCTTATAGGACATGGTGAGCTTTTTCCACTGGCTCCCCTTTCTTCACCTTTCTCTTCCACATAGCATATGCAAAGATCCTTCCGTCTACCATTTCCTACTGTACCCTACAATATTATTGTTGGTATTACAGGTCTATCCTGCATTTCCACCATGAAGACCAAGGCAGTGTATATGCCTGGTTCCTGGGAATCACAAGTGTGGGGGATGCTGTTGTGGGCAATCCCTGTTGTCCTTTAATGCAATGGTAGTCCTGTCTGAATTTTCTTTAATGGGTATAAGGAGGGAAGAGCAATGGATCACCAGATATTCTTATGACTTTTATTTTCATTCAAAGTTAGGTGTGTAGACATTGATATAATTTTAATTTGCCCTGGTCTAAGTATACAAAACCATTGAACAGAACACTGAATTATTGCAATTGAACTCAATCACTACCTTTAATTGCCATGCGAAAAGAGCTTTCTTCAATTAGAAACTGGCTACTCTAGCTCTCAGTATGCCACCTAGTGGTGTATTTACCTCCTGGGTTAGTAATGATCAGTCCTGCTTAGACGGCTAGTTTCTCATTGAAGATTCCCAAACTTATTTTGGCATATACACTTTCAGAGTTTCTGCCCTTCTTCTCTTACACCCGTCTTGCCATTTACTTTTATTTAATGGTGGCAAACATAGCATTACTTTCTGTTGAATCCCTTGACAGTCCATAGATGGGAAGGATCCCATCTCCCATTATATAGTTCACTTATTCTGAACTTTTTACACCAATGCACAGTCAAAAGGACAATTCACAGCAGCTCATAATCGATCAGCTGCATCTGTGTTGTTCTGGATTGGTCATTTTTCAGCAAACAGCACCTTTCCTAATATGAGTTCTCTTCCTCGTTCACCACATGCACACACACACCTCCAACCTTGCAGTTCTTGAAGTAAGAGCCTTACACCAGTGAAGCATTTCCAGAGAGGTGGTTATGTTAGCCTCTTGGAACAAAAGAGTCTTGGGACACCTAAAAATCTGTCAAAATTTATTTTAGTATAAGCTACTGTGTACTCAGGCTCACTTCATTAAATGCCTAAAGTGAAATCCTAGTTAACAAGTATGCAAAGGAGAACATTTGAGGTAAGAGTCAAATGGCAATGGAATGCAAAATTACAGTCAGTGATGAGCAGAGTTTAAATATATGTTAAATTTAAGATATAAGAGCAGCAGGTTGATGATGATTGCCTTAACTCTTGAACCATTTGCAAGGAGCAGTCAATAGCACAGAAATCCTGGCACTGTTGAGCTAAGTACAGTGGTACCTCAGGTTAAATACTTAATTCGTTCCGGAGGTCCGTTCTTAACCTGAAACTGTTCTTAACCTGAAGCACCACTTTAGCTAATGGGGCCTCCCGCTGCCGCCGCGCCGCCACAGCACGATTTCTGTTCTCATCCTGAAGCAGAGTTCTTAACCCGAGGTACTATTTCTGGGTTAGTGGAGTCTGTAACTTGAAGCGTATGTAACCGGAAGCGTATTTAACCTGAAGTGTATTTAACCCGAGGTACCACTGTAACACTATTTCTACTTGCAAAAGTTGCATATGGACCTTCCTTTCTGTCTGCCATGAGAGAATGATTTGTTTCACCTTCAGTATTATTTGCAGGGATTCTCTTTTTATCTTCCAGGTTTGCTCGTGGACATAACAAAAGATTACAAATACATGTATTTTGTCTGCGGTGTCATTGTCATCGTTGCAAGCATCTGGCTATTTATTGGGAACGCGATCAACTACAGACTTTTGGCAAAGGAGAAGAGAGTGGAAGAGGAGAGGCAGAGAGCCCTCAAGCATGCTGATTCCAAGGAAGTGGAGCCCTTGACCCACAAAGAGAGTGAAGAGACGGTCAGCAGATCGAGCAAACTGCCAGAAAACCCGTCAGAAAGAGAAACTAATATTTAATGCGCGCACACACAAAAAAAGAGATGTGGTTCAAATACTCATATTTATAACTTCCATTAGAAGTATTTCTTCAAAGTACAGGCCAGGTTTTATAGAAATAATAATCAGTTGCAATTCTGAAGGGGGGGAGTTTGCAGAACATAAAATAAAACCCGTCGCTTAGATCCCAATCCTGCCCCTTCCATGGAGAGAGAGAGAAGGTGCAGAAGGATTCGCCGTAGAAGATCATAATTTCTCTCTCTCCCACTGTGCTGCCCCAGAAAAAGGTAACCATGGTGCATTTAGATTATCTGAAACTCTTGTATTTAGGGGGGTTGGGGGGAGCTCTTTAGAAGGGAATGCTTCAAAAAGTGGTAAGCTAGATCTGCTGCATTTGGGACCCCTCCTGCTCATTGGTATTCAGGCCTGGCCCTCGCAGTTTCAATGGCTGTAACATGGCCAACCACTCACAGCTAAACGAAGCCTTTCTGCACCTTGCCTGAAGCATCTAGCACCTTGAAGCTCTTCAGATGCAAAATCTGTATCCACCAGCAGTGCAGAAGTAGCACGGTGCAGCAAAGGCGTAGGTTATGCTGTAGTCCTCTGTGGATCCAGACCCCATTCTGTTCTCCGTACAGGGACGGAATAGGATTGAGGCATTATATTGTGTTTTGTTTTGGTGTCAAAAGTATTAGGTCTCCTGTTTTTAACTTGGTGTGAGTGAGTCCGTTCAAATGCTGACTCGAATCAGGGTAGAACTTGGACGGCAAGGTCTTCCAAAAAAACCAAACGATTCCTGCTACAAACATGTGTCTAATGCAAAAATAGGTGGTTGTCTAGGAATGGAAAACAAAGGTCTTAATCCTTCAGATATTGATCAATGCCTATTGACCTCTTCGCATGGTATGTTTTGGGCCAGAAGGAGGAAAGCATGTGAAAACATAATTTTAAAAATGAAAGGTTACTGTTAACAGCTACCTGAGCAAAAAGCGCACAAAGCAAATTACTCTTTCATAGGGAACTTTCAGTGGATCAAAAGCTGTTTTCTTTCTGATCAAATTTTACTATGCGGATTTTCAAGGACAAACAAAATCAGATACAAGAACTGGTGGGTTTTATTGCTAAGCGCAATAGGTGTTTTAATTGTGGCAAATAAAGGGTCATTTCCCTCTGCTGTAATAGATTTGACACTGAAATATTTACAGCCTGATCCTAAGACTTGCAAAATAATACTTAGGATGGGTTGTGTCCAACTGCTGCATTGTTGCAATATCACAAATATGTAGCTATGCTGGCACAGACGTTTAGGATCAGGGTATAACTTCTGAACAACACGTTGCCTTGTGCTCATCGCTGTATTCCAGACATGTTTGAAATCTGTTTTACATTTGTAGTTGTCACTGCCACTTTACCCAGTTACCTCTGTTCTTGAGACTCTGGACTCAAAAGTGTATTTAGATAGACAAAACTGACCCCCGCTAACAAAATTCCTGCCAACTAGGAGTTAGGGTGAATCTACACTGGTTGGTTATAATGTTAAAAATACGTTATAAAAATGTGACACGAGAGGGTGCTGCAAAGAAGTGATCCATTGGCAATGGGAAATTGCATTGAGAGCTATGTAACTTTTTTATAGTGTTTAATAGCGTTTTTCCAGATCAGTGTAGATTCCAGCCTTAGTCCTTTACTACTGTAGACCATGTGTGCTCAGGCACTCATAGGGCTATCAGGGACCAGATAAAATAAATGTGGGAGCTGCATACAGCTTAGTTGGCCATCCTGGATTTCTCCCTGCTGTCAATATCAGAGACAGTAAGCTTTTTTGTCTCTGTAGGTAGATCAAATTATTTGAAGGCCAAAGAAATCTTCTGGTGGTTATCAGTTCCTTATGGACCAACTTGGTCCAGAGATTCAAAGCTAGTCAGTTGTTTCAGCCCAGTGTCCACAGAAATGTACCTATTGGTCATGCAGAACATTTCCCAATACTGAAGAAATTGAAGTAGCACCAGATCAGGTCAAAGTAGTATGTATTCCAGCTGGTATGTTTGTCAGTCTTTGCAAAGAAGTCCTCAGCCTCATCCCAGCTGCATTTCTGAACTCAGTCTGGCCAATGCATCCCCTTCCATAAGCCCCTTTCAGGTCAGGCCAGATCCTTCCGCCATTTCTAAGACCATGATGGCAATGCAAAGCAAGACTGTCAATGTTATGTTCGTGCAGAGTATGAGGTGAAACGTGTGTTATGCACTATAGCGGGGTCAAGCGTTATGTCCTGCAGAACACCACTTTAACTGTATTTCAGTCTTTCATCTTTAACAGGCATGACCAACCCCCAGGAGACTGTGATCTACTCCCAGTATAATTAAACTGGCAGTGATCTACCCACTGTCGTTGCCAAGAGTTGCTGAGTTTTTTTTAGGGGAGAATGGAGGATTCTTCAGAGTTGTTTAGCTTTGGGGGTGGGGTCGCGATCGACCTGTATTGCCCCCACGATCAACTGGTAGATTGCAATCAACCGGTTGGACATGCCTGATCTATAAGGTCCTATAAAACCCAGTATTTGATCTGCATATAGATATGTTGTTATATTTTCTGTAGAAAATGAAAACGAGCCACCAATTTACAGTGTGCTCCCCACCCCCATTATGCCTGCAAAAGACAGCCATTCTTTCAAAGATGGACAAGATGAACTGTAATCCTTGTGCTTGAGATTTAGATTTATAGAACTGTTGGAAGGGACCACGAGGGCCATCTAGTCCAACCCCCTGCAATGCAGGAAATTTTCACCCAACATGGGGCTCAAACCCAAGACCCTGAGATTAAGAGTCTCATGCTCTACCGACTGAGCTATCCCTCCGAGATACGCAATACATGCTGCTTAAACCAAGAACCAAAAAAGTAGAGTGCCCTCTCCATTCTGTGCCCCTTTAGCATTGAGTTTAACCTTTCTGTCCAAGAGAGGGGTGGATCAAAGAGAAACTTGTTTTAGCTTCGTGGAAGCAACAGCACCCAACCCTGTTTTTAATATGGATCACACTCGGGGCCTGTTTGTTTCAGCCGGAACTTTCCAGAACTCAGTTATGGCACCTCTCAGGTGGTTGCCATTGCCATCCTAAGAGAATGAGGGAGGTGTTGATGGTGAGTTCTGGCACCTCTTTTTCTAGGAAAAAGGCGCTGGTCACACCCAAACATCAGTTCACAAATGTGGGGGGGGGGGGCTTTGAATGAATAGGCAGGATGGAGCAAAGGTGGTGGTGGGGGTTGTCCTATGGTATAGCCCCTCTCCATCTGTAATCTGCTATACCAGCAACTTAATTGAACAGCAGACTATCCTACACATCCAATGAGACTTCTTTTTAAAGCAAGGATGGCTTCAGTCCCATACTAGGAAAATGTTCTTCATTATGACAGGTGGAACCAGGGTGAAGGGTTGTATATTGCAGGGGTCCTATTTGGGATTACAATGAATCTTGTACCACCATCCATGGACTCCCTATCAGTCATGAAAAGGCCAACCACTCTCAGAGCTGGCAGTCGTGTTTTTGTTTGACAGGAATATTTTCCCCAAAATGCAAAGCTTTATTTTCCCCCTGGTTGAGTGACTAGGAGTCACTCACTTACATAAGAAAAATTGTAGTGGTGTCTTCAAGGACATAATTGGGACGAGGGTTCAATTTGATCCTTGTTGACCCCAGATTCTGGGATGAGGGATCGGTTTCACCTCTCCACTCTGCTGTGCTGTAGGCCATTTATTTTATCCTATAGGACTCAATTACCAGCCTTTAAAAACCAAGCCAAACTTTATCTGCATAGCCCGACCCTTCACCTATTTACATATATACCTTGGGTTCCTTTGCTTGATGTGACACATAAATATATATAGATGGTTGCCACTTTTTCCTCCATATTAAGCCATTATTCATAGTTATGCACACATGGTATAAATTAAGTGCATTGCTGTTTAACATTACCTGCCTGCAAGGAAAATGGTAATTTGTGTTTTTTTTTAATAAAAAAAAACCACACACGAATCTCACAATGAATGTAGTTCAAGACAATGTTTGTTTAATATATGAGGAAGAGAAGGTGCAAAGCTCTCGGGTGGATATTTTAGAACAAATGTTTTAGAAGTGAAAATTCAGGGTTTGATTCATAAAATATGTATGCACTGTTTATGCAGCACTCCTTTCAGAAAAGTAGGAACGTTTTCAAATTCATTGAAGCTCTCTTTTTTTATAACCTCTAAAAATTTGACTATTTGGCAGATTCTCAAGCATATTAAATATGCTAACACCTCAAGGGTTGTTTTTTTTAAAAAAAAAAAAAAAAAGAAGGGAGAACAAGGTGACACATTTGCCCCCACTCTCTTCTTTGCATATCTTATTTGCTGTTTTGGAATAATTTCATTATGTTTGTTTTGCTTGTCTTTATTTACATTGGTATTCTACGTACTGTAAAAGGAGAATGCAAAGCTGATCCAAAGCATCACAGCCTTTTTTGAGACCTAAGGCACTTAAAGCACATGTAACTCAGTCTGCTCAGAGCTGAACTCGTTGTCTAGGATCTGGATAACGATGTGGATCTCCTAGATCCTTTAAGGTCCTTTAAAAAGAACTTAATTTATGAAAGTTAGCCAGGGCTGGCCCAACAGTTTTTTCAACCTGAGGTTAAGGAAAGATTGTGCCTCCACTCCAAACCATGTACTGGCTGGCAATTGTATTGCAACACTGGCAATGGGATAGCATCCTCAACCACACCTGAGAAAGCAGGCCAGGTTAGGGGGCTCAGGAAAGGTCATGTGAAGCTGGGAGAACTCAGCAGGAACAGCCATGAGCGGCAACTGCCCCCAGTATTTGCTGCCTGAGGCACTTGCCTCACTTTTCCTAATGTTTGGGCTGGCCCTGAAGTTGACCATTGTGCAGTTCAATCCTATTAAAGTAACATCTTAAGATTAAGCAATCCCCATCAGTGCTATTTTTCTAGAAAAAAATAGCCATGAACATCTCCCTGGTTCTCTTAGAATGCAATATGTCTCCTCCACTTCCTCCTCCTCTTCTTTTCCTGTAAACTAGAGACATGCCTGAGCCAAATTCAAGTTCTGAATATTCTTGAGCTCTGGGAAATTCCATATTTGGTTCCTGTCAAATTATTTTATGGACATTTATGTCAATTTAATTTATGGACATTTCCTTCTTGCAGGGTGCTCTGAACTTTTTGTGGTTCCTAGATCTTATGCTAGATGATCAACCTTGGTGAAAGGACCACATATTTGGACCAATTCCCATCCTTGTGCCATTCTTCTTGCTATCGCAGAGCTGAGACAGAAAACCTCTGAAGCAAAGGGCCTGCTGTATAGGTGGAGGCGAACCCACATGACTTGGAACCCTGGGTGACCACAGATCTAAATCACGCACAGAGCCTGGGAGCCTCATCTGCTTCAGCTGTCTCAGCACTGATGGTGAAGGCAGAAGGAGCCACACAACTTTGAGAGTTTCATGCAAGTAATACCCAAACAGCTCAGCTGAGTATTTCTCTTGAGCTCCATTGTAGGATAATAATGGCATACCCTTTGGTGCTTGGATTGTCTTTGTCATGAACTATTGGAAGCATTTTCTTCCACCATCCCCTTCTTTTTATGTCTTAGTGACTGTTCTTTCCTGCTAGAGTCTCCTTTCTTGCTATTTCTAAGTCTGAAGATGAGTACAAAGCCTCAAAAGAGCACCTATAACATATATTTCCAATGCAGTCATCAACCAACCTCCGTCCACAATATGCAGCCATTTTGTGTACTGTAACTGTGTAAATAAGAACAGTAGCCCACCCAGCCTGAATTTTTTAGCTGTGAGTGATACCATATATCCAACTTTAGATCGTCAGAGAAAGAGGTGTTTTTCTGTTGTCCTAACATCAGCCCTTGTTAGGAGATAGTTGGAATGGAAGCAGGGTTCTACATATACAGACCCAGTCTGAATACCTTGTGGCAACCAGCACAATGCCTGCATAATTTTCTGAATGAATCAACCCCTAAATTTACACACAGTGGCTGGGATCCAAAAGTAAACTCCATGTGCAGCCCTGGTGGCGCTTGCTTTTTAAAAAATTAACCACTGCATTTCCCACTGCTAAAGAGACAATCCATTGGTCCATATAAAAAATAGCTTACCTCTTCTGCAGTGGAATATGTTATGGCCAAAACAGTAAGCAAAATCCTCACTGCGCACAATTCTGTTCCATGCACATATCTTCCTGCTATGGATCCCAGCCAATATGTCTAATTTTTCTGGAATGTGTAAATAATGACATTAACATGAATGTACATCAACGTATTGAAAAGGTATATATATATATATATATATATATATATATATATATATATATATATATGTATGTATACCAGAACAAATCTTTAGTCCAAAAGAATCAAAGTTGCCTGGTTCTTTGCAAGCCTTCCTTTATCAGAATGTAATCTTCATCATTCATATCTGCTGGGAATGTTTTTCTTTTTTTAATTGTGTTTGGTAAATAAAATTTATTTGTAACAGATGAAAAATACTTCAACAAATTATTATTTTTCTGCAACGCAGTACTTGATTATTCTCATCTTCAGTCTTAACTTCAAGTATTTATTAAAAGAGAGAATTGCAATATTTTATAACATTGCTGTACTACCCAGCCTCAACAATTCAATGTGGCCTGAAATACTGCTGCATATTTTCACTGCTGTCAGAGTGTAAGGAATTGCCTTTTTTTAAAATGCGTGTGTATATGTTGTATAGATGATCTCTGAACAAATTGTACTCTGGGTTGTCTTTAAAAACAAAAAAAAAAAAACCTGAGGTCTTGCATCGGTTTGCCAATATGGCACCCATGGGCACTAGTGTGCTCTCCAGCACCTCCTATGGCACCCACAAAATATTTCCTTTAGAAAACATTAAATATCTCCTCCAAAAAACACAACTCACATGAGACTGCTTGTTTTGTCTGCTCATTTCCTGTTTTACTGGTTCAGCCTCACATTGAGCACACATCCTTAAACTTGCCCACATTTCATTGGATGCCAGGAGTGGACACTGACTCTCCTTTCTGTTCTGAACAGAGGAGGAGTATAAAGACCTCTGTGTGTATGTGTGTGATGGTGACTGACAAAGGTGCCTTTTCCCCAATGGATGAGGTGGCAGGCCATACCATTTTGTGGTCTCCTCTCTCTTGTTTGTTCTTTTGGCTGTGGTAGGCATTTTGCGTGATGCTCCCGCGGCAGCCATTTTGTGGCTGCCACCAACAGTACGTTCCAAATGTCCCACTGGCTCAAAAAGCTTGTTGACCCCTGATCTATGGCAATATACAGCCACAAACCATAAGCCTGTGCTGGGGCAAAGAATTTGCCATCTTGCTTCTTGGAAGTTCCGGGTAAGGAAGGATGCCTTAGCCATGAAAACATATGCATGAGCATTGCTTTTTTAAAAAATAAAAAAGTATTAGGATTTTGAAAGCATGAAAACCAAATCCACAAACCATTTAAGCCTGATGTCACAGGATGGAATCACAGAAGAACTTGGAATCTAGTCAATGCCTCCACTAAAGGCTGGAGATGTGGAAGTTGCTGTAGGGAATTAGGGCAAGCCAGGAAAAAAAATGTCCTTTTTGCTTCCGTTAATGAAGGCACATACTAGATCAAAATCATTCCACGAGTGTAAGGATACCAATTAGATCTCACCCATAGCCTTCTTTATGGTTGTGATATGACAGTGATGAATGAGTAATATCATTGTCAAGACAAGCCTACATGAAGCATTTTCAAGTCTTGTTGATTCCACTGAAATTGATTTTAAAACACTCGCATTTGTCTGGAGTCTGTCCACTTGCAACAGCCCTGCATTTACTCAGGTGTTTACTCAGTAGTTGCTTGGCTTCAAAAGCACCTAGGTGATTCTGCTATTTTCTGCAGGCCCTTCCAGTTTGGTAGCACACCGGGAAGTCCCGCTAGCAGAAGGCAGTTTTCGTTGAACACAAAATAACAAGCTTGATTTCGTATGTGGTTCTGCATCTAATGTGCAGGCAAATAAAAAATGAACAGTGCACTGTAAAGCATTTAGTCTAGAGGTTTGCAGTTATGTACTCGACTTTGTATTTTTGAGGGTATGAAAAGATACTCACAGCTTGACCCCTGAAGTGGGCCCATCTCACTCACTTGCCTGTCCCTCTGGGTCCAATCCACACCACCTCTCAGAAGAAGGGACAAAGTGTACTCCAGTTGCTGCTCCTTCATTTCATTCATATTGCTTGCTAGCTAAATGAAGGGACGTGAACAGGTAGTAACAGCAAGAAGAAGGAGCAATAAGGCCTGGTGACTCTGGAATGGTGGGGAGACACCTGTGGTTCTCCAAAATACAGGGATGAGTGAAGTGGTTGGACAACAACTCCCATCATCCCTCATCATTGGCATTGCCAGCTTGGACTGATGGAAGTTAGGAGTGCAACACTTATCTGCAGAGCACCTTGCTGGCTGTCTCTTCTGCCTTTTCCCTCAAGCCCTTTTATCCTTCTCTTAACTGTTTCTCAGTTTGTTGCTGTTATGTCTACCGGCCTGGTTGCTTGAGAGCGAACAGGCAAGATCCCCACTGGTCTTTTCAAAGGCTTTATTATCGGTGCAAAAACATTTGCAGTGCAGAACATCTCAATTCCATGTCTTGCTCAGTCACCAGCAGAATCTGAGAGTGGGCGGTCCTTAAACTTTCCCCAGCAGAGTAGTCTCTTGACCCCCATCCGACGCCTCCCCTCCCTGCGTGTAAACCTACTGCGCAGAGAGGGCATGGGTAAAGGGGGACCTGCCTCCCCCCCCCCCGCTTTGCTCAGGCACGGTGCTTTGGCTCTGTCTTGCATCCTCTGAGCCCTGCATCTCTTCCCCACTAGAGGCGGGGCTTCCCTCCTCCGCAGAGGAAGTGCTGCTGCTCACAATCTTTGGAGGCTCCCTGTAACCCAACTGCCCTTCCACCTCTCGCCTCTGAGCTGATAGCAGTTCCCTGACAGTTGCCTATTCTGAAGCTTTTCTTTAGACACTTCGGGCTTCCCAGTCTTCATCCTACCCCACAGAGCTAGCCCTGTCCCTAGGTCCTATGAGAAATGTTAACCCCAGTCATTTACTTAAAAATGCTAAGGTTACAGATATTCTGCCTGTCTGTTCTCTGAGCACTTGGAGTGCTTGTGAGCATTCTGTGTCCTTATACCACTTCAGCTCAACAAGCACTATAGATTGCATATAGAGTAATGATGAAAATCTTTATGTCAATACATTGAAATAGGAGGAGCTGTCCACAGATAAACTGACTTGCAGTAAACACAATCCAGCGATCCAGGACTTCCTCCATAGCAATTCCAGTCTACCATCACTGAACAAAGCAACCTCTAAAAAGAATGAGGACAGAAAAGGCAAGGATATGTGATGTTCTGTAGCCAGAAAGTTCCCCTGCCTCTGTTCTAATCAAAGACTCAGAGATAGGAAATTAGCTGGGCATGAAATACACTGATGAACTATCTTTAACTTTCCTGAAAAGATGAAATGAACTACATTAGAGTTTCGGGGTTGGATTCTTGGCAGTGAAGACTTACTGTGGAGATGGTGAAGCTACAATCCAAGCTTTCATCTAGTGGACTTCAATCCTGCCACTTTCATAGGCTCCCATACCTAACTTTGCAAAGATCTTTGTGATGATGTGCTAATTTAGGAATCTGGGCATAAGGTAGAGAGCATTTAGATAAATGTCACACATGTTTCACTGTCCTGGAAAGCAAGGAGTAAAGGGGATAGACCCTCAGATATGGTTCTGTGAATCAACACCTGCTCTAGATAACTTGATGACCCAGGCTGGGTGCAGAGAAATGCCCCTTTTCATGCAGGGCTTTAATAAATAAGTGTCTTTTAGTAACCCCTTTGAGAAGGAAGGAAGGAAGGAAGGAAGGAAGGAAGGAAGGAAGGAAGGAAGGAAGGAAGGAAGGAAGGAAGGAAATGAGAGAGAAGTTACTATTGGATTCAATTTAATCTTGTTCAAGATAGTGCAACTGGATTTGTCTGAGTTATCATGGCTTGGTTGGCTCTGGTCTGGGTTAGTTATGTGGCTTCCAGTGTTTAATATTCATGAATGCCCAAGCTAAAATGGCAGGATTGCAATTTGTCCCACCCCCATATATTTCATGTTTCTTCCATACATTTCCAAATCTGTATGCAGGTATTTGGTATGGATGAATGACTGCTTGCTTCCAGGATGCAAAGAAAGTCTATTATCACAATCCAGAGACAGGTGCTTTAAGACTGTCTAGGGCTTTCAATGCAGACCAGAACTTTTTTATTTTTATTTTATAGAAACACTTCCCCTTGAAAACACCCCGGATCTCCAAAACCTTTGGGTATGTGGTGCGTGTGGGAGTGGCAGGGTGCTGCTACTTGAAAACATGTTTTGTTTTTTTCCTTCAAGAAAGAAAATGAAAATCTATTTGCACAGATTAAGTTGTTCAATTCTCTGGATTATGGCCCCTGATAGTCATCTGAATTAATCATCTTTATCATCTCTCCTTTCACACTCCACTTTGTAAACATAGTCTCATTCCTCTTTGATATTTTCAAAGCAATATGAAGACACATGGTAGCTATATTTACTGTTTTATTTTTAATTTGAATGCCAGCACATTCTGTTTTTGATGTTGTTTATTTCAACATATTGGCTAGATACCTTTTGACAACCATGGTTTTTTTCTTTCTTTCACTAGAGGTGCTATTCACATTCCAAAGATGTTCAGACCAACAACAAACTTCTCTCTTTCTTGCCTCAGTACGCTGTTTCGACATGACAAACTTTTGCTGTTTATACTGTTTATTAATGTTGTATAAAAGCATACACACTGTATTATGTTCTATTTAAATGCATATTTATTCTTTATTTCCTGTTAATTCCAGGCCTGTATTAGTATCTAATATGTCTAGAATCTCTCTCTATAATTTTGAGAAGAATACCCACAAGAAGCAGATTAAGCAAGTGAAAATAAATTTCCCGTGTAAAGTTTCTGAATGGAATTGTCAGCTCTGACTGTTCTTTGTGCATATTTCTGCTACCTGGGCTGTGATTCACTGGAGAGGGTGCCTTTGTTTCATGCATTGCTTACACATAGCAGATGAGCAGATTGCCATGGGTGCAAAGACGGTGTAACTCAGTGGGTGCCCACCAAGTTACGTTCTGCATGCAAAAAGTCATTGTTTACATCTTTGCCAGGTAGGGCTGTTTAGGACTCCTGCATGAAATCTCGGAGAGCCATCTCTAGGCAATATGAACCAGAGGGAGGCAATGAGTTGCCACCCAGATGTTGTGGGATTATAACTCCTTTTATCCCTGCTGGCTAGAGGCTGGGGCTGATGGGAGTTAGAGTCTAGCAGCAATCGGAAAGAATTGTGTTGGTTCCCCTGGTATGCATACCATGGAGTTAATCAGCAAAGCTAACAGCTAATGTAAGAGAACTTAGCAATGACTGCTTTATGGAAGAATAGAAGCTTTTTTCAGACTATTTAAATAAATATTATAATATGATGAATTTGCCAGCAGGATCACAACTATGAGCAACAGATAGAATTAGAGATTATCAGTGTTATTTTTCTAGAAAAAGTGGTGTCAGAACTCACCGCAAGCACCTCCCTTGTTCTCTTAGAATGGCAATTCAGAGATGCCGGAAACCACCTCAGAGGGGCCAGAACTGAGTTCCGGCAAGTTCCGGCTGAAAAAAGCCCTGGAGATAATTGTACCATGGTTATGATATAGAAGAAGGAAGACAGGGTGCAGCAAAGTGCTAGTAAAACAAAAACAAAAACCAAACCGCAGAAAATGAGATGGGAAGTCAATAAAAGAAAAACATTATAATTTGTTGCAATTTCATGTGGAAATGGTGGAAATTTAATAAAATATATTTAAACTGAGTTAGATAAGCCAATGCTTTGATTTGGTGTAAGTCAGTTCCCTCTGCCAGTCCTTCAGATTTCTATGCATTCATTCTACTCCTGTGTTTTGCTTTGCCTGAATTTTAGAATATAACAACATGCAGTTTGCTGCAGCACTTGGTTTCTTTCGCTACTTTGCATATCCACCCCCCGCTATATTTCA
Organism: Podarcis liolepis; assembly: GCF_965112155.1. Classification (NCBI taxonomy): domain Eukaryota; kingdom Metazoa; phylum Chordata; class Lepidosauria; order Squamata; family Lacertidae; genus Podarcis; species Podarcis liolepis. The sequence goes on along the minus strand of NC_139562.1, from coordinate 47,724,288 downwards.
AAGTGCATTAATAAGTCCATACAAAAAGTGACATTGGTGTGATCAGACATAATATTGCACCCCAATTCTCCTTTGTGCTGTGTTTTGCAGCTCATACGCTTCAGAAGGAAAGCCCCTCACAGAAACAATTCTCTATGCAACCAATCGTGCACATAGGAAGTTGCCTTATGTTGAGTCAGGACCATCAGCCCATTTACCCCAGAAGTTATCCAGCATTCTGAGAAGGAGTCTTTTCAATCCTACCTGAGGAATGAACCTGGGACCTTCATACAAGGCAGATTCTCTATCGCTGGGCTATGTCCCTTTCCCCAAGCACCAAGATTACGTTTTTGTGGTGTTTTATTAACACAAACGTGTGTTGTTAATACATAAAGGGGACCATGTGGCAAATTGTGCATGTGCAGAAATCCTTAAACAATTTTAATTTTTAAAATAAACCTGGATAATGTAGTATTTGAGAGCCAGTGTGGTGTAGTGGTTAAGAGCGGTAGTCTCGTAATCTGGTGAACCAGGTTCGCTTCCCCGCTCCTCCACATGCAGCTGGTGGGTGACCTTGGGCCAGTCACACTTCTTTGAAGTCTCTCAGCCCCACTCACCTCACAGAGTGTTGGTTGTGGGGGAGGAAGGGAAAGGAGATTGTTAGCCGCTTTGAGACTCCTGAAGGGGAGTGAAAGGCAGGATATCAAATCCAAACTCTTCTTCTTCTTCTATTTCTGCTTCATTGGTTTCACTTTAGAAACAACTACACACAATTGGAACTCCAAAATCTGGAGGAAATTCAGAGACCATCCCTGCTCTCCAAACACACACATTTATTTATGTGCCATCCACAGCTCTTACAAAACAGCTGCGATCTTTGGGATTTGGAGACAAATCTCTAATCAGCCAATTGGTAGAAAGTTATTGAAATGGACATGAACTCTAGCTGCCTTTGCATAAGCTGCAATACTTAGCAACGTGCCTACCTAATTAAGTCTACTATTCTGTACACACTTACTTGGGAGTAACACCTGTTGAACCAAGTGGAAACTATTTCAGAGAGGCTATGCATAAGATTGTGCTGTAAGGCTGAAAAAGAAGCCACAGACAAGCCTATGCTGAGCTGAACACGACGACACTCAGTAACATTTACCCCATCTTTACCGTTTCCCATCTTGAATGTCCAGGCCAAGGAAGAGTCATGCATAGTGAAGCCCTGCCTGCAACATTTTCAGTATGGATTTAATATATTAGGTATTAGGGCCTAATAAAAGGAACCTAAATGATTTCACATGTTTTGTTATTTACATCCAGCTTAGAAGGCTTGTGAAGCAATGCAATATTGCATCACTGTTCCTTATAAAACGGCTATGGTTTGTTGTCAACCAGCCCTCTTATGAGTCAACCAGACATTTCTTTGCCAGATTTACATATAAGCTAAACAAGCTATAGCTTAGGGCCCCACTCTCTAGGGGGCCCCCAAAAAAATTAAAGGAAAAAACAACTGGATGTACATTTCCAAAATAATAATAAATTTATTTATACCCTCCCTCCCCGGCCAGGGCCAGGCTCAGGGTGGCCAACACCAAATATAAATTACAACAAAACGCAATGGGGGGGCAGTTAATTGAAATACTGCTTAAAATACAGCTGTATTTTAAAATAAAACCTACATGCAGCAACAGTGTTTTGTGTTGTGTAGGCTCCTATGATGTAAGTAACGGGCCCCGCCTGCTAGCCTGCTCCCTAAAATATCACTGGTTTGCTCATTTCTATATATAGGGTGCCTACATTATGCATGGATAAAATACATACGGTATTTTGTTATGTGCAAATGGCTTTAAATATCTATTAGGTCCATAAATTACCATATAACATATATTCAACACGATTTCTGTTCTCATCCTTATACAAAGTTCTTAACCCGAGGTACTATTTCTGGGTTAGCGGAGACTGTAACCTGAAGCGTCTGTAACCCAAGGTACCACTGTAATTTGTTGTTGACAAAGGTCAGCTCATCAAACCTAAATCCAGCACTGGACAGTTCCATGGGATCTCCTAGTGACGAATTGGAAAAAAGATGGGGCAGTCAAGCCCCTTTAAGCTACATCCACCTTGGCTCTATCCTTTCTTGCCATTTGCCTCTCATCTCCTCTGGCTTACTTCATAACATCTGCAGCAGACTGGTTCCCTAGCTACTCGCAACAGTGTATGCTCGCTTGATCATGGAAATTATTTTCCTGTTACCCAATGAGCCAGGCCAGATGCTCAATTTGGATCCACAGGCACATTTAGTATTGACCATTAATTGTGCTCCTCACAGATCCATGGAGATCTAGGCTTTTTCCAGCAATTTAAATGGGGGGGGGGGAAATAGCACATTGCCATCCATATTCCCCCTCCCCCATGTAGGCTGTTTAAGAAACATCGCTTTTAAATTAGGATAGGACAATCCCCTTAAGGCCATGTTGTACATAAGAATTTAAAAATGCAATCAGAACAACAAGCAAAGGAAAATTAAATCTCAAGTACAATCATCACACAATCAAGGTCATATGATCAAGTAATTGCGATACCTGCTTAGGGGGGGAAAAGTTTGCATAACATTCCCTGTTTTTAGAAAGATATGCATGCTCTGAGAAACAGGTCAAACTGTTTATTGTGTATATGGAAACTTCCCTGATGCACATGATGTTGTTGCAACACAATGAATGGGCATGCAAGAGTTACTCCTCTGCTGAAGGGAAGCAAATAATAATAATAATAATAATAATAATAATAATAATAATAATAATAATAATAATAATTTATTATTTATTATTTATAGCCTGCCCATCTGGCTGGGTTTCCCCAGCCACTCTGGGCAGCTCCCAACAGAATATTAAACAGAATAAAACTTCAAACATTAAAAACTTCCCTAAACAGGGCTGCCTTCAGATGTCTTCTAAAAGTCAGGTAGTTGTTTATTTCCTTGACATCTGGTGGGAGGGTGTTCCACAGGGCGGGCGCCACCACCGAGAAGGCCCTCTGCCTGGTCTACTTGTGTAAAATTGTGTGTGTGTGTGTGTGTGTGTGTGTGCTTATGGGAGTTCAAACAAAGCTCTGGATTGGGATCTGAGATGAGAAGTCAATGTTCTTCTGAGGGCAGGGGACCTTCAAAGCATGTCTCTAAGAATCCCACAAAGTGGTGTTGCTTCAAGACAGCTGAGTGCAGAATATGCAGTGTTTTGTGCTCCTTTATTGTGGTGGCTAAATCAAGCACAGCTTGGTGTGTTGTGCTCCTGGTGAGAGCTGTGGTCATTTGCCTCAGTTTACTGGAAGCTCATGCTGATTTATAAGGCATCTATCCAATTCTCATCATTTCCCCATGTGCTCGGTTATAAATCCACCACTAGAGGGGATCAAAGTGACACACACATCTCACACATCTTATACAGTGTGGTAAATTAACGGCTATGTGAGTTTGCATGGTATCGACACACTCTTACTAACAGATGTAGGAAATCATATTAATTACAGATGTTGAAAACATTGTTTCACAGAATACTGTACTCACATGCATGAACATCACTTGCATTGCCATCAGATCACTAATCAGAGTAATCCTTGATTATGTACAGGTGAATAGATACTATCAAAAAACCTTTCTTTGAAATGAAGTGTTGTGATTGTGAAGCTTGCAATTGCTCATTCACATATGGCTTGCCACTTGGGCTGAAGGTGCTTTCAGTCTTCTGCAGAAGAGTTAAGGAGTTGGGCTACTTTTCATGGGACTGGAAAGCTGGGGTACACAGGCTTCATCGTTGGCAGAGAAAGCATGAAAAGACAACCATGCCACTTCTGATAATGTTAACTTATACACAATATCATTGTGGGCTTGGTGTCTGATAGTTGTCTCGCACTAGGATTTTGCCTTACAGTGATGGCTGATCAGGGCCTGAGATTTGACCAAATTGCTAATGTTTTGTCTTCTTGATGGCCCTTAATGGTGAGAATGCAGTTTCTTGATACAGAAATCTCTCTAGAATGTTTGACATGTGGAAACCAGTTTGGGAAAGGTGAAATATCCTGCCCTATCCAGGTAAAACAAGGTAGTTGCGTTTGTGTGTGAAGTAGATTTTTGAAACGGAATCAGGAGGAAATTGACAGAGAGAAAGAGAGGGGGGAGGGAGGGAGAAAGTTAAAGGCACTGGGAAGTACTGGTCTGTCTCTCTGTGTCAACAGAGACATAAATGTCCATCTGGTCTAGTCCATCTAGTCTAGGAGGAGAGTGCTCATGCTGTTTGTCTCCACCTATTGCACCACCTTTATAACTGTAAATATCACAAAAAAGGTCTCCAGTTCACCCTCCTCTAAGGGAAACTGTGGCTCTGCCTACATAGCTTATGGAAGTGGAGAACACTCAACAGCTTTCTCCTCTCAAGGTATGACACAAATCAAACTCGTTTCTTTTCAGAAACAAAATAGGATGCAATCTACATTCCATCACAGTACATGTTTAACATGTTCCCTAGACACACACACACACACACAATTGTTTCCAATGGACCAGAATTGTACCCCAAATTATACTGATAGCTCTGCCTTTTATCTTGCCATTCTTTCAAAAGTCATCAGAGAACTTTTGAATGCTAGTTTCAAATAACCCCTGTAGCTAATCAAAAATTAAATATATTTCCTAAAAATTCTAGCCCATTAATTGCTCCTGCACATTCCAACCCTACCTTGATCTTTTTCCCCTTTCCCCCTTTTCTGATTAGTAATTTCAATTACTTCAAAACACTGTGTTATTTTATCCATACCTTTTTTGTTTAAAAGGGGGGGGAAAGAACTATTTAAAGAGCAATGAGATTGACACTAATAACCCTCCTTTTCAGTTTCCTTTGAACAAGCTCGTGTTTATAGCAAACAAAACAGATCCCAGGTCTTTCGCTAGATATTAATAAAAGCCCCAGGCTGTTTGCTCTTGCTTATTTACATGTACATGGAATTTGTTGGATTAGCAATGCCCCGTGAGTCTCTCCTGCATTATTGCCTACTGTGGCAATAGATTTCCTCTCAAAAGTCCACCTCCAGAGAAAGGGCAACAGGCAGATATAGTATTGACTCACGAGTGGAAAAAACAACAGAAACAGGAAAAAAGGTGGTTATATGGATGATGAAGAATTGCCCCAAATATATCACTTTTCCACCTGACAAAACACATTATCTTATAAACTAAGTGGTGGGTCTAAAGGCAGAGTCCAAACATTTGTATTCAGCTTGGGTTTTACTTTGGTTTGAAAAATTATTGACCCAAATCCTGAGGCCTTGACAGAAACACATCCAGCCCAATGCTTAGTTATGTTGAATAGATTCTTTTTTTCCCCAGGCTGGGGGAGATGGGGAAATAAGGAATAACCCTAAAACTTTTGGTATCACTGCCCACAGTTGTGGTTTGCTTATTCCGTAAGAACATAAGACTAGCCCGGCAGGATCAGGCCAGTAGCCCATCCATTAATTCAATTCACACTTAAAGGCAATTCTACCCAGTTCACCTTTCTGAAAACAACATGAGAACAGAGACACAGCCACCTTTCACAATTTGCACTTCTCCAACTTCCACAGCACGGTTCTCCAGCCAGCGCTAAAGTATGCACAATAATTCACATATTAGTGAAAGTAACATACCGAAAGATCATTATTATATGGGAAAATATGCTTTGCCAAATGTGTCTCTGAGGTGAAAAAATTGTGTCAGTCTGGAGAAATTCACTCTAAAATGCACCTGCGTTTTCATGGGGTCTAAAAAAAACCATCGCAAGCTGACATGAAAATGCAGAAAGCTGAACAAAAAATTGGAAAAAAGAGAAACCAAGCAAAATCAAAATGGACAGATTAGCCCATCCCTACTCTCAGTGTACTCTGAGCCCAGGAAATTTATTTCAGCACCAGAACGAACTAAGCTGAGCTCACAGTCTTTTTCACATAGAACTTTCTTTCTCTTTCTATAACCTCCTTGAAAACACAGGAGCAGTGGAGGTTGATACATATTTTTTCCTACTGTATCTGAGGTTTAAAGTTACCCTTTGCCCCTACCATCTCTCCAACTCAAATCATCTCCCTAATGCTGCTGTTAACCATATTATAGTTATAGGAAAGGAAAGTTTTTCTCCATTCATGGTGTTTCAGTTTCAGAGACATCAGACACTATTTGCTCTGCTCCAGCAAAGGTATCCAGGTGTTTACATGACAAAGATTTCACAGTAATTTCACAGCTCTGCCTTGCCATAACTCTGTGTGATAGCTCAGGTCAGTGTTCTTTGTTGAAACCATAGGTCATCACAAAGAAAGTCCCTAAATTTACAACATTGCTGTGATGGAATCTCAACAGAGCACCTACAGGGCAATTCAGGGGGCACAAAAACATGCTTTGAGAGATACAGAATCAGCATGGAATAAACAAGCTATAATTCCATATACAAAACAGCTCTTTCCCCAAGCTGTCTCTGTAACATATGAACCCCACCCTAACAAGCAACAGGAATTGATTGTATAACTTTTCTCCTCATCGTCCGGGCTTCTGGGTGGAGGGTGAGAGTGATGAACTTACTCTGATCAAAAAGGAAATAGCAAATCTTGCTGTATCAGACATGCCTTATAAACCCATTAAACAAATCTATGGTAATTCCCCCCCCCCCCCGAGATTCATCCAGTGGGAAATTTAGCATAAAGTGAACAGTGTCCTCAACAATTCTTTGCCAAGCGTGATGATTTCCTTGTGTGTTTGAATATCTGTTACCCACATCGGCTGTTGACACAGAGGGCCATCAGCTTTCCTTAATAAGGAAAAATGTTAAGCAGTAAAAATAAGTGTGCAGATTGTGGTTGTGCTCTTTAAAGCAAGATAAATCAAGTAAGAGAAATAGAAAGTTGTTTTGATAATAAAAAACAAACAGTAATTTTCTTCCTAAGCCAGTTCAGCACAAGCAAATAAAGAACTGCATCTATTTTGTATGTTGTTAGGGTTACCTGGGACTCTTCTGTAGGGTGAAACCGACACAGAGGGATCTTCAGGAAACAATACTAAATCACTGCATTTTATGCTCTTCCAGATGGGTCATGTTTGTCGGGGGCAGGGAGAGAAGTATCCAACTGGTTAATATCAAGTCCCATAAATGACCGTCTTGACACTTGTTTTCATTCATGGAAGTAATTTGCAGGCTTGCAATCCTTTACATGCTTATGATCTCAGTGAAACTTACATTTGAGTAGACATGCATATGATTGCACGATGAGAGGTGTAAACTTGGGACTGTGTCCCCCTTCCCTTCCTGCTAGAAGAATAAGCTTCCTGCTTTGCATGAAGAGGAGGAAGAATCACCTTCACGTATGTTTCAAGGTGATTTACAGACATGCAGGTTCAATCCCTGGTATTGCCAGGTATAGCTAGAAATGTCCTCTGCCTGAAATTCTGGAGAGCCACTATTCGTACATGCCAGCAGAAACCAGAGCCAGCTAGACCAATGGTCTGACTCAGGATGAGGTAGAGTCCTATGTTCTATATAACCAAGTCCCATCTAGCACATGGAATCAATTGTGAACTTCTTTGGCTCTATTGTTTAAATAGCACTTAAATGGAAAGAGTGCTAACAGCAGTCCTGTCCGACCCCTTCTTGAGTCAGCATTATTCTCTGTTTAGTAGTACTTGACTGGTGCTCAAATGTAGGAGTTATTTGCCCAAGGCAACACTATGGCTTGGTCATCCCCTTAAAAGGTAAAGGACCCCTGGACAGTTAAGTCCAGTCAAAGACGACTATGGGGTGAGGCGCTCATCTCGCTTTCAGGCAAAAGGAGCTGCCATTTGTCCACAGACAGCTTTCCGGGTCATGTGGATAGCATGACTAAACTGCTTCTGGCGCAATGGGACACCGTGACGGAAACCAGAGCACATGGGAACGCCGTTTACCTTCCTGCCACAGCAGTAACTGTTTATCTACTTGCACTGGCATGCTTTCAAACTGCTAGGGTGGCAGAAGCTGGGACAGAGCAACAGGAACTCACCTTGTCGTGGGGATTCCAACCGCTGACCTTCTGATCGGAAAGCCCAAAAGGCTCAGTGGTTTAGACCACAGTGCCACCTGCACTTTATGCTCCCATGGTCCTTCCCTCACAGAAAGCCAAACAATGGTTTATCATGAACATGCAAATGCATATCCCTGGGAGGGGAGACCACAGTCAGTTTTCTCCTCTCTGCCTTTCCCCTGCTGTTGCACCATACTTAGCATGTCATTGGAACCTGAGGTTGTGGTTCAGCTCTCTCCAGACTAACCACAAGTTGTAAACCCAAGGACAAACCTTGGGTACAGCTTCTGATTAGCTGGAGAGAGCTAAATAAGAAGCCTGGGTTTGGATGGTAATCCAAGCCTTGGCTTAGCTCAGTGCACTGTGGCAACAAAGCAACTGGGAGACAAGCAAAGTGGCTGCATGCTCCCGACTGGGAGCGCGGACCCCCAAGCATTCACACTAAACCGTGATTTGGCTTAGCATGATATGCAAACCAGGCCTATTAACGAGTTGATCTTTGGTTGCTCAAGTCCTTCCGACAGGCTCTTCACATGCCACACAAATCTCCTAGAGACATTTTTGTGTTTGGAAAAAAATACCGCTTATTTTGAATAATTTTCTTTTTTGATAGACAGTTCACTGTGAAGAAGAAGAGAATAATATTTGAAACAGGATGCCGGGCACTGAATGCTCTATCGGCTAATTGGGCAATGGCAGTCAGAGTATTTGCATCCCAAAATATCCTTAACTCCCCTGGCTTAAATCTCTCCTGATATATGCTCAGAAACCTTGCTATCCCTTGATAGAATCTATGGTTGAAATGGGCTCTCTCGGTAATTATTAAAATGACTTTGTTCTCCCATTTTTCTTAGCACTTTTGAAGAACCACTTCCAGCCCAGAAAAATGTGTGCAAAATAAATTTTCAAAGCCAAGGTGCTAGGTCCTCCGCCCCCAAATGTGATTGTTGCAAAGCAGTTCTACACCTGCTCTCGCACTTTGGAGCTGCAGACTTCAGTCAATATACCAATGGAAGTCAGTCAGATGCTAAATTAAAAGCAAAAAGGTCTATTACAGTCGCTGATTTCCAATGGAGATGTATAAGCAGTCGGCAATAATAAATATGCACTCTTGCAATGGTGCTAATAGAGTATGTGCTAGGAATTTTATGAGATGGAAATGGGATGTAAATAATAATTGGTGATAGGTAGGTTAGCATACATCAGCAACCGACGACAGGAGCTAAGCATGTTCAAGTCATTAATATGGTTCACTGTCACTTTGTTTTGTTTAGGGGGCTGGCAAGCTACCAGAGCAAGAGTATTCGAGGACTTTGTGTGGGTTTTTCAATTTACTTGTTTATGTTGTATGACCAAGCAGGCATGTGCCTGCAATCCTATCATTACTGTGGCAGCCAAATTTTGTAGTGGGCCCTTGCGTGAAATACATTTGGCCCCCTTCCTCCAAAATTAGTTTGATTATACACTGGTATCCAATTACATTCCTTCTGATCAGTGACGGAACACTATTATAAGAAGAAATTAAGTTAAATATTAAATACATTCTTCAGCTGCCTGGATTCCTATCTGGCTCTCAGATCCCTCCGTTCCTCCAGGGCCACAGGAGCAGAGGAGGTAACAAGCCAGAATAACAGCCTAAGGAGAAGCTCACTAACTATTGAGTGAATTTGAGTGCTAGCTTTGGAATAGTGTCAGTATAAGAGGTGATCTATACAAGGGACAATGAGCCACTTGTCAACATGCTGTATACTGGGTGCACAGTCCAGTGGCAGACCTACATTGTCGAGGCCCTGAAGCTTTAACTTGTATTGTTTCCCCCTTTGCAACCAGCAACGAAGGCTCGGTAACCACTGTTGTCTTCTTCAATAGGGTTGTTCCACGGACAGCTTTACACCACCTGTGCTACTGACTCTTAAACTTTGAGATGGTTGAAATGCATACAACAACAAAATATTCCATTTGAGTCATGGGACTCAAATTGGGTCTACTAGATAAAAATAATAATACTTAATCAATGTGGACTAAATTTGCTTCTGGGGAGGAAGTGAGGAGCCATTTTGGCTCAGGTGCAGCTCTCAGTTTCCCACAGAAATCCCAAGCCAATGGGTATCTATAAAGCGGAAACTTTGGAGCATGTGTACAGGGACTTTTTTTAAAAAAAAAAGAAAGAAAAAGATTCAAACCAGAAAATTTGATTCACACAATCAAATTCCATCCAGTGTACTGAACTCTATTAGGGTCTAAAAGAGCAGTGGTTGTGACGGTGTGAGGCCTTCAGAAGACTCCACTGAGAAGTGGACCTTGGTGAACTGCTTAAATCTGAGAGAAGAAAGAGATCTAGCATTATACAACGTGAGTGCGTGTGCAGGTCACATTATCTGATTTATATATTCTTTCATTTTCTCCCTCCACGTCTTCTCTAAAGCATCGCCGGGAAAAGGTAATTTGAAGTAGAAAGTGGCTCCTTGTAATGGCTATTTACTCAAGGCCTCTGACATTTAGGGAGAACAAGGATGTCTTTAAAGAGTCAAGCAGGTTTCATATCTGTGTCCAACAAATGGTTTGCATTTAGATCAAACAATAGTTCTGAAAACCTATTCATTTAGCTTCTTCTAAAGATATTCTTTACCTGAGCTTTTATGTCCCACAGCTCGGTAATAAAAAGGGTTCCAGAGGCATCGCTTGCTAGGGCGTTCATTTCCTATGGGTCTCCCCAGGTAACTGTCGGTTAAATTCTCATCTCGCTTATTTCCATTAAAAATCTTTATTGAAACACTTTCATATTTCCATCTTATTTTCATCCTCTGCACACTGGGAACAATTCTCATTTAATTCAAGCTATTTCTTGATATACATAATTAACTGTGTATTTTATGTTTCATCTCCTGAAGCCTTTCTTGTAGGGAGACAGAGATAGAGAGGGAGGGAGGGAGAGAAAGAGAGAGACAATATGGCCACAAATGAATGTGTCAGGGGTACGGTCTGACTGCAAATATCTGGAAATGGAAACTTTATCTTCTTAGCTCATCAACAGCTTCTGTTCCACAGATTTAAAAAATGGCCCCGAAATGTGACTTGATCAAAGTCAATGCATGCTCAAGATACGCTTGCAATTCTCTTCCTGGAGACTTAGTTTCACAAAAGGAATCGGGTGCTCCTGATCCTCTCTTGATTCAAGGTTCCACTGCTGAGAAAAGAACTCGCAACACTTTTTTTTACAAAACAACAACAACCCTTCAGGAGGCAAGCTTTTTATTTTGTAAATGCAACTGAAAAATAGCCCCACATCTTCAAGTGACACTTAAGATGCGCCTATGGACAGATTGGGAAAAATTCTGGAAGAATGACTTAAAATTCATGGCTTGTACTTCATTTAAATGTTGGAAATGTTAAAAGAAAAGGAAAGGAAAAGGCCATTTGGATAATCCTAGCTCAGTCCAGTCCCAGCTAAAGAAGACTGGTAAATTAAGTCAATGGAATATGCTGAAATGGTTAAAATAATTGGGAAATCTAGAAATTAAGATGACAACAATATAAAGAGGAATGGGAAATGTTTATTGCATATACACAAAAGCAATGCACATAAGTAAATACATTAGCAGGATTTCGAAAAACACTTGTAACACGTTAGACAATGTATTAAAAATGGAAAATAATAGAAGTTAAGATTTTTTTGGACGTGCGTAAATGAAAATAATAAAATGGAACCAGGGGAGGGGATGGAGGGAAGTCAAGGGATTCAAGTAATCCCAAACTAAGGATTTATTATGAATTGGTTTTTTTTAATAAAAAAACCCAGTAGTGTATTTTTGTGTTCTATTAGTAGTAGTAGTAGTAGTAGTAGTAGTAGTAGTAGTGGGCAGATTCAAGTCCCATGCTGCTGTTTCGGGCAGCGCAGAGCCTGCAGCCACCCGAGCCACTGCATCACTCCCAGCATGGCTCGGGCGTGCTGCAGACCTTGTGGTAAATGCTGCCCCCCACAGCCCAGTCTCCCCACCCCAGCTACGCCTCTGAAAGGAACTCATTCCCATTGTGTTAGGACAGTATCAAGTTCAGAGGTGGCCTGAGCTGATCTTCTTCCTGAAAATATTAATATCATTTGGCTAGGTTCTATAGAACTAATACCAGTGTACTGGAACAAGCAAAGATCACCAGTGTTGAAGCGATCAACTTCGACATCAACTTCGTTGGACTGGTCATGGTGTTCAGATGCCTGATTATTGTCTTCCAAAGCAACTTCTCTATTCCGAACTTAAAAATGGAAAGCGTGAAGCTGGTGGTCAACAAAAGAGGTTTAAAGACAAGGCAAATCTTTAAAAATGTAGTATAAACACCGACAACTGGGAAACACTTGCCTGCAAGCGCTCCAACTGGAGAACAGCCTTTACCAAACGTGTCACGGGCTTTGAAGACACTCAGGACACAAGGGAGAAACGTGCTAAGAGGAAGGCACGCTTGGCAAATCCATACCGTGATCAACTCCTGCCCAGAAACCAATGTCCCCACTGTGGAAGGACGTGTGGGTCCAGAATTGGCCTCCACTAACGGACTCATTGTTAAAACCGTGTTTATGGACGACAATCTTACTTGGCTACAAGTGATCGCCAAAGAAGAGCATCACATTGATGGATCATAGAATTGTAGAGTTGGAAGGGAACTTGAAGATCATCAAGACATCTAATCCAGCCCCATCTAATGCAGGAATCCCTGTCTCATACAGGAATCAAAGCTGCAATCTTGGCAGTATCAGCACAATACTCTAACCATCTGAGCTATCTCATGTCCTCATTGTCTGAATCTATCCCTTGAAAGTTTTCTCTGCACCCATAGGTAAGGCATTTCACAGCATGAGCCAACAGTCAAAGGCAATTCTCCCACTTTGCCTCATTTGGCTTTGAACTGTATCATTTATGCTCAATGTCGTGAGCTAATGTTGGCATACCCGCCTACCTACTCTGCCTCAATGCTGAATTTAAATTAGCATTTTCAAAAGATTCTTAAACTTGTTGTGATGGAGCTAATTCATTGATAGTCTAGAGACAAGCCTATTAGCTTAGCTGTCCAAAAGGTCAGCTAAATGAGAAATGCGGCATCATATGTGTTTTAAAGTAGTTTTTCTAATTGGCTCACAGAGGCGTAGTTCAAAAAACTACTTTCTGATATAAAGAATATATCATTAGGAGGCATAGCACCAAGGTCGGGCTTAGTGAACAAAATAAGACCTGTTTACTTTTGCTACTTCATTCGGTTGAATGCTGTCTCAAGCTGCAAATATTTTCTTCTCCATTTTCCAAACAATTCTCCAGAATTCCATTTTTCACCCTTCGTTTTGGCACAACAGTAAGTGTCAGGGGCTCAGGAACAGAGGCACAGGGGAGGAAGGAAATGGAGAGCGAAGGGGAAGAATCTGAGGGCAGCATAGGGGAGAATGACAGTGACCCGAGAGATTCCATGAGCTTCTCCAGCGAATCGGAAGATTCCCAGAAGGAGGCGCCGATGGTCAGGGCAAGGGGGGTCCCAGGGGGGACGCACCAGAAACAAGGGGCCAGCGGGGACTCCCAAAGCAGCAGCAGGAGATCAGGACCAGCTTCCCCACCAGAGCGTAGTGGGGGGGAAGAGTCCCAAGTATCAGGGCCAGCGTCTCCTCCAGCAGGGAGAGAAGATGAGTCAGGGCTGACCACGCCTCTATCGGAGAGTGGGGGAACGGAGGGGAGGTCAGGTCCAGCTAGCCCCCCCCCCCGAAGGGGGAAGCAGTGACAGGAGCAGTGTAACGGTCAGGAGGAAGGTTGCCGGCTGGGCTCGCGCGCCAAGTTCGAATGTACAGGCGTGTGGGACAGCAGAAAACCTGGATTGGGAACCAAGTCCTAAAGCCCGCCGGAGGCAGGGGGAAGACTCAGGGGACTCAGTGTCAGAAGAGTCTAGGAAGGGCAAGACCCCAGCGGACAGGCGGAACCAGAGGAGGAAAGAACAAAGGAAGAGGTGGAGCAAGGCCAGAGTCTTAAACTGGTGTCTGGGGGGAGGAGATTCAGACGGAGCTTCAGCGGTCTAGAGTTTCAGACGTAGAGCCGCGCGCTGCGGCTGTGAAAGCGAAACTGAACTTCAATAAAGACTTTTGTATATAACAACGAACCGGCGTTGGTCCTTTGTGAGCTGGGACCTCGGGCAGCTCTGACAGTAAGATATACGGAAAACCATAAAACTTTATTCTTCTCAGTTTTGTTGAAAAGGGGCAATCATTGTTCCTTCTTTAAAATTGACAGAAAAAGGATACCTGGAATTATTCAGAACTCATGGAATAAAACTGCCTAAAACTAGTCCAGGAAGTCATCTATAAATGGGTGGAAACTTGAGTTGTGAGGCTAAATTTAAAACCAAAACCAGAGTTAAGAGGAGGGTTGTTTATACAGAATTCTTTATTAAAATAAAATAATGATCATAGATGCAAAAATGCCAATTATAAATCTTTAATAGGCCAAACCCATATTTCAACATAATCCAGATAACACAAAGGCCTTCTTCAGTGGCCTAAAGCAACATCAAAAGGAACACTGTGCCCATGTTTCTCATACAGTTTCATATATATGCTATATTTGTCCTGTTAGAACTGCACAGTCAACCTACCATCTGAGGGATTTATTATCCTTTTAAATGTAATACTGTTGGGATCCTATATATTTGCTATTTAATCTATTCTCCTTCTCCTGAAGCCTTGAGGATGAGGTTATGTCTCAAGTTAAACAAAAAGAAATCTATTGAACAGTGGATAGCCTCAGTTTGCACAGGCATGTAATCCGGGAAGGTGTATGACGGATAACAATAGGTTGCATTGAACATAGTTATACTCAGATTAGACCCATTGAAATTAATGGATGTGCCTAATTTAGCTCCATTAATTTCAATGGATTTACCGTGAATAAAACTTGGTTGGATGGATGCTAATATGGCAATGCTTTCTGTTTTTGTGAACTTGAAGATGTAAAGCATTGTTCCTGCTTAATTAAATTGTTTTTAACTATACTAAAATCTGCCTGAATGGTGCCTGTGCGACAAAATGCCCCCTTTCCCATTCTTTTTTTTTACATCTAACAGTAAAAGCAGTACCACAGATAAAATGTAATGTTTCCCTCTGTAATATAAAAGCTGGTATAATCCCCTGGCTAAAACTATAATCAGAATTGTAGCTGTGATCTTCAGACACTCATGAAGATGATGCCTTGAAACCGTCCTCCGCCCAACTAGCTCTACATGATTTGGGTTTTAACTTTAAATGAATAATTTAACATTGTTTTCACTTGGGTTGTTAACAAATTGTGGAAGCTGTTCCTCTAGCACTTACAAATTCAGATGTTTCCCCCCTCTGTTTTAATATTTTTTAAAATGCTTTTATTATTAGTCAACGGATGAATAAGGGATCAGCCATCACTTGCGAATCTTGGACTCAGAGGAGATAAGTTTGCTTATTTTATTTTAATGAACTTGTTTATACAAAATGAATAATTGCTTGAAAGAAACTTTTCTTCCCCTGACCTGAAAGCTTTTGATGCATTCTTATATTTTAGCTATATTTCCCCTTCTTACTTTTCCTGGCTGAATTTTAAAAGAGGTTTTTAATATGAGTTATTTTAATATGTGCAATCCCATCTGTGTATACTCAGAAATAGGTCCCACTGGGTTCCTTAGGGTTTTCTCTGAGGAAATGATGTGTAGCAGGAATAGCTAAGCTATCCACTTTCTAGTCAACAACTCCCATCATTATTGCCTATTGAGCCTGGGTTGACTGGTGCTGATTTGACACTGAGGTCTACGTTTGTAGTCTTAGACACTTATTTCCTTACTAGGAGCTACTCTTCCTGGTTGCTTCACTCAAGCCCCACACCCCCTCACCAAACCCCGCCTTCCTCTTCCTTAACATGTCACCAACCCCAATCCCTCATTCCCCTCAACTGTCCCAGCTCCCCTTGAAATGTGACCAAGCCAAACCCCTTCCCCTTACAGCTCACCCAAACTGTGCTCCCTCCCCTTATATACTAAGTAAACCCTAATTAAAACCCTAATGGTTGGGAGGAGAAGCAACGCACAGGCTACCTGTGTACACCAACTTGTACACCTCTTGTCTGTTTGCTCCTCATCACTTCAGATGGACCCAAGCCAAGGGAATTCAGGGCTGTCTCAACCTGTTCCAGCCATATGCTGGATCAATTCAAATCAACCCAAAAATTGTCCAGTGGCACCTTAGAGACCAACTAAGTTTGTTCTGGGTATAGGCTTTCGTGTGCATGCACACTTCTTCAGGTATCTGCACACGAAAGCTTATACCTAGAACAAACTTAGTTGGTCTCTAAGGTGCTACTAAAGGGATGTGGGTGGTGCTGTGGTCTAAACCACTGAGCCTCTTGGGCTTGCCGATCAGAAGGTCACCGGTTTGAATCCCCGCGACGAGGTGAGCCCCCATTACTCGGTCCCAGCTCCTGCCAACCTAGCAGTTCAAAAGCACATCAAAGTGCAAGTAGATAAATAGGTACCGCTTTGGCGGGAAGGTGAACAATGTGTCTGTGCACTGCTCTGGTTTTGCCAGAAGCGGCTTAGTCATGCTGGCCACATGACCCGGAAAAACTGTCTGCAGACAAACACCAGCTCCCTCAGCCTGTAAAGCAAGATGAGCACTGCAACCCCAGAGTCGTCTGAGACTGGACTTAACTGTCAGGGGTCCTGTACATTTACCTTAGAGACCAACTAAGTTTGTTCTGGGTATAAGCTTTCATGTACCTGAAGAAGTGTGCATGCACACGAAAGCTTATACCCAATTGGTTTCTAAGGTGCTACTGGACAATTTTATTTATTTATTTTGACTGCATCAGACCAACATGGCTACCTTCCTGAATCTCAAATCAAACCAATTCATTTCGGGATCTGGGATCCCTACACACAAATACACATTTGCTTTCCCTGTTAACAAAATCCCAGCAACCTTGTCTCAGTCCGAAATATGACAAGCCTATGTTTCAGAGCAAATGTGTCATTTTTTGTCAGTGGCAGAGCTGTATGTGAGTCAGGGAAAGGACAGAACTCTGAGAAAAGGCAGCATGATTGGAAAATGAAACCATGCTGTGCACCCCAGCTCTATAAAAAAATATTTATGCCCATCAGTCAGGGGGCATGGAACCTCTGATGATTGCCCTGCCGCCTTGGTTGATGGACATAAATATTCTTTTACAGGTTTGTATTCATGTAGCGCACAACTACGGTCTTCTAAAAAAAGATTATTTGCTCCTCTGAATTATTGTTGCTGAATAAATAATTGTGAGTTAGCAAACAACTACAGACCAGGACCGTGCGAAAACATCTCAGGAAATAGATTTCTGTCAACTTTTTTTGTGGGGAGGGGGGTGGTCTTTCAACTTTCAGCTTCTTCTGAATTATTGGACAATGCCAGTTATCCCCTGGTGAATATTCAGCAAAATCACCTCCTTAAATTAGCCATCCATTAATTTTGGGTGCAAATGTGGGTCCAATTTTAATATTATTTGCTTATTTTTATTTTTATTTTGTATCTCTGAAAAGGGAAAAAATGAACAGTCCCTTTGTGCACTTCAAGGCTGAAATCGTAGTTTGGAGGTGCATAAGTCTCACAGAGAGGCTGCACAAAAGGAGAGGGGTGAGACATGAACATGGGAGTGAAGGTGGAAACAGAGGTCAAAGTGGGGCTGCAGAATAGACTAGAGAGAACAGGCTTCATAATGGGGTTGTGAAGATGAAAATGAGCTTATTAGCTGCCTGGGGTGAGAATGGAAAGTTCTAGTTGGTTAATGTGGAGAGAATGACAAGAGTTTGGTAAGCAGAGCAAGACGGGCTGCTGCCCCTCGTACATTATATAACTGCATTATAAATTCTAGTTATTTATGCGCAGATTCACAAACACGACAAATAATTGTGTAAACAATCAATATATTTTGCCATTGGCTCCCAATTCAAAGTGTTGGTGCTGACCTTAAAAGCCCCAAACCATCTCAGCCCAGCATACCTGAAGGAGCGTCTCCACCCCCATCGTTCTGCCCGGACACCGAGGTCCAACGCCGAGGGCCTTCTGGCGGTTCTCTACCTGCGAGAAGCGAATTTACAGGGAACCAGGCAGAAGGCCTTCTAGGCAGTGGCGCCCACCCTGTGGAACACCCTCCCATCAGATGTCAAAGATATAAACAACTATCTGACATTTAGAAGATATCTGAAGTTCAGGGAACTTTTTAATGACTGATGTTTTAATGTATTTTTCATCTTTTGTTGGAAGTTGCCCAAAGTGGCTGGGTGGGGTATAAATAATAATAATAATAATAATAATAATAATAATAATAATAATAATATCATAACAGTGATGTCTGTTTACCCTGTTTCCTTTATTTTTTAACCATTTATACAACTCTTTATGTAACAGTTATGTAGACCCATTTATGTAAATAAATAAATAAATAAATAAATAAATAAATAAAGCAATGCCTTTGTATTTAGAGGCCTCTTGTAATCTGAAGCTATAAACTTCCATTTACATAACTTGGGAGTAAATCTGGCACTGAGGCTAAGTTGTAAGCAAGCACAATTTGTGACACTGGACAACATCATTGCTGATCACAGCTTTCACTTCCACTTTCTCATCTTTGTGGAGCTTGAGTCGCTATGAGATGGCTTTAACTCTGATCTTAAACTGGCAGATTTTTTAAATAACTGAATATACAGCTAGGCCCTAAGACAACCCCATGAAGGGAATTGTACTGGAAATGCTGTTAGTAAAATCCAGACCTCTGAGAGGGAGGGAAGTTCAATTCCCCACCCACTGTGTTCATTCTGCCATCCTTCTGAAGGTGGTGTTTGTAGCAAATAGCATCTTTGAGTGCAAATTGAAACTTCAGGGGAAATTGTCCAGGGGGAAATGTGCAAGGACAAAGGTTAAACACCTCTCTCCCCATGATGCAGTGCCAATCTGGATTGAGACCTCATGTGCCTGCTTTTTGTAAAGCGAGGTGCCCTCATTATGTTTTGAAACCGCATGCTTAACATGATACGTTTTTCAGCCCTAATAATGAAAGAACTGGAGTCAGCATATTAATCCCAGAATTGTGGTCAGTGTTGCACGTTCCTGAGCTCAATGCCACACATTACATAAATTTAGTCATACAATACCGTCTCTCAGACGAAGAGAGCGTTTGGTCCCATTTCCGGAGTATCACTGTTCTCGCATTTAGAAGCTGCTTGAAAACACTCTATTGGAATGCCTTTACTGCTGAAAGGGCAATAAATTGGTTTCCACAAACCACATTTCTTTTACAAAAGGTTCTGTTCTTGGAACGATTGTGTTTGAAATTTATTCAGAGGCTTTCAGGCGCATATTGTGGCAAGCATTTGAACAGTATAAATAACATAGGCCTGACATGTTTGGGCTCACCAGCCTAGCAACAGAGCTATTAATACCAAAGATATTTACTTCCACCTTCTGTGTACACTTGACAAATCTAGCATGAGTACATGGCTCCACATGCCACACAATCTATTTATACTGAGCCTTCTTGCTTGTGTTGTGATGAAAATTCTTAATCTAAGAATTATGAACTAGTACAGCTATATTCATGTGACAGAGAGAATGAGTATATTACATTCTAATTTGATTTAACCAATTATCTTTCTCTCTGCTTAAGGATTTCCAGTGGAGAGTTGTGGACAAACCGGTCTTAGTGATGCCCTAAGAGATCCAAAATCCTCCACCTTATAGAGATTTAGGGTTAAACTACAAAAAAGGTGCAGTTTTAATGTTATCCTACCAAACTCATACTCCTTAAACCGAATTCATAATTTCTGTACATTGTACAGAATTTCTGTACATTTCTGTACATTGCAAACTGAAACAGCTGTCATTTGAAATTCACACTTCTGTGAATTTTTTGGTGCAATTCGTCAACGAAATACTGTGAAGAACAATGTGCATATGAAGACACAGGAAAAATTGGATATTGTGAATAAATGTGAACATAATGTTCCCATTATGTGAACATAATGTAAAAAAAAAGCATTCTGCTGGGGGGGTGGGAATTCTTGCAAAAATGCATATGGTAGGCATACAAAAATTGTGCACACAAAAATATACATTAGAATAAATGGACATACATTCAAATTTCCGTGTGGGTCAGGAAGAGGCAGAATGAAGGTTCAGGCCACAAAGCATGTGGCGCTATGCTAGTTGAATGGAGATAGGTCTGTACAGCATGAGACTCTTCACGGTCATGGGTTCAAGCCTCATGTTGGCCGATGGATTCCTGCATTGCAGAGGGTTGGACTAGATGACTCTCATGGTCCCTTCCGGCTCTACAAATCTATGATCTCTATGACCTCAATATAGTTTCCAGTATTGACCTAATGCAGGCTAAAAGGAGTCCTTTTCAAGACCATCAACTGTTGCCTAAGGGGTTATCTCAAAATCTCAAAATGCACTCCAACCCTTTCATAGCGATAGCTGTGAACTGCCATGACTCTTACACACTTGGG
The DNA here is from genome assembly GCF_965112155.1 of Podarcis liolepis. Taxonomy (NCBI): domain Eukaryota; kingdom Metazoa; phylum Chordata; class Lepidosauria; order Squamata; family Lacertidae; genus Podarcis; species Podarcis liolepis. Next base: position 47,703,717 of record NC_139562.1, on the reverse strand, counting down.
TTTCTTCTGAATTTCCTTCCTGCCACTGGTTCACTGCAGGTCAGCTGGGGTTATCAGGGGGCAGCTGAGTCTTTGGGCATGTCAGAGGGATTTCAGAGGCAACTGAGGATGAGGATCTGCAGACAGACATAGCGGTATGCCATACCTGATCCGACGAAGCATAAGAGGATCAAAAGAAGAGAAGCTGGGAGATAATAAGCTTTCCTTTTTTATGAAGAGAATTGTAACAATTGTTCTCCTGGGCCTTATCTCTCACTCTTGCTATGAGTGGAGAATTTGCCACATATAAGCTCCCCGAGTTAAAATGAATGGAACCTCGTTCCCAGAGCATTCCCACTGAGAATAAGCCTTGATGTATCCCCATCCATTTAAATCACTTCTATTGAAACAAGAACCTTACATAGGAGGGTACTTGAAACATAGGAATGCGACATTCGTAATGCTAGCAGCGTGAAGGTGAGCCAGGTGAATGAGGCATATTCTCACAAGAATTATTTTGATAGCTGTGTACTCATTTGCCTCATCGCCTCTGTTTCTTTCTTTCTTTTTAAGACATACTGTGTGGCCTTTCAGCTCACTACTCAAGGGTTGTTTTTGAAGGCATTGTAATCAGCGTGCCCTTTGTCTGTGAACTGTCAAGCCTTCGCTGTGACTGTTCCTGACCGTGTTTCAGAAAGCTCTTACTCTGTGGGAGAAACAGAGCCGACATGGTCAACAATTTCATCACCGTTTTTAACTAACAGCTAATAAAGAGGGCAATCTACCCAGCTCAGCAAACTCCTTTCACTGAAGTGGGGCTTAGTGGTTTGGGATTCCTGCACAAGCTCTACTGAGCATTGCTTGGTGGATTCTATGAAATACTGTGATTTCTATTCATATATATATATTGATTTTTACATAAAGTTTCCAAAAAACATACAACATACTTTCTTATCTTATACAATGTTTTGGACTTCCATCAACAACATCTTAAGATTTTTCAGTCTTTATCATTTAATCTGCATTTCATTATTTCACTATTACTTTTAATAAAAGGTAAAGGGACCCCTGACCATTAGATCCAGTGTGACTGACTCTGGGGTTGCGGTGCTCATCTCACTTTATTGGCCGAGGGAGCCGGCGTACAGCTTCTGGGTCATGTGGCCAGCATGACTAAGCCACTTCTGGCGAACCAGAGCAGTGCACGGAAATGCCGTTTACCTTCCTGCCAGAGCGGTACCTATTTATCTACTTGCACTTGACGTGCTTTCGAACTGCTAGGTTGGCAGGAGCAGGGACCGAGTAACAGGAGCTCACCCTGTCGCAGGGATTCGAACCGCTGACCTTCTGATTGGCAAGTCCTACGCTCTGTGGTTTAACTCACAGCACCACCCGTGTCCCTATTACTTTTAATAATCCTTCACTAATAATTCTTTTCATGCTTTTCTCTGCAATATTTCACATCGTTCTCCTTACAAAACTGCTTGCAATCCTACTAGTGTAATCTGTTAATTACAGTTGCTTTTCAGATAATTCACATATTTACTCCACTCCTCTGAGAATCTCTGATCCCGCAGGTTTCAAATCCTTCCTGTCTTCTTATTTAATTCTGCATAGTCCATTAATTTCATCTGCCATTCTTCTTTCATCGGTAGTTCTTCTTGTTTCCATTCCTGTGCCAATAGTACTTTTGCTGCCGTTGTTGCATATAAAAACAGTTTATTATCCTGTCTATTAATATCCTCCCCTACAATGCCATGTAGAAATGCTTCTGGTTTTTTTAATAAATGTATATTTCAACATCTTTTTCATCTCATTATATATCATTTCTCAGAAGCTTTTCACTTTCTTACATTCCCACCACATGTGATAAAAAGATCCTTCTTTTTCTTTACATTTCCAACATGTATTACTTGTTTTATATATTTTAGCTAATTTCACTGGTGTAATATACCATCTGTACATCATTTTCATCACATTTTCTTTCAAAGCATTGAGTGCTGTAAATTTTATTCCTTCTTTCCACATTTCCCCCCAATCTTTTAACTGTATGTTATACCCAAAATCCTTGGCCCAGTGTATCATAACCGACTTTACTTCTTCATCTTTCAAATGCCGGAAGGACTGTGATTTCTAAATGATACCATCTTAGCTTGAGATAAGCTTATTTCTTTCACCTGACTTTCTTGCAAAAGTAATCAAATGACACAATAGAAGAGCAAATACACCAGAACAAAACAAACAGCACAAGTTGAAACCATTCAGTGCTACCAACAGATAAAATGAAACACAAAATTGGATAAAAGATCTGGCACTGCTGCCTATCCAATAGAATTAGTTCAGTAATTATTGCATTTACCAACCTACACAGGAGTATAAAGTGAATAATTTTGGGTTCATGTCTGCTACCTTTGCAAGACACTTGTGAAAACAAGAGAGATGAGATACTAGCTTTTCTAGAAATGGAGCTTTATTCAGAAGGTAAACAAAATAGCAATTTAATCATTAAATATATGCACTCTCATAGTGAGTAGAAAAGATGAAAAGTGATGCAGGAAAAATTGGAGAGAGGGAGGGAGAGTTATATCTTTCATTCCTTATGTTCTGTATGAAACACAAGGAAGGAGAGTGAGGGTCCTTAGTGTCAGGTCAAATTGAAAAAGAATGCAAAAAGGGAAGACTTGCTTGGTGATTTCAAGGCATTGCTGGGTGGAGTCCACTGGAATTACATCAAGATGGTGGAGACAGAGGGGGAAGGAAGTAAAGGTGTTGATCAAATTCAGAGGAATCCAAATTCCCAATATGAGGCAGGGTGCCTCAGAGTGATTTTGAGCTTGTCAGAGGTGAAGTTGATAAATACAAAGAAGCATGAATAGAAGCGTGAGCAGTTGAAGTGCTAAATGGTGCCTCAGTGATCCAGCCACCCAAATTAATTAATTAAATAAATAAAACGCTGCAGACAAATTAATGCCACCACAGCACCAGTGTGGCATGACGGGAGAAGGGAGAACACACACCAGAGTGGGGAGAGGTTGGAGGGAGAGCTCTATTGTGACAGAAAATCACTGTATTCAGAGGGAATGGTGTGGAAAACAAATCCCAGTTAGTTCTTCCTACCCCCAAATAGCCTAGCATGAATGCCTGTCTACACATTTGTCTCCAGTTTTCTTACTCAAGGAATCCTTTCACATGTATGGAATTCTCAGACCAAGTGCCCCAAAAAGCCTGGGATAATTAATTTTGCAGGCTTTGTATCGTCTGGAGGGTGTGGCATGGCTACAAATTTCACCCCATTCTGTCAAAAGGAAATTATAGGCAGACTCAACCACATACAAATAGAGACTCAATTGCACATAGGCTTCATCCTTCCTTACTAGGGACAATCTCACCAAAGACCAGACAACAGCCGTCCTCATTTTGAAAAGCTCCCTACCTTTTCAAGATATTTTTTTTTCCAGAGGTTGCGGGACATCTGTGCTAGCCGAAGGCTCCATGTGAAGTGTTCAGTCATACAAATTGAGATGTTGTTGGAGAGACATCAGGGGAGGATTTATTAAAAGAAAACGATAGATATAGGGAAATGAAAACAGCTCAGGGGAAATTATTGTAATTGCATATTGAAGAATTCTCTGTGTCGTTAATTTCAATCTACACCCACATTATTAGCAGATCAATACAACAATCAAGACAGTATTGACATGTACTTTTTGACAGATGATACACCATGGGGAGAAATCCCTCCTCCCTCGTTCTCTCAGATTCTTAGACTAATCTCTCCTTCCCTGAGCTATTGAGACTACAAATATGAGCACTAAGAGCTTATTCTCTCCCTAGTCCCGCTTAGAAGAAGCAATGGACAGATAGAACAGCCAAACTGATACAGGGAATGTTCATAACACATTGGCATTCAGTAATAAGAGCAACTTCAGTGTTATTTCAAGATGAATTGTTTAATTTACAATAAAATATTAGGTAGAAAATGTTAATAGTAATAGTAATACACACAGAAGGGACGCGGGTGGCGCTGTGGGTAAAACCTCAGTGCCTAGGACTTGCTGATCGTAAGGTCGGCGGTTCGAATCCCTGCAGCAGGGTGAGCTCCCGCCGTTTGGTCCCAGCCCCTGCCCACCTAGCAGTTCGAAAGCACCCCTAAGTGCAAGTAGATAAATAGGGACCGCTTACATAGCGGGAAGGTAAACGGCGTTCCGTGTGCGGCACTGGCCACGTGACCCGGAAGTGTCTTCGGACAGCGCCGGCTCCCGGCCTCTAGAGCGAGATGAGCGCACAAACCCTAGAATCGATCACGACTGGCCCGTACGGGCAGGGGTACCTTTACCTTTACCTAATACACACAGACACACACACACATATATGCACTATTATACTATTATACTATATACTCTCTCTCTCTCTCTCTCTCTCTCTCTCTATATATATATATATATATACTGTGTGTGTGTGTGTGTGTGTAAGTGTGTTTGCAAACAAAGAATCTCAGGGTGCATTCAGAAGTGGTGAATATTGCTTTTGTTGTCCTGATTATAATGCTAGTGCTTCTGTCCTGTTTTCTTACATTCCTTTCACACTGCAGTACCTGTTGCATTATGGACCTGTGGCATTTTGACCGAAAATACTGGCATGTTGTGCTAAATTTCATCAACCCCACAATAACAAATGTCATTGGACAGCATCAGTGCTCCCCCACTCTTTCCACACAAGTGTGCTTCTGTTTCCCCATGATTCCCCCATGAAAAAAACCAGGAACGAACTGTGTGCTGGTATACTGCCCCATATTTTGCCACTTTACTCTTGCGATTTTCTGGGTTTATTGGGCTGCAAATGGTTTTTCCCCTGGAAGCAATTAACACAGAAATGAGCACTGAACTTTAACTATATTTTGCTAGATTTCTGAAAGTTGCTTCTATTTTGTGGGAAAGCACAGACATAATGCAGAATTTAACACCTAGGGAGACGTTGGGAAAATGGAACAAACTGCCACATGAATTCAGCCTCAGGCCCTCCTCTGCTGCAGTGTGTAGAGAGAGGAATTATCCATCTCTGAATTTCATATTGACATCTGTAGTACTGTGACTCATTGTAGAATCAAGACTTCCATTATGAGTTTAAGTCTCTAGGAACACTTCTGATATACCCAACAAGGAGGTTCTTCAGCTGACTTATCCAAAGCAAACTATTTGGAATGCTCTGCACAATGTTTTGCCCCTTTCAGGATTGTTTCATTCTTCATTTCCATAAATGCTAAATTCACAGTGAAACTAATAAGTAATAAAAAATAAAACCATATGCTGCAATAACAAGATAAAAGTATCTTTCTTTTCCCAATGGCCTTTACTTAGGACAGTTAATATTTGGCAATGAATCAGACACATTACATTTCTTTTCCACAGATGATTGAATGTGGTTTGATGTCTTTTCATTAGACTCAGGACATGAAAGGCTTGTAGTTCTGAATATAATTTTCTGGTGGCAAAGGGAGAAGTCATTTTCCTTGACCATGGAACTGCTAAGAAGTCATATATGTGAAGTACAGGGACACAAGGCTCATCATCGTGTCATAAATGTAGAAGAACACATTGATTGCTCTACTTAATATTTACTGATTGGCAACTGAATGTGTGAACTCACCCAATATACTGTATGCTATACTGTGGTACAGGATTTGGCAATGGCGATGGTGCTGCGAGTGGTAAGCGCTCTGGCAGTGACCTTAAGAATGTAAGAAGAACCTACTCAATCAGGCCAATGGTCCATCTAGTCCAGCAACATGTTCTCACAGTGGCCAACCAAGCCCCAAAGCAGGATCTGAGTGCAGTGGCACTCAGTGATTGTCTCGAGTGTCCTGATTTCAATGAGTTGCACAGGAAGTATTTGAATTGGCTGATCCAAGAAAGGGTCAGAGCAAGCTCTGTGACATTGGAAGAAACTAGTGAAGTCCCTGTTTGTTTTGTCAGGAAGGAGGAAGCAGGGGGGGGGGAGAGAATGGACTCAAGGTGGAACAGAGCAGAAGCAGCCATAGATCCAACATAACTTTCAATTTTTCAAAGTAGCATTTCTTTGGAAGATGTTTTTAGAACAACCAAGAATCCTTCAGCAGTAGAAGCTCGAAGGAGGCAACAGATCAATTCTCTGGTTCATCTGGTGTGGGTCCATAGGCAGCAAAACCCACTTTCCATTCCCCAAGCCTCAAAGAATTACCTCTCCCACCAGATTCTGATGGCTGGTCCACAGACTCCTTAGAGGATCAAGAAAGCCCTACTGAGAGAGCTCCACAGCTGCAAATTCCATTGCTGCAAAGGAGTCAATGGCTGCTGCAGCAGAAAGCCCCGGTCCTCTAATTAGCCCAGATGTAGCACTCAGTAGGGTGGGGTCACCAGTCAATGACTATCTTGCTCTGCTATAGTTGCTCCAGGACCTTGCTATAACAACTTGGATGTTTGGCCCCAGCTACAGGAGCACTTCCTGCCAACCTAGCAGTTTGAAAGCACGTCAAAGTGCAAGTAGATAAATAGGTACCCCTCCGGCGGGAAGGTAAACAACGTTTCCGTGTGCTGCTCTGGTTTGCCAGAAGTGGCTTAGTCATGCTGGCCACATGACCCGGAAGCTGTACGCTGGCTCCTTCGGCCAATAAAGCAAGATGAGCGCCGCAACCCCAGAGTCGGTCACGACTGGATCTAATGGTCAGGGGTCCCTTTACCTTTACCTTTTACAGGAGCACTATCCATGGTCCTGAATCCACACAGTCATCTCTTGCAAAGCTGATGATTCTTGCCTTGCCGCCCTTCTTGCCTGGTTCCCGAGACAAGACTTTTGTTGTATCCTGTACTTGAAATTTATGTTCAAAACCCTTTGGGAAAGCAATTTGCTTTTGTTTCTTCTGTTCTGCAGGGGCACATTGTACAATTACAGTAGTCTATAAATTATATTTATATATTTATATTGATTTCATTCCTATATTTATGCACCATTTAATACCAAAACAGTCTCCAAGTGGTTTACAAAAGAAAACTAACATAATATAATATAATATACCTCAAACTATGACTCTAAAATGAAGCAATACTCACAATAGTACATAATACATTAAAATCCCAGAAAGGCAAAAAACATAGCAGCTTTAAAAACACATTAAAGAGTCAAGAGAAGGACAGATGAGTCTTGAATTCTCCTTTGAAGCTCATTGCATTTGGTGGCTTCCATACTGTAAATTATAACAGAAGGAATTTTTAACAGAAGGAGGAAATGGCCATTGCTCCACAGCTTAAGACTTACACTTCTAACTCATGGGCAACAATGACAGCTACATAATCAGTGATAGCTTTTGCCAAACCCTGCATTTTCTTTGCAGTTCATCCATTTAAATACTGAGCAAACTAGATGCCACTTAGCTTGTGAGAGCTAATGAGATCACAGCTCAGAGTGTGATAGCTGCAGGCACTTTGCTATAACTGCTAATTTGCTGAAAAGTGAGAAATGACTATAAGATTTGGCATGTTGTGGTAACTGTTGCAGTACATGTCTCTTCCCTCGTGGCAACTGCTACATGAGGTGATAGTATTGGCCTTCCCAATCAGATTCTACGAAACTTTGATTTTGAAAAAGAGGCATTTCAAAACAAACAGAGTAAAACCCTGATTAAACATTCAGCTGGAAATGGGGAGAAGGAAAGGCATTTCACCTTCTCCCTTCCCCTCCTCCTGGTCACATGACTGTGCAAATCCCCCCAAAATGGGTTCAGGGCCCAGATCCAGGTTGGGACCACTCAGCCCCAGTTTGGCTCAGGTTTCAGTAGGGCTGCTACAAAGCACTGGATCTTGATCCCTGTGCACAGCCTTAACTGAGGCCTTTGTGGAGACGCAAAACATTGTTCTGATACTGGCCAATATTAGTGGCCATCCTGCATAAAATGACTACCATGAAGAGCTGCTAGCAGTAACTACAGACCATACAGAGCGAGCTGGACCAATGGTCTGACTCAGTATAAGGCCCTTCTTATGCCTGTGGTTCCATTTCATAATTATTCCAGGGGTTTGCTCTGCTCTGGCATTTCATTTTTTTTTCTTGAAATCCAGTTTAAATTGTAGGAATTGGTAAAAATAAATAAATAAATCTCAAATTGGAAGTATGTGCGAGTGGAAATAAAAGGACAGATCTTTCACATTACTAATAAAGCCCTCAAACCACGCAAAGTGCATTTTACTTCATGCATTTCCCAATTGCCTATTAGGCCCAAGGGTCAGAAAAACAAGGAAAGCACTTTACTACAGAGGGGCAGATTTTAACAAAGTTTTGAAATTGGCCTGCCGTGTAGAAAATAGTATTGGGTCTTCAATAATGGCACGAAATGAATGGTGTGTGTGTGGGTGTGGGTGTGTAGCTCACTTTGCTATCTCTACAGTGTGAATTTGATGGATTTATTTAAAGTAAATAAACAGCATTCTTCGCAGAACCAGATGTTATATATGACAATGTGGATTGTAGTTCCATTTGTGTTTCACAAGCTGGTCTCCGACCGTAAAAATAAATTATTATTATTATTATTAATGTGGATCATTCATTTTAAAAAGCATTTTTGTTATGTAAAGTGCAGCTTGTGTTATGTGAAGTGTGTGTATTTGTAATGAATCCGCTGTGGTGCAAACTATTATATGTCCATTTCATATTTTTATGTTGGTGCAATCAGTGGTCAAACAATAGCAGTTCAAAAGCACATCAAAGTGCAAGTAGATAAATAGGTACCGCTCCAGTAGGAAGGTAAACGGCGTTTCCGTGCACTGCTCTGGTTCGCCAGAAGCGGCTTAGTCATGCCGGCCACATGATCCGGCAGCTGTACGCCGGCTCCCTCGGCCAGCAAAGCGAGATGAGCGCCGCAACCCCAGAGTCAGCCACGACTGGACCTAATGGTCAGGGGTCCCTTTACCTTCACCTTAGGAATGGAAGAGGAATCTTTTAAACAGATGGATTTTGGCAGTTCTGTCCTGGTCAAGCTTTGCCTGCATTGGATTGCCTCTTGCATTAAGTTGCATTTTACATTGTAGTTAAAAACAACAACCAGCCAACTAACTTTATGCAAAATTATATTTACAATATGCATATCATAATACACATAAAACAATCAAGTCTCATGTGGTACTACATTTCTGAACTAGGTATGGCTAGATAAGTATTTATAGACAGTTGTATTGTTGTATGTATGAATTTATGTGCTCCTTCCTGTTGGAAACATGCAGTGTATAATATGGACATTATAATATGTGTATAACAAGGCATATAATATATGAAAATTTAGCAGAGGTGGGGGGGGGGGGAAATGCTTGCTTCTTGCTGAGCAAAATGGGAATTAGGAAAAATCCATGAGGATAAGCATTGAGATTTCCAGAAAATTGCCTCCCTAATAAAAATAAAAGCCTCTCTAATAAAAATATTCAAAACTGATTAGGACAGCAAATAGATTGACTACTAAGCACTTAAGGTTTCTTTTCTTACAGTGCTTCTGAAAGGTACAGATGCACTAATGGACATCACATTTTTTTCTAATGACAGCCTGGCATCCAGCTATTGGTTGAAGTGCCTTCTTCCATACTATCTGCCCTGGGTCCAACAGTCAGTAATAGAGCTCTTTTCATCATCTTGTTGGTGGGCATGGTTTGCAACACAGTGAAACATGAAAAAGGCTTCCCTGTTGTGGCCCCTTGTCTACGGAATGCCCATTCCCTGGAGGTACAGATATAATACTTATTCAAGAATGAGAAATCATCTTTTCCTTCCAGGCATTGGGAGAAAATTAGTAAGATTCAGCTTTAGTATTCTCAAGTTGTTGTTCTTATTGTAAGCTGAATTTAATTGCTTTCATCATTGTTCTGATTGCATTTTTTTGCATTGTTGGAAACCACCTGGGTGTGCTAAAGAGTAGTCTAGAAATGGTGTAATTATACACTACAATATAATATGCTCCTAAATGATCTGATGATCCCTGCTTATCTCTACATAGAACATTGTACATGGGGCTAAGAGGTGCTACCAAAAACATACCTTGATCCATGAGAGGGTAAAAGATATTGCCCAATGGCTAGTCTTCTCTCTTTAGGAAAGGTGCTTTGGTAGATACCATAGAATTATGGACCCTCCAAAATAAGTGCTGTTACGTGGATCCATTTCTATCAGGCATCAGTCTGATGTTGAGCATCGTGTCATAAGAAAATTGGGCCTTCCCACAAACTGACTCTAAACTGATGATTTCATAGGAACAACTTGTGATCCAAGAGCTTCGTCCCAGTACCTTGGTGACATTCCAGGGACTCCTGAGTTTCTCTTCTTAGATCATACTCCCCTTAATTATTGCAGTGGACAATGGCTCAGGACTAGGACCCCATTGCAGATGTGTGATGTCGAATCCACCGATGTCTTTCCCATGAGAAGCAGTTCTGAGCATGAGTCATATTTCAGAAGCCGAACATTTTTCTGCATTTGCTACTTCCACTACAAGCCTTACTCAAATGGCAAGTTCTTAAAGACCAACAGATTTTTTTAAAAAAAAAATCTTCTGCTAATAGCAACTTCACAACATCTTTCTGAGCTGAAAAGTGGCACCCTCGACAGTGAATCAAGTTTTCCGACAGGAGCTCTCATTAACAAATGCTGTTCATTTTTTATAGCGAGAAAGGCATGAGCAAGAGTGTGAAACACTGTCAACCACAGAAAAAGAGAGATGGCTGTAAAGTGCAAGTCAGTTTTATAGCTGGCATTATCATGAACAATGTCCCCATTATCTTTAGGTAGGGGAATTCTTATCCTGTTATTTTGTCTTGAGTTTGAAGATCCTACATATATTATTCTGGCATTTCAGATGCTTGGGTTTTGCTTCAGCAAAAGGTTCTGCTGAAGTTTTCCCCGTGAAAATTCATGATTAGGTAGGAGGACATATTGAGGAATTGGCTCCCAGTATGTTTCCGAGCACAATTCAAAGTGTTGGTGCTGAATTTAAAGCCCTAAACCAGGGGTCAGCAAACTTTTTCAGCAGGGGGTTGGTCCACTGTCCCTCAGACCTTGTGGGAGACTGGACTATATTTTTTTGGAGGGGGATGAAAGAATTTGTATGCCCTACAAATAACCAAGAGATGCATTTTAAATAAAAGCACACATTCTACTCATGTAAAAACAGGGGATGGATTTAGAAGGCGATTGGGCTGGATCTGGCCACCGGGCCTTAGTTTACCTACCCATGCCCTAAACGGCCTTGGCCTTGTATACCTGAAGGAGCATCTCCACCCCCATCGTCCATCCGGACACTGAGGTCCTCCTCTGAGGGTCTTCTGCCAGTTCCCTCACTGCGAGAAGCAGGTCTTCTTCTTCTTGAAACATTCTACTCTCCATTCCACTTTCTCTTGGCCATTCTTTCACCCCCCTGCAATCTTTCACTAAGGAAAGTTTTGGAGAGTCCTTTGTGAAGCGTTGAAAGCCTTTCAAAAGCCTCTTTCTCCTTGTCTAGCCTTTCTTTTGGGTCTTAGCTAGCATAATGGTCCATGCCTTTGCTGGACCCCCAGAAGAGCTACTGCCAGTCAGGGTAGGTGATACCAGATGTATGGACCCATCTTCTTACCCAGTTAATATAAGGCAGTCTCACATCTTAGAATCACTGCTTGCTGATTATGCACATGTGCTAAGCTAAAGAAGCTTATGTGA